>NC_136750.1:19877352-21077352 GCF_936440315.1 Barbus barbus
ATTTATTTTTTTGTAATTTTCCAATATTCTCAATGCTGATCCCCATTAGGTTTTCATTAACAAATTACTGTAATACATTTTCAATTTAATTTTAACAAATCAACTAATACATTTAAATTAACATCAAATACTACTATGATGTATAAATACATTTATACTACATACTATATATAAACACTGTATATATATATATATACTACATATAAAATATATATTGAATAATTTTTATATATAAGTTTTACAAAAAGCCTCTAAGTGCCATTTGAAATTTTCTTTTAAAAAGAGCATTTTTATGTGTAGTTTCAGTCATTTCACTTTAATGCCAATGAAGAGGTTCTTTTCATAGCCATTAAAGTGAAATAGCTGAACATATAAATCAAATACAAATGTATAAATATAACTTATAAAATAAATGTTATACATTTGTTTTGGCCTTACAGTAATGAGAATGAGTTTCTAGCATTCTGCAACAGGTGTAGAGCAGGTAAAGTGCCAGTGAAACACTCAGAAAAAAAAAGAACAAGGAAAAGGAGGTGAAGCCAGCACCAAACCCGAGCAAATTTGAACTCTTCACCTTTGATATTACAGTTAGCTATTACGCAGAGACATAAAATGGGGGGTATACTACAGAAAGACCAACTAGAGTGCTAATAAGGTAAGCTAAACACCATGAAATTGGTGAAATTGTATAAGCTTTAGTTGGGTTCTGTTTTCAAGGGTTGAACATGTCTTGTTTTTCAAATGGATCTGAACAGTGCATGAGCAAAAGTAAAAGCAGCATCACTTACAGAGGTCTCGCCCCCTCAGGGGAAGAGGTGGGGCCGTCAACACTCAGTATATGTTAGCGGACTGTTAAAAGCGATCACCACGCTGTGATCTCTAAGCACACAGTAATATGAGACAAACCAAGTGGGCATCTGGTTCTGGTTAGTGCTTTGGAAATCTGATTAAAGGAAAATTTCCAGGCACATTGAAAAGTATTCACCGTAATTACTGAGAACAGCTTAGACGGATCAGACCACAAAGATCTAAACATGAAACCAATGTTGTGGTTCGCTCCTCTATTAAATATGAGACACAATAATAGCAAGGGAGGGAAGTGGGTCTCAAGTGAACAAATTGAGGTGGATGGTGGGGGTTTAGGTTGTATTTGGGGAGGGTCAGGGTTCTTTCAAAGTTAATAGGGTATTATGTTCCTTTCCTGTGCAAAATCTTCAGACATCAGTGGAATAAAACTTTAACGCAGTGCCTAAAAGCTCTTCTCAGTGTCATGAGCTTTGATTAACTATGGTTACAACATGAACAGTCAAGCCAAGAAACTGAATGAAACCACAATCAGTTCATCGTAGAACAGAAACAAACAGGTCTGTGCAAGCGTGAGGCTCAGCCAAACCTCAGTGTAGACAATAAATTGTATTAGCACAAATAAAAATCTTAATGGATGATGGGTGTTTAGGTCAGTGTTTAACAACAAGTCTCTCATTTTTCTGTTGAGTGCTGAAATCAAAACCATATGCTGAGTGTTTGTGCAGTCTGTGTATTGGGGTTTATTGTCAGGCCTCTTCATGGAAAAAAAAAATGCACAACTGAGAAAAGCTTTTTTTTTGCCAAGACCAAGGGATAGATTTCATTAAGTACATAAACAGTGTCTTCCACTTTACAGATGTCGATTCTTCTGCCTAATTAATATAAAATGAGTTTTTAGGACATCAGAGATGACTACTCATCACCCTACACTCATTTTCAGAGCAAAATATTTACCCTAGAACATAAATTCCCTACCATTTTCCATCAAAAGGCAACCGTGTAGTACAGAACACAAGAGGGCAGTCTGATCCCTTCACTTTAAAGAACACGGCTGATGAGACGGACTGTAATTAGAGAGTTATGACTCACAAGCACTGGATCAGAAGGGTCTCCAGGAGAATCATCCTGAGCTTTTTATGAAACAACTGAAGTGTAAATGTGATGGGGGGGGGGTTGTTTGTTTTTTTTGCAGATGAAAGAAAGAAATACAGGTTTGGAATCACATGAATAAATGGTGTTCATTGTTGGGTGAACTATACCTTTAAGGTGAAGTCCAGCATGAGAACAGTGGATAAACCAAAATATAATTTAGCAACACACCGATGAACACACCAATAATCGGCATCAGCCGAATAACGAAAACAGTGATAAAACAATAATGAAAAAATGGATAAAATAAATAATAGGGTTCATCGGGGCTAAAGGCACACCCTAAGAAAAAAAAAGTGTTTTTTACGGCGCCCAGAGTTTTATTGCAGAAAATATATATACAGGTCCTTTTCAAAAAATTAGCATATTGTGATAAAGTTCATTATTTTCTGTAATGTACTGATAAACATTAGACTTTCATATATTTTAGATTCATTACAACACAACTGAAGTAGTTCAAGCCTTTTATTGTTTTAATATTGATGATTTTGGCATACAGCTCATGAAAACCCAAAATTCCTATCTCAAAAAATTAGCATATCATGAAAAGGTTCTCTAAACGAGCTATTAACCTAATCATCTGAATCAACTAATTAACTCTAAACACCTGCAAAAGATTCCTGAGGCTTTTAAAAACTCCCAGCCTGGTTCATTACTCAAAACCGCAATCATAGGTAAGACTGCCGACCTGACTGCTGTCCAGAAGGCCATCATTGACACCCTCAAGCAAGAGGGTAAGACACAGAAAGACATTTCTGAACGAATAGGCTGTTCCCAGAGTGCTGTATCAAGGCACCTCAGTGGGAAGTCTGTGGGAAGGAAAAAGTGTGGCAGAAAACGCAGCACAACGAGAAGAGGTGACCAGACCCTGAGGAAGATTGTGGAGAAGGACCGATTCCAGACCTTGGGGGACCTGCGGAAGCAGTGGACTGAGTCTGGAGTAGAAACATCCAGAGCCACCGTGTACAGGCGTGTGCAGGAAATGGGCTACAGGTGCCGCATTCCCCAGGTCAAGCCACTTTTGAACCAGAAACAGCGGCAGAAGCGCCTGGCCTGGGCTACAGAGAAGCAGCACTGGACTGTTGCTCAGTGGTCCAAAGTACTTTTTTCGGATGAAAGCAAATTTTGCATGTCATTCGGAAATCAAGGTGCCAGAGTCTGGAGGAAGACTGGGGAGAGGGAAATGCCAAAATGCCTGAAGTCCAGTGTCAAGTACCCACAGTCAGTGATGGTCTGGGGTGCCATGTCAGCTGCTGGTGTTGGTCCACTGTGTTTTATCAAGGGCAGGGTCAATGCAGCTAGCTATCAGGAGATTTTGGAGCACTTCATGCTTCCATCTGCTGAAAAGCTTTATGGAGATGAAGATTTCATTTTTCAGCACGACCTGGCACCTGCTCACAGTGCCAAAACCACTGGTAAATGGTTTACTGACCATGGTATTACTGTGCTCAATTGGCCTGCCAACTCTCCTGACCTGAACCCCATAGAGAATCTGTGGGATATTGTGAAGAGAAAGTTGAGAGACGCGAGACCCAACACTCTGAATGAGCTTAAGGCCGCTATCGAAGCATCCTGGGCCTCCATAACACCTCAGCAGTGCCACAGGCTGATTGCCTCCATGCCACGCCGCATTGAAGCAGTCATTTCTGCAAAAGGATTCCCGACCAAGTATTGAGTGCATAACTGAACATAATTATTTGAAGGTTGACTTTTTTTGTATTAAAAACACTTTTCTTTTATTGGTCGGATGAAATATGCTAATTTTTTGAGAGAGGAATTTTGGGTTTTCATGAGCTGTATGCCAAAATCATCAATATTAAAACAATAAAAGGCTTGAACTACTTCAGTTGTGTTGTAATGAATCTAAAATATATGAAAGTCTAATGTTTATCAGTACATTACAGAAAATAATGAACTTTATCACAATATGCTAATTTTTTTAAAAGGACCTGTATATGTTTATATTGAACATTTATGGAACAACAGATTTTATGTGAAAATAAATCATGCAAGTCATTTATTTTTGTTTTAAAATCTTATAATTGACAGCAGTAGTTGGCTCAGAATGAAAATTCTGTCACTCACCCCTCTTTTGTCCGGGAAAGACCAAGAATGGTGATTACAACTGTCAAGCACCACATAAAGTGCCATAAAAGTAATCCATATGATTTGAGTGTTGTAGTCTCCTAAATGGATTTGATAGCTTTGTTTGGAAAAACAAAACAAAATTTGTTAGTTGACTTAAAATATTGACAAGCTTGCATTTTAATCTGATGCCTTTTTGTTTAGATAAAAGCGGCAGAGCGCCACCACCATATAAGAAAAAAAATTTGCACACAAACCTCACTGGTTTGCGGGTATCATTAATGTGGCTGTTTTTAATAAATATATTTTTAAAATATATATATTTAAACATTTATGTTTATTTTATTTTATTTATCTTAGTAGCTACAATAGGTACAATAGGTCACCCCTCTACATATATTAGTCAACCATTAGAATCACACACTTGACCTTGAACTTCACCCACAAAAAAACAGATGTAGCTAAATGTCAATATTTTATAGTTAGTTTATTTGTCAATTAAATTAGTTACAAAGAACCATGGTTAACTTGCACAAGACATTTCATAATAAAAGGGGAACATATAAAACCTAAATTACACCAAATTTGATTTTTTTGTTTTCTGTTAAATAATTAATTACTAATATATAACTATATAACTTTGAACTGAAAACAAAACGTATCACAGTTACCACAAAATATTAAGCAGCACAACTGTTCTTGACATTGACAATGAGAAATGTTTCTTAAGAACCAAATTAGCATTTTAGAAAGATTTCTGAAGGATTACATAACACTGAATAATGGAGTAAGACTCAAAATTCAGCACTTGCATTACAGAAAAATAAAAATATGAAAATATATTTAAATAGAAAATAATTATTTTAAATTTAAATATAATTTTACTATATTGCTGTGTACTGTATTCTTTTTTTTTAATCAAATAAAGGCAGCCTTGGTGAGCACAGGACTTCTTTCAAAGACATTAAAAAATCTAAAAGACCCTGTGCCTTTAAGCAGTTCCTTACACGCACACACACACACAGCAACAGCAGCACACTGAATGCTCAACACACACACTCCTCTCTCATCTTGGCAATCTGAAGCAGAGCCACTCTGGCCTCTTCATCCATGTAACCCTGCAAAAGAAAACCACAGCTTCAGAAGCAGAAACGCTACCATCTTCATGGCTGTGCTTTGAAAGCACATTAGATAATAAGATAATATAAATTATACAAAAGTCAAATGTTACCTGTGCAGCGCTGAGCAATCGTGTTCGGTATACTGAAAGCACATGTCTGTAATGTTTTTCACAGTCCTGACAATAAGAAAAGAAAATAAGGAGTTCATAATGCATTGGATTTCCCAAGAGGTTCAAAAGAAAAATGAATAATGCATAAGCCAATATTTCATTTAGAAATGGACAATACAGGTCATAAAGTGCTCTGTTTTGTTGGATTACTGTAAAAGCATTGGGGGGGGGCGAGAGTTATTTTGATGAAAGTTAAGATGTCTCTGGAGAGTGATTCATGTGTAATGCTGTTTTTGATCAGTCACTGCAGATTTCTTCTAATACCACAGGACAATTTCATGTTACTCTGTGGGATTGTAAAAATTGCTTCTGTTAAGTCTGCCAAGGTGAAGACCTCTCCAGCCACCCATCTCATGGATGTTTCATGTCCACTGATGCCCTTGTTGCTAAGAGACATGCTACTGTAACATATTGCCAGCACATTTCCATCTCCATGGAGTAGAGCAAAAGATGTCTGTCTATGCAACAGAACAAAACCTCTACTAGCAAACTGATTTGAATTTGGTGAATTTAGATATGCTGTGCTTTTTCTTCTCCACAAAGACAGCACACAAAAGAATATTCCATGAATCAAAACAAAACATAATAATTTGATCAAATTCTGTTCTTGCTATTTCAAATTCGCCTTGTATAAATTTGTTTATTTATTAGTATTTTTTAACAATATTTTGTAACTGCTGGGACTGTATCATGTGTTTTTATTGTCTTGAGTTTCTTAATGTATTACTTTTTGTTTTATGATGTTGTATTTGTGTGCAGAAGTATTTTTGTAGCCCAAGTTTTCATTTCTCTATGAGGTTTATTAAAGCTGTACGTTTAAAGAAATGACAATTCTGTCATAAATTTCTCACTCGATGTTGGCCCAGTTTTCATTTTGTGTTCCACAGAGGAAAGAAGCTCATATAAGTTTAGAAAATGAGTTGGAGTACATGATTTTTCATTTTTGGATAAAACCTTTACTTACACTTAAAGGGATAAAAATGAAATTCTGTCATTGCGTCTTTTTTTCTTTGGAACACAAAATATATTTTGAAGAATGTTGGTAACCAAACAGTTTAGTTTCCTAATGACATTCATTGTATGGACAAAAAATAGTCAATGGGAACCAAAACTTTTTGGTTACAAACATTCTTCAAAATATCCTCTTTTCTGTTGAAATGGCACGAGGGCAAGTAAATCATGACAGAACTTTCATTTTTGGGTGGACTATCCTTTTTAAGTTTTGTAAAATGAATAGACTAAAGAATCTTATCAATTACTAATTTTGAGCCAAATTCACAAAAAGCACTGAGGTCTCTAGTCCAAGAAAGTGTCAACAAAACAAAACCTCAAAGAAATAGCCCTAGACGATAGAGCAATCACTTACTAACCTCTAGCTGCTGTTGCAGGCTGTGGACCTGAGCCTGGAGGGAGCTGTCAGGTTGTGATGGTCCACAGGAGCTGATGGGTTCTGAGATGTTGACCTGAGCCAACCTCTGTCCCTCATGCTCCACTGATGACTGAGACAGAGAACGTATGTAATTAAATTTACTGAAGAAAAAAATGTGCCCTGTGCAAAACCCTAAGGTGATCAGAGTGTTCTGGATGGTTAGATCTGCAAGAAAAATTAATATAACTAATATACAAGCAATAATCACCTTTTCAACTTGATCTTGCAATGTGCTCCCCTGGTCTTCAGTTGCGCTACTTTTGCTTTCTTTTTCAGTTGGCTGCACATTTTTCACTGCACTTCTAGTGACTTCACATTCTGCTCTGTCACTCCCTGTAGAAGAAGATACTTGGTTATGCGGTTCTTCACTTGTGCATGGCTGCCTGTGTTCTTCTGTCTGAACACCCTCATCCTTTATGTTTGAGATGTTCACACTGGCCTTGTTTTGTACCTTCTCCTTCTCTTCAAGGGCCAGTTTGAGTTGCTCCACCTCTTTCTCCTTTTCCTCCACTAAGGCAACAGGAACAAACCTGGCCTGCAGCGCCTCCTGTATGGTGTCCAGCTCAGACTTTTGTTCTTGAAGTTCTCTCAGCAGGCTCTGGTTCTCCTCCTGGATACTCTGGAACTTCTGTAGAGCCTCACCAGCTTTGGTTTCAGCCTGTTGCAGTGCATCTTTCAGTGAGCTAGTTATGACTGTATGCTCATTCTTGCTAATGTAGTTCTCCAGATCTATAGTTGGTTCAGGGGTTTCTGTGGTGAGACCAGTCATAGTGCTCTTCTCATGAATGGGACACCATTCTGATGGGGTTTGAGCTTCTTTACACAACATCTCAGCTTGCTGTGTCACCACTTCCGCTAACCTGGTCCTCAGTGAATTGATTTGCTCTTCTCTGCTGAGAAGCTCATGGGAAAGCCGACTAAGTTCTTGCATTAAGGAGCTCTGATTCTCCTTCTGCTGCTCCACCTCCCTCCTGCTCTGGGTGAGCTCCTTCTGCATCCGTCCTAGTTCGGCTACGGCTGCCTCCCGCTGACCTTTGACCTCTTGGAGCTGGACTCTCAGCTCCTCCACCAAGTGCTCCCTGACAGCCACTAGATGAGCTTGCATCTGTCTCACTCGGCCTTCCGAGCCAGCCATCCTCCTCTGCACCTCGCCCAGGGCCTCCTCCAGCTCCCACGACCGGTTATGGGCTGCATGCAGAGCTTGCTCACTGCTTCTCCTCAGTCCTTCGTACTCCTGAGCACGCAAAGCCAGCGCCGTGTCCAGCCTGTGCACCTCCGCCTCTGCTGCTTCTTGCCGCCTTCTTGAATCTCTTAGTTCTCTCTTAAGGGCCTCCACTTCACCAGGCAATAACTCCATCGGAGCAGATCTCACTGGCACAGGAGCTGACTGTGTGGGCCTGACCTGAATACATTTGTAATGATGAAGTAGGAAATACTTTGTTTGTCTGTTTTAATTCAACTGCAGTCATTTTTTATTTTGATGGCTCATGTCAAGTGATGATATGACTTTTTAATCTCTCATTATAAAAACCACTCAACTATATTAATTGGTGCACTGCATAAAAATCTATATTATAATAATAAATTATTACTACTACTGTTAATTACATATACAAATATAGATGAAAAACTTCAAAAGTATTGTAGAATTTTTGTATTACAAGTACATTTATATTTTTACTGGTTCACACACAAAATATACTCATTGATTGATTAGTTCACCCTATTGTCGTTCCAAACTTGTATACGTTTCTTTCTTATGTTGAACACAAAAGATATTTTGAAGAACCAAACAGTTGTTGATCCCCATTGGCTTCCCTAGTAGTGAAGGAAATATAATGGAAGTCAACTTTTGGAAACTGTTTGATTACCAGCATTCTTCAAAATATCTTCTTTTATGTTGAACAAAAGAAAACAACTCATACAGGTTTGGAACGACATGAGGGAAAATAAATCATGACAATTTTCATTTTTGGGTGAACTATCCCTTTAAATGTAAAATATAGTTTAATTGCCTAATAAAAGGACAAACTGTGCAAGATATCAAAGTCATACTAAATCTACATATTAAAGGGTTAGTTCACCCAAAAATTTAAATTCTGTCATTAATTAATCATGTCCATGTGACATCAGTGGTTCAACTTCAATTTTGTGAAGCAAAGAAAGCAAAAATAACAAGTTACCGTCTTTTTGGAGAGTACTGTGACGCATGCGCGTGCTTTCCAGCATTTTTTACATTCCTGAATGCTGATTACGTAGATTACATTCAGGGTAAAGTGCTTTACATTTTATTTTTTGTTTTCTTTGCGCACAAAAAGTATTCTCACAAGTTGAGCCACTGCTATCACATGGACTGTTTTATCGCTATACTTACAACATTTATAGGTCTGGGAACATTTCAGTTATGTTGCTGTCTATGCAGGATGAGAGAGCTCTCAGATTTCATGAAAAATATCTTAATTTGTGTTCCAAAGATGAACGAAGGTCTTAAGGGTTTGCAACGACACGAGGGTGAGGACCTAATGACAGAATTTTCATTTTTGGGTGAACTAACCCTTTAAATGCCACTGGCATTAAAGGAATAGTTAATCAAAATTACTTCACTTGATCACCAATGGATCCTCTTGCAGTGAATGGGTGCCATCAGAATAATTCACACATATCCAGTCCATCATAAACGTGAAGCGAAAAGCTGCATGTTTGTAATAAAAAAATCCACCAAGACGTTTTTACCTTAAAACTGCATCCATTCACTGCAGAGGACCAACTGGTGCTCAAATTATATTACACTACATTTCTTCAAATCTGTTCCGATGAAGAAACAAACTCATATACATCTTGGATGGCCTGAGTACATTTTCATCATATTTTCATTTTTGGGTGAACACAGCAGACACAGATCAAGTCACGTTAGACAGGCTACCTGTGTAGAATCCAGATTTTGACTTTGTTTGGCACCTTTTCCTTCAGGGAATAGAAAACATGTTTAAAACATTAGGGCCCAGACCTGAAAAGCTTTTGTGATATAACTGATTGCAATCCTGATGTTCTGCCATGATAAAAATAAAAACATGTGTTCCAAGTTACCTTCAGTGGAGTGACTGCCATGTTCCCTCTGTAATTCAGACACAACCCTTTACTGATGACATTCACAACTGATCACAGAACCACAATCAGCTACAGGAGAGGAAAATGACTGTCTCATAGCCTTAATTTAAATGTCACCCCCTAAAGAAACTTACTGTCAGTGGCTCTGACAAAGGTTTCTCAGTCTTTACCGATCCTGCTTTGGTCCGGCCAATCCCTGCTGATGGGGGTTTAGCCTGCATTTGGAAAGAAAAACACTATGATAATCAAAAACATCATCTACATCTCCCAACAGCACGTGTTTATCATGTATATGTGTTAAAGAATTTTTCATATGTATGAATTATTCATGAAAATCTGTATTCCTCTCAATCGACAGCTGCTAAAGAACATTACATTTAATCAAGTTGATTTCCATCATTGCAGAAACGGAGACAGCAGCACCAATCGTTATCAAGACACTGGGTATTAGGATGGCTCTGATTAAAGTGCACTGCGATTAGCGTTTAAGACTGTAAGCAGTAAGATCAATAAACAGATGAAGTTAGTTTGAGTGCAGCAAACCAATGACCTTTTCGGCTGCTGTTAACTGCCTCTCCTGTCTTGGATTATAAATACTTGAACTTGACTGCAAATATGCATGCAAATGCGCTAAACAGTTAAACTGTCAACGAAATGTCAATGTTACCTGTTGGATCTTCTGTGAAACAGTGGCAGTTTCTTTAGCTGAAAACAAAATTGAGAGAAATGTTTTTATACATGATGTTTCTGTTTTTAATGCACATTTCATCTAAGCATTATTTGCATTGCTGCATTTAATTATCTGAAGCATCTTTCAGGGACCTAAGTGACCTTTGTGATTTGCTTGGAATAAACCTTTCTCTTGGAAAGGCCTCTCTCTTTAAATAAAACAGCTCTTGGAAAAGGAATACAGACCATATGAGAGGTCTCTGTGAGCACAGCTGGATCTAAATCTATCAGGCACCTATCTTAAATGACATGACATTACCCTGAAATGACAGTGTGCTGGTTGATTTGGCAGGTCTAAATTTAAATCTCAACTGACCTGCCGCCTGCAAGAGCAAGTTCAGTAATTGCTACATGTAAGGATAACAAGACCACCAATTTGCACTGCCTTTCTGAAAAATAAATAAATAAATAAAAACCCAACCTTGCTGGTCACAAGATTATATGGTGTTCTGACATGGTGAAATAACATTTCATTCCACTTTATAAATGTATATGCTAGAAAACAGGAAAAAATGTTTGACAAGGAACTTGTTACCTTTAGTGGTTTTTTCCCATGCATGTTGTACAAGTGTGATCAAGTCTTGTTTCTGACTCAGTCTGGCGTAGTGGTAAGCATCATGTCCATAAAGGTCTACTGCAGAAACATCTGCCTTAGTCTTCAGGAGAATCTCCACTGCTTCTTTACAAGAGCTCTCACAAGCTAAGATTAGCGCAGTCCTAGTCGGAACACACACAAATACAGAACATAAAATAAGGGAACAAGTCAGAAAAAACTGAACACGGAAACAAAGACTGATCAGTTGATGTGGCAATAATAAGGTCAATCAAACTGATTCTTTCTGCAATGTCTTTACTTGCATTAGTTTTATCTAAATGACATCAAAAGCAGTTTATGTTCTAAACCAGCGGTTCCCAACCTGGGGGGCGCCAGAGTTCACAGCAGGGGAGCGGGAGAAGATATACTTTGAGGTAGGGCTGGGCGCTAAAACGATAACTATAATTATAGTGATATAATTTCCTCGATAAAACAAGTTCGATTAAAATTAAATTGAATGTTCATGCGGAACAAAACAGCGCTACTCATTTAACAGCACCACACTGACCATATCCGCTCGGTTCAATCAGCGGCGCAGCGCAGATCGATCGGACTAGAGCAGATGTGTTTACTCACCGATCACACAACCACTAAACAGCGCTGTGAGATCCAGTGAGAAGCGCTTGAATTCAGCGAAGAACACAAATGACTGGTATAAACTAGTATCAGTCGATATCAGTCAACTGATATAAACTAGTTTAAATCCAGATAAAACAGTGCTGACAAACAGCAGAAAAACACAGTGTGCAACGATACAGTCAGAAGGCTTTTCAATCTACAAATCGCCATCGTTTACCATGGATTTACTGTAGTAACATTAACTGCACTATGGTATTGTGGCAGAAATGTGGGGTATTTATATCAAATGTATTATATTAATGTATACGTGTATTAAATGTATTAAAGGAGTAATGGAATGTAATTAATAAAACTCAAACAGTCAGAAAAATGTGTATTTCACCAAATAAAAAAGGAGGTTGTTGCAATTTTTACAGATGTTACTGATTTTGATAATGAACATTAATTTACATCTGCATCCTAACTCAAACTACTACTGTCAACTCAATGTCAAATGTGCATTTCTAAGAGACAAAAAATAATATTATTATTGCATGCATGCATATATGCATATATATATATGGGTGTGTATAAATATAATACATGGGGGCTCAGATTACTATGTGTACGTAGGGGGGGCCCATGAAAAAAAGGTTGGGAACCACTGTTCTAAACTATATTATTACGTTTTTTTATTAAATAAATGTAATGCTTTTCCTAATGTTATCACATTGATGTAGAACCTATACTACTGACTTTGTGTGTGTGTGTGTGTATATATATATATATATATATATATATATATATATATATATACACCTGTATATATATAAATTATTCAGGTAAACATTTGCATTTCGTCATTTAGCAGACGCTTTTATCCAAAGCGACTTACAAATGAGGACAACAGAAGCGATTAAAACCAACAAAAGAGCAACAACATGCAAGAGCTATGACAAGTCTCGGTTAGCCTAACGCAGTACATGTAGCGATGTGTGTTTTTTGTGGGGGGGGTTTTTAAATAAAAAGAAGACAGATAGATAAAATAGAATTAGAATTGAGAGTGTTAGAGTTAGAGGGTCAAATAAAGATGGAAGAGATGTGTTTTTAGCCGTTTCTTGAAGATGGCTAAGGATTCAGCAGCTCGGATAGAGTTTTATATATATAATATATAACTCTATCCATATATACAGTTGGGCAAAAAAGTATTTAGTCAGCCACCAATTGTGCAAGTTCTCCCACTTAAAAAGATGAGAGAGGCCTGTAATTTTCATCATAGGTACACTTCAACTATGAGAGACAGAATGGGGGGAAATAATCCAGGAAATTACATATATATATATAAAAGTGCTGTCAAACACATCCAAAATAAAGGTTTTTGTTTACATAATATATGTGTGTACTGTGTATATTTATTATGCATTTATAAATAGACACACATACAGTATACATTTTGAAAATATTTACATGTATTTACATGCATATATTTATATTCATATAATTTATATTATATATGAATATATTTAATATACAAACATGACATATTTTTCTGAAATATATAAATGCATGTGTGTATTTATATATAAATAATAAATATACACAGTAAACACATATTATATAAAAAAAACTTATTTTGGATGCAATTAATCGCGATTAATCATTTGACAGCACTAATATATATATATATATACTTGAAAGGCTTGCGCACTAAACTGTTTGCAAAATGGGGCTTTGTGCTTGTGTATCCTACCTCTCTCATTTGTCTAGCTATAAAAATTACAAACCGTTACAAAAAAATTGCTTGTACGTTTCTCATTATGCTATATCATTACCAAATATCAGATTCAATGTTTTTAATATCAACTTCTTATCATTCAGTTAGCCCAGGTTTTGTATTTGATTTTTGGAAATGATTGAATGTATAGGCTTCACTGGGATTATACACCTCAGTTTTTGAGAGAACATTGCCAAAATTACCCACAAATGTTTTTTTTTTATTATTATTATTATTATTATTCAAAAAGCTTGGGCCTAACAAAACAAGAAAAGAAAACAAGTTGCAAAAAAGACTGAATCCATGATTTGATGATAATATAGTGTAATGAGAGATTTACAAGCAATGTTTACAAGGCGGGTCATTTTTCACCAGAACACCAAACACAAGGGTTAAGTTAACTCTTATATCCTTATAAAATATTAAATTCACATATTAAATGTCAAATATTGATACAAATTGTTGCTGCACTTGCTATTTTATTGAATGCTGATGAATAGCAAATAAAAGTATTATGGTGAAGCTTCACTTCTGCTTTCTGCATTCAGTGTACAAATGAAGCTGTATGCCACTTCAATGGAAAGATGTAGAAGATGGTTTTCTTAAGGTCACTGGCGCAATGCAGCTGGGATGACCTGAGATGGCCTTTTTCATATTAGGTTGCAAGCTGATTCACCTCAGTATACAGACTGGAACTGAATATAAATATGCATTTGCATTTAAAATGTGATCTTCCTCTTCTAATATTTTGGTTAAACAGATTAGATTTTTTTTATGCATCATTAACACAGAACATTAAATCTTATCATTTTTAAATACTTACTTATTTTGCTTGTCTCGAAGAACAGAGCGTGCTCCATACTGCACAAGCATCTGGCATGCTCCTGGTTGGCTCATCTTAGCAGCAAGCAATAAGGGCGATCTACCATCCTGAAAAAGGTACCAAAAGTCAACGCAACATACATTGCAACACCTTTTCGGTTTCAATTTCAAAATCAATTCTTCTATCTCCCTTCTCACATAGCTTCTTATACTTACACGGTGTGCGAAATGAATTGCTGTTTCAAAACCTATTTTACTTACTGCATCGACAGCATCAGTAGATGCACCGCTGTCACAGAGCATTTTGATGGCGGTTTTGCAGCCTACATATGCTGAAAAACAATAAGACACAAGACATTATAATTTTCCGATCAAACCTGACAGCTAGATGCATCACCATGCAGATGAATTGATAATGAAGATCTGCGCAAAAGAATAACAACAATAAATCTGACACACGCCCAAAATGCAAAGAAGGAAACTAAAAGAGCTCATTGTCAAGAGCCTCATTTGTGGTATGTTCTGTAAGCTTGTCATCTGCAGATAAACACTTTTCATGTCAGTGTATTGATCTATAAGATGTTACATAGGGCCATGCTCATAAAACGTTTCTTGCTTTAGAATCCTAAAACATGTACATACATGTTCTATAGAATTTCAAATCGATTTAATTATTTTATATTTTAACATACCAAAGATCTACCGTCTAACGTTACAATGTGGTTTTAAATGATGTGTTGCTGTTGTGCAGTTGTTAGTGGAGCATGTTATATTAACTACACATTAGGGCTGTCACGATATTAGATTTTTTATATCACGGTTATTGTGGCCATAAGAATTTGTTTCAGTCAAATTATTTTTTTACGTTGTTTATTGAGTTTTTGTTTTTCACCCAACGAACATAAGGATACTGATAAACGCAAGGCACAAGACTCTGGCTTTCTCGGTCTTCTTTGGAGCTCCTATGAAATAAGAGAGAAAATACTGTCAAGTTCAACAGTATGATGAATAAATATTAATGGTAACACTTTACAATAAGATGTCATTTCTTAACATTAATGTATTAACTAACAATACATTACACAATTTATTCATCTTTGTTAATGTTAATAAAAATGCAGTCGTTCATTGTTAATTTTAGTTCACAGTGCATTAATGTTTACAAACACAACTTGTGATTTTAAAAATGCATTAGTAAATGCTGAAATTAACATGAACTAAGATTAATAAATGCTGTGGAAGTATTGTTCATTCTTATTTCATGTTAACTAATGTAATTAACTAATGTTAACTATTGAACCTTATTGTAAAGTGTTGCCATATTAACATCTAAACTGATACTTTAGCCTGTTAACTTGCGCGCCCGTATTTTAACCTATAGTTGCACTGGCACCACTGAAGTCATGCAGTAACAGCGCTGCAAATTCAGTATTAATGTGCGTCTAGAACGACCGCAGATGAGGCATTAAGTGCATGGCACTGCGACCAGCTTAACATTTTACAGAATTTAATGTAGCAATGTGGTCGCTCAGTTTTTCAAGATCAGTTTTAATCATGTAACTGCTAACAGATTTGAACAAAGAAATAAAGTGTTACTACGCACAGGCCGTATTGATTGCAAATACACAAATAAGACAAGTAAAGAAAACGCGGTACTTATTCAAATAATCACCCTTTACTTAATATATGAACACAGAAAACCTCTGTTAACAGCTTAATGTAACATTTCCCATTTTATGACTAGTAAAATAATGGCAACTTACTCTGATGAACACAGCTCTTCTCGGAGTAGCTGCCAGCGCTGCGTCGTCTTCTTGTTTGACAGGTGTCAGGGTTAAGGCACAATACTGTCACCTGGAGGTCAACCAGGTACTGGCGCTGGAGTATTTACATGTGGTGTTATCATAAGAGTCCTGTTCATTTTAAATATTCCGGTTATCGCCAATATCGCCTATATCATCACACACTAAATTAACACGATATCGATAATTGTTGCTTTGAATATCACGGTTATCGTCAATACCGGTATATCGCGACACCCCTACTACACAGACTCGAATGTGTAGTTTATGTCGACTTGTTTGAATGAAAATCGGGTAACCCATACTGTATATAAAATTGCGGGCATCATGTAGCCGCTATTATGCATGGCATTGAAACTGCTTCTGAATGCACAATGGCTTTTTAGTTTCACTTTCGAGATTGGCGTTCGCACGTACTCTGTTTTTACTATGGAGCGGCAGTAGCCTACTTACCACACATTTTACAAGATTAGATGTTTGTCATGGTGCTCAGGATCTGCAAATCATTCGTCATCGTCCTCAGTCATCTCTCCTTACTCT
This sequence comes from Barbus barbus, assembly GCF_936440315.1. Lineage (NCBI taxonomy): Eukaryota > Metazoa > Chordata > Actinopteri > Cypriniformes > Cyprinidae > Barbus > Barbus barbus. The sequence continues at coordinate 19,894,042 of NC_136750.1, forward strand.
ATGTGGTAGGCTAAGTGAAAATGTTATGTTCTGTAATGCAGTGTTTCCCATACATTGATTTATTTGTGGCGGCCTGCCACAATATCAAAACTGACCACCACAAATATATATTTTTTTTTTCCAAAAAGCTTTGACTTCGTTGAATAAGCAAGCGCTGCATGTTTCAGAATCGAATCACAGTGCGGGTGTCTTTATATCATTGCATTTCTGAAGGAAACAGACGGTCTTCAGAAAATTTTGGATGTCATTTTCATTTCATCTTGCATAATGTATGATAAAGCAGCATTTGAATATATGCAGCCACAAATAAAGTCCAAGTCTGTGGGAAACACTGGTAATGTAACAGGCAACCGTTACCAATCGTTATTTGTTTTCCATGCCTTTCTGAATACTGATTCACGATTCAGGCCAAAGGGCGTCCCAGAAGGGAAAATCAAAACAAAATTAAGTTTGGACAGTGGCTATCAGTGAGCACTAAGTGTAAATAGCAATTAGATTCTATTTATACTAATAAGTGCAAATAGCTATTTATAGCTATTTTTATAGCTATTTTATACTATTTATACTATACGTGCAAATAGCATATTTTCTTAGCAATAGATACTATTTACACTAAGTGCAAATAGCGATGGATTCTATTTACACTGTTAAAATAGCAAGATTTTCTGCTATTTATGATAGGCTATTTATTGCAAATAGTGGCAATTATCTGCACCTCAGTATTGTAGTACATTATAAAACCGTACGCAATAATAACGTATTGAGTGTAAATTATAGTTTTAATTATTATAAGACATTATACTATTATATGCACATTCTCCTGGTCGGTCTTTAAGGTCTTCTGACCTGGACCTTCTAACTATTCCTAGAACACGTCTTAAGACAAAAGGTGATCGTGCTTTTTGTGCTGTGGCTCCAAGGCTCTGGAACTCTCTCCCTCTAACACTTAGAACAATGGGCTGTGTAGACTCTTTTAAAAGACACCTAAAGACGCACCTCTTTGGACAAGCTTTTAAATAACAGTACAGTTTGGCAGTTATTACATTTCTGAGATATTCGGTCTCTAATTTGTTATGTTTTTATTTTATTTTTGATTGAATGCATGTTTGATTTGTTTTACTGATAGTGTTGTAAAGCACTTTGTGACTCCTTGTCTGTGAAAGGTGCTATATATATCAATTTTACTTGCTTAATTCAAATTATTAAATGGATGCCACCTTATTGGGACAATAAAGCCCTCCCTACAGCTACCCTAACCCTGCCCATTACTTTTATTTTCAACTTTTTGATTATTTCATTCATTTTTATTGAAAATAAACGCCTTTCCGATGCGATATGAGATTTGAAAAGGGAGAAAAAAAGTTTGGTAAAAGGCGGGCTCAAACTCGGGTCGATCGCATCAAAAAGCATGCGCCTTACCATATACACCACTTAAATTGATGCTGTATGGGCGTCTTTTTGTTGACTAACTCAATCGCACGTTTGTGGGCAGAGTTAAGTGTAAATAGCCTTTGCCAACAAGGCAGGCTATTTGCAATTAGTGTAAATAGACACTCCGTAAAGTTAGAACTTGTTTTGAACAATTTCTTTGTCATCTGCAGATTGATTTTAAGTAGGGGGAAAAAAAAATCGGTTTAAATCGTAAATCGGATTTTTTGTGAAAAAATCTGGTATTTTTTTTTTTAGGCCATATCGCCCAGCCCTAGTCTAGATCTAATATTTTACATTAACATACAATTTTGTCACATCTTAAAAAGCAAAAAATCCACATACCTGCATCATGCAAAGCTGTTCGGCCCTGCAGGTCTGTGCTGTCAACAGGACATTTACACTGAAAGAAAGTAATTATTAACACATGCACCTGAGCAATATTATACATTCTGAATCGATATAAAATGTGTTTTCAAATCTTAAATGACTTATTTCACAGCTTAAGTTTGGCTACATATTTCTCTGCTCAACAAGTTAAGAAACTGAGGAGAATGTAAATTGCATAATGCCATATTAAAGCACACGCTCTCATCATGCATGCAAATATGCATGTGCAATTTGGCTCGATCATCAGATTCCATTTAATTAAGCTAGTATGGAATTTTCACACTGATGCTTAGGGTGCATTTTATTTTCCTTCTACTTCTTTTAATACTTTACATTGTTCATGGTTTAATTATTTTGTTTTTGCTACTTTAATGCAATTGACTGCCCATTGAAACTCATTTGCATTCATTTCCTTCGTTTTCATTTGCATTTAATTATTGCTGCATTCACATCAAATCCTCATGAAAAATAAGTCATATTTTCATACCAGATAACACACCTCACATTCTTAACGGTGCTTTTGTGAGCAAAAGAATTGTTGCTATGATACAAAAATGAGAAGAAAATTGCTCCGGCCCTGCCTTAAGCCCTCAGCTTTATGTGGAGATCAAAAGCAAAAGAAAGTCCAGAGAAAGGAAAAACCAAATAAACAAGGACTTTAAACATAAAACACAAAACACAGAGGCTAGGGAAAGAAAAGAAAGCATTGAGCAGACTTTGGCAGAGCAATCGCTAAAGGGGCTGGCTAGATGTCAGCGCTGTGACATTCCTATGTGGTTTCTCATTAGTCTTTCTTCCTGTGATTGTTATTGGAGGAACGCAGTGGACGGTACCTGCAGTAGCTTTTGCACACACATGGAATGACTGCCTGCTGCAGCCAGATGCAGAGCTGTTTTACCTGCAGAGAAGAACAACAATGCTCATTTACAAACAAACATACAGTTAGGTCCATATGTCTGAACTGCACGTAATAAATACAATGTTTTTTAGAATTTGGTTGGTCCCTCTTTTGCTGTAATGGCAGCAGCAGCTGCATGAACTCTACAAGTTTGTCTAAAGCCTGATGATCATGTTCTCAGCACAATTTGAAAATGATCCAAAGAGCTTCTTGGGTTTCAATGGAAACAACAACATCTGGTCACTTGTATGAGTATCATCAATTTCACAAATTTGCTTATTTAATAGTTTGATTAGCAACCTACAAATAGTGCAGAATATTGTTCATTTTAAGCCATAACGTTTCCTTGCTTCATATTTTTCAAAGTCTAATCTTTCTTGTTTATTTCAAAGTTTAAATTAGATTTTGAATCCCAAACCACAGAATGTCATACGCAGACCTACTTAAAATATGCGCCTTTATATGAGTATGCAGAGACAGGAAGTCTTACCGGCAGCATCTACAGCCTTTACATTGACACCGTTCTCCAGGAAAACATTTAGACTACTTAAGAGGCCTTTGCTAGCAGCAACATGAAACCTTAAAAATAACATAAAAAGATATAAGTGTAATTACCATCAATAACATCAACAGTTTAATTTTATGTATTTAAATACAACATGAATCAGTGCATATATTCAGACAATTAATATTATCATACTTCTCTGAAAATTGACAACATATAAGTGAGTTTCCCGGTAATTTACCAATTATATGAGGATGTATTAAGAGCCAAGAAACATGAAAAGAAACATGCAATAACATGGCAGCCTAGGCCTGTTTCAACAGAAAATAGACACAGCCACTCCTTGAGCCTAGTTACAAAGCAGGCATGAGACATCAGTGTTTATTAGATCACTAAGACCGTTGGTATTTGAAAAGTGAAATAGAGGACAAAAGAAGGATCAGCAAGATTTAGGAATGGGTATAAACACACTGCGTGGTATAAAATAAATCTTAAAGGAATGAAAATCAAATGCACAGGAACTAAAATCATATTTACTGGCAAGGTCAAGGCAAGAAAATACATATATTCTATTTGACAGAAACACATTAGCAGGTACAAAATATTTAACAAAAACAGGACATGACTGAAATCCTGTCATAGGCCTGACACACCTAATGCATAACAACCCCCTTTAAAAATAGCTGACCTGAAGAGATAAAAGAAGAAAAATTGGAAAATTGCAGGCTGCATGTAACACTGCACACCATGTTTAATACTCTCCCATAAACATATCACCGGAGCACCGCTGTGCTACACATTTATGATTTAGTTAAACGCCTATGCTGTTAGAAAGATTTACTGTATGATGATTTGTTTACTCTGCGGAACAACTTCTCTGCTTTCTATTTTTCTCTGTTTCACTAGTTAGGAATCTCTTTTACATCTTACATAGCTCCATTGTAAATGGGATATCATGCTGTGATGGGACGGGCAACTGTCTAGTCAGGTATGAAAAATGAAGGACTTGTTAAAACCTTGTAATTGCCCTTTTCTTTGATTTAAAAAAAATAAATAAATAAACATAATTTTGAAAATAATTAAAATAAAAAGAGAGAATATCTAAACCAAATAACAGAAGCAGCTAACGTTAATATAGGAACTGTTTTCTAAACTAGCATGAAGCTTTTGTTTTTTTAATCTAAGGCTGATGATACACGGGGCAACTTTTTGAGCAATGTTGCTGGGCAGCTTTGGGAAATGTTGTTGTCAATGAGCAACCAGGTGAGACACAGGGCCCACGACCGATCTAAAATATCCAGATAGAAATTTGTAACCCATTCTCAATGGAAAAGTGCCCAAGCAACTCAAAACAAGTTGTCCAGCAAAATTGCTCAAAACGTTTCCCCCTGTATCATGAGCCTAATTTTATTCTATGAAGCAAGCAGAGAGGATATAGTCTTGCTATTACTGTTTAGTGCCATATAAAAATGTTACAAAATAAGATTATGAGATTAAAGTCATATTATTATGAGATTGTCAATATTATGAGAATAAACTCATAGCAATACAAGAATAAAATTGTAATATTTTCAGAATAAAGTCAAAAGTCTGAGAATAAAGTCCTAGGATTTTGAGATTTAAAGTTGCAATATTTTGAGAATAAATTCAAAACTACCAGAATAAAGTTGTAGTAACATGAGAATCAAATCTTTGCAATATGACATTAAATTTATATTTAAAAAAAAGTCATAATTTTGAACATGAAAAAAGCAAGCTGCAAAGCAAAATCATTCACACGAAACAGTGAAAATTAGGTAATTAAACAGGTTTAGCAAGGCAAGATGAGGGGACCAGAAAACTACATTATTTTCAAAAATAAAAACTTCCTATTATTTAAGCTTGATTCTGAAAAAATATAGACTTATCATACTTCTTGGAGGTTCAACATTTATTTGTGTGTTTTGTTTATCCCATACTAGTATTTATTACCACAAGTGTGCGGCAGGCCCATGGACGAAAGATCTCATTACAGATTGTGGAAGCAGTACCATAGCTGTCAATTATACAATAAAGGAATACAGAAGTCTGCACAAAACTAGTCTCGCGTAGCTTTGGCCGCTTTGAATGGCCAAGGCCCGCCCAAGAGCCCATATGACTGACAGGTAAAGCAAACAAACACACGTCTCCCGGAAATCCTGTATAATCTAACCAATCCGATGATGACTTCGAAACTCCTGAAGTGTTTCCAGATAAGTGTGCCGTATGCATCACACGTTTAGCCAACGTTCCGTGGGCGTGACGTCTGAGGCTGAGACTAGCACAATGCAAACAGGGCATTCTAGATAACCTATCCTTAAGGGTAAACCAATGCAGAAGTGGGATTTAAATAGCATTAAGGGTGAAATTGCTTCAAAATTTGTTTAGCAGTAAAAACTTAGCGTAATATGTGCCACTCATGATCCAGGCAATTCTAATGCAATAGAAGAAAAACACTACAAAACTTGAGTGCTACAGACTCCCTACTTTTCATTCAGAAGCAGCTACTGGAAATAAATTCAACAACAATCAAGGCATTGTGCATTGCAGTGGAGGACGAAGGAACAAAAAAATAAGGTTATCAAAATCCTTTCTCTCGTTCCCTGGCTGGACATTTGCACTTTTATTAAAAAGCTATCTTTTGTGGTAAGAGAGACGAGTGATGAAATGCATATAGACGAAGTAAGCACAGGAGTCCCAGCAGGGAGGAAAGATATGCTTTTGAGATTCACGTCAAATCACAGAGGGGGTTGCTTCCACTTCAAAACATAGTGCGGGAGTGAGCTCAGTAGTGCACAGACCCATAGAGGATGCTGACTGACTTTAAAATGAGCTGTCTTTGCAAAAATGTTATGTCAGTCAGTTTTGCTGCATATAGGTAGAAAATATAGATTATACTTACGTGGGGAATTATTCTCTGTGAAGAGCACTAAATACTGCTCTCCGTACACTTTTCAGCATCACGTAAGAGATGGTCATTTGAAAGTGGCACTTACGCAGAATGGCCCTCTGGGTCTAGTTTGATGGGGCTGGTTCCTTTCTTGAGTGTGGCAGTGAGTTTCTCTATATCTCCAGTCTCTACTGCCTTCATCAGACGCTCATCATACTTTCCCCATTCTGTACTCTGAGACAATGTCAAATATATAAAAAAAAAATTCAATATCTGTTTGGTTCTACTAATAAACACTTTCTTTCTTTTAATTTAACAAAAAAAAACTAAAACAGTTTGTTTAAGAGAAACAAATATCCAGTTTTAACTTAAAAAACATTTTAAAATTCCACAATATGATACATTTCCTCCTAAAATAACAGAATGTTGCTATGCGTAATTTAAAAGTGAGCAATGCTACTATTTTGTGCAATATAGCAAGCTGGACAGCTGTATTGACCAATCAGCATTCAGGACTGTAGATCTATCCTGTAGTTTACGGCTCTGGTTTACGAGGTGATGCTGAATTCATGGCTTTGATTGGCTTACAGACGTTCTCATCTGTCTATTATTTTCAATAACCGCACTATGAAGTAGTTCCAGGTGTGTTGGGTTCCATATGGCCAAATTATTAGTTATTCAAAGAGACTTAGTCTACCACATCCTAAAGAAATAGGATGAAATTATAAACCATATTTGTGAAATGTTCTACAGTTGTATTCAAATAACACAATAAACAATCTCTGCTTGTCTCACTCATGCGCAAAAGTTTTACTAGAAGCATAGGTGAAATGCAGCGATAAAATCAACTACTGAGCTTTCGCGTTATTTCTAAAGATATGATAAACGAGTCTGGAGATTAGTAGAGTTCTTATCACTTTAGACATAAACATAATTCATTCCTGGTGTTCAGCAAACTATGCGACTTAGACTGACCACCCACAGCCCCATTATTACACACGCTCAGATTGAGGACATATTATGGGCTTGGTCCAAAGTCTTGACAAGCTTTTCGAAACTTGTATCTAATGTTTACCTCGTTTTTCTTAAGTCGTTGTTTTAAACTTTTCATAGTTCCAGTGTAACAGTAACTAAGTCCAGTGCACTTGTCCAGATATCCAAATTTGCGTCTCTTGTCAAAGTTTGCCTGCAAACTTCATTCCACCCCTCGGTTACAAAGTTCAGGCTGTATTGAGACCTGACGCACTCCCATGAACCAATCGTCAGGAAAACTGTGTAACTATGAGCCAATCGGCGTGCACTGGGAGTCTCCGTATGAAGAAAAGCTGATTCACATGATTTGTGGGAGATTCCACAGACTCTACAGATGCCTTCAAAACCAGCTCGACAATGAGTGTTTGTTTTGGATACAGCTTCGAGCTAGTCCTGTTTGCAAACTTGTAAACACAGTTGCGTCATCAGTGGTTGATTGGAAAAATGGCTATTTTTTTAATTCATCATATGATTTAAACATGCATTTATGATATTGCACTTTTTGTGGAAACGCCTAGATATATGCGCTACCACGGACCTGTTGTCCATATACCAGGTTTTAAAGACATTGCTCTCACAAAATAAAGGCCATTAATTTTCAGGTTTCAGTTATTAATGAAAGTATAAATGATCCATTATAGCGCCACCTAGTGTCTGTAAAAAGTGTGTGTGATTGGTTTGGCTTCCAAATTCTTTTATTTACTGTCCAAACAGAAAGAAAAAAAGAAACAATCTCACACCTCTAGATATGACCCAAGCTTTTTGCAGCTTCTTTACGGAAGTAAAGTCTGTCATTTTATGATGTTTGAGTGGCTCCAGCTCAAATCTGGGAACTCGCCAAATCCAGTAGACAAACCGGTTTCAAACATGAGCCTCTTGAAAGACCTCATTCATTCCACCCTTAAAACATGTTCCATGTAACAGCAGCCACCCAAATAGAGCGTATTCATTGCCTTTGCCATTGTATTTCTCAAAAAGCAGTTCTACAAGTGTTTTAACGGTCACTGCAGTGTGTTTGGTGAAGCTAAGCTACACTCTCAAGTTAGCCAGTGCTGCTAGGTGGTTGCAGTATGCTGTAAAATTATATTCATCAGTACTGTAACATGCTCTTTACATTTCATAATATATTTCAGATAACATACTCAATTTACCATTACAAACCACCCAAATGTATATTAGACTGAAGCAAGCAAACTAAAGAGTTTTTTTTTTTTTTTTTTTTCACGAAAACTGGCAAGAGTCTAGTGCAGTTGAAAAAAAAAAAAAAAATGCAGCAGTCACAGCTGAGAAGAACAATTTATTGACTAACATGTTTGGCAAAAAAAAAAAAATAAAAAAAAAAAGATGCAGCATTTCAACTATACATGACCAGGTTCTGTTCATCAGTAATACATGAACTAAAATAAAACTGATCAATAAAATGGGAGCAATTACCAGCAGCTTTCTGAAGAGATTTAATCCTTATCTGGAATACCAGACATCATCCTTACAGTACTGAATCAATATCGACTGATGTTGTGGGCACTAAGATCTTCCACAAGACTGATGAATGGATAAAAAAAAAAAAAAAAGGGGGATCAGAAAGTAGCACCAAATATCCTTTGCCCTCAGACAGCTTTGCGATGATATTCTGGAGGTGCAACCTCATAGTCACTTGCACTGAACAAAGACGATGAATTCTTCACCAAATACCTAAATTGAGAATAAAAGTCAGTTACTTTCTGCAAGTGATGTATAAAGATCCATTTTCTAATAAACTGCATTGCTTCATTGAAAACTAGTGCACAATATCATCATAAAATGTCTTATTACTAACCCAACATCCTAAGAAAGTTACTCAAATTTTCAAAACAAATTCAAATTATTAAAACAGATTTCTGCTTACTTTAAAAAATCTTGTAGGTAGCTGAGAAGCAGGGCCAGACTCTTCTCATCAAGAGGTGTGTAGGCCAGCATTGCTCCAATTCTCACTGTCAGGGGACACAAAAGAGGCTATAAAAACACCAAATTACTAATAATGTCAATTAAAACATTCTCTGAGATAGACACTGATTAAAGCATCTTCCTATAACAATTTGTAGCATTCAAATCTCACATTTGACATTGTTTTTTCTAAAATATCTGAAATTGACTGGTTGCTCTGATGTTAAAAAGGTACAATTAGGTTTCAAAATATAATTAGCATTTAAGTTCATACCAAAAAGCCTCAGAAGGTGCGGCGCTCCGTAGATCTTCGACATGGATGTATCTGGATGGTTTGCTAGGATCTCTGCATACTGCGGCCTCTCAAACTTGTATAGGAGCTGCGTGCCCAACATGACATTGAAGTACTCGCGGATTCCAGCAACCACCTCATTCACGGCAAATTCCCTGAGTAGAGATCAAGTATCTCTTTAGAAACTCTTTACATCTTATTTGTGAATTTCTACAACAAGGATGGATTTACACAACAAATGAATCATTTGTACAATGGTGATTTCAACTACCTGGCTAAGAATTATTTTTACATATAGCATACAAACATACTTGTTATCACAGTTTCCTCTTGATTTCTTGTAAGTTGCATAGTCCTCAAGGACATCATCTACATTCCTTTTTGCAGGCAAGTGAAAAAGCTAAACAAAAAAAAGAAATAAAACCACAAATATTTTCACAATGCACATTAAGGCATGTTTACACAGTGTCAGAATTAGCGTAATTACAAGATTCCGACTTGTAAAAAAATAATGTCTTCATAGAACCCATAATTACAACCTATAAATTCTGTGGAAGCTGCAACAGTAAAATGTAGTTCAGTAGTTACCTTTGTAATATTTTTGTTCATTAATGCATAAAACTAATGACTAACATTAATGTCTGAATAATGCAGTTATCTAAAAAATAAATAGACCAAAAACACTTTAACATGAATAGCACGTAGTTAAATACATTTAATATCCTACTAAAACTATACGTTTACTAATAATCTATTTTCATAATTGTTTGCCTGATGGATTGTAGTTTTGTCTGTGATTACTCATATTACAAATTCATTTTACTTTAGAGATTATTTTTGCATTTCTTTCCTTTAGTATATACAGTGCCCTCCAAAAGTATTTGAACAGTAAAGACAAAATTGCTCTGTTGGCTGTGAAGTCAAGACATTTACAAATATGATTAAAAGATGAATATGAGAAAACTACAGAATGTCACATTTTATTATTGGGTGATTCAACACGTTTTACCAGCTAAGAAGATCAGCACTTTTTGAGTTTCATCCCTCTATCTGATGTGAACATAAGTACTGGAACAATTGCCTCACAGGTCTTTCTAAGTGATCAGCTGTGTCCTGTTGCATTGATTCTTCAGATATTAAAAGCCGGGAATGTGTCGTATCCGTTATATCCATTACTTCTTTATTCTGAATCTTGCATTCAATGATGACACACACAAACCAGGATGAAGACGAGGGAGCTGACTTTCAGAGAAAAGCAAGCAATTTGGATGCTAAAAGAAAAGAGGAAGTCAGTTAGAGCTCTAGCAAAAACAAAGGGCATGGAGAAATCAAGAGTTTGGAGACCACCAGTGACACCAGCAACCAACAATGACCTGATCGGCTGAGAAAACAACAGTAGTTGATGACAGACAAATCATAAGAGCTGTGAAAATGAACCCTAAAAGACGTGTCTGTAAAATCACCAACAACTTCCAGAAAGCTGGGGTGATGCTCTGACAATCTACTGTCCTCAGGAGACTTTGACACAGAATTACAGATGCTACACAGCAAGATGCAAACCTCTGACCAGCACAAAAAATAGAAAGGCAAGATTAGAGTTTGCAAAAAAGCACAAAGGTGAGCCAGAAGAGTTTTGGAACTGTGTTTATGGACCGATGAGACAACGATGAACCTTTATCTAAGTGATGGGAAAGCAAAAATGTGAAGAAAAAAAGGGAACTGCAATGATCCCAAGCATACAGACTCATCTGTAAAGCATAGTGGAGGTGATGTCATGGCATGGGCATGCATGGCTGTCTCTGGAACAGGCCCTCTCAACTTTACTGATGACTTAATGTATGATGACAGTAGCAGAATTAATTTGGAAGGGTACAAAACCATCTTGCCTACCAATATTCAAGAAAATATTGCCATCCACCAGATTCATTAGGAAGTGCTTCATATTGCATCAGGACAATGAACCAAAACACCCTGCCAAGAAATTTATAAGGGAAAAGAAATGGAAAGTCTTCGATTGCCAAGTCAATCTCCAGATTTAAATCCGATTGAACATGAATTTCACCAGCTGGAGAGGAGAGTAAAGGCAGAAACTCCCCAAAACAAGCAACAATTGGAATTGGCTGCATTAAAGGCTGGGAAAAGCATTTCAAAGGATGAGACCAAGAGTCTGGTGATGTCTATGAGTCACAGACTCACTGCTGTGATTGTGCGCAAGGGATCTGCAACTAAATAATAGCTTTTAATCTTTTATATCTGCCTTATGTTCAACTGTCCCAATACTTATGCTCACATCAATGAGTGGGATGAACTCTAAAAGTGCTGTTCTTTTAATTTGGTAAAACGTGTGTGTTGAAACGGCTAATAATAAAATGTGACATTCTGTAGTTTTGTCTCATATTCATTTTTTAATCATATTTGCAAATGTCTTGACTCTACAGCCAACAGAGCAGTTTTGTCTTTACTGTTCCAATACTAATGGAGGGCACTGTATATACTTAAACTCAGGTCACCCTAGAATTGCATAATTCCAAGTCTGATAACAGCTCAGAGTAGAACGTCACAAATTGTCATCTAGAAATTACGCTAATTACGACATTGTGTGTGAAGTTGAACTTACCATTATATTTCAAAACTCAAAATTAAATTGTACGACCAATTTATGCAGATATACAGGAAATTTTCAGCAAATGTGCAGTTGGAAAAAATTCTCATCATAACTGTCTAGTTGCTGCTTGAAACAGCATTCTGTAGTTTAATTATTATGCAATATAGTTGAATGAAGAGAAGTGCAGGAGTTGGATTGGATGAGCATGGGATGATGTTTGTCGTTACCTGCTTCTGTCTAGTGATCAGGTCCCAGTCATCTACCAGCCATGGTTTTAACTCTTCAGGAATTTTTACCTTCACTTCTACTCTGTTAATGAAAGTCTCCTCCTGCATACAAAACCAGTTTGGGAGTCAAAAACAGCCTCACTTTTATCTTCTGTTAAAACACCAACTCTAAATAATTTAAATGGGCTTTGAACTGACATACACTCTCCACAGTTGGGTCAACACGTGCCCTCTTCTTGCGTGGGGGGTGAGGCATGTCCCCAGTGCTAGTGCCCTCTCCAGCACCTGGTGCTGAGAAGCAAACAAGACAAGAGATTGTTATCAGTTAATAAATCAATGACTCCAAACCACATAATGTATAATAATAATAATAAAATAATTTTATTGCATCTGCAACTACTTTAACGTTTTGACACATACAACTTTGAGAACAACATGACATGTGTAAACTTACTGTGAAACTCTTTAAATGGTTATTTAAATACATCTATACTCAGAAGGTTCAATCAAACTGCTTTGGCAGGTCAAAATACATCAGTATTTGCATAGCGAAAAGGAACTTACTCTTTTGCTTGTTCTTCTTTGTTTTTCTAGTGAAATGAATAGAAAGGCCGTGGTTAAATATTTGCACCAGTAAACATGAGTTTGCCGGGGTTTTTTGACAGTTAATTTAAAAACAAATCTAGGTGAGGCAAGAAGCAGAATTCATTTGAGGGCACTTCAAACAGTAAAAGCTGACAAAGTAACACTCACACATCTACATTTTTTTGCTGCACAGCAGCGATTTTCTTGCTCGGTGCGACACCCCTCATCCTTCCCTCAACATAATGGTCTCTGAAAACAATATTTTGCATTAAAACTTCTTTCATCAAAAGACAAACATACATCACAGATTGCATAAACCATTTCTTGATCCACTAGAATAACAAAAAATAACAGGGATATAGAAGCGTTGTGTGCATTAATTAATTGATTTATTTGAAAGATGTGTTTTATGCCACGTACTCGTTCTAAATTTATTACTCACTGATTTGCCTTCTGAAGCTCTTTCTGTTTCTGCAGGTTACTGTCCACATATTTGAGCACACGGCTTTCAGGAACCCATTCGTCCCAGCTAGAAACACATTGTACACACATTCTTAGAATTAGGTCATCAAATCACATGGTAATTGGCAGAAACTACATTAACCATTTTAACTTGTATAACAGGGATTTTAAATGTGTCCTAACTACCACTGAATTTTCATCCATTCAAACCAGCATCTTGAATAGAGTCATGGCCAAAAATATCGGCACCCTTGGTAAATATGATCAAAGGCGGCTGTGAAAATTTATCTGCATTGTTAATCCTTTTGATCTTTTATTTTTTTTTAAATCACATGGCTTCCTGGTTTCACAGAAATATAAATAGGAGGGAAAACAAAGCCCAAATTCCCTTATTCATCCATCACAATGAGAAAAAACAAAGAATATATTTCCGATGTGCAGCAAAAGATAATTTAGCTTCACAAATTAGTGAAGTGGCTTTAAGAAAAGAGCTAGAGCGATGAAAATTTCCATTTCCACCATCAGGGCAATAATTAAGAATTTCCAATCAACAGAAAATGTTACGAAACTGCCTGGAAGAGGACTTGTGTCTATATCGTCCTAATGCACGGTGATGAGGAGAGTTTGAGAGGCTAAAGACTCTCCAAGGACCACAGCTGGAGAATTACAGAAAATAGTTGAGTCTCGGGGTCAGAAAACCTTAAAAAAAAAGTCAAACAGCACCTACATCACCACATGTTGTTTGGGAGGGTTTCAAGAAAATTTCTCCTAGCTTATCCAAAAACAAACTCCAGCATATTCAGTTATCAGACACAACTGGAACTCGCTTCTATGGTCAGATGAAACTTAAAAAAAAAAAAAATAATAAATAAATAAAAAAAAAACAAGAGAGCTTTTTAGCAGCAAACACTCAAGATGGGTTTGGTGAACACAGGGATAAAAAGTACCCCATGTGTACAATTTTTGATGTTGTGGGCCTATATTTCTGCTGGAGGTCCTGGACATCTTGTTTAGACACATGGCATCATGGATTCTATCAAATACCAACAGATAAAAAAAATCAATAAGTGACTGAATCTGTAAGAAATCTTATAATGGGCCATGTTTGGATCTTCCAACCATACAATAATCCAAACACAAACCTCAAAAACAACACAAAAATGGGTCACTGAGCACAAAACCAAGCTTCTGCTATGGCCATTCCAGTCCTCTGACCTGAACCCTATAGAAAATGAGTGAGGTGAACTGAAGAGAAGACGCACCAACATGGAGCTGTGAATCTGAAGGATCTGGAGAGATTCTGGATGAAGGAATGGTCTCTGATCTCTTGTCAGGTGTTCTCTAACCTCATCAGGTATTATAGGAGGAAATTTAGAGCTGTTAAACTGGCAAATGGAGGTTTCAAAAAGTATTGAATAAAAGGGAGCCGTTAATGGTGGCCAATGTGTATTAGAGAAAAACATTTATTTCATAATGATATTTTCCCCCCCATTTTAAATTCTTATTATCCAATGAAAAGTTAGATTTGTGTGATTCTTTTAATAAAAGATCAAAAGGATTAACCATGCAGATAAGTTTTCAAGCCTTCTTTGATCATATTTACCAAGGGTGCCGATATTTTTGGCCATGACTGTACATAGACTTACTTCTTATTCCATCCACTGTAATGAATAAAGTATTTCACTTGTTTGTCCTTGATATTGATTCTTACACACTGTGAGGAAAGACAAAATACGTATAAACATCCAAATAATCCTTCAGAAGACGACGGTTCAAAACTTATAAAAATGACAAATACAATTTAAATAATGTTGAACATTAAAATACAACACAACCTGGGGGAAGAAAACAGCCCATTCACATGAAAATAAATGAGAATAACAAAACATCTTAAGCTCTAAGGTTTAAAAATAAAAACAACTGTGCCTATTTTACTCAACTTAACACAGAAAACAATATCAAAGGCATAAATCCTTATCAATTAAACCACTACAAAGGAGGATGCAAAATGGCATGAATGATTCAGACAGATACCTTAGCTTCGTATAGCAATGGCCCATGAAAGCACAGCACTCGTTCACCTGAAATACATCAGAAACATAATGACGTTTAATTATATGAAAGCGTGTAAAAGCACACGATCATGTTTATTGTTTATATTTTAATATGCTTTCAAAACAGGTCATAACAAAAATTTTAAAATACATTAATATAAGTGTTTATTGCAATTTTCCAATTTCTGCCTGCTTATTTAAAATCCAAGCAATTTGCATTTCTATTAAATAATTCCAAATGAATTCTTAGCTTAAAATGTTTCCGCAAGTTTTAATAAAATGCTATTTAGTCAACTAAACAGGTTTCCTGTGTGTATGTACAAATGTCATACAACCAAGTTTGATTTGTTAACATTTTAGGTATTAAACTCGCCCTATCAGTCAAATCCTCGGTTAACTCTCAGTGTTTATTATCAGCTCATTACAAATCGACAGTTAATTGCTTTGATTCAATGAATCAAAGCAATTAACTAATCGTTTAGAGGGTCACTGTACCTAAATATTCGACT
This sequence comes from Barbus barbus, assembly GCF_936440315.1. NCBI lineage: Eukaryota > Metazoa > Chordata > Actinopteri > Cypriniformes > Cyprinidae > Barbus > Barbus barbus. The sequence goes on from NC_136750.1 coordinate 19,909,860, forward strand.
CCGCAGAATGCTTCGTTCAGTAGCCGGACCTCGCTAGTGGTTGTTTAATGAGTTCAAGCCTCTATAGTCTCAATAGCGACATAAATCATTTAAAACCGCTCTAAGCTGACATTCCTAGCATTATGTTATGGATGGCAATATATAACCATTCCCGCCAGGACTTCAATGTTATAACAGGAGCTTCCTGTAAACAAGGCCTGCTACAAGCTAATGGGCTACATAGACAACAGCTAATGTTTTGAATCAGAAACACGCAGCGGTGTGCTTGTATAAACACTGCTACATAGAAAGCGTGCATGCGCTTGACTGCTGATAAACAAATCTGCACAATTCATAGAAAGCAATTAGCACTGCTCGCTAAAACTGCTTTTCTATACACATCTTGCTGTGTACACGCGCCATTGTGCAGCGCCCGCTTCCTTTGCGCGGCTGAATGAGAGGAGATGCCGAACAACTGAGGAGACAAAGCTTTCCTATAGCGAATCTTACCTTCTTGAAATTTAGGTTTAGGGTCCTGTTTAGGCGCCATTCACAGATTAAACAATAAAAATAGCTGGAAAATCAAATCCAGGCATTGCCAGCTCCGATTTAATCCACACAGGGTGAAGGCGCCGCGCTGCGTGTCTATGACGCACTTTTTTGGCGCCCCTGTCAGGTGACTCCCATCTATGACTCCCATTATAAGCACCGTTTAGCCAGCAGACACTGCTTACGGAAAATCATTTAGAGCAATATTACATTTGTGTTTGTATTGTAGTATGTATTCATATTTTTTCATTTGTGTTACATGTGCAATGTAAAATATAAATGTTCACAGTTGTGATAATTTATTTGTTTGTTTTTATTGTAGCAGGCTATTTTTCTTGTCATTATATATATATATATATATATATATATATATATATATAAATTAAGTTGTAAAAAAAAGGGCATGAGTATTCTTAAGTGTCTGCGTGTAGTGCAGTGAATTTAGATGATTACAATATTATTTAAACAGTTTAAATTAAATAAACCATCAAAATATCTCTTTAATAGGTCCATAGTTCATAAATCTGTTCCATTTTATCTGATGGTCTTTCAACAAAATAGTCTTATATAGTTTTATAATTATTAGGACACTTATTAGGCATTATTCATATTTCTTATGAAATTTTACAAATGAAAAGTCCTCTTTAAAATGATTTCCTATGTCCTCTTTAAGAAACTCTTGTCCAGTTACTGACACAGATTTGTTTAATAGGTTTTGGGGTACAAGGAATTCTTGTGATGTTCATGATATTGTCTTTCTGTCAGCAGATGTGGAGTTTTCCCATGTATGTAACGTGAAACTATATGGTCAGAAGTGGACTACACCAATAATGATTTATTCATATTATGTCAACCTATACACAACTGGGGATATACTTCTGTTTTACAATATTTTAGTATTTGAAAACACAGCCTGTTTTTGTTTTAAGTCATTTTCAAACATACATTTGTTTCATTTTTCAGTTTAACAAAAGATAACATTGTTTAAATTACAGAAAGACCCACAATGACCCATATAAGACCCATCATTTCCAGCTTAATCCTTCATTGGTTCTTTAATGCAGTCAATAAATTCCATCTCTCTAAAGAATAATTATTGATGCAACTAAATAAGCTAATAATAATGTATTACTGGTGGTAGTAATACATCGTTTTATAATAAATTGTAAAAAAAGAGAGAAAATACATATTCCACTTATTTTATATATATATATATATATATATATATATATATATATATATATATATATATATTTGCATATAAATTATTATTTTCTCATTTTAATATGGTTCATGCATGCCTTCCAGATTTCTGAAAACGCCTCTTTAATAACCAAGGGGCAATATTTGACAAACAATTTTTCAGTTTCTTTCTCAATGCCTTTCTCGTAAGACAATATATAAACGGATTTAAGCAACTATTAGTATGAGCTAAGCAAACAGTAACGGGGAATACATAAGTATGGACAACATAATACGCCTCATCCCAGTGAATCACGTTCAACTTTACCAAAACACCCCAAAATGTAATTGCGTGGTTCGGCATCCAGCAAAGAAAGAATGAAAGAACCACGACTGTGATATATTTGGTGACATGAATCCTGCGCTTTGAATGACTGTTATTCAGATTTCGCTTTCTCACAAATCTCAGAAGCAGCAAATAGGACACGGAAAGGATCAACATGGGCAAAACAAAAGCAACCAGGATTTTTTGCAAATGATAAAATGCTAGCCAATAATGTCCGGCAGGAAACTTCAGTAAGCAGAGCTTCTCTCCAGCCACGTCGGTGACAGTGGAGAAAATAGACGTTGGCGCGGTGGCGACGGTAGCAAAGACCCACAAAAATGCGCAAACCCATTTGACAGAGCAGGATGTTGGGGGACGGACCCTGTTCTTGGTGGCTGAAGCCACGGAGCAGTATCGAGTGATGCTCATAGTAGTGAGGAAGAAGACGCTGGCGTACATGTTCATCACAGTGACCGACAGTATGATCTTGCACATGGCGTCTCCAAACGGCCAGCTGAAATCCAGAGCTGTATCCACCGCCCAAAACGGCAAAGTCAGGACGAACTGGAGGTCTGTGACAGCTAAATTAATGATGAAAACATTAATGGTGCTGCTCTGTCTGCAGTGTTTCACTCTCATGATGAAAAGGACGAGCGAATTCCCAACTAAGCCTATTGCGCACACGAGAATGTACACCACTGAGATCATGATCCTCAGGACCGGGCTCCTGTCCGCGGTCACGTCTATGTCCTCCAGATTTCCAAATGTGACATGACCCTGAGGGGTTCGGTTAAACACCCTGCCGCTGCTGTTGAAAGGGTCACCCATGTTTAAGCATCGAATAGCGCGTTCCAGCTGCGCTCAGCCAGCGTTCAGCTGTGTTGAAGACGCTTTCTCAGCGGTTTGCCCACCAACCGTGCATGCGCTTCTACATATTTATTCATAGATACACGCGTTTTGCTATTACCCGCCCTTGCAGGGCAAAGATTGGTTGGAGAGTTTTGACATGTATGTCAGCTGGTGGGAATTGTGGGGGTTTAAACCCTTGGGAATGCGGGAGGGGATTTAAGTACGTTTTTATACGCATACGTAGGTCTATATCTGCGTTTCAAGTGGGGTTCCAAAACATTTTTAATGATCACAAAAGTTAGATTACAAGTTTGGGCGTGGATTTTTCCTGGCATAAAGAGATGCTTGCGAAGAGTAACAGCAGCAGCGATGTAACCAAGCTTTCACAGTGATGCACACACATTTTTAAGTCAAATTTAAGTAATTAAGTAAATCTACTTAACTTATGTAAAATTAAAGGAAATAAGTCAATTTAACCTGGCCAGTTAGAGTTTGATGAGTAATGTCTTCTTAGTTATTATGAGTTTACCCTACAATACTAAAGTACATTTCACTTTGTCACGGTTTGTAAACTCTACTCAAATAATATAGCACTGAAAAAAAACAAAAAAAACATTATTGAAGCATGTGGTTCAGTTACAAACATGTAAGCAAGCAAACAGACAGCTTATTATCCTTTTTAAGGTAATATACCTATTCAACAGAGTCTATTCAATATGGGTCATTTTGAGTTGAGTCACAAAGCAGCACTAAACCTAACAACAAAATCAACCATAAAACAGGGTAAATACAACTTGAAGACAGTCAAAAACCTTAATTATTCATGCCCCAGTGTATGATGGGAACAATGGGATCATAACTTTGATATTTATTTATAGATTAAACAAACATTTCCAAATAAAATGTACTTATGAGTTTGAACTTTATTTCTACAAGCTTAAATTGAGTACTAATATAGAATTTACTTTTTTTTCTTTTTTTGGCTGAACTGAATTATTTAATAGAAATTACATTTGTTTTTCCGTAGTATTTACTTCACCACAAAATTGTTATCAGCGTAGAGAGCACAAATATAACAAAAATATTCTGCGTTTATTCATTACCTACACTCGGATGAACCTCAAAAGTACCCCTAAAATATAGAAATAATAGAATATCACTGAAAAATACGGTTAAAAAAGTAAAACATTTGCCCTATCTTTATGGATTTGTTCACACAGTATAACCTTGTATGACTATGACAATATTCTCATATTTATCTGTTTGAAAGTAGTTTAGAAATCTACTAGTCCATAAACTTTTATAAAAAATCAATGTATTTCTATACATATAATTAAAAATATGAATACTAATTTTATTATTAGTAAAATCTATATTATATGAATACATAATATATAAATATATCAAAAAGTGCTTGTGATCAATGTGTAACATTTTGTGCATTTGTGATGAGCAAATACTCATAATCAAGAAAATCTGCTGATTTAAATGACACCAGCTTTTCACAAATCAAATTATAAACCACAAGTGAAAAGTAATAGTGATTTAACTAATTTGTCTTTTTTAAACATAGGCTACTTTTAATTTCTGTGTGATAGTGATTTAGAACCTGCAATGTATTAAATATTTAATAACTATTTAATATTTAATAACTCACCCCATGCACACCTGAGAAATAACCCTTTTTTTCCTCATGGTTATAGAGCTGAACACAGAAAATAACCTTCATTTTGCAACCAAGGTCAAACAAAAAGACCAAAAATACAGAGAAGACAGAAATAGAAAATATTTAATGTATTTGTTTTATTACAGCTAAACCGCTCTCTACATAAACAAGTAACATTCATTAAGTAAACAATGTATCCCAATTCAAATAAATAATTCATATAATATTTTGTACAAACTGGTATTGGTTTCCTGTACATTATGATTTCTCTCATAGCGTACCATACAGTAAGAGAAGAACTTAAGGCAGAGAGTTCATATTTGCCAGTTACTGGTACAGCTATAACAGACAGACTGTCTAGTGGTATATTTCAAGGACGTAGCGGATCAGTGGGCACATGAAATGTATGATTTCAGTGCAATGTTGAATGGGAGATTTATGTAGAATGACGGCGGTCTCAATTTTGTGTGCGATCAAGTAACTCAGTGCAAAGGTAAAAATATATAAATTAAACAAGCATGGGTTCATCAATCCAATTGTTAATTTGCAACACTGAAGACAAAAATCACTCATTTAGAAAGGTTAGTGGATTCTTTTGTATACTGGCTGTCATCAAGAGATTAAAAATGTGCTAATGTTCACCCAGGCCTAACATTAGCTGTTCCACAACCTTTTTTTTTAATGCACGAGAATCAATGACAAACAGCTGTCACATTATAATGCAGCCAGAGGATGTGCACAGGCAGCTGGCTTTTATCCTGTTTAATTTCAACCTAAGTTGAATGTGACAGCAAGTATGATTGTGGAATTAATGCCTCAGATGTCTCATATAGTACAAATATGAGAGAAAGAGACGAGGACACGTAATTAGCTACTTGTACAATGCAAAGAAAGTGTTAAGAGCTCTTGAAAGAATTACGAAATAAATGCATGAAAGTAATGCGTGATCAAACAAATAGTAAAAGTATAATACATAGATAAAATAAATAAATTCAATTTTAAACAGACGAAACAGACAGCACAGATTTTGTTGCAATAAGGTCACCTTCCAAGCACAATTAGAAAATCTATAAATCGTAGCCCACCTGAAACCCAAACCACACAGACCTTGAGAAAATGATATTTCGTACATGCCGTTCTCGACATTTAAAATGGAATAACGACATTCACTGGAGGAGACACCAAATGGAAATGGCAAGTGCGTTTAGCCATTTTTACACAAAGCTGTCAACTGGCGTTCGATAGCTGGAATCTTGGGACCAAATTTGGATCCTAAGGTCTGCTGGCGAGGGATATTACACTTCTGTAAGGTTCCTGTCTTGAGGAAATAATTAACATCTGCACTACGGCTACTGCAACATCGTTCTGGTTATTTTTCTGTCATATCTGCAACAAACTAAATGAGGTATGCTATAGTGTCTGATACCCTCAGCGCTGTTTTTGCGAATCACACCTCGTCTTTTGAGGTTTAGTTCAGACAAACATCAAAGGATATGAGATTATGAAAAAAAAAAGTACAAGAGTTTACCTCAGGTGCTAACCAACAAAACTGGGCACTGAAAGCGAACTCCACTTCTTACATACTTAATGTGGTGATGGATGAGAAAGAATGTGCAACTGGAATAAGACGTGACCTCTGTCGACTCTTCAAGCATGTCGTGGCTAGATTCTGTATTGGCATAAGGGAATGCTTCTGTACAGCATACATCCTACATAACTTATAAGCAATAATAAATTACCTGCACTGGATAATGGCATTAAATAATTTGATGTTCCCTCGCTGATCAAACAATGGCTGAGGGAAAGAGTCTTAGAAAATAAAATGATAACGATGACTGCCATTCTATTACTTTGACTGAAATAATTATTTGAAGTGAAATAAAATAGCAAAAAGTATAAAAGTTACAGAATAAGATAATCAAGGAACAACACAGAGCAGTGAAAAACATCTTCAGTATCCATGGAGAAAATACCAACTGAAGTCACTCACTGGGTAGGCAGCGTCCAATTGTTTATATACAAAAGTAAAACTGAAAATAGATTTTTCTTCTCTGTACACAGCAATTTTATTCTTCTTTTTACAAAAGTCTTTGTTCTTTTTTTTTTCTCCCCACCTTCCATCCCATTCACATCTAAATTCGATCACGAGTGCACAAAGCTCCTTCAGCGTCCTCCTGTTGTTTGTGATAAAGGCTTGTCCAATTGCGGGACCCCGGCGTGGTCAGTCCAGTGAAATGACGTCGGAGATGGAGCCGTATATTACGGATGCGGCGGCATCGGAGCGCGAACGGGACACGTTGCTGTGTGGGTGGCTGTCTCTCAGACTGCTGGAGGACACTAGACTGCTGTTGCTTCCACTGCTGCTGCCCCCGCTGCCATTGGCTGGCACTAGCGAGCTGCTCGCCGGCGTCCCCGACTGCTCCAGGAAGAGCTGAGAGGAACCGTAGGGCATGAAGCGGTTCAGCAGCAGCTCGTGGTCTTCTGACGCCGATGCAGAAGCCGAAGCTGCAGCGGCAGCGGCCATGACCATGTTATAATGCTGCGGAGAGGTAGAGATGAACAACTTAAGCCTATGCTGATGTTTAATAAAAAAAGTTCTCTCTCAGTCAGATATAGGCCCTAGTGTATCTAATCCATTTAGTTTGGCACCAGATGTGGTTAAACATAGACATTTGTTTGAGCACAATGCTGCCCTCTAGCTGCTGTTTCAGAGAGTAAACCTACCTGGTGATTGTCCCCTTGTAAAAATGAGAAGAAATTCAGATCTGTAGAACAAGGAAAAAATTTGTTTGGCATAAATTTATGTAAAAATTTAAAATATTTTTACCAACAAAAAAAATTTTTTTTTTTTGATCACAACATTTTTTAAACTTTGAAATCACAGATTGAATATACAAAGATTACATGAACAAATTGTGTTTTTAAATTATGCATAGCAAATAATGAATTACAATCTATGACAACTACACTATCCTTCAAAAATTTGGGGTTAGTCATTTAAAAAAAAAATACATAGTTATTTAGCAAGCATGTATTAAATGCAGAAGCCTTTTATTACTTTCCAAAAGATTTCCATTTCAAATACATGCTGTTCTTCTGAACATTCTATTCAAAGAATCCTGAAAAAGTAATGCGTCTCAGTTTCCACAAAGACATTAAGCAGCACGACCGTTTTCAACACTGATAATAAGAAATGTTTCTTGAGCACCAAATCAATGATTTCTGCCATCACAGAAGTATATTCCATCTTAAAGTATATTTAAATAGAATATACGTTTTTTACTGTATTCGTGATTTAAAAAAAGCAGCCTTAGAAGCATAAAATAAATTTTAAATTCTTTCAAAATGTTACAGACCCCAAGCTTTTGAACGGTAGTGACAATGCAGGCAAATGAGCACGAACTATACATCATATTATCAATACACAATTTTTTTTTTTTTACTAAAATGATGACAATACCTGAGAGGTCACTGGGTGTGTGATAATAGTGACGGTAGTCCTGAATGAGAGGAGGAGGCGGAGGGATATAGTTTGTCTCCATTGCTGGCATGCTGGGAGCTCGTGCCAGTGGAGACGCCTGATGATGAAGATTTAACACCCTGCAGCAAAATATAACATCAAATAATTAGGAAAACTAGTCAGATATTAAAAGAATATTTTAAGTAACAAATACAATGGTTCCAAATATCATCAAAACAATTATAGAACCACACTTGAACATGTGATTTTATATGACAAAATATAAATCAAACTGGCATTTAAAATAACTCATTCACAAATACACTTTTTAACCTCCTGAGACCCTGTGTCCTCATACAAGGACATTATATTTAAGTGAATTCCTCTGTACAGGAGATCCAGATTTAAAACTGTGGCATGTATAGTCTCAGAGCACATTCAGGGCTTTTCAGAGATACTAAATATTTGGATGTTTCAACATGACCACACCCTCTCCTAGGTCTTCAAACATGTCTGATATTAATTTAGTGACACTCTTCTGGAAATATGATAATATTTTGTAATTATCATTTAAATCTGTCTAATTTTTAAACTGTGTCATAAATCAACATCTCAGGAAAATGTTATGAGGTTTCAAATCAAAATATGATTTTCTGTTATGAAACAGGACGTTGATTTCATTCATGTCCTTATATGAGGACACAAAGACTAAAAGCATGTTTATTACGCATTTTGGGAGACACAACAAATGAATAGGGAAATAAATTATATTTCAATGTTCTAGGAAATATTATATATTATTATGAAAATCTTGTCCATTATTACTCCCATTATTACACTTCTTTTTTTCATTATATGTTGCCCCCAAACAGGGCTGGGAAGGTTACTTTTAAAATGTATAGTATGTACTAAATGTATAGTTTAGTAACGTAATGTAAATACTTTAGAATACTTTGAATTTCTTAAGCTAAGTAACACAAGGGAACATGATGTCTTATTTTTGTTTTTTCCAACTCCAAATAAAAGTGACATCTACCAGTCATAAGATTTGTTTTCTTTGCATTTTTTTAACAACATCAGTTTTCCACCACATTTCTATGAAAAAAAAAAAAAAAAAAAAGTTGTCATTTAAATCTACCAATCAAATTCCATTTGAAAACAAGGAATGGGATTCCGTGCCGTTTCATGCTGCATTCCAAGCTTCAAAACGAATCCAAATACACCAAACATAAAAGTAGCCAAGTCATACAATAGATTTGTTTAATGAATGGACCAAACTTTAAGTGACTACTTCATAATCCTCTCTATGGAGAATCGATCGGCACAAAAGAATCGCTGAGTCAAAATTGACAGGGCTCGTTTCCCAAAGCAACTACGGTCGCAAGTAATGTCGTTGTAGTTCAACGTAATTTAACAACCACAGTTCGCTAATGATGCTTTTGGGAAACATACCCCAGATCTATCCAGTTTAATGTGAACCATTCACACTGGTTTCGTTAAACAAAAGAAATGATTCATTTAAAAGATTGACTCAAAATAATCATCTGTTCACGAAACGAATCATGAACTCTCATTACCGCGCCAAAGATGATCTGTTCTTGAAAATTACAGATGAACTTGTCTTTAATCAGAAGTCTTTATTCATTCGAAAAGCACACAAAGCTATTGTTTGACTTTATCAACTTTTATTTCATGCATGATTTGTATGGATCTGTTAACTGAATGCAAAGTGTGAATTCTAGGAGAATTTGGTGTCATTTTTCAATTAAGTTCTTAGAAATATTAAACGTAATGATAACCATTCAACACTCAAAATATGAGAAAATAGAAAAACGAGTTACTGGATAACATTTTTCAAAGATCAAGAACAACTTCCCTCAAGATGCTTTTTTATCCTTTGATGCTGATAGAAGTTTTGTTGCAGGTAGGCATTGCACTGCACTGATGTTACGTCCTTATTCAGATTTATAAACTAGTCTTTGTATTTCCATGAGAGAAAAAAGCTAATGGCTTTCTGTTGTGGCGTCCATTTTTGTGTCGTGATGATGTGCGTACTCTCACTACAAGTTGCTAAATGAACAGTTGCACTGTTTTTTTTTTTTTTTCCTCTTCAACGGAGAATCAGTTGCCTTATTGGTTCAAATCCCCAAAGTGTTTACTTAAATATTAAATTAAGAAATTACATTAAAATTCAAAGTAATCACTTTGGTAATCTAAAATACTTTTTGGATGTAACTGTAATTTGATTATCACCTATTTAAAATGTAATTATAACGAAATACAGTTACTCATATTTTGTATTTTAAATACTTAACACTGTTACATGTATTTCGTTACTCCACAGCCCTGCCCCCAAACCACATTAATATGCAAATTTGATTTAGTTTATAGATACATTGTATACAGTATAATGAGAAAACCATTTCATAAGCAAGCATTTCACAAAAACATTTGTTGGGTTTTAATTGGTAAAACAATAGACATGCTGTTCAATATAAATGAAAAATAAATTCTCACCCTTTGTTGACAGACGGGGAGGTTGGTGAAAGAGATGGACAGGCTCTTTTAGGTGGAGGCTCGTCATTATCTTCCTCATCTGAGGAGCTGTCCAGCGTCAGGTCAATCACCTCCACTCTCTTACTGCTACTGCTGTGGGACGAACTGTTTCTGTGGTCTGACATAAGTGACCGGCACGAGTCTTAAAGACAGAAGCATAAAAAATAGAACTTGAATCACTATGTACTTTACTATTGGCACTTTTCCACTGCGTGGTACGACTCGGCTCAGTTCGCCTCGGGTTGTGTTTCCACTGCAGTTTAGTACCGCTTTAGAGTGGGCGGGATTATTCACGTGTCGTTATAGCAGCGGCGCCTCTACTGCTGTGACTCCTGAAAAACTTTTTAATTCTGCGTCGCTCCATTAAGCTCTCGCTGGATCCGCTCCTCGGCTATCAACGAGAGGAATGTCTGTACTTCCTCAACAGACAACAAAACAGCCATTATTTGGTTATTAAAAGAAAGGTGCGCTCATTCAAAACAGTTGTGTTCGGTCCTTCACTGGCTGTGCTGATTTAAACCTAGCGGGTCTGTTGTGTCTCGTGCCGTGCGTCCAATGACGCAGGCAGTGACGATTTTCTCCGGCCAATCAGTGATCAGCAGACCGTTACACGTCACGTTTTGGTAACGGTACGGCTCGCTTGGAACCTCGGCCGAGGTGGTACTAAAAAAAGTACCAGGTACCAGGTACTGTACCCAGTGGAAAACCCCCCAAAAGTGAGCCATACTGAACCGTACCATGCAGTGGAAAAGCGCCATACGTTTAATACTGTACCATGCAAATGTGTACAACTTTTACTACAGGACTGAGACACAACTGTCTATTGTCTCCATAACTCATAACAAATATAACAGTCTTTGTTAATACCTTCAATGCCATTTGACGAGGCTGACACTTCCTGTACCACCTTCTTGAATCTCATAGGAGCCCAACTACCATCTTCTTTAAACTGGATCTCATCACAGTCCACACAACTGCTCAGGATCTCCATGAACAACCTATACAGAAACACACATACCTTTAAAAAAAACAACACACACAACTTTCCCAAGACTTTTCCCAATTTGCCAGCATACACTAACATAAGTTTTTTTTTCTTAAAGAAAATAATACTATTTTTCCAGTAAGGATACATTAAGTTTATCATGAACTGAAAGAGAAAGTAAAGATGTTTATAATGTTTTACTATATATATATATATATATATATATATATATATAAACTTTTGAATGTTAGTGACAAATGCTCATACACATTAGGAAATGAATGGTACTTCAAAAGAAAAAAAACAATAACAGAAGTCTTTGTAGATTTCAGATGGCCCACAACCACAAGTATAAAAGGCGAGAGCAGCACTGACCCATCAATAATTAGGTGCTCATATGGCGCTTTCTTGTCGCACACCGGACACACCCAGGTGGGTTTCTTCTCATTCATTTGGATGTAGAGCGTAGCATCAAAGCACTGCAGGTGTGAGCAGGTGAGCGCTCGACAGGGAATCATCAACCGCATCTTTCCGAGCTGTTCATTTACACACAGATTGACACAGATTGTCAGCATACATTTTAAGGCCACATACTGCTCTCAAATTTTATAACTGAATGATGTTAATACAGAAGTATATTATTTCTAAACTGGTAGCTTGTGGTTTATTCTCCATCACTTAAAATTATTAAACTGACAAAGTACACAATATGGCAAGTCAGAGAGTCATAAGCAGGGCTCAGTGGCCTTGGTGAAAAGAAAAAGTGTTTCATTATTCTGACAAAATGATTAATGCAATTGTATCCGAAGGAACATTACAAGGTTTAACAGAACCCTTTGAAGAGAATAAAATCTTTATTCAGGGTTGAGGGTCCATTACACACCGGACAGAGCAAGGAGACTCGCAGACTGGTGGTGGCAATCTCACTGTCAGGGTCGGTGGTAAGCTTTTCTTTGACTGAAGAGAAAACACAGAACACGGAATCAATCAGATCACTTGATTTATTGAATATCTCTCATCATATCCACACACACAGCTAAAAGATAGATCTGTAACTTTGCAGGTTATTGGAAAAACATTTTATTTTGATAATCACTTAATTAAACAAAATAGCGAAAATATTCCAAAATACTTGAAGTGCAAGAAATTCAGCTACATAAAGGCTCAATTCAACTGTTATAAAGTCCAGAGGTAACTTACTGAGTGCTCTTGAGTGGTCTGGGTTTCTAATGGCTTTTGACCGTAGTCTCTGTAGCAAAACTGAGGAGGACTGCTGTCGGACGAGGTACACTGCCATGGAGTAACTCTGTATGGACAACACAGTATTTAAAACACATTCTGATGGTGGTTTTCAATTTTAAACCCATCAAGAAATAGATTTCAAACAGATTTACATTCCTTACCCTTCCGATTTCCGACGTCCATGACACAACAATGGTGTTGGGAACTGTTGTAGACAACCTAAGCAGGGAGGTAATGTTGATGGGTCTGCTCGGCCGCTTTGGCTCCACTCCATTTTTGGTTGGGGGAAGATATCCCTGAGGACAACCACAAAAAGTCACTGAGTTCAGCACATAAAACAATAAACTACAGATAAATGTTTGTCTCTGAAATATTTTTTGTTATAATAGTCAAAGAAGTTGAAGAAATGGCTGTTTCAGATGTTGAAAACAAAAAATCCTAGTTCAAGTGCCAAACACATGTTTGTGTTGGTTTTATATATATTTTTTAAAATGTTTGTCATTTAAATGACTCAAAAAAAGAAAAGAAAAGGAAATTAAATATTTTCCTTACACCATAAATATGAGTATACATGTGTTTATCATTGTTTCAAACAATTTGTCTGTCATTTGCAGATGGACTGAGAGATTCCTAGTGATTTGTGACCAAAAATAAAGCCAGACTCACAGGGAGGTTACAGGGTTTTCCATTCACTTTCACACAAAGGTTGGGCGGGAAATGATCTTCCTGAGGACAACTTGTCTCTGATAAGCAAAACCTGAAAAATATGTGTTGAGATTCCTTTAGGAATGTGTGGGAAAGATTTCCAAGACTCTCTCAGAAACCCAAACAAAAGAAAGCTACGAAAATGGGGGTAGGTTAGCCTCAACACAGGAAATCAGAAAATAGACAACACAACCGCTCATTACTTTAAATAACAAAGAATTTGCTATTTTGTGTGTTAAACATTAAGTTTTACATTATCATAAGATTTTGTGATAACACAAAACAATAAACAAACAATGGTGGTAAGTAAAAAATCTTCAAATAACTATTTTTCTGCATGTTCAAGAATCTTTTGTGGGAAACTGTTGTCTTATACCTTAGCTGTACTTGCACGGTGAAGTCACATTTGGTCCCAGAGCTGTCCCTGTCGAGACAAGAGGGTGGGAGTAAAGGAATGTGTGATAGAGCGTAGGAGAGAAAAGCATACCAGACATTCTACAGGATCGCTCGCTTGGGCACGTTTGATTAAAGAGAGGAAGATATCTAAAAAGACAAGATAAAATGCTAAACAGCTGTTTTAAATTCAGTAGGTTTTCAGTTCTGGCTGAAATAGCTTTTTTAGTTCAAATTTTAAAAAGTTCAAAATTAGTTAGGGTATTTCAAGCACTTGAACCATGTTACCTTGTCCAACTATGTAATGTATTACCCCCCCCCTCCCCTCACACTTACATTGAACTGCTGATCTGTTGAACTTGCTGAGGCGTTAGTGCAAACGCAAAACATGTTTCCTGAAATCTCTGACTGCTGTCTGAGGCTGTGAAAAAAAGAGAGGAGACGATTATAAAAGATGGAGAACCCATCGCTCTATTGATATAATGACAGCAATGAGACTTGAAGAACCCTGTGAAGGAAGGGTCAGCTAAGCTAGTGGGGCTGCAACAAACGATTATTTTGATAATCGATTAATCTAAAATGTATAGTGAAAAGGTCTTTAAAAGAATCTGGAATGCAATAAAGTAATTTTAAAGCTGTTTTTAGCTGCATGGATTAAAAAGATAAATAAATAATTCACATAGGCCTATCAGTCAGACAAAATTGCGTCGCAGCAAATCCTTTAAATTTCAAGGACAAAAATTGACATCCTTTTTTTTTATTATTATTGAATACAATTATAAAATAAACCACAAATTATAATCGGGCCTGTTTTAGGCTTTCCCTTATTTTTATATTTTAGACGGTGATGGGGGAAAAAATGACTCGCCATCTCCTCATTGGACGTGCAGATAGAAATATATGCATCTTAACGGATTACATAGGCTAATGAAGAGTTTTTGCTTTGCTTTGAATTATTTTAAAGTAGTAATTTAAAGCTTTCAATAGATATATTTATCATAACTGTGAGCCAGTTTCGAGTTGCCGAGTTTCGGTTCATCACTGAAGCGCTCTTGTTCAAGACCGGCAGAAAGCGCATTCTCTGTTTTCCTATCTTATAAAAGCACAATGTTGATATTGTGAATGCACACAAATAAAAGACCCTTTACAGACCCTTTACAGTTCCAAATGATATATTTACTCTTACCTTTATGAGCAAAAATCACACGGCATATTTTAAGTTGTTTTTACTGTAAGAAAAAATTACAAATGACCACGCTGGAGCCTCCGTGTCCTAAACTGTTGGATACGCGTCTAACAGCGCACATTTCTATAGGTTAAACATTTAAACTAACACTGTGATATGCTTGAACTGTTTTATAGGCCTATCTATCGATTTTATTTTAGTCAAGTCGTGGTGATTTGATAAGGCTAAATTAAACAAACATAGGCGATCAACTGACGCTGGCCGCTTGGTCGTTGCTTAAAAAAAAACATTTAACGAACAAAAAATACTCCCAAGGTTTTTCTAAATTAACTTTATGAAGGAAAAAAACCGAAACGTAGCCTAATCACTTTTCCATTATATACAAAACTGAACTATTTTAATAGGTAGCTATAAGCTGTTTTGGGAGAAGGGGAAGACTCATATCGCTGAGAACAAAAAAAAATAAAATAAAAAATAAAAAAGTACATCCATGATATTTCCATGTTCCGCTTTTAAGCCACAACTTACAGATCCCACAACACAAACATTACATTCACAAACATAAAAGCAAGCATTGGCAGTGCTGCGTGCGGGATTTGGCAGGATGTGCGCAACACGCGCATCAAGTAGCCCTGCATCGGTTTAATAACTTTGATAACTTTAATTCTTACAACTGTTAAATTAATGGGCAAATGGTAAATATGTTGAAGAGCACATAGAAATAGATAGCAAAATAGCCAATGTAAACTAAATGTTATAAACATCAGAGCAACCATAGAAATGTTTAAATTAATCTTTATTATAACAAATTTCTCTTAAGTTACGCAACTATTCACACTTCAATCAAAACTATTTTTTTTTACACGTTTAAAAAGTAAACATTTCATTGTTCTCGTATAACACGTACACAATACCCCATTAACACCCCAAATTTCTACAAACTTTGGTAAACGAGAGAGAGAGAGAGCAGATGGACTATAAGAACACTAAAGTTTTACTCTACAGCCGATTCAATGCAAGTGACAGATACAGCAACGACTATAAATTCTCTTTTGCGACATGCTCATGCGCTTCGTGTCTAACTGAAATTACGTCCCTCAAGATAACCTTAGCTACGCGTTGTAATCGGCAACAACAAATCTGATTGGTTAATAATACACATTGTGATTTGAATTATTTAATAACTCAAAACTCAAACATAATCAAATCTCTTTTCATAGTCAAATCCCAAATATTCAAGTATAAATATACAGTATATATATATATATATATATATATATATATATATATATATATATATATATATATATATATATATATATATATATATATACATATATATATTTTGTTTTTTTCTTCACAACAGTTTACAGTTGCCCACAGAAAAAAACGGGGTGCTGCAGCACCCTCAGCACCCCCTGTTCCCGCGCCCCTGGACCTACCATGAACAAACAATGAACAACTGTACTTTTATTAACCAACATTAACAAAGATTAATACATAAATGTAATAAATGTATTGTTCATTACATTCATTCATGTTAATTATTACATTAAAGGGGTCCTATTATGCTCTTTTACAAAGTCTTGATTTTGTTTTGGGGGTGTACTAGAACATGCTTGGTGGTTCGAAAATCGCATTATTTTTCACATAATTTACATTATTACAATACCTTTCTCTCCCCAACCTGACACAAACGACTCTATTAGTTCCAGGTTTGATGAAGGCCCGTCTTCCGAAAAACTAAATGTGTGATTGGTTAGCTGTCCCAGTGCGTTGTGATTGGCAAACAGCTTAGATGGCGTTTCAGTATTGCCCTGCTCCCTTGCCAGAATAGCAAGTTCGTCAATATTGCCATATCAGTTTAGACCCCGAGAAATTCCAGCATTGGATCCGCTTGTATTGCTTGCTATTAAGCATTTTGCTCGAAGCATAGGCTAACTGTATGAAAAAAAAACGCTAATTAGCTGACGTTATTTGACTTAAGCAAACAAATATCTGTTGTTTAGCTCCAAAAAGACTGATTTACCTTGAATTCAATTTCCATCAGAGTTTCCACATTAGGTCAGGTGTCTCTTGACAGGCGCGAACACAGATGGCAGTGTGTTTCAAGATCCTGAAGCAAGCGCTGAGATTCCGATTGGTTCAGAAAAAATGTCATTTATAAGAATTGTCCAATAATGGCCTACATGGCACGCAAGCCCACCCCCACCTCCCTCTCTTGACAGGCGCGAGCTCAGTAGAGATTCCGATCGGCCCAGATGTAAATTAACGCAAGACCCCCCCCCTAAAAAGAACTCTCCGGTTCTACACGATTCACGTGAATGACCCAATTGACAATAAAAGCGGCGATTGTCGCCGAAAAGCGACAAGTTTGCAGGTATGGACATATTAAAGTGTTAATGTTATTGTTTTTTTTTGGCTAAATCACGTTTTAGATGGGATGTCAACAACAGCTAAAAAAAAACTGCATTGACTATGTACAGATAAGTGCAATGGTAATATGTTTATTGTTCTTTAATTCTAACATTATAACATGAATTGCACTGAAACTGTTATACAGTTGAATTTATTTATACCATAGTCCCACAGAGTTACACTATTTGTGGCGGAATATATATATATAAATTAATTCTCTGCCAGCAGGAGGCGCTGTTGGAGCAGGAGAGATCGAGGTAACGCTGTAAACAAAACAGAGCTCTGCTCACAAACGCTGCTTTATCAGACATTATATGCAAGATTAAATGAAAATGACATCCAAAATTTTCTGAAAATAGTTGGTTTCCATCAGAAATACAGTGATATAATAACACCCGCACCAGGTTTTGATTTTGAAACGTGCAGTGCTCCTCAGCCCCCAACCATTCAAATTTCTGTAGGCGGGATTTACAATTTGTGATGTCATAAATATAGGAAAATAACTTTGTAGTCCAAACAAGCCGTTCGCTGTAGTTCTTGAAAAGGGATTTTTTAAAAACGAAATATCTCCCTTTGGAGTGGACTTTGAGATTTGTAACTTTGTAGATCGTTTTATGCCAAAACATACACACTACACAGACTAAAATTCAAAAAGTGAAAAAGCATAATAGGACCCCTTTAACTAATGTTAACAAATGATACCTTATTGTAAACTGTTACCAATTTATTATACAAATAGATGTATTTGGCACACAAAATGAGATGACAGACAGAGACACTCTCTCACCATTTAGCTACATGAAAAAGTAACTGAATGACACATCATTCTGCCTAACATCTCCTTTTGTAAGTTATATAGATAAGAAACAAAAAAAAGGTAAGTGATAAAGACACTTTGGATAAACTATTTTATTCACAACATAATGTCTTAAAATGCCTTATAGGGTTATGATAACCAAAACAGTCCTGAACTAGATCAAGCTTTGATCTCTGTAAACCAAACTATAATTTTAATTGAATTATTTTTTTCCCACTAATAAAAACATTTTATAATTAGCTAGCTCCACACTGGAGAGCTGCTTTATAACAGAAAATCAAGGTGCAATTCTAACTGAAAGCAACACTGGCTCTGGTTTTTCATGTTTAATACCTTAAAGCTGCTTGAATTAAGGCTATTGCATTAAATATAAATAAACATGACGTGAACTGACTTTCCTGGAGTACTGAACAGCAGAGCTCCAGCAAACATCCACATCGCTGTAATCAGATGCATTTTTAACTGCTGCTTTCACACTACTGTCAGTTTTTGTTGTGTTTATTTCGTTACTGAGAGGAAAGCGCGTAATATATATTTACATCCAAACACCGCTCAGGTTCGGATGCATTTGCTCTGGACTGAAGCACCGGACTACAGTCTTGCGCTACAGCCCCACACTGGTCAAACCGCAGTATTGCAGGCTCTTACATTAGGTCATATGAGATCAAACGACTACTCGACAATTGTCAACGTTGTCGATAATGTCGACTAATCGTTGCAGCCCTACAAGCTAGTGAGTCATTTTCATTGCTACAATCATATTACACGGATACAAATAATAAGTAATTCATTTATTAATACAATCATATTACACGGATACAAATAATAAGTAATTCATTTATTAATACAATCATATTACACTGATACAAATAATAAGGAATTCAATGCGTTTACCATTTAAATGTGACTGTCTTATAAAAAAAGCACAGTTCAGGGAGATAACCAACTAGCCATTTATGTAGCAATTTCGAAAATATGCACTGCATGCGAATGGCATTTAGAGAACTGTATGCTGCCAACTTTGTAGCAAAGGTTTGGGGAGGGGCTTTTCTGTTCCTTACAGTCCTGAAGAAATGCTTTGGTATGGTGTTTACACTGAAGAGGAAACTGTTAGGGAGGACCAGCTGCCTTGTAACGTAAATCGTTTCTGCCGGTCCACATACTTTTGGTTATATAGTATATATTTTCATATTTCTTGACAGCATCCTTGACTAAGCAACCAACAGTAAGTAGTTAACTCAAACCAATAACAAAGCATCATCTCAGTTACAGACAACAAGGTTGCTGGTCCTTTTCTGTGGAACTACTTTAAACGCTTGTGCAGTTTAGTTCAAAGCCAAACTCTACAACATGGCTAAAAATAACTTGGGGTTTACATAACCCAATCTTCTTCAATGAAGCAAGGGTTTCAGGAGCAAGAGAGAGTGAGAGAGATAAGAGGAAGCTCTATCTGCACCTCTACAGGCGCTCCACACCGCACACACAGGTGGCTGAACTCAGTGAAAGAGACTGAAATGAGAGGAGTGTTTTCTGCAAACTGACCATTTGAGTAGTCATGTGAAGAGGAAAATCTATTCCACTTGAAGTGGAGAGAGTTCAACAGTGAGAAGCTGGCAGATTAATCTGTACTCATGAGGAAGGAGAGGACGTGAGCCAATTCTCTGGTGCGCAAAAGATCCATCAACACTGGTTGCTCACTCAGCTCAAACAACTCAAAATTCACCAATCATTTTCATCACATTGACCAAGAAAGAATGTTCAATCCGAGGGCTTCATCTCAATATGGGAGAAGGACTATTGTGTTTCCATAAAGTTGCTTGAAAAGCAATTTGCTGTTACGGGGTTCTTTTCCTTGCATTGCAAAAAAACACTTATTATATAGCAATCTGCACTTGAATTAAACTCAATATGAGTGCTTGTAAGAAAATGAAACTTGAAATAAACTAACCTGCTTCCACACTCCAAAATGATCTAAGCATTGGTTAAGAACCTAGATTTGATTCAAACTGCACTCACTGCAATTCATTTTTGATGCCGCTTGGCATAACTGTCTACATGCATATATTCTGAGTATTTACTTGGACATTCATTTTCTTTTAAAGAATAAAATGACAGGCTTGCACTTAGAAAGTCCACATAATAATCATAAATGTCCTGAAGTGAGCAAACTAAGGCTAGTTATGTGAACATCTCGCAGACCAAAATCAGAAAAGAACATAACACTTAAACCTGCTGACAAGATAACTATCAAAGCAAAAAGGCTTTAACACAGCCTCCGTGCTTAATGACACATCCTTTCCATTGATATTGGCCTTTTATTCTTAGCAGGAGCTGGACGACTAAATACAGCACAGGTGGCCCTTGTCCAATCTGATAAGCCATAAATCACTTGAATAGCACCTTTATGTTTGTATAGGTGGGGGAGGTGAAGTCTTCATAAGAGGCCTACGTTGCTTTTGAAGGATGTACAAAAATACAGATTTTCAAAATCTACTAGTTAGTGGGTTGATACGAATATCTAGTTAGTCTGAAGGCAGCATCATGTCCACAAGCTACCGATCAGATGCATTTCTAAGCAATATATGGAAGCTAAGTGAAACTTTTAATTACAGTAAAGAAGTTAAATCAGGGGTTTTCAAACCGGAGTCTGTAAAATCTTTTAGATGTATTTTTAAACTGTCAAAGTTAACACATTAACTTAAGATGTTTATTAAATAACATTTTTCCAAAAATAGTTATTTATAAATATTTATTGTGAAAAGCACACATTTTTTGAACGTTTCGTTGGGTTTATACAGCTAGCATTAGACTAGTAGTGTTGAAACTGAACCGAATACATAAATATTATAAAACAAATACTTTCCAGAGAATATTTTAATATTTTTCCATGAATATTACGGGAAGTCGTGGCCTAATGGTTAGAGAGTCGGACTCGTAGTCCAAAGGTTGCGGGTTCGAGTCTCGGGCCAGCAGGGATTGTAGGTGGGGGGAGTGAATGTCCAGCGCTCTCTCCACCCTCAATACCACGACTGAGGTGCCCTTGAGCAAGGCACCGAACCCCCAACTGCTCCCCGGGCGCCGCAGCATAAATGGCTGCCCACTGCTCCGGGTGTGTGTTCACGGTGTGTGTGTGTGTTCACTGCTGTGTGTGTGCACGTTGGATGGGTTAAATGCAGAGCACGAATTCCGAGTATGGGTCACAATACTTGGCTGAATGATACTTCACTTCACTTATAAACATAAAACCAACATTAAAGTTAATTATTTAAACAAATCAATGTTGCTGTTGATTTATTTAACAAAGTAACACATTATTTTAAGGTGACGTAATTACACATTACAAGTTTAGGCCTGTCACGATAACTTTTTGTGCGATATATTGCCCCAGAAATAATTGCGATAAGTGATTTTTTTGTCATTTTAAGACCATTTTATGCCACTTAATATATAATCATAATATAACAGCATAATAATGCAAGAAGGCCTACACACTCTCAAATGACAACAAACGTTTAATTCTTAATCATGGAAATTATCAAAAAACATTAGAAACCTTAAAGTTTTTTTTAATAAATAATAAATAAATATTTTCTAACAAAAAGTGCAAAGTAACAAGTAGAAAAAAGAAAAATGCACAAAGAAATTTTATGGAGATTTTTCCATCTACAGATTTTTTTCCATGACCTTCTTTTCTCTGTAAATTAAGGGTGCACACTATTGCTGAAAAACACAATCACTATACTTAGCAGTCAGATGTCGTATGCACAAAGGCACAGATCTCTAAACAAGGCCATATATGCAGTTTTTTTTTGTAAATTTTTTTTTTTACATTTTTTACCATTTTAACTAGCACCTCATGACTACACCACGTTATGTACGAGAAGCTGCAAAAGATACAGGTGCAAGTGGAATGCAAAGAAACATACATTCTTATGTAAATATAATGGGCAATAAAAAAAATTATTGAGGTCATGTGCATATATTGTGCGACAAGTCGATATATTGATTATTGCGACAGGCCTAATTACAAGTACTTACTATAGAAATAGTATGTTTCATAATTACAAGTAACTAAGCTGAAACAAAACCCTAAGCTTAACCTTAACCCTATACTATATACATGTAGTTAATTAGTATTACTTAGTATCTATTTGTGTAGATACACTGTAATAACATCATCTTAAAACAAAGTGTAACCATAATTATTTCTCTCACAGTATAAATACACAAAAATATGGGGATAACTTTACATTTTATGGTTTCACCATATCTGGGGGTCCTCTTTTGTTAGGGCACAGTAGTACTCTATGGCATCAGAAAATATGAAAATTCCTGGCAACTTTTATTGCAACTACTGCACAGAAAGACTGCAATACAGAGTGGCACAAAACTCCTAATGTTCATCCAGGACAAAGAATGATTCTTCAAAGGAGAGACTTGAGACAAAATTTCTTGGAAATGTCTTTACCATTACTCTCCGAAAAGCTGCATTTCTAAATTCATTACTGTAGAAGCACTATTCAACCTTAATAATCAAATAGTCAGCTGTTAGAGATCATTCCTATTACTCACCTAAACTGGTGGGCTTGATAAGCTCATCAAGTACATCATAGAATGGCAGCCTTTGGAGCTTGACGTCTGGATGGACTGGGTGAAGGGTGGAGGCCAGATGGGGCAGGCCGAGCTCGTGCTTCGGCCCAAGCAGTGCGACAGGTAGCAGAGACGGTGAGCCATGCCCATCGAATCCCAGCTGTGTCAGGCTGGCAGGCAGGCCTGCAGGAGCCCCTCCAGTGGTGGAGTGTATGCCAGGGAGGGAGAGGTCTGTCGGAGACACCATTTTTGTGGGGAAGCGGCGGCGGTAGAGCTCCTTGATCTTCATCTGCACGGCAGGGCTACAGCCAGCTTTCAACAAATGTAGCGCTTTGGTCAAGAGTTCATGCTTCCTTCCATGTTTGTTACGGCCTGCATATCCTAGAAGAACCTGAAGCTCTGAGACACGGAGGCTCATCACCATTTGCTGTTGTAAAAAAAATAAATAAATAATAGAAGAGTTAAATTATGCAATCGACAAAGCTATATATACAGTGCCCTCCATAAGTATTGGAACAGTAAAGACAAAATTGCTCTGTTGGCTGTGGAGTCAAGACATTTGCAAATATGATTAAAAGATGAATATGAGACAAAACTATAGAATGTCACATTTTATTATTAGCCGTTTCAACACACGTTTTACCAAATAAAAACAACAGCACTTTTAGAGTTCATCCCACTCACTGATGTGAGCATAAGTATTGGGACAGTTGAACATAAGGCAGATATAAAAGATTAAAAGCTATTATTTAGTTGCAGATCCCTTGAGCACAATCACAGCAGTGAGTCTGTGACTCATAGACATCACCAGACTCTTGGTCTCATCCTTTGAAATGCTTTTCCCAGCCTTTAATGCAGCCAATTCCAATTGTTGCTTGTTTTGGGGAGTTTCTGCCTTTACTCTCCTCTCCAGCTGGTGAAATTCATGCTCAATCGGATTTAAATCTGGAGATTGACTTGGGCAATCTAAGACTTTCCATTTCTTTGCCCTTATAAATGCCTTGACTGAACTGGCAGGGTGTTTTGGGTCATTGTCCTGATGCAATATGAAGCATTTCCCAATGAATCTGGTGGCATTTTCTTGAATATTGGTAGGCAAGATGGTTTTGTACTCTTCCAAATTCATTCTGCTACTGTCATCATACATTAAGTCATCAGTAAAGTTGAGAGGGCCTGTTCCAGAGGCAGCCATGCATGCCCATGCCATGACACCACCTCCACCATGCTTTACAGATGAGGCTGTATGCTTGGGATCATTGCAGTTCCCTTTTTTTCTTCACATTTTTGCTTTCCCATCACTTAGATAAAGGTTCATCTTTGTCTCATCGGTCCATAAACACAATTCCAAAACTCTTCTGGCTCACCTTTGTGCTTTTTTGCAGACTCTAATCTTGCCTTTCTATTTTTGGTGCTGGTCAGAGGTTTGCATCTTGCTGTGTAGCATCTGTAATTCTGTGTCAAAGTCTCCTGAGGACAGTAGATTGTCTGAGCATCACCCCAGCTTTCTGGAAGTTGTTGGGGATTTTACAGACACGTCTTTATTAATTTTCACAGCTCTTATGATTTGTCTGTCATCAACTACTGTTGTTTTCTCAGCCAATCAGGTCGTTGTTGGTTGCTGGTGGTTTCCAAACTCTTGATTTCTCCATGCCTTTGTTTTTGCTAGAGCTCTAACTGACTTCCTCTTTTCTTTTAGCATCTTTTAGCTTGCTTTTCTCTCGTCTTCATCCTGGTTTGGGTGTGTCATCATCGAATGCAAGATTCAGAATGCAGAAGTAGTGGATATAACTGATACGACACATTCCCTACTTTTAATATCTGAAGAATCAATGCAACAGGACACAGCTGATCACTTAGAAAGACCTGTGAGGCAACTGTTCCAATACTTATGCTCTCATCAGATAGAGGGATGAAACTCTAAAAGTGTTGAACGTCTTAGCTGGTAAAACATCTATGTGTTGAATCACCCAATAATAAAATGTGACATTCTGTAGTTGTCGTCTCACATTCATCTTTTAATCATATTTGTAAATGTCTTGACTCCACAGCCAACAGAGCAATTTGGTCTTTACTGTTCCAATACTTTTGGAGGGCACTGTATATATATTTTTTTAATTTGTGTGTTCCATAGAGGGAATTTTTTTTGTACACATTGCATAGGAACAAGCTATGGTTGAGCAACAGAGTAAATAGTTGAAAGAGTCTCTTATGCTAACCAAGTCTGCATTTATATTAATTAAAACACATCAAGACGGTAATATTGTGAAATAATTACAATTTGAAATAACAGTTGTCTATTTTATTATATTTTAAAATTCAATTTATTCCCGTGATGGAAAACCTGAATTTTCAGCAGCCATTACTCCAGTCTTCAGTGTCACATAATCCTTCAGAAATCATTCTAAAACGTCGATTTGGTGAAACATTTCTTAGTATTATCAATGTTACAAATGGCTGTGCTGAATATTTGTTTGTGGAAATAAAACATTTTACTTTGATAAATAGGATTCTTTGATGAATAGAAAATTCAAAGGGAAGCATTTATATGAAATACAAATCTTTTGAAATATTATAACTTCACTATCACTTTAGATCAATTTAATGCATCTTTACTGAATCACCCACTTCCACATGTTGCACTTACTGACAGATAGACATCTTCGAGACGAAATTACAGAGTCACTGTTTCATTTCTATTTAATCATTACTCAACATAACATGGTATTATTTTTAATGATGGTGACTTAATATGAAGTTATCCGATAATACCTATAATTTATATGACGCATACACAACGTAGACAATGTAGACAAAATTAGCATCAAGTTCTGTCATGGATGAGCGCTCATTATAAGCCATTATATAAAAAAAATAATAAAAAAAAATATTTTGAAACATAACTCCACTGTCACGTTTGATCAATTTAATGCATCTTTTCTGAACAAAAATATACATTGTTTTAAAAAACAATAACCCAAAATTCTAAACAGCAGTGTATTTTTAATAGATTTTGCAAGATGTTGCGACTACTGACAGATAGATATCTCCAAGGTGAAATCACAGAGCCATCGTTTCTACTTAAATATTAGTCCACCCAACTCATGGTAACTAGTGTCTAGGTGCCTTGTTTTTAATGATGGTCATTTAATGTGAGGCAGAGATGTTCACAAGTCTTTAACTTGGATTCGTGACCAAAGACTTCAGACTTGACTCGGACTCCTTTTATGATACAAGTCAGGGGTATTCAATTAAAGTTCCAAGAGGCGCAGCCTTTATATTTTCTTCCAAGCAAAGGTCAGGACAAAAAAAATAAATAGAAAAATTATTTTTACATGTACTGTATTTATTTTTACATTTAGATAGATGCAAGACCATGTAACACACACACACACACACACACAAAAATACTGTTTCTGTTCAGGGTTTTCATCCTGAAATCTATACTATTTTAAAATTTTACTTAAAAGCAGTATCTAGCCTACTAAAAACAATGTAGCTACAATAATCAAAACGTTCTCATCTTGAACAGAAAAGAAAGATAACTAACAGTTTCAAAGTTTAAGTTCCATCCTAACAGCAATTTTCCCAATTATAATTAGGCCAACATATATATTTTTTTAAATGTTCTTAGCCTACAGATTAATAATGCTAAATGTAGATCAGAAACGTCTAGTCACATCTGGTTTGTAAATAGTCAGATAGAAAGCACACGGAGCTGAAAGGGTTTGAATAAAGCACATTTGGCTTTAGATAAAAATACTAGAGGATATATAGCGCTGAAAGATATTTACCATAAAAGACCGAGCGCTTGTTATGTGATCCGCTGCTCACTTAAAAATTTTAAGTTAAAATGGTGCTGCTGTTATGGCTCGTGGTCCGGATGCAGAGGGTGCAGATGCAGTCCGCCTTTTGAAAATCAGTTATATAAGTATTTAAGGATAAAAGACTCGAGTTGCTTTTAAAATATTCATGAGTCCCTTTCCTTGAGTCGAGTCAAGTCTGGAGTCATTTCAGGTCGAGTCTGAAGTCAAGTCTGAAGTCTATAACAACTAGCAAGATGGCGCCGCTGAGTTCGGAAGCCGTCCAGGTCGCTCCGCTTAGATTGTGCTTTTATTAACTTTTTTACTTTCTCGTTTTACACATTTAACATCGGCACTGATCACTTATGACAAGGAAACTATTTTGGGCATTGGAAACCGCTACACTAACCTGTTCCAGGACACATTATCCACGAATCCATCGTGGCCACTGGAGATTCTTCGGAACACGGAGATAAACAATAACCCCCCTGAGGCGACGGATCAAGAAACGCCGCGGGAAATGCGCTGGGATTCAAGACAGACTCAGGAAAAGGGCTCATAATCCTCCTCTTCCGAGCATTCTGCTCACAAATGTCCAATCCTTGGAGAATAAGATGGACGATCTTAGAGCAAGGATAAGTTTCCAACGGGACATAAGGGACTGCAACATCCTTTATTTGTCTGAAACATGGCTTACGCCCTCGGTCCCGGACACTGCTGTAATGCCGAGTGAGAACTTTTCTGTTTTTCGGATGGACAGAACAGCAGAGGCCGATAAATCCAGGGGTGGAGGAGTGTGTTTCATAATCAACAAGAAATGGTGTGACCCCAGGAATATCTCCATTCTGTCGCGTTCCTGCTCGCCTCATCTGGAACATCTTTCCATTATTTGCCGCCCATTTTATCTGCCCCGGGAGTTTTCATCGATCATTGTTACTGCTGTTTACATTCCACCACAGGCAGACACTGGCTTGGCTTTGTCTAAGCTTCACGATGTGCTCAGCGGCTACATTAACAAACATCCTGCCGTCATGCCGAACTTTCACCAACATGTATCCTGTCCAACTAGAGGACCAAATACACTGGATCATTGCTACTCTCAGTTTAAGAATGCCTACAAAGCCCACTCACTACCGGCTTTTGGCAAATCAGACCATGCCACCATTTTCCTCACACCGGAATATAAACAAAAGCTCGTTCAGGATCCTCCGGTGCAGAGAGTAGTGACGCACTGGTCCTCCCACTCAGAAGCTATGCTACAGGCGCCTCTTGATGACGTCGACTGGGACATGTTCCAGGCGAGTTCATCTGACGTCAGCGAATTCATGGATGTAGCATTAAGCTTTGTAAACACGCTAACCGAGCAAGCTACAGAAACAATAACTATAAGGACCTTCTCCAATCAGAAACCGTGGGTGGACAGAACAATCCGTGCTGCGGTTAACACTCGCACTGCCACTTACAATGAGGCTCTTCTGACTGGGAATATGAGCGAGTACAAGGCATCGTGCTATGCTCTCCGACGCGCAGTAAGAGCCGCCAAACACAGATACAGAGAGAGAATTGAGTCTCATTTCCAGCTCAAGGACTCTCGACGGATGTGGCAGGGACTGAGGACCATCTGTGCCTTTGGAAACAAATCCTCCGCAGAGGTGAGAGCTGATCCGTTGCTGGCCGACGAGTTAAACATCTTCTACAGCCGCTTCGATTGCATCTCATTGTGGTATGGTAACAGCTCCAATCAGGACTGCAAAGCACTACAGAGAGTTGTGCGCTTAGCTGAGCGCATCTCAGGGTCTGCTCTCCCCTCTCTGCAGGACATCTACCTCAAACGCTGCAAAAGTAGAGCTGTCAAAATCATCAAGGACTCAAATCACCCTGGCAACCGTCTATTCACTTTGCTACCATCTGGCAAGCGCTTCCGTAGCCTGATGGCAAAAACTGAGAGACTTAGGAGGAGCTTCTTCCCCCAGGCCATCAGGCTCCTAAACCCTAACTCTGTGTCATAACATCTAATAATAATAATAATAATAATAATAATTCATTACATTTTATATAGTGCTTTTCTAAGCACTCAAAGCGCTCTACATTGTGAGGGGTGGTGTCTCCTCGTCCACCACCAGTGTGCAGCATCCACCTGGATGATGCAACGGCAGCCATAGTGCGCCAGAACGCCCACCACAAACCAGCTTACTGGTGGAGAGGAGACAGAGTGATGAAGCCAATCAGTGTACATCTCACGACTCCATGTAAATATCACTATATCAATAAGTTGTTCATAATTTTTTTTCTACCTCGTATTGCTGCTATGTAAATACCCTGTACAACTTTTTGCACATTCCTTCTATATTGCTATTTAAGTCAACAAACATACTGACCTGCACATTTATATTTATATTTTTTATTTTATTTCATTCTTTTTTCTACTTTTCTTTTTCTTAATATTTATGTACATTCGGTGTTTTTTGTATTCTATATAATTGCACTGTCCCTGGAGCGGACCTGACTTACATTTCACTGCTGGTTATACTCTGTATAATTGTGTATGTGACAAATAAAAATCTTGAATCTTGAATAAAAAGTCTGGAGTAGGGCTGTCCAAAAAAAATTTGAATTGCAAATATTTGTCTTTTTTTTTTTTTTTTATCCACAGTTTAGGTGTGCGTCAAGCAGCCTTATCAATGGCGCACGAAATGCGAAGACGATTTAAGCGTCGTTGCATTTTAATGATTTTGTTAGCCTATCCAGCTGAAGCCACTGGATGTGGCGCTGCTACGTTGTTCATTTAAAATATTGCGGAAAACGAGAGCATCAGTTTGGAGATGATATTTACATTAAAACTGAAAGCAAGCTGTTCACACAGAATGCATATTTATCGCATTTTCAAGAGGGACATCGATCACCGTTGCACTCGCGTCTCGCACAAGAGAGAGACAGATGTTTAGAAAACCATGTAAAATTAATGCAAGTTCAACTTTTAAAAAACATGTCTCGAGACTAATGCAGTTTTTCCCCATCCCACTGCATGTCAAGTTTTTATTCTAGCGATTATCGTCAATTTGATTTCACAGATACTATTTAAACTAAACTGAGCTAGACAATGACATCACTGAATTGAATAATGAAATGCCTTTAACTGAAAATTAAGTGTTTAATCTTATTATACATTACTGACACTCTATCCTCCAATTTGATACTGTTAAGTGCTTTGACACAATCTGTATTGTTAAAAGCGCTATATAAATAAAGGTGACTTGACTAAATGAAGAAAGTATCCTACTCTTTGTGATTGGTTTTCGGTCCTTTGTATTAAACTATACATACAGGTCCTTTTCAAAAAATTTGCATATTGTGATAAAGTTCATTATTTTCTGTAATAGAAACTGATAAACATTAGACTTTCATATATTTTAGATTCATTACAACACAACTGAAGTAGTACAAGCCTTTTATTGTTTTAATATTGATGATTTTGGCATACAGCTCATGAAAACCCAAAATTCCTATCTCAAAAAATTAGCATATCATGAAAAGGTTCTCTATACGAGCTATTAACCTAATCATCTGAATCAACTAATTAACTCTAAACACCTGCAAAAGATTCCTGAAACTCCCAGCCTGGTTCATTACTCAAAACCGCAATCATGGGTAAGACTGCCGACCTGACTGCTGTCCAGAAGGCCATCATTGACACCCTCAAGCAAGAGGGTAAGACACAGAAAGACATTTCTGAACGAATAGGCTGTTCCCAGAGTGCTGTATCAAGGCACCTCAGTGGGAAGTCTGTGGGAAGGAAAAAGTGTGGCAGAAAACGCAGCACAACGAGAAGAGGTGACCGGACCCTGAGGAAGATTGTGGAGAAGGACCGATTCCAGACCTTGGGGGACCTGCGGAAGCAGTGGACTGAGTCTGGAGTAGAAACATCCAGAGCCACCGTGTACAGGCGTGTGCAGGAAATGGGCTACAGGTGCCGCATTCCCCAGGTCAAGCCACTTTTGAACAGAGAAGCAGCACTGGACTGTTGCTCAGTGGTCCAAAGTACTTTTTTCGGATGAAAGCAAATTTTGCATGTCATTCGGAAATCAAGGTGCCAGAGTCTGGAGGAAGACTGGGGAGAGGGAAATGCCAAAATGCCTGAAGTCCAGTGTCAAGTACCCACAGTCAGTGATGGTCTGGGGTGCCATGTCAGCTGCTGGTGTTGGTCCACTGTGTTTTATCAAGGGCAGGGTCAATGCAGCTAGCTATCAGGAGATTTTGGAGCACTTCATGCTTCCATCTGCTGAAAAGCTTTATGGAGATGAAGATTTCATTTTTCAGCACGACCTGGCACCTGCTCACAGTGCCAAAACCACTGGTAAATGGTTTACTGACCATGGTATTACTGTGCTCAATTGGCCTGCCAACTTTCCTGACCTGAACCCCATAGAGAATCTGTGGGACATTGTGAAGAGAAAGTTGAGAGACTCAAGACCCAACACTCTGGATGAGCTTAAGGCCGCTATCGAAGCATCCTGGGCCTCCATAACACCTCAGCAGTGCCACAGGCTGATTGCCTCCATGCCACGCCGCATTGAAGCAGTCATTTCTGCAAAAGGATTCCCGACCAAGTATTGAGTGCATAACTACAGGGCTCCAAACTGCGACTAAAATGGTCGCATTTGCGACCAAAAATATTAATTTGCGAGTGAAGTTTTTGCTGAGGTCGCCACTGGCGACTATATATAATTTGCATGAAAGGACTTTTTTCCCGATTGTTTTGCGCTCACATCTTTTGTTATGTTCACGTATTAAACTTACATAAGACGATGCGCATCAAAGTTTTACTGAAAAGAGTTTCAAACAGTCCTCGTCTCTGCCGCACACAGTCTGCTGAACGCAGTGAGAGACCTGAAAGGGCCTGTTTACACCTGGTCACTTCATGCATTTTCTCTGATCGGATATCTATATGATTTGTTAAAACGTTTCCCCGTTTACACTTGGCTACATAAATGTGTCTTTGCAAAACGGATATAAATCCGTTCTTCAATTCCCGCTTCATATGCAAATATAACGGAGTTCACGTCAATGAAAGCAATGGATAATTTTATTAATTATCAGCTAATTTCAATATCAAGAGAGCGAGCGGCATCAGCACTGGAAAGATAGGCTAGTCTCGCTACTTTTAATGAAGAAGATTGTGTGTTGAGCGTCTGCGGCTTACTTTCAGGTTCATTCAGTTTGCGCGTCGCTTGCTGAAGAAATACTCCGCTACTCATCCGCGGTGATGCTTGTTGCATTGCGCTGTCATATCTGACTATAACATGCCATTTAGCCTATAAAACGCTCTCACACGTCTATTATTTTAATATTATGGGAAGAGTAAAATTACCATATGTGGTTTCAACAACCAGATGCATTTACACTTGTCCGGTCGATCTTCTTATCGAGATCTTAGTCCATATGCTGTGTTCTGTTAATGCATGGACTTCCTGTTATTTGAAGCGCACTTGCCATCCAGTAATCGCAAAAAGCTTTGTGCTGTCTTACTTTTTAATAAACAAAGTATCAGCTTTAAAATGCTACGAAATTCAAATGATGCGGTTTGGGTGCTCTTTAACGCGGACCACAAGCGCACACTTTCGGTAATATAAACACCAGTACCCCGCGTCCACACGGTCCGTGTATGCGTCCGGATCGCGCGAGCGGAGAGTATCGCACTTAATGCTCAGGCGCGATCTCTTTAGCACCTCAGTTAAAGCAGCAAGTGAACCCATTATATATTTCGATTTACTACTATAGTATGAAATGAACATGATCAAAAGGTAGGCAATAAGAAAGCCTATAGTACAACTGAGGAAATGTATAAAACTTGTAAACATTGCATTGTAATACATTTACCTCAGAATAACCACTCAGTGTCCATAAACTCATCAGTCAGCTAGAAAAATAACTATAAAGAGCAGCGTTTTGCTATATTTATGCGCTCTTGCATATTAATATTTTTTTACTTATTCTGTTGTACATGATTCAACTCCTCCTATAAAATTGCATTTTACTAATGAAGAAAAACAGACTGAATGTGTGAAAGACGTAACATTTATAGGATGCACTGCACTCAGTTGCCAAGTGATGCTTATGGTCCATGATATTGGTACAGATTCTGTGTAACAAACAATTCTTTGTGACTGTATATTTCAAGTTGTAAAAGACATTTAATTCACACTTTAAGTGAACCTTAGTCCCCTGGTCGACCTGATCATCTACAAGATGGATTAAAATGCTGATAAAGCCTAGAAAAGATAAGACAAACACATGACAAAATGATTGAAATGTTAAAATAGGGGGGAAAAATAAAATGATAATAATAAAATAAACCACTTTTATTCTGTGGCACCTAAAAAAATAATTTGGCGCCTAAGTTTTTCTTTTATAGGAGCCAATGGCTCCTTACTCGATTTTTTTTGTCTGGAGCCCTGGAACATAATTATTTGAAGGTTGACTTTTTTTTTTTGTATTAAAAACACTTTTCTTTTATTGGTCGGATGAAATATGCTAATTTTTTGAGATAGGAATTTTGGGTTTTCATGAGCTGTATGCCAAAATCATCAATATTAAAACAATAAAAGGCTTGAACTACTTCAGTTGTGTTGTAATGAATCTAAAATATATGAAAGTCTAATGTTTATCAGTACATTACAGAAAATAATGAACTTTATCACAATATGCTAATTTTTTGAAAAGGACCTGTACATGCATGGTGTTGTTTTTTTTCTAATTGTTTTAGCAACTTTATTAATTATATATGGTTTATAAACACCATTTTAAACATTATGCACTTTTTTCAAAGATAGTCTTGTTATTTTATTACGCTTTGAAGAAACGTGCATAATATTTTGCTCGATGCACCCTCTTGTGGCCTCAGGAGAGAAGCCAAAAGCTTTTTTCCCCCCTAACTGAAATTATGCCTTTTAAATTTGAATATAAGTAGAAAATTCAAATAGTTTTTCAGTCATTTTGACAGCCCTAAACTTGAGTGCCCATCTCTGATGTGAGGCTATTAAGTCTGTTCGATAGGACCTATGATTTATACGGCTACTACACAATGTAGACCAACTAGCACTAAATTAGCTTCAGGCTCTATCATGGATGAGTGTTCATTATATACCATAATTCATACATAGTCATACTGGCCAAAAGGCATGTCAGTGATAATACAATCAGTTCAGTTTGCCAAATGCAGATCAAGTCAGGTTTTTAAAGGATTTTTAGGTTGCAACATTTGCTTAGTGTTGTTTTGTTTGTGACGCAGACCTTTAATTGTGACGGCCCTCGTGTACGGCGTTTGACCACATGTGTAAACGTTAACACCTACATGTGTGGGATCAAAGCCACTTCTCATATGCAGACTTTACCTCCCCTGTCGTTCTTGGATATTCTGAGACTATAAAGGGCTGTGTTGGTGGTACCGGCATTTGGATTCTATTAAAATCTATGGACAAGTAGAGAGGTGAAGAGGGTGCGATAGTGGGGGAAGGGAAGATCAAGCTTGAGCCTGGGCCAGTGAGCTTTCATAACAAAAGCAGTGGAGCCCAGCTCCAGGGAAATCAACAGAACCGCAGACCAGCAGAGGCTCATATTTCTCCATCTCGGAGAGACCAAAGTACCCTCCCCAGTTTACTGCCAAGTGCCAACTGGACTGTTCACACCAATACTGACACAAACACTCTTTATTAATTTCCACCCACCCCACCTCCCAACACAAATAAACGGCTTCACTGCCGGTGAACACAAACGATGAGACTCTTGCTCTCGTCCTATTGTAGTGAGGAACGCCCCCCAGTGTAAACCTAGAAGAGATCAAGACGTTTGGTGATTCAAGAAGAACCCATGGGAAAACCTGATCTTTCTGGAAAATCATAGCCAGCATGGTTTCAGAACGTTTATCTTTCACACTTCTAAAAGCAAATAAATACCCCACAACCTGTCACAACTCTTGAAAATCTGTCAAGCAGCAAGCAGGCATCGTCATGTGATTCGAAGGAATACTAAACCTCACAAATTTTTTCTTTTTTTCATGCATGACTGGGTGTAAACCACATTTTCTAATGACAGAAAGGAAATACTGCAGTAGATTGACTTAAAATGCCCTATTTTACTGTCATGATGAAAGGGAAGGGGAAGTGGTGTGTGGCCAAGTATGGTGACCCATACTCGGAATTTGTGCTCTGTATTTAACCCATCCAAGTATACACACAGTAGTGAACATACACCCGGAGCAGTGGGCAGCCATTGCTGCGGCACCCGGGGAGCAGTTGGGGGTTCGGTGCCTTGCTTAAGGGTCTCACCTAAGTCATGGTATTGAGGGTGGAGAGAGTGTTGTGGCGCTTTTCCACTGCATAGTACGGCACGGTACAGTTCAGTACGGCACACTTTTGAGGGGTTTTCCACTGGGTACAGTACCTGGTACTTTTTTAGTACCACCTTGGCCGAGGTTCCAAGCGAGCCGTACCGTTACTAAAACGTGACGTGTAAACTCTGCTGGTCACTGATTGGCTGGAGAGAATCATCTCTGCCTGCGTCATTGAACTTGCGGCACGAGACACAACAGACCCGCTAGATTTAAATCAGCACAGCCAGACAAGGATCGAACGCAACTGTTTTGAATGGGCGCACCTTTTTTAACAAGCAACAGTTTCGTTGTCTGTTGAGGAAGTACAGACTGTCCTCTCGTGATAGCCGAGGAGCGGATCCAGCGAGAGTTTGATGGAGCGACGCGGAATTAATTTTTTTTTCAGGAGTCAAGGCAGTAGAGGCGGCGCAACTATAACGACACGTGAATAATCCCACCCACTCTAAAGCGGTACTAAACTGCAATGGAAACTCAAACCGAGCCGAACTGAGCCGTTCCGTGCCGTTCTGAACCGAGCAGAGTCGTACCATGCAGTGGAAAAGCGTCATTGGTTATTCACTCCCCCACCTACAATCCCTGCCGGACCTGAGACTCGAACCCACGACCTTCAGGTTACAAGCCCAACTCTCTATCCATTAGGCCACTCATGGAAACTCACGTTAGTTTTTAAGGAGTAATCATACAATATTTCTTCAATGTTTTAAATTGTAATATTAAATCCCCTTTATTTTCCAAAAAAATTAAATGTTTAATTTTCATTAATTAAAAGATAAATGAAATGAATTAAAATTTGCAATACACAACACAGAATTTCTGAGGAAAAAAAATCATAGGGCTATTGTAAGAATAAATCAAACTTGTTTTAATGCTTTCAAACAATTAGATATGCACATGTTATTTGATAACCATAAAACATAAGGTTGGAAAAAATTTCATAGGGCCCTAAACATGTCATTTTTGTTAAACTTCTAATAAACTGATGTTAAATTATCCAAGTTTCATGATTTTAATTAGCTAGACATGCATTTTGATTAATACAATTTAATCTAACCATTAAAAAGGAGTCCAGAAAAATTAAAACGGAAAAAAAACGTAATCTGATAGATCTGCTTTATAGTTGAACTGAGTTTATTTCATGATTAATGAACTTTGCAACACTGACAGTTATTGAGCTAAACTGAATCAACTTTGAGAAAAAAAGGAGATGAATAATGACACTATTGCCTTTTCAAGTATACTTTGCAGCTGAAATTGTATTAATTTCATAAGTGAATAACTTTGTAACATTAAAAGTGTTATTTTCCTGTTTATTACCATGAAAAAAACTAACAGAAATTTAATCAAGAAAGCTTTAGTACCCATTCATTACAAAGAGTGACTAGCACAGACTTCAGAATTTCTCTTTTGTGCACCATAAAAGACAAACAGCATACAGGTTTAGAACAACATGAGGGTGAGTAAATGATGACAGAATCTCTCTTTAGGCCCTAAGATAATTCCAGCACCACTTCCAAAAACATCAAAGCAAAACAATAGCAGGCTCTGTTCTATGGTCTGATCTCTGAATTAAGAACAATCCGAATAGTACACTTCTCAGAAAAGGTGAATTTAATAAAACAACTGCTTGAATTAACATTAAGGTTACTGATTTAGTTTCAATGAGTGTGGTTATCATAAGCCCTGACTCAGTTATGATAAAGGCATAACCTAACCATAGGAAGCACTTCTCTGAAAGGACGTAATTTTGGTACCTGCATAGAGCAGGCTTCCTTCCTGCATAACCCACAAATGCACTGATGCTCAATAACAATGAAATAAATCAAACTATAATTGATAATTAATTCAAATTAAGCTGAAGTATTGGTAATGACCTACCCTCCACACTGCCAACAATTTAGAAAATTGCTTTTTAATTCATGTTTAAAATCACCACTGTTTCATGAAGGAAGGGGTTTAAACTATTAGCTTTTTGTTTAGATTAATAATTCAAACATTGCAGGTTTGTATTAAAATTTCACAATAACATACTATAACTAGAAGTACTACAAAAGGTGTACATTTGATCATCATCTTAGAATAAGATTTTATTAGATGAGTCATTTCAGACAGTGGTGTGACAAAAGGTTCTGTCATTGAACAAAAAATAAATAAAACACTCAGGAGTAAAAAGGCAAAAATATGTCATCTGAGAATGTCATTATTTGATCATTTTACACTTCACTTTCAGTTCACACTTCATATTATTTTAATCGCAATTCAAATTTAAACTATTTTCAATCTGTAATGCCAATGCTGTCTGTTAGCATACCAAATATTTATATTTACATTCTGGCAGCAAAATGTCCTTGTGTAGCAGGTGGGTACTCCAACAAAATCTTTGGCTCATTGTTTGCAAAAACAACAAGAAATGCCTCCTATGATAACAAATCCAAAATACACAGCTCAAAATATAACAGCAGTTTTACAACAATAACACAAGTTCTTTGGATTATCAGCAAAGGTCATTTTGCTCTCTGCAAAATAGATGTTTTGTTACTGCCAACAAGAGTATCATGGTACAATGTGTCATTGCCAAATAAAGCTACAATTCTGTGAAAAAGAAAAATCTACTGCATAGGGAGCATGTTATCATGCCTCCTCTTCTCTTTTTGGAAAAGATTGTTGGTAAATGGTCTGATCCATAACTCTTTAAAATTAACAACTACTTTTGACAGTATATTAAGCGACAAAATCAGAGCCAGTAGAGGTCTACATGTTCCTCTCCATAAGCAGTAACATTATAGTAAAACAGCAAATAGCTGACCAAAGGAATTTTAATATGACTAGCAAACATAGGTGTGACAATCAAACATTCTCATCAAAATAAACAACAATGACAAAAGGTTTCATATACTGTCATCACCTACGTAAACACCAGCTAAACATACACCTACTTTAAGCAAACTTCCTACTAAATCACAGTGACACTAAAAGAAACAGGCCGTGGTCGATTGTTTGCATCAAAATCTAGTGCGATGTAAACAGACCGCATTTTTGGACGTCACATACTCGACTCAAAGGTTCAAACGTGTCTATGATGCCCAAAATTGACTCTTGGTTGTCAGATATCTAGATCATGAGACTGAGCAGTTGTCTGTTTTTATAAATGCATCAGGTAAACAGAAGTCATAACTGTCAAAGTACCGAATCTCCAGGCTGTTAGCAGCCTACGCGCCACCCACATGCTGCTTCACACTTACGACCGACTCCTCTGACTCTGACCATGTAATCACTTCATTTAAACGTTAAAAGAACAGTTAGCAATATCAATATCTTAATTCAGA
The DNA here is from genome assembly GCF_936440315.1 of Barbus barbus. Classification (NCBI taxonomy): domain Eukaryota; kingdom Metazoa; phylum Chordata; class Actinopteri; order Cypriniformes; family Cyprinidae; genus Barbus; species Barbus barbus. Next base: position 19,948,274 of record NC_136750.1, read on the forward strand.
TGGAAGAGAGCTAATTTCACACGAGCAGGCAGACAGCTGTGCGGGTTAGCTGGCAGCTAGCTGGATCCATCACAACAATAACACTGTTCCTTTAACCGGGCTCTAAACTGCTCATAAAGCGCGTTTAAATCAAATACGGAACAGCGCCTCGTTCAAAAGTAAATCGCAGGAACAGGTCAGACGAAAAACATTGCCGAACAGGTCTTGTATTGAAAGTAATTTGCGGGTTACACTTTACCTTCAATTCCGCACTCTCCGCCATCTTGTTTCTCTGGCGCAGGCGTGATCGAAGCCTTGGCACGTGACCAGGACCAGGTTCAAATGTGCAGGAATCCGGATTTCGTGATTTCACACTGTCAATGTCATCATACATCAGATCCCCTGTAACCAGACGAGATTGATCCATTTATACAATTCATAAATCTGTTGTTGTATTGATTAAACAAAAAGGTAACGGTACATTCTTTCCAGATAATCGGATGCATTTTGCATTCAGCTTTGTTAGGTGACCAGTGATGGGACGTCCGAGTCATTTCCACAAATCGGTTCTTTCGAACGGATCGTTAAAAAGAACAGATATTAAATAAATAAAGTTCGGGGATTATGCCATGTTGTAATTTTGTAACAACGTGCAGTTTTTACAACCATGATCCATCTTTCAAAATCAAAACCAAATATAATTTGCATTTACATTAAACAATGCTATTAAAATCATTTAGCCTACATCTTTTGGCTGGTTTTGATGAATAAAAATAAACACGGATATGTGAGTTTATAACTTACCTCTAATCAAATCGTAAACGATACGTTTTATTTGTAACATTTCAGCCTAAACAAACAAACAAATAAATAAATGTTAAGTCAATATGTGTGTAAGGTGAATCAAACATCGACTACTTGAGTTTCAGCTTTATACAGCAACGCATATTTCGGATTTGAAAATATTTGTTATAACACGTGTTGAATCCTATTTCGAGTCAATGAAAAAGGTGTCCACTAGATGGCAGACGCACACCTTTTATTGTAATTCCGTCTCTTAATGGACGCTTTCTTTTTCTTGTGGCCTCAGGAGGGCATAAAGATTTATTATTTTATCCAGTTTCTTTTATTTTTATTATCATCAAATATTTTTATTTTGGTTTTTCATTGTGTCAGAACAAAGCCATTATGATGATAATTCTGCTTATTTGTGCTGTATGATGGCAAAAACTTTAATTGCTAAACCAGTGAATATGGCAATATGTTTATTTTTGGGGGAAAACAGCTTGTTGAATATACAGTAGAGTCAGAGATAAAGTCTTCCTAACCCTAACCATTTCTACAAGCAGAAATCAGCAATATAGATAGCCAATTTAGGCATAATTCCTAAATTAAATTTATGTTACCTAGCTAATAAGATTAAAAAATAGCAAGGTTCTAGAAACCTATACAGCTGACTACATAATATTAGTAATTATGAGGACAGAACATTTATTTTTAGCCGAAGTTTCAGGAGTTGGTAAAAGTGGGGTCTCATTACTTGTGATGTTGTCCATGAATACTCGCTCTGTGGAAGCTGAACAGCCAAACAGCACCTTCTCATCTTCAAAGTTGTCATGAACCAGCTGAAAGAATACATGGAGATAGAAACTAAAGTAGCAGTAAAATCAGTTACTATGCTAAAAACAAATGTGTGTTAGTGGATACACGTAGTGCGTCATGAACCTTTGTGACCCATATGGCCTTTAGATGTAGGCACACCACGTCTCATGCTGCTTATATAAGCATTAAAAAAAAAACGATGAGAACTGAAAAACTATGTCTGGTTTACAAGTAATACTTCATTATTTTTATCAATAAATGAAGTATAGCATTAGAGTATGAGTATCGCAATCCTCTTTCAGACGCTAAATATAAGCTCAAAAGACATAATAAATGGAAAAAAAATTGATTATTGATTATATAATAATAATCGTTAGTAAATATATTCAGCTCATCAATAAACCAAAAATTATTATGTCTGATAAGGGAGTGAGAATCATACATCCACCCCATCAATATTTATATGCTACACTACAGTATATACAAAAAAAAAAAAGCAAACTACAGTGCAATTTAATACTATATTTTTAACAACCTTCTTAGATTTCTGCAATGATCAAAACTGTCATGATACAGTTATTTCATGGAAATATGCACAGGTATATTCAAACTCCGATTTTGATATCAATGTCATGTTGTTCTTTGGGATTTACACAAATGCAAATGTAGTTCACTTATATAAATTGATTAAATGAAGACCGGGTCTCAAACAAACAGGATCATTTAATCCACATTTCAGTAGTTAGGGCTGCCAATTTAAAGTGCTTTACATACAAATATGAGAATAAACAACCAACATGGGCATGGAATAAATCAAATATACAAAAACATTAATTGTTGTTGCATCTAATTTAACAAAATATCCTAACCTATCACTAACAAAAAAGGGTATCACAGGATACATAACAAATATATGCATTGCACATAGCCACTTAATACCAGTGATTTCTACAGCTGATGATAATCTTTTTAAGTGGGACGTCAATTTTTTTTATAATGCAGTTTTCTAGAACTTTATATAAATTATACAGTACATACAGTGACTCTGAAAACACTCTTTTGCAAATGAAAATGACTTCATTACAGTGTAAGAGCTAAAATACTACAGTACACACTTGCTTATTCCAGGTCTAAAGGTTGACAGTGTTTTGCAGAGGGAAAAAAGTAAAGTTTTATTTGACACAGCAGTATTTCTAAAGAACACTTATTTATTCAATAGGTGTCCATCAAGGCGGTAGAAGAGGAGGTTTGAAGGTGCAGGTCCCAGCGCAGTGACGGGGAGTCAGCATCTTACACGAGAAATGGTGTAGTGCGTCGTGAGCTTCTGGGAAAAAAGTGAATGAATCATTTAAAACAAAAGCGGCATATGATTATATGTGTTGATGTGTGTACAGAGAGAAACAGTGTGTTCTAGGACAATAACTGCTATAATAAACTGCGGTGTGGCTCAAGTCTAAAATAATATAGAAACTGTCTACAAATGAACATCTAGCTGGCTTGGGTTATCAAAATTATTCAAGGTCACACTTTTGAATACTGTCATAATGTGTTTTCCAAGGATTTTTTTTCAAGTCCTTTAGTCATCCTGAACACTTGCCTTTGCTAGAATCAATTACCTTTTAACTTCTGCTGAATAGCATAACGTGTCTCTCTCTCATGGTCCAATTCGCTGCACAAAGTGTCTGCGCAGGAGAGACAAAGGATATCTCAGGTGTGGAAAACTAGTTTTTCCCCTCATCTAAACTGGTTGGTTTGTGCATGGGATTTTTTGCCATTCAAGTGTACGTGTTTCAGAAGTTGATAAAAACAACTAGATCCCTGTCTATGCCCTGCAACAATGAAAGTGCATAAACCTAATGCTTAGTAGCACGTAAAACAGTCATAAGGACTGAACAAACTCCAGAAAGGACCAGAAAAAGTCCTAAAAGAATGTGATCAGTTCTGATTAGTGTTTTGTTGTTCTATTAAATAGAAAGCCAGAACTTGTCATGTGAAGTCAAACGCTTACCTCGAACAATCTGGAGTTGCTGCACCATTTCCTCTCTGTATGAGAACTCTCTTTTCATTTGGTCTTGAAAACTGTCTAAGAAAAAAATGTGAAGTAAATTAAATATCATAGCACATTTATGGTTATCACTATATACAAAATAAAAAATGATATAGTGCTTTGCAAAAATATTCAGACCCTAATTATTTTGACTGCTTTTAAGTTTAAAGCACTGAAACTTAAAATGATTTGTTTGTTATGTGTATGTTTATGTCTAAAAATCAACACAGAAATATACCATTTACAATACATTTTAAAATTGTGTAGTCATGACATTTAAATGTTGTCGTTGTAAGAATCAGTTTTCATCAGCCTCTCCAATATTCATTTTTCCTGTGTTTAAATCATTGTCATGCTAAACTTTATCATGTGCTTATGTATTTTGTTTCTTTTGCAGTAGTTCACTATTTTCTGTACTATTCATTCTCAATTTAAAAAAAGATCCAACCAATTGTATCTATCCATAAGGAGCATAACATTCAACCAAATGACTGCTAAATCTTTTCACTTTCATGAATTTTGGCAGATTTTTTTATGTGGTGCCCGTCTATTTCCAGCTGCTGATCTTTGTTGATAGGTGGACTCTTTGTTGCATCTCTTGCAAGACTCCCTCCTATTTACACAGGACAATATAATTTTTAACTGTAATTTATGTAGCTATTAGTATTTAATTTTAAACCAACTATTAATCAGCATTTTACAGGCAGATGCAATTTGTAATGCATTTGTATCCATCCATCAAAAATGTATTATAATCAAACAGTATTTTTATTGTTTTCCCAGTTTCAGTTCTTGGAAATAAAAATATCAAAATATCGAAGTAAATTTAGAATGACTTAAATTCAAGCTATTGTAAGTTTGTAACAACCTATAAATAAACATCAGAGAATTAATTAACGATCTGATATTTCTGTATGTGTTTAGTAAAGCTTAAATAATACATTAGAAAGCATTTTAACATAACCTACCTTTTAGATTCTGGAATTCACGCTCCAATTTTTTTCTAAGCTCAACTTGTTCCACAAGTTGTTTCTGCAATTCCTCTGTTAAAATAAAAAAAGAAGCCACTCATGATAATGTTTTAAAATGACTTTGTATTACAAAACGATTAATAGTTTTATTACCAAAATAAACGAAATTGTAATGCTATTGTTATGGAAACCATAATTTCTTAAAATCAATTGCAACTAATCTTTTTCTTTTCAGCTCTTCTAAATGCAGCACATCTCGTTTTGTTTACCTTTGGCCATGTTCTCTATGTTTTTCTCAATTAAGGAGACCCTGCTGCCAGTGTCCTTGCGCATTGATTCCTCATCTGCACACACAACAAATACATATGAAGCAAAGCAACAGACTAGAGTTGAATATTAGGAGGTCCAGTTAACGGTAAGCACCATCATTTGGTTCTTTCAGGTGCTCCTCATTGATGTTGGTTTGATCCTGATTATTTTTGGGTTCCATCTCTTCCACTGTAGATGAAGGTTCTTCTTCATGCACGTCTTTAACTATAAGCATATATATATATTTATGTTACAAATGCGATATGATAATAAGAACTTTGTATTCTAAAAATATGTAGAAAGAAAAATCCACATGAATGAAAATAGGCCTACCACTCGGTTCGCGTTGGTAAGTGGTCGTTGAACCAAAATAAGATGTGCTCATTTGATGCACGTGCTCGTCTTTTTCACGCGCATAGACCTGTAAAATTGAGAAGACAATTATTCGCAATTATCTAATGTTGCATTTTCTATTTGAATGCGATTAGTAGAATATGAGTGGAAAGTGCGCTATTTTGATCTAATTACATTTTTAAAGAACTAAGATTATGAAGAGCCATATCCACTCACAACAAATTTCCTTAATTAATCAGTAAGCTTTAAAAGCTGCGCGACAATTATCCCAAAAATCTGGATGCATTCACCTTACTTATTTTAAAACATTAACAACAATTAGCCGAATTATATCAATTAGATTAGAATAAAACACACTTAATAAAATTAAAAATAAATCGAAAAGATTTACTTATAATTGAAGGGAAAAATAAATGCATTAAATTATTTAAAAAAAAGACATTTCCTTAATTCTACTTTTCTGACGGTTTTTTACAACGGGCAACTTTACATATATATTTATATTTCTTTATATTTTAAAATAATAGAGATTAAATATAATGTTTAGAACAAATATAACAATGAACAATTTCATGAAAATCAAGCCGTTTAATAGGCTACCTAACCCTGATTTTTTTAAATAATGAGAAAAGAATTAATACAAGATTGCAGGAATTACGCATGGTTCTGTATTTAGTTACTCACTTCAAAGCGCGTCGTGTGTTTACTGCCGTGACTCTCCAAATCAGACGACCGCGTTTCACTTGAATTCGTCGTGTGTAGATCACTCATGGTGTGCATTTGGCTATTGTCTTGGTCTTGACCTTTAACCCCGTCACTTTGCGCTAAGGTCAAACCGTGAGGACTCCGCCGGTCATCCACAGTCAGCTGCAAACACTCCTCGTCCTCGTGCACTTTATGTGACTCCACATCCACATCCGGATCGTCCACGCTGTCCACGTCCGGAGACACCGATCTATAACTAGAACTTTCACTCAAGATATCTGGTGACATATAACCTGATCGAGGACCAGAATAGGAACCCCTGTTTCCGTATAGTTTCGCGATACTCTCAACATCTTTAACAACCGGCCTGAATGCAGATATGTAGCTTATTTTTCTTGGGGTGACTGGCACGCCTTCTATAGACCTGCTCTCATCCCCAGATTTATCCTCCTCGTTTCTGGTAGACTGGGTGCTGGAACACCGTTCGTTATCAAGTACACTGTCTTTAGGGGTGCTCGTGCTTCGGTCACTTTGCTCTGACACGTCTAGCTCATTATGTCTGGTGCACAACACGTCAGGTGGAGGTTTAGGCTGGGCATGGTGGTATGTTGGCATGGCCAAGCTGCCTGTTGTAGGCCAAAACATCGGAAAGGAGGGATAGGCACTGTCCTTCGCGCTCGGCCAGAACACACCTGACAGGTTTGTTTTGTTTGGCTCTCCCATCACCACACCGTCATCCTTCTTCTGACACAATCCAAACGCCGGGAAACCGTATGGATGTGGAAAGAGCGGTGGTGGAATTTTCTGTAACATCCCAAAACTCTTACTGGGCACCGGAATAACGGGGTAACTGCGTATGCTGCTTGGCATAGTCACGCTCCCCCTGTCATCCTCACATCGGAGAGTTTTGTGGGGCACCTCAGACCGTTCCCCCTGGGTCTGACCTCTCGGTGCTTGTGTACTATGCGAGGACGAACTGTCAGACCCACCGATTGGCAGCGTCCTCTTGCGGCTGCCACCGTTAAACATGGCTTTGACGTCTTCCCAGGCATGGGACACGTCGTCCGGTGAGTTTTTATCGCTTAGTTTTAAGTGTCTTCTCCACGAATTGAAGTTTGCTGCGTCGGGTTGCGTGTATTTGGACTCCGGCGTGCGATGAGAGTGAAAAATGAACTTGTTTGGAGAGAAATACATGTTGCAGAACGAACACTTAATGCACTTCGCTCTCGAGCTGTTGTATCTGGCCGGGATGAAATTGCCCCGGCTGCCCCACGCGCATTCGTGCGACACGTCAAAAGCGAAATTTTCTGGTAATTTCGGCGGGTTGTGGGCGCCCAGAAACGACTTGCAGAGCCTCTCGGCCTCGCGCTTTGTAATCATCCCGCAGCGTCTCGAGGAAATAGGCATAGCCCCTGCGCGCCTGAGAATCTCCAGCTGGACCGGAGTGCACTGCACACAAGTGATGCCCAGAGCCACGCGCCGGTTGTGGATTTCGTTATAGCTGTAGTTCTTCAGGAGAGTGTTGGATATTTGGGCTAGGCAAAGTCTCTCTTGACCGTCTATGACTAGTGAAACGATCGGTATTCCATATAAAGAGGTCTCACTGACTTGGTTCGGCTTAAGTGTTGGCCCAGAGTAAGACGGCAAGTCTTGTTTAGAGTTCGGCGAACAGCTGGAGTCTCTTCCAGCCGGCAGCTGATTTGGGATGGATTCCATTCCTGGAAATATGCGAAGATGGATAGAGGGAATATTTTTAAGTACACTATTGTGTATACTGATTTACAAACTGAAACAAAAAACGACTAGCCTATTATTGTCTTATTTTACAGAATTGTAAAAAGATCAAATGTAATAACAATAGGCCTAATAATAGCCTAATGAGAAGAAGCAGAAAAATAATATTTTATGCCTCGATGGCCACCATTAATATTGAAAAAGAAAAATCTGTCTAAAGATGTTTGTGAATATAGGCTACCGAGATGGCCGTATAGTGGTAAGCTATTAACTTCTACGAAATTCAACTTAGCCCATTTTTATTTATTTACAGTTTGTTTACAATACAAGTTTCCTTTTTGTGTTGGACAAACACAAAAGACGGTTTAGAAAATGCAAACAAGTGTTGTGTCAACACCAGGGATTATAGAGGGAAAAGCGGAAGGAAATTATTCCTTGAGCCTTGCCAAAGATCTTAACAAAGGTGTAAGAAGCTTTAAGCCGCTTTAATAGTAATTAGCCTACTAAAGATGTGCTTTACATCTTTACATTTATTCATTTAGCTGATCTAAATGAAAACATCTTAGATCTTACGATTACATTTTTGTATTTTCAATTGAAGTAAAACTTAAAATGCGCATCAAGTAGACTATAATTGATTTTATAGCTATAGACATTATAAAAATAGATTGCACATATTTATATCCCGTCTTTTAATAGCCTACGCATGTAGTTTATTTATAATGTTTAAAACAAAGCAGTAGGCTATGCTTTTGGACAAATTGTGGATAAAGCTACAGACAGTGTTTGGTTATTATCGCAGCTCCTCGCGATTAGGCTTTTTTTTTTTTTTTTGCCTCTGAACAGTTAGCCTTAATAAACAAGAATTTACACTGCAAACATAAACAAATCTCACCTTTTTTTCAGAAGAACGCGAAGTGCCTTTTATCTGTGGAGGAAAACGCGTATTTGAAACCTTCGAGTCCTTTGGATAAATGCGCTCTATCTGTCCTCTATTAGAGCGTTCTGGTAATCAGACGCCTTGGAATCGCGCCGATCTGATATCAAATGTCCACGAGCGCTTGTTTAGCGATTTTCTCTCAGGCCTGTTAGAGCGCGTGGACTTGCATCGTACTCGGCTCTCCCTCGACTAGTGTTGAGGTGCGCGCGGAGGGTGACCACATGCTAGTGCGGACCTCAACGACACAACCACTGAAGACATTCGACAGCGCTCAAGTGACAGCTAAACTAATGGCGAGGCACTCCCACTTAGCGCCAGCATATTTACATTAACTATTTGCCTTCGGGACCAATGGGGACGACAGTCAGTGCTGTCATTGAGGCCTGGAGACGTTTAAAGTTCACCACGTGATCTTTTAACACATGAAAGTGATTGCTTGTCTGCCAGTGTGTGCAGGGGCGTGCGTGACATTTAGGAAGACTTTAGATTATCCAACCTAGTAGTAGTAGTAAACTAAATGCTGTATGTAGGCTACGAAAAGGGGTAGGCTGTGTGTTGTTGAATGCTTTTAAAAAAATGTTTTCTCTATAGCATAACGGTGAATATGTTTTGTTGCATGCTTTTTTAAATCGAACCAAAACCTAATAAATACAAATACCAACAACTTCAAAATAAAAAGAAAGAAATTGCAAAAACAAAAAACAAACAAAAAAAAAAACAAATCGGAGAAAGGAGTCGTCATCTGATTAAGTCTCTTGAACCAAACCTAATGTTTATAAAACGAAGAGAAGAAATGATCTAGGCCAAGTCGTTTAGAGAAACGCTTATAATGTTAAGTATTTACAAACCGGTCAAAGGCCACCGTCACACTACAACGAGCTCGTGCACGAATGTCAACGTCTGACTGGACCACTGTGTCAAAACCTATAGAAATTAACTCATGCACTTACCAAAGAAAAAGGAAGTAGTTAAAACGGATTATTTATTTTGTACACAACTTACCATTTATTTTGTTTTGAAAGGGAACATTTTATGGAAATCATAAGAAATATCATAAATTAAAAGAGTGCATGAACAGAAACGGAAAAAGGGAATGGCCTCGAGCCTTTTCATCTATATTCAGTGTCTGTTTAAAAATAAACTATAGTGTTATTGAAACTGCATGGTGCCGGGGGACTTATAGGCTAAGCAATGATTGTCTCCGGGGGCTATTTGGATCGGCGTGGGTTAGGGGTGTGCTGTTGCCCGCATATGTTTTAGTTCCCACGGGTTAGTTTAACTTTTAGGAGCAATCATTCTTATGAAGACTAAGCGTAATTTACAACGTTACGCCTTAAATTCAGCTGAAAAACCACGTCTGCATTAAATATTTCAGATACAACGCAAAATCAAGTGGATTCTATCTTGAAGGGAATATGGGATGTAGGGGCAATAATTAATAATAATATTAATAATAAAAAGGATTACAAGAAAATAGCATAATAAAGCATTAAATTATGGCTACAAAAATCATTATTTTGCTTAAATGGTGTGACGGACCACCATGAAAGCAAAATCAAATGAAACAAACACATCCTATCAATGCATTTAAAGCAATACCAGAATTTTTTTCATGATTAAAGTGAAGAGTGAACTTTATCCATATTTTCTTGCTTTTATCCTCGCCATGTTTAACTGTTCATGATAGTCTCCAGAATGCTTGTGATGTGAAAACGAGCGCTTTCTGCAATATTGATAGCGGAGGGAGGACCTGGGGAGGGAGTTTGGAGTAATGCGACCCAGCCCAGTGCTATTGACTTTCACAGGCAAGAGACTTTCTTTCTCGCCAACAATAATTACCATTTTGGACTGTAATTATTCACTTCTTTTAAATTATTCAGGGACCGAGCTGAATGCCATATTGTTACCCATTATTTCTTTTACTTACCCATCATGGTTGGATTCGGGGACGGTACGGGAATCCGACACTTCACACGATATTTAATTTAGCCCCTTTGTTGATCCTTAAGAAATTAGAGACCCCTTTCTAGAACAAAGAACACTCAACGATGTGACAATATACCTTGGTTGTTATACTGATGAGGATGATGATGATAATAATAATAATAATAGTAATAATAAACAACAACATAATGTATTATTATTATTATTATTATTTCAAATGAAAAATAACTGAAAAGCTCCTTAGTAGTAATTTATTAAATGTCATCAACGGGACGTTAATCGGTTAATGGACGGGAGATACTTCATTATAGTTTCTTTATTCAATATTTTTACATAAAAGCTGCAGTCAGTTTCAACAGTACAGCCAGAGACAGGCTACATAGAATGCGTGAATCCGAAGTATTAAAAGCATTAAACACGCAAATTTGAGTCCCTGTTAAAAAATTGCAATCTAAATGAAAAAATGTGGGCCTATATTTATAAACGTCCTCGTAAATTCAATTTAGTGTTTGAATAAGGCTATAGTCTACTGTATTACTGTTTATTTATTTGGCCTATTTATTTATTACTTATAGCCTATTTATTTATTTATTACTTAAGTCAATACACCGATTAAATACATGTATTTATTTTTAAATCATTGCGTTGCTTTGGTGATCACATCATGAACATAAAAATATAGTGCAAGTAACACATAGCCTAACTCGCTGAACTTTGAGAGTAACACTAATGACGACAGACATCTCTGCAAGACGTAAGCCTACGTTAGACATCAAGATGATCAATTACGAATGAATTTATGAAGTCATAAGAATTTGTTCACCCTTAGGCTATACTCAGCTGATATTACCCTTATAGGCCAAATATATAGGCTTGTGTTTTACGAAATTAAAAATGTCCAACTGTATTATTTTTCTTTTCCAAATATAGGAGTAGGCTTGTTGAAAAACGTAACAAGCCTGACCAAATGCAATATTTCAAGCTTAATTACTATTGGATTGCACGTGCTGGCATATCGACAGATTAGAACAGGAACACAAACCGTGTTGTGATGTCGTAAAGCGTCAGGGAGGTTCCAGTGACCCTATTCATTCCTGTTAGACAGCTCGTTTGGACAAGTTTAATGGTCTTTGAAGAAAGAGCAGACTAAATGTAACTTTCTTTAAAAGTTACAAACCAAAACCTATAGGCCTAAATATGAACATTAAATAACCCCTTACAAATTCGCCTCAGAATGGAGCTTGAGAGTAAACACTATTTCTACGAGTATCAGCATAAAACCATGACCCCAATAAATTTAATTTTGGGGACAAATCAATCCTCTTCTCCTTTATCGATCCCAGCTAGCTCGCCACACTTGGGCCGCGTTTCAACGCCTTTTTTGTTTCACTTGGAAATAGCATTTCGATTAGATCCTTTATTAAGAGCGGATTGCTCCAAAAGGGTCGGTGTGGCCAGAAAATTAAATGGTGACAATTTAATTACTGGACATTGATAAAGGCGTCCCGGTAATAGCTAGTTGTGTATGAGGGCTGGCACACTGTGTCAACCCAGGTGGACTGAAAAGTGAAGGCTGTACAGCACACACTGCACAATACAAACGAGAAAAGGCGCAACAGCTGCACTACAAATGAGCGAATGAAAGGATGTGCTTGTGAATGGCGACGCAGTCAAAGAATCACACCGGGTTAATTATTGATGATCATTTATAAGATGGATGTTTTAAAGAAATTACAAAGGTTTTTATATGTTTCGGCATTATTTCAGCAAGCAAAAATTCTATTACAAGTTTGCCAGAGTGTGGTAAATGTATAGTCTACCCTTCGCGAATAGAGTTCGACTTTTTGGTTACCATAAAAACATCGCTAATCGTGCATCGGAACGCTATATCGACTAAAAATAAATAGGGTTCACAAAATATCACAAATTTACCAAACTAAAATATACAGTATTCAAACATATCCAAATAATTATATATATATAAAAAATAATGTGTGCTTAAGATTTGAAAGGTTAACCACTGAATGTGTACAAGAAAACTTGCTTCCGAATATACAATGAAAAGTGGTCTGCAATGCTTTGTGCTGCTGTTAAAGCAGGTTGAGAAACTAATAAGTAAGATCAGTTTTGAGAGATGGCATAAACCCTCTTTTCTTGGCTCCCATGTCCTTGGCCCCTGTTTTATTGATATGAGTGCACACATAAGTAAGTTTTTTTTATGCTGCTTTGTCTCTGTCCTCCAGGGTGTCTATAAGGGTCAGGGTAGGGTCACCTGATGAGGTAGTGAGGTTGCCCATTTGTGAGTGGCAGCTACAGTAATTTTACTTGTCAACTCAGAAAATTAGGTACAAAAAAACAAGGCTTTTAAAACGAACTTGTCACTCTTGGTTCCCTTGACACAGGGTCACTGTGTTTAGACTCCACCAGAAGATTTTAAATAGCAGAGACTAAACAAAACCCAAAAAACAACTAGGTTAATAGCAATAGGTTAATCCTTGATATTATCAAAACAGAAATACACAAAAACAAATGAAGACTCAAGTGGAGTCATTCCTAAAATAAGGCAAATCACAGTCACACTATGGTTCATTTATGAACATTAAAGCAGACTCATGTTAACAACAGAAGAGATGATCAAAAGCTTTTCGGACAGAAAACAGAATGAACATTATAAACAGTTTTAAAAGAAGCTGGGGGAAAAAAAAGTCAGCCTCTGTTATTACACAATGACAGCAAGAAAAAGAGAAAGTTATTAAGAGATGAATCAGGAGGGTCATTATGTGGATCATGCTTACCTTTACAAGACTGAAGGAAAGAAAAACTCATTTAAGTGTTCCTACATTAATCACAGCCTGCACATCAAACTGTGATAATCACCTGAACACTCCATTAAAATAAAACTGCCAGCCCTAGGGAAATCTCACCTTACTCTTTAATTGTTTTGAGGCTTTGATCGGCTTTTTAATCCAAGATTAATTTATGCATTTTTAAATAACTCTACATATGATTAATAAGCTTGAAAATTAAAAGGAGTCTAAAGCAATTATAACAAGTGGTTGGTCATCACCTCATTAGATGGTGTTGGGAGATGCGGTATGTCTGTGCGCGGCAGAGAAAAGCGTGTTTGTGTCTGAAATAGAGAGGCACGTAGATTTACATAAAACTGTCCGTACTCATATATTACAAACAGGAGGAATAGCTATACAGCTGTTTATGTGCATTGCATAATGCATAACGGGGCTGTATGAGTTATGATATGACATGCACACGATGAAAGGCACAAGTGGTGCTAAGTGGGGAAATAGGAGAGAGTAGATTGGCAGAATGAGAGTGGTAGCTAAAAGGGTCAGTATAATAATGGGGACTTTACAGATTTACATACTAATAGTTTTATTCCCATGAAAGTAAAAAGCAGCTCAGAGCTCCCAGACTGCCGGCCACGGCCAATTTCAGTTCCACAGCACTGGCTCTATTATTTTGGGAATAATGTCTCTTTTTAACTAATTGTGCTGTGTAGTAGCACATCAGCTTCTCTAAGTGTAGATTTACACCAGCCCTTCAAAAGCCATATAGTCTGTCAAGGTCAAACAGGAGAGCAATGGAGCTTCAGCCATGTGTGTATGTGTTTATGTCATGCTTGAAAGAAACAGCAGCAGACAGGGATGCTAAGGAAATCTCTGGGGTGAGGCGGCGAGAGAGTATTGAAAGTAAAAGCAGAGGTTCCTTCAACCTGCTAATGTGTAAACAAGACATCACTCCACTCATATTCTGATGCTCATCGTCCTCCTTAAAAACCTTCCTTGCACTTTGGCCAGTCAACCTCACGGCTTTCAAACACACGTATATAGACAAACACCATCTGCAAGTGCTGAGTAGTAACTGATTATACATAATCTGGATTACAGAATCAGATTCCAAATATTAAGTACTTGTATTTAGATGACATTACATTTGAACATTTTATTAATTAAATGTTTACACATTATTCACACAATAGCAGCAAGTTACTGTATTAATCAATGTATTAATTCTTTGATACTGATTAATGACATGCAGGTAAATGAATAAAAATATTTCTATTTTATTTATAAACAATTTTTTACTTTAAGTTTTCAAATGTTTTATTTGTTATTTATTTTTTCGTTATTATTTCCATTTGATCTTTTTGATAGTTTTTAGTTTTTCAGAATTATTAATTAATCTAAAAGTAGTCGGATTACATAAAAATCTGTAATCTAATATATTACACTACTAACTACAATTTTCATCACATAGTTTGCTATCAGTAACAGACTACAATTTGTAAGTAATCTACCCGGCAATGCTTTGTCTTACATCTGCTGTTTATCCATTTCTTTATCATTTTCTAGGTTTTTAATAATAAAAAAACAACAATTTGGAAATGTAAAAAAAAAATTAAAAAAAAGTATTTGTTTTTGTAAAAACTTTTTATAAAAACAAATACTTTTTTGTTTGCAAGTATTTATTTTATTTTCCATTTTTTCAATTTGATCTTTTTGACAGTTTTTAGCATTCGTTTTTTTTACAGAATTAAGTAATCTAAAAGTATTCTAAAAAGTAGTCTGATTACATTAATGTGTAAACTAATGAACTACAATTTTCATCATGTAGTTTGTTATAAGTAAAAGACTACAATTTGCAAGTAATCTACCCAGCACTGCCTACTGCAAATCATAACACTTTGTCTTGCATGTATTACTGTATGTTTGAAACAGACTTATATCATGTTGTAAAACGCATTTGTAGCATGCATTTATCTCGCCAAATTTGAACTGATTTTTGAATCTATACCACCCATAAAAGTGTAAGGCATTATAGAGGTTATCTGCGACGTGCGTATGCGTGTCTGAGTCTGTTCACAACAGCCAAGGGCACAAGAACCCTTTTGTCACAAACGGAGCCTCATCTGTCACTGCGGAGACCTGCTCTCAGGAGAGAAGATGGGAACAAAGGTGCTAAAAAGCAGTGTGACAGTGAGGGCATCCTGAGGAAAGGGGAACCCTTTCACACACAACCACAGCTGTCAATCATTCTTCAATCACAAACATGCGCACAGCACGCTCTCGCCACACGCTAACATATAGAGTCCAGATTGACTGACAAAGCTCCTTTATACTTAAAAGAAGCATTTTACAACAGCTACACTCCTAAAAATAGAGGCTGGTTTGAGGCCAATGCTATAGAAGAACCATTTTGGGTTCTTCAAAGAAGAAGAAGAATGGTTATTAAAAGAAGCATTTTTTTCTTAGTGTGAAGAACTAATAAAAAAAAGATTTGTGCAATGAAAAGGTTCCATGGATGTTAAAAATTCTTTAAAGATTACCAATTATTTTAACAGTGTGGAAAACACTTTGATTTGTTGCAAAGTTAAAGAGGTAAGAATGTACTGCTTGACCTCATTTCAACTGATTTTTGTAGGCCACAAGAAAACGCATATTAAATCTGAAAAAGAGCACCACCTCAAAAAGGCAGTTCCATCACCTCAGCGTGCTGGCCAATAGTGCCAATCACAGAACGAGCCTCAGCCCGCGATAATGGCGATAATGGGAATTATAGTAATGAAATCCGGTGCCTGGGCCCATGTGCCGCCCGAGGCGCTAGTATACTATAGCGGGGCATTAACATAAAGATGCGACTTGCTTGTTTTGCGAGGTCTATAAGAGGGGTAGTCCACAGAGATAATAACTATTAGTAAAAGGACAGTGCTTTGCTGGATTCCAGCTGTGGAGGCTACATTTCCATACAGATGGAAAGGCTCTAGAGGGGTTATATGTATGCAGAGAGGAGCAACTGTGTGGGGTGACGCCATCGGCTATCTTCACCAAGAGCCCTGATCTGATCTTCATCCTCCTCATCATCTTTCCCTGTAGGAGTAGCAGAGAATTAACTCCTGCTATTAGAATACTAAAAGTTCTTTGCTGCAAGAGGTGAGATTGAATGTGTGCGTGTGTAAATTTGGGGCTCTTTATGGGACCATTGTCCAATGTGCGGAAATCGGAGCTCTCTGAGGTACCAAGTGCAAACAGCTTGAGCGGTCTAGGTGTGACCATCTGCTTGACATCTCTAACAGGTTGGAAATGTGAGAAAGTGTGCAAAAATCAGTCAAAGTCAAAGTCATATCATTCACATTCACTCATCCTCATGTCTTTCTTCTGAAGAACACAACAGAATATATTATGAAGAATATTTTTGTCCATAAAGTAAAAGTCAATGGAGTTCATAACATCACTGGCTTTCATTGTATGGACAAAAACTGCTGAGCCATTTTTCATGAGGGTGTTCCATATGTTCAATTCAATTCAATATTGCTTTATTGGCATGACTGTAAAAAATACAATATTGCCAAAGCTTGAAATATATATAGAGAAATATAATAACAATGAAAATATCAAAATAATAGAATAAAAACATTATAACAATATAAACTTAAATAAACAGTGTTTAACAAATAAGAACTTGTGTGAACATTTCATACCACAGTGTTTAACATATAAACACACACAGGCTGAGGGTAACTGTGGTAGACATTAGGGAAACACACTGAGGTCAGACATAATACACACATTACACACGTTCACCTGCTGTCTCTCAGGCTGTGGCACGTACACACATATCTCGCAGCCAGTGCTGCTGTCTGTCCCTCTCCTACTATTATCTTTATTTGTTCGTCTTCAGTCATGGCTGTAAAGTTCTTTATGATGTTTGTGAATTTGTTGATATATATGTCTCTGATTGATTTAAATTGGTAACAGTGAAGTAGGAAGTGTGTCTCGGTCTCGATCTCTCCTGTCTCACAGTGAACACACACTCTTTTCTCTCTGGGTAACCAGCTCTTTTTCTGTGTCTGCCGGTCTCAATGGCTAGTCACTGAGCCTGTACTTGGTCGGCTCTGCTTTGTGTCTTTGACACTCTGGAGATTTTTTTCTAATTCATATTTTAATTTTATTGTTCGATAGAGTTGTAATTTACTTTGTGTTTTGGTTTCTTGATCCCAGTGTTCCAGATATATATTTTTAGATTGTTTGATACTTTGATTTATTTTGATGTTTGGGTGAGAAGCAGTGCTGGTCTGAGACTGGTTAGTGTTACGAGAGTTAGTCAGGTTAGTAAGTCTCAGAACCAGCTGACTGAGTGGACTCTTTTCAGGGTTCAGTTCTTGGGTTTGTAGTGGTTTAAAATGTAGCGATTCTGTGGGACTTGATTTTAGATGCATCCAGAATTTGAGGGATCTTTTTTGTATATTTATAATCAATGGGAAACGGCCTAATTCTGCCCTACATGCATTATTGGGTGTTCTCCTTTGTAATTTTAGAATCATTTTGCAGAATTCTGTGTGTAGGGCTTCCGTTGGATGTCTGTCCCATCTAGTGTTGCTCTGATCACTGAGTGGACCCCAAACCTCACTTCCATACAGCGCTATGGGCTGAATTACACTATCAAAGATTTTACACCAAATTGGAAGCGGTATTTCAATATTTTTGAATTTTTTCTTGATTGCGTATAGAGCTCTTCGAGCTTTATCTTTGAAAGCATTCACTGCCACACTGAAACTCCCTGATGCAGTGATGATCAGGCCGAGGTAAGTGTACTGCATCGTGTGTTCTAGGGCGGTGCTGCCTAGACTGAACTGATATCTGTGTTCCTGACATCTGGGCTTTTTCTGAAAGACCCTGTGGGGTGGATGACAGCAGCACTAGATCATCTGCGTACAGCAAAAGCTTGATGTTTTTGTCTTGTAGAGTGAGTCCAGGGGCTGTAGACTGTTCCAACTGCACCGCTAATTCATTAATGTAGATGTAGAACAGTGTTGGACTGGTACAGCCCTGCCATACTCCTCTCTTCTGGGTGAAGAATTCTGTATGTTTGTTGCCAATTCGTATTGCATATTTGTTGCTTGAATACATTGATGTAATAATGTCATAAACTTTACCCCTACACCACTTTGTAAAAGTTTGTAATATAATCCGTCGTGCCAAATAGAATCAAATGCTTTTTTTTAAATCGACAATGCATGAAAATATTTTTCCGTGTTTAGTCTGTTTTACGTGTTTATTGATTAGGGTGTGTAGGGTGTAAATGTGGTCAGTAGTTCTATAATCTGTCTAGGACTCAGGACACTGTGTTCGTTAAGGAAGTTTACTATTCTATTGTTTAAAATACTGCTAAATAACTTCCCCAGATTACTGCTCACACAAATGCCTCTGAAATTATTAGGGTCCAATTTGTCTCCACTCTTGTGAATAGGTCTAATAAGGCCTTGGCTCCAGATGTCAGGAAAACAGCCTGAACTAAGTACAAGGTTGAATAACTGGAGCACAGCTGTCTGAAGCTCAGGTGTGCTGTGTTTCAGCATTTCACCTAGAATGTTGTCAGGGCCACAAGATTTTTTTTACATTTTTGGCTTTTGAGTTTTTTCATCAATTCTTCATGTTTAATTGGGAAGTCGAGAGGGTTTTGATTATTTTTAATTATGTTTTCATGAGTTTGTAGACTTTTGTTTGATCTGATCAGAGTTTTGGATGGATTTCTTTATATAAATTTTCAAAATGTTTTGTCCAAATGTTTCCATCTTGTATTGGCAAGTCTTGAGATTTTGTTGTGCTCAGATTATTCCACATATCCCAGAATTGATTATGATTTATTGAATGTTCTATTTCTTGTAAACTTTTGGTCAGATGGTGTTTCTTTTTTGCTCTGATAGTGTCTTTGTATTGTTTTAATATTGAACAGTATTCAGTTCTTATGTCAGCGTTGTTTGGCTCTTTATGTTTCATATTTGATTATTTTCTAAGTTGTTTTCTTAAAGTTTTGCAGTCTGAGTCAAACCATTTTTCATCTTTTGATGTATTTTTAAATTTTTTTTTTTATTTTCTTTTTCAACTCAGTTTTGCAAGCTGCTTTTTTATATATGTAATTTATTTCATTTATAGCCAAATTAACACCATCTTTAGTTGTTTCAAACTTTTTGTTAATAAATGTAGTGATTAGGTTTCTATATCGTGATCTTAATTTCTTCAGAATTGAAGGCTTGAATAAATTTGTCTGTGCTGTCTGAAGCCCATCTGTATCCTGGTTGGATTTGATACATTTTACAGGTTTTGGGTATGTTTTGTGTTAGTGAGTGATGCCTTTTAATATAAATGTTAATTTGGTTATGGTCAGAAAGTGGAGTTTGTTGTCTGACAGTGAATGCACTGAAGGAGGAGGGGTCCATGTCAGTGATGGTATAGTCAACTACACTAGCTCCAAGACCTGAACAACACGTGAACCTCCCTAAAGAGTCCCCTCTGATCCTGCCATTAAGTATGTACAGGCCTGAGGCTCGGCAAAGCTGCACTAATTCCCTACCATTTTTATTTACAGTTTGGTCAAGATTGTTTCTTGATGGGAGGTTTTTTGTGAGACTCAGGGGGTTTTGGCCAAAGACATGTTCATTGCCCTTTGGATCTATGTTATCAGGTTCAGATCCAGTTCTTGCGTTAAAGTCTCCACATAGCAGCACGTTTCCCTGGGCCTGGAAACGGCTGATCTCTGTGTGGATGTTGTTCAGATATTCCTCATCATGGTAAGGGGATTCTGCTGGAGGAATGTAGATGGCACAAAGATAAGTGTCAGTGGTTGAAATGCCAATTTGATTGTTTAGTTTTAACCAACAATGAAATTTACTTAGTGTAATAATAGAAATGTGTTTGGCCAGAGCTTCCCTGTACCACACCAAAATTCCTCCCGAGTCTCGTCCACGGTGGACTGTACTTAATTTAACTGAGGGTACAATTACTTCATAGTAGCCTGAGGGACAGTAAGTAAGTGCATCCGTTCGACACCAGGTTTCAGTGAGAATGATAATGTCAGCATCTTTGTTATTTTTCAGAAAAATTGGGTCTGTGTTTTTAGGACCAAAATTCGAAGAATGAAGACCCTGAATATTCCAACAACTTATATGAAATGAATGCATTAGTATTTTAGTAATATTAAAGATAAACCTATTTGGTAAGACAGATAGAAAATAACCTGTGAGAATGTATATGGTAGACAATTTACATCTCTTTTTTTTTTTTCGATATTAGTGCACTGTTTGTGTATATTGTCCTTATCTGTTGAGGAGCTGGTTGCACAGTGTCTGCAGCATCTCTCTGATCTGGCTCAGTTCACTGGCAGGTGTGGAGGTGCTGGGTGGAGCAGGGGGCCGGGCTGCAGCTTCAGCATAGCTCTGTGCTCTCGGCTGTGGGGGCTTCTCTTGGTGTGGGGTGGTTTTTGGTTTCTTCTTTCTTACGGGGGTTTGATGGGCAGCAGACGGATGTGAAGTTGGTGACTGCAGGTTTACAGATGTGTAGGGAGCCATTGGTGGGTGTGGTGGACGACGTGCAGTGTTTGTCCAGGCGATGTCTGTCCTCACCGGGGCCGGAGGGGATTTCTGGGCATGTAGGGGTGAATGGGCCGGTGGTATTGTGGAGTTGGTAACAGGTGTCTCGGTGATGCTGGACTGCGGCCCAGGGCTGCATCTTTTAGAGTCTTTGCAAAAATACGGACTCCGTCTTTGTGTAGGTGAAGTCCATCGTACAGATGATGGAGGCCGATGTGGTGGTGGTGGGCCAGGTGTATATTGGGGAGAGCAGAACAGCCACGGGAGATTTCAGCATTGATGCTGTAGATGATGTGTGGTGGTGTGTCGTGTCTTGGGAGAAGCGTGGAGATTATGATTCGGGATTCTGGGAACTTTTTGCTGGTGATTTCTGCCATTTTCCCCACTGCATCAGAAGTATTGTTGCGCAGCGTGTGAAGGTCATTAGTCCCAGTGTGAATGATAATACATGAGGGGTGTCCTGTGAAGTCTCTGATGATCTGGTGGGTGTGGCCTGTTGTGCTACATCGCTTTGCAATGACTTTTTGGTGTGGAAAGAGTTTCTGGTGGTCCAGGAATTAGTCCATGAGGAGGAGAACATCTGGATCAGGTTCTGGAGTCTGGGCAGGTGAGGCCTGTGTTGCTGCAGGTGTGTTTGTCGTAGGCACGCATTGTGTGTTTGTGTAGTTTGGTTTGTTTGGAGCTGTATTGTAGTGAAGTGTATTGTCTTTTGTATTTTTCTGTAATTGTTCTTTCATTTCTTGCAGCTGTCTGGAAAAGTTCACTTCTTTTTTCTCTGTGTCCTCCTCTAGTTTGCATAACCGTAAGCGAAGAGTTTGGTTTTCTTCTTGAAGTTCTCCGAGAGCTCTTGTAAGTCCGGCGATGGAGGAGCTGGTGTTTTTCTTCAGCTGCTGGAGTTCATCTTTGAGCTCCTGGATGTAAATATTTGTGTTGTGTGTGTCTAAGAGTTTGACCTGAGTGTGTTCTCTGAATTCAGTGAAGTCCAGTTCTAGTAGGGCTAAACTGTCTCTCAGTTGACGTTCGGATGGTGAAGGTGGTGAAGGAGAAGGATTCACTGGGCCTTCTTCCTCAAGAGTCTGTGCAGTTCACATGGGTCTCATCTCTGTCCTTCTCTACTTTGGCTTTTAGCAGGGGGAAAATCTCCTCAAATGAGTTCAGGCTTGCTTCATTGCCTTGCAGTAAGAAGGTGCCTTTAGTATAGCAAGTTATAGTGAGAATGGGGTTGTCCGTGTCTAGCATTTCATCTTCACAAATAGTTAATCTTCCACCTCGGCCAATTCCTTCTTTAAAAACATGCTTGTATTCCTCACAGATGGTCAGTTTCCAAGCATTAATCATAGTGGTGTGGAAAATGAAGTTGTTCTTGATTCTTTTTCCATTGAGCTGAATATAGTCAGCGTACAGAACATCAGGATTGTCTCTGAGAGTTTTCTCTTTGTGTTTTTTTCGTGCCTGTACACTTCTGCACTTCTCTGGGTAACACACCTCCCTGCACTCTGTTTGCTTGGTGATCAGACTGGGCAGAGCCAGAACTGCAGCTGACTTTAGCTTATAATGATGAGAGTTTTTACTTTAATAAAATTAAATATTCAGCTTTTGCTTGTTTTATACCAGATAGAGCTCACCTCTTTGTTTAGCCACTGTAGATCAACAATTGTGGAATGTTTTTCAGTTGTAGTTCCTTTAAAAAGTATTTAAGCGTTTTGGAGGGAAATCTGCAGATAGCTGGTACAGTGCTGATCCAGTAGCCAGATGCTAATCCAGAGGTTCCAGTCTTCTTTTTTGTATTAAAATGTATTTTCTAGAAGAAAAATCAGTCTTTACGCGAATCCAAGTTGTTCCTCTGTTGTTTTTACTTGTTTGTTGTCATTATCTCACTGTCTGTCTGTCTTTTTCAGCTAATTTTTCAGGAGCTCATTCTCAGAGTGGCTGGCTCTCTCTCTCTCTCTCTCTCTCTCTCTCATATGTGCTTAGCCAGTATTTGGTGTAATCAGTACAAAAAAAGTTCATAGTAATTGTTCATGAAACAGAAAACACTGATTGTGGTATGTATTTCAAATTTTTGTATCAGTAGCCCTGATAAAAGGATTATGTGATATGAGGAAGAAGAGAGAGGATGGGATTTTAGGGTATAGCCTGTTAGCATTTGATTAATTATGCATGTGAGGGCTACACTATAAATAGCTATGGAGAGATGGGTATTGGTCCTCTAATGACCAGGCCAATGTCATGCTTAAGGCAACTAGTTTGTGTAAATAAGGCCAGCGGTCTACAAACAGCAGCTGTTACACACACACACACACACACACACACACACACACACTGACCTTATCTGGTGTCTCACATTCCCTTGACATCACTAGTCAAAAATAAATAAATAAAATTGTATTACATTGTGATATTTGCATCAATACATATCAATACACCAATTTTTCTAAACCATACATTCAGTCTCAATTTTCTTCTCTTTCTCTATATTCACTAGAGCAATATTAATCTCTTAACAGGTGGGTAACAGAAAGGAATAATGACAGTATTTAGATTTGCCCTTGATTAAGAGCTTAGAGTTATGTCTTACCATTATGTCCCTTCTGGGTTATAATCACAGTCTACATAATGGTTTTTTTCCAGCACCTGAACCCCCTTTGTTACTTGCAGACAATGGACATAAAGTGTGCTACTGTAGAGAACAGAGGACAGCCAGACACACTCCATCAGGAATATTCTGTGTTTAAGAGGTGATAGGAGTATTACACAAGTGTGCTGCTGTAGTCTGTTTGTGATTGAAGAATGATTGACAGCTGTGGAGGTGTGTAAAAGGTTCCCACAAGCTCAGATTCAACTGCAAGTGTGATATTTGCTCTTAAAGAGATACAAGTGCATCTCAATAAATTAGATTGTCATAGAAAAGTTCATTTATTTCAGTAATTCAACTCAAATTGTGAAACTCGTGTATTAAATAAATTCAGTGCACACAGACTGAAGTAGTTTAAGTCTTTGGTTCTTTTAATTCTGATGATTTAGGCTCACATTTAACAAAAACCTACCAATTCACCATCTCAACAAATTAGAATACTTCATAAGACCAATAAAAAAAAAACATTTTTAGTGAATTGTTGGCCTTCTGGAAAGAATTTTAGATTTACTGTATATATACACTCAATACTTGGTAGGGGCTCCTTTTGCTTTAATTACTGCCTCAATTCGGCGTGGCATGGAGGTGATCAGTTTGTGGCACTGCTGAGGTGGTATGGAAGCCCAGATTGCTTTGATAGTGGCCTTCAGGTCATCTGCATTGTTGGGTCTGGTGTCTCTCTGGGGTTCAGGTCAGGCGAGTTTGCTGGCCAATCAAGCACAGTAACACCATGGTCATTGAACCAGCTTTTGGTACCTTTGGCAGTGTGGGCAGGTGCCAAGTCCTGCTGGAAAATGAAATCAGCATCTCCATAAAGCTTGTCAGCAGAAGGAAGCATGAAGTGCTCTAAAAGTTCCTGGTAGATGGCTGCGTTGACTGTGGACTTGAGAAAACACAGTGGACCAACACCAGCAGATGATATGGCAGCCCAAATCATCACTGACGGTGGAAACTTCACACTGGACTTCAAGCAACATGGATTATGTGCCTCTCCACTCTTCCTCCAGACTCTGGGACCTTGATTTCCAAATTAAATACAAAATTTACTTTCATCTGAAAATAGGACCTTGGACCACTGAGCAACAGTCCAGTTCTTTTTCTCCACAGCCCAGGTTAGATGCTTCTGACGTTGTTTCTGGTTCAGAAGTGGCTTGGTAGCCCTTTTCCTGAAGACGTCTGAGCGTGGTGACTCTTGATGCACTGACTCCAGCTTCAGTCCACTCCTTGTGAAGCTCTCCCAAGTGTTTGAATCAGCTTTGCTTGACAGTATTCTCAAGCTTGCAGTCATCCTTGTAGCTTGTGCACCTTTTCCTACCCAAATTCTTCCTTCCAGTCAACTTTGCATTTAATATGCTTTGATACAGCACTCTGTAAACAGCCACACCTTTCAGTAATGACCTTCTGTGACTTACACTCTTTGTGGAGGGCGTCAATGTTCGTCTTCTGGATCATTGCCAAGTCAGCAGTCTTCCCCATTATTGTGGTTTCAAAGAACAAGAGATACCCGGAATTTATACTGTAGGCATGGTCATTAATTGAAACTCAAATGTAAATATTCTAATATTTTGAGATACTGATTTTTGACTTTCATGAGCTGTAAGTTCTAATCATCAAAATTAAAAAAAACTTTTGAAATGTTTTACTTTACATGCAATGAATCTAAAATATATGAAAGTTTCACTTTTTGAAATAACTTGCAAGAAAAAAATGAACTTTTACACAACATTCTAATTTATTGAGATGCATCTGTAGTTCACCCAAAAATTTAAATTCTGTCATTAATTACTCCCCCTCATGTCGTTCCAAACCTGTAAGACCTTCATTCATCTTCAGAACACAAATTAAGATATTTTGATGAAATCCATGGTATTCTTGTGAATGGCGGTGGACTGACCCGGAAGAGAAGAAATTGTTGAATAAAGCCATTATTTTAGTTTTCTTTGCGCACAAAACGTATTCTCGTAGCTTCATAAAATTATGGTGGATCCACTGATGTCACATGGACTATTTTATAGATGTCCTTACTACCTTTCTGGGCCTTGAACGTGGTAGTTCCATTCCTGTCTAAGGCAGGTCAGAAAGCTCTTGGATTGCATCAAAAAGATCTTAATTTGTTCCAAAGATGTGAGTAATTAATGACAGAATTTTCATTTTTGGGGTGAACTAACACTTCAATTTCATGTAACTTAAATTTTAGACACAATATGGTGATATTTTCATTTCATTTTGCCCACCAAGGAGAACCATTCCAAACAAAGCCAAAGCAGGGTCAACTATGTACAACTCTAAAACATAAGCCAGATGTTTCTGTAAAAGTCTTCAAGTGATAGTATAATTAAAATTCAGTATCATTTAAAGACACTTTAAAGGCACTCCACTTTTTTGAAAATAGGCTTTACTACCCCCCTAGAGTTAAACAGTTGAGTTTAACCATTTTTGAATCCATTCAGCCGATCTCTGGGTCTGGCGGTAGCATTTTTAGCTTAGCTTAGCATAGATCATTGAATCGGATTAGACCATTGTGCTTCGGACAAACACCTAAAAAAAACTTCAGATGGTTCAGAACAGAGCAGCCAGGCTAGTGCTTCATTATCAGTTTCGGGCCAATGTTAGTGATATGCATAGAAAGTTATCGTGGCTACCGGTGAAGGTTAAATTACATTTACGATTGTTGGTATATTTTTATAAAGTATTCAAGTATCATACTCCTTGTTTTTTCTTTGAAAAGCTAGTTTATGTGGGACTTAGACATTATTATAAAACACGTCAAGTGAGTAGGGTTCAACTTTTTTTACCGTGTCCATGAACAAATTTGATGAAAAAGACTGTACTTTATCAAGGTTCTGTTGTTTGGAATATGGTTCCCATAGATATTGGGATTTTTTTTTTTTTTTTTTTTACCTACGATTGTCTGTTTTGGATTGAGTTGAGGACCTAGCTAATGGGGATCCAAATAAACAAACAATTAGCATCTCGCTCAAAAATGACCAAAGAGTTTCGATAATTTTCCTATTTAAAGCTTGACTCTTCTGTAGTTACATCGTGTACTAAGACCGACGGAAAGGCGCTGCGACAGTTTAACTCTAGGGGAGTTGTAAAATGAGCCTATTTTCAAAAAAAGTGGAGTGTTCCTTTAATAATCGTCATGTCATTCCAAACCTGGAAGTGTGACTTTTTATTTTCTGTGGAACACAGAAGGAAAATATTTTTGAAAAAAAAGAAAAAAAAAGAAAAAGGTCCACACAATGAAAGTCAATAGACCTTGATCATGGCGCCATATATAAATTTTAACAGGAAAGAAAACAAGGCTGTAAGAGATAGAAGTAAAGTGTGTTCAGTGGACTGTACTGTTGTTTAAAAACATACCGATTATTCAGCTGAAGAAAAATCTTTTTGGAAAAAAAAACAAAAAAAAAACCATAAAACAGTTTTAAAAGTTGTGAGTTGTGACAATTCATTGTGTGCCATTGTAAGGATAAGTCTATTCTTACAGCTTTGATTTAATTTTAAATTCAATATGGCATCTAATCTGATTAAGGTTTATAGGGTCCAATGTTGCTTGGATCCCAATGTTCTTCAAAAAAAACAAAAAACAAAAAAAACTGCATTCTACAGAAAAAAAGAAACAAATACAGGTTTGGAATGACATGATTCACTTTTGAACTATCACTCCAAGTTAAGATCTGCAAAGTTCTAACCGAAATCACCATGGTTACCAAACAGACAAGATTCCCAGATCAAGGATTTTTCTGTACTATGACCTCTGAATGAAAGATATTTTCATTAACATGTTAAAAAATTTAAATCTAAAAATCTAAAGTTTCAAAAACATCTTAGTGAAGAAATGCATTCAGGCTGCCACAAACATGATGCTTAGTAATTAAAAGAAAGATCTGATCTTAGGTCACCAAGAGTGAACAACACCAGACCTTCCAATTCAAAGCGAATTACAATCACGGCAGAGAGAGCTGTTTAATTCTGCTGTAGCAAATACGGTGAGAACTCACCCGTGACATCGATCTCATTCTTGTTACATAGCAAAACAGTCCAGGAGATGCTGTGAACATAGCAACAATCACAACAACACAAGCGAAACACAAGGGCAATAAGTGCAAGATATCATCCCTCACAAACCCAATCTAACTGAAGCTCACAGAAACACCTCTTGGCTGCTTTGCCTCAGCCCCAGTAACCTGCCATAATGCATTCGGCCATTTAAATTAACTCGCAACATTTCCCCCCACTTTTTTTTTTTTTTAGGTGAGAGGGGGTGGAAAAGCTGTGGCTGCTCAGATGAGCAATGTATCATTATCCAGAGTCCTGCATCCCCTCCTAACTGCAGCACCGCAGGCTAGGCAGCCTTGCGTGAGCTCCATCTACTGAGCCAGGCAATCTGGCCAGCAGAAAATGCATGTATTCATAATGGCAGCAGCCTTTCACGTAGGAGAGAGAAAGAGAGGGATGAAAGCTCTTTTGGAGGACACTAATGCTCATCATTACTAAATGCTACTCACATAACAGCTTATCCCACCCACAGAATGTGACTAGTAAATACATATTACTACAGCAGTTCAATTGGATTTAAAGCAAAGAGGCTGAGTGGTAATTACTGTAAAGATGGTTAAATGCAAGATACTTGTAATGTTGCCTGATTATTTTTGTCTGTTCTGTGTCACTGCAAACAGAAGGAGGAGTGGATAAATGCAGACGGACCTACAATTGAAAAAAAGTTTTTGGCTGAGCTTAATTCAGTTGTGGAAAACTCATATCAGTTTTCTTAATATATTACATATAACATACCCCCCGGTTTCACAGACAAGGCTTAAACCTAGTCCCAGACTAAAGTGTAAGTCTGAGCTGTTTTAACCAAAATAAACTTGCACTGACTGATATAAAATATATCAGTGCCTTTGTTTCGTCTTAAGATGCACACCAGTAATGTTTTTTCTAAGGCATGTTAATAAAAATTAATTATATTTCCTAATTGAACAATGGCCTAATCCTGGTTTAGTCTAAACCCTTTCTGTGAAAACGGGCCATAATTTCTTACTTATTAAGTATCTTGTTTTCCAGTATTTCCAGTATCCAGTATTTTAAGTCAAGATGCATTTACTTGAGAAGCAAAATGATTTAAGATATTAAGTTTTGTTTTCTGAAAAATTTATAAAAATTGTTAAACACTATTTTGCAGTGTGTGTATGTATAGCAAAAAACAAAAAACGTTTGTGTCACAATAAATCAAATGGAATCCCAGGATAAAACAGTAAACCTTTTCTCATCTTGCTAAAAAATACATAAAGTAATTGAAATGTTTACTACCCCTTCCAGTCCTAAACTGGGAAATGGAAATTCCTTGTCTAGTTTCTGCAAAACTATGTTAATGTCAACAAGAATGGATCAGGGATGTGCAATATGTTGGTACCCTATAATAACACTAATAATTTTATAACAGTTAAATGTAGCAAATCTCAGAACAAATGAATATTTTCATACTTATATTTTACAATCTTAATGGACATCATTAATTATGACTTTTGGGTTACATTAGCTCCTTGTAAGTAAATTAAGCAAGCTACAAAAATCATTACGTTTGAGTGTAACTGTTCTGACATTCACCTCACAGTATCAGGCTTATATTTTCCTCTTTTGTCTTTCTCATCCCGTCTTCGTGCCAGAGAGTACAAACTGAACAGGATTATGACAGGAAGCTGTTCAGTGGGATTTAGAGGCTTTTCGTCCTCAGTGGAACTGAGAGTTTTAATTCAGTCCAGACGCATATTAGGCCGCTGGTCAGCTAAATATAGATGCTGAAATAGGTGTTCTCTAGCCAAAGAGGGAAAGAGAGGGGCGGCAGCGCAGTGGCTGATTTTGAATGATGCCTTTGCCGTCTGAGTAATGAACAGGTCAGAAAGGTCAACCCATTACAACTGCAGCTACTTAATTATTAATTACACACTTCTATAAAGCAAAGGACAACTTCACTATGTTGTGTGTGTGTGTGTGTGTGTGTGTGTGTGAGAGAGAGACGTGGAACCTCAAACACACATGTGGGTACAAATGTCTAAAAAAATCTGGGATAGCCTAATAGTATTTGGTACATTTAAAATGACATTATGACATACAGTGAGATATTTAAATTCTATGCTATTTATAGGCCACTAATTACATATGCAAATTAGCAACACTGATCATTTGACTCTTTGTACAGAAGATTAGATGTATTTTGCTTTCACTGAAACAAGATGCTCTTAGGGTTTGACAAAATGTGACATTCTGAAATGTGTTAATCTATATATATATATATATATATATATATATAGATTAATATATATATTAATCTATATGTATATATATATATATATATATATATATATAGTACCCTCCAAAAGTATTGGAATAGTAAAGACAAAACTGCTCTGTTGGCTGTAGAGTCAAGACATTTGCAAATATGATTAAACGATGAATATGAGACAAAACTACAGAATGCCACATTTTATTATTAGCCGTTTCAACACATACATGTTTTACCAAATAAAAAGGACAGCACATTTAGAGGTCATTCCACTCATTGATGTGAGCATAAGTATTGGGACAGTTGAACATAAGGCAGATATAAAAGATTAAAAGCTATTATTTAGTTGCAGATCCCTTGAGCACAATCACAGCAGTGAGTCTGTGACTCATAGACATCACCAGACTCTTGGTCTCATCCTTTGAAATGCTTTTCCCAGCCTTTAATGCAGCCAATTCCAATTGTTGCTTGTTTTGGGGAGTTTCTGCCTTTACTCTCCTCTCCACTTGGGCAATCTAAGACTTTCCATTTCTTTGCCCTTATAAATTCCTTGACTGAACTGGCAGGGTGTTTTGGGTCATTGTCCTGATGCAATATGAACCATTTCCCAATTAATCTGGTGGCATTTTCTTGAATATTGGTAGGCAAGATGGTTTTGTACCCTTCCAAATTCATTCTGCTACTGTCATCATACATTAAGTCATCAGTAAAGTTGAGAGGGCCTGTTCCAGAGGCAGCCATGCATGCCCATGCCATGACACCACCTCCACTATGCTTTACAGATGAGGCTGTATGCTTGGGATCATTGCAGTTCCCTTTTTTTCTTCACATTTTTGCTTTCCCATCACTTAGATAAAGGCTCATCTTTGTCTCATCGGTCCATAAACACAGTTCCAAAACTCTTCTGGCTCACCTTTGTGCTTTTTTGCAAACTCTAATCTTGCCTTTCTATTTTTGGTGCTGGTCAGAGGTTTGCATCTTGCTGTGTAGCATCTGTAATTCTGTGTCAAAGTCTCCTGAGGACAGTAGATTGTCAGAGCATCACTCCAGCTTTCTGGAAGTTGTTGGTGATTTTACAGACACGTCTTTATTAATTTTCACAGCTTTTATGATTTGTCTGTCATCAACTACTGTTGTTTTCTCAGCCGATCAGGTCGTTGTTGGTTGCTGGTGGTTTCCAAACTCTTGATTTCTCCATGCCCTTTGTTTTTGCTAGAGCTCTAACTGACTTCCTCTTTTCTTTTAGCATCCAAATTGCTTGCTTTTCTCTCAAAGTCATCTCCCTCGTCTTCATCCTGGTTTGTGTGTGTCATCATCGAATACAAGATTCAGAATGCAGAAGTAATGGATATAACTGATACGACACATTCCCTGCTTTTAATATCTGAAGAATTAATGCAACAGGACACAGCTGATCACTTAGAAAGACCTGTGAGGCAACTGTTCCAAGGGCTGTATACCTCGGAGAACCTGGCGATACGATACATACCTCGATACACAGGTCACGATTCGATACGTACCTCGATACAGAGCTGTCTCGATACGATTTGATACAATGTGACACGATTCGATACGATTCAATAAAAATACATGGGCCAGAGCCAATTAGTTAATGCTGAACACATTTACTCAACAAACAGAACTCTGCATTTTTCTTCAATTTAATGAAGACAAAAGTGCATTATAACAAAGTGCATTTTGCTTAAATATTTGCAACTTTAAGTGCTCTGATTAATTGTACACAAATTGTATTAATCTGGAAATTACCACAAGTCAACATTTAACTTTCCAAGGGTACAGTCTGAGCTCACACAAGCACAAAATCTTCTTCTTATTATTCTTAACTTCTTATTAAATCTTCTTATAATTCTTTTTTGTGACACCATGTACTGCCATAACATATTTCACTATGAAATCACTTAAATGCTACATCTTGCTTTAACATTTTCCATGAGTTTTTGAAACTCGCGGGCGCCGCTGCGCCCCCTAATGGCTGGGCGGAGTATCGATACTAAGGGCTAGAATATCGATACTGTATCTTTTTTTATTATATCGGTATGTATCTAAGAATCAATATTTTGAGCACACCCCTAGTTCCAATACTTATGCTCACATCAGATAGAGGGATGAAACTCTAAAAGTGCTGAACTTCTTAGCTGGTAAAACGTGTTGAATCACCCAATAATAAAATGTGACATTGTTTTTCTATCTCTCTCACATGCATGCACAGAAAATAACAGCAGATGCAAATAGTTTAGAGTAATACCATGCAGAAATGTTCTATGTTCAACAAGAGCTACATGAGATGAGATGGATTTAACTTCATAATTACACGTGGTGACAGAAAACCACACTTGGCTCACACAGTTACTGTATGCAATTAAAATATTATTCATTACCTTTTAAATACAACACTGGTGCCGAAATCCCATTAAATTTGGGATAATTGAGTGTGTTTAATTATCAGCTGTGGCATGAAGTTAGTTTAGGAGAAAGTCAGTGTGAGAGAGTGAGAGAGAAATGCGAGTGAATGGTGACCTAGTTAATGTCAGAAACATTGTGTTTTAAAAATGACCTTGCTCTTGAAGCTGGGTTCAGAATAACTCTTCTCTTAGACACCCAGGGCATATGAGAGTAATAATTTTAAAATCCTTTATTTTTTTCCTCTCAGCTAGCAGAATTATCTGTATTGCAAAAATATTACCATCTCAGGGCAGGCCACGGACCGTCTTTTCTGTAAGTGATGCACTGCATGAAATGTCGCAGAGTAAAAGCTGTTTTTGGCTTGTAACTGAGAATTATGTGTTATGGAGATGACTTATGATCCGTAAACTGCTTTAAGCCAGTGGTTCTCAACTGGGGGGTCACAAACCAAGAATGTGTATGTTCTGACGGGGATGAAAACAATGCTAAATGGAAATAGTTAAAAATAGTTAACTTCTTATCTTTTATTGAAAAACTACAGTATTCAGCACAAATTAATTTTCCCATATCGTTTGTTGTAAAGCTACAATATTTTGGCACAAATTCATGTTCTTTTATATTTTGTTGTCAACCTCAGCACAAATTCACAAATTATGCAGTATTCCTGGCACAAATTCATGCACCTATATCCTTGACTGTCAAACTCTACAATATTGTGGCACAAATTTATGTTCCTTCATCTTTTGTTGTCAAATTATGCAGTATTTGTTGGCACAAATTCATATCTCTTTATCCTTGATTGTCAAACTCTACAACATGTTGGCACAAATTCATGTTTCTTTATTTTTTGTTGTAAAATTCTACAGTATTTTTTGGCACAAATTCTTGTTCATGTACAGTTTGTCAAAGTCTACAACATTTTCTGGCACAAATTCATGTTCCTATATCCTTGATTGTCAAACAATATTCTGACAAAAATTCATGTTCCTTTATATTTTGTTGTCAACCTCTACAATATTTTGGCACAAATTCATGTTCCTTTATCTTTTGCAGTCAAAACTACGGTATTTTGGTGCAAATTAGAATTCCTATATCTTTTGTTGTCAAACTTCGGTTTTTGGCCCAAATTCATTTATCTTTTGTTGTCAAACTACAGTATTTTGGCACAAACTCATGCGATGTGGAAGAAGCCAAACAAATCCAGCAGATGCCAATATGGACAGGTTGCATGACATCCTTGACAAACATGAACAAAATATACAATTACACAATATAAAAATAAATATGACTTGGATTACATTATCGGATTACATACTTGCAAACTGTTTGGTCTATATGGGTCCTAAAGCAAAACCAGTTGAGAACCACCATTGCTTTAAATGTCCAAATCACAAAACCAGCTGTTTAATATTTATGTTGAAAAGCCACAAATGAAAGCGTCTACCTGTTTGTCTGCACATTTTATCTTGTCTGAAACGGACTCGTCATAACCCTCCGGTAACATGCTGCGTACTGCCCCCCGAGCTCCTCTTCTCCTTAGGCCGGCTGTGCGGTTCTGTCTGGCCTGCCCGGTTCAAGCTCAGAGCAGGATGGCTGGGGGCAGTTGAGTCTGGTGTTACTGAGCGAGATGGAGTCGCTCTGCCTGCAACTCCACCGTGCTTCATTAGGAAACAAAATATAAGCTTTCCACTCCATTACCAATGACTTTAGGAGTGAAAGCACATAAGACGGCGACTCACCTCATCAGCAATGCATTGCAATAAACGCGCAGGCTTGAACAGGCTACAGAGACAGAGAGAGAGAGAGAGAAAGGAGGGAGAGCGGGGGCAGAAAACAGCATTAGCCTACATATGATGTCTTTACAGTGGAACAGCGAGGAAAAATCATTAATGCAATAAAATGTGCCCAGATTAATCAAACGCATCAAACTCTTATGAAAATATCACAGGGGTAGAAATGTTCTATTACGTCTAATGGCGTCTAATCTAATACAGGCAGTTAAGGGCTTGGGTATTTCTTCATTGTGAAATGCAATTTGGGAAGTTTAAAGGGAGCCAGTGAAGCGTGGGTCTCACACTGCCGACAGGAACATGGGGCATGATGATATATTTTTTTTCCCTCTCTCTCTCCCCTTTCCTTCAAACTCATAAAAGCTCACTATTAAAGATCCCTGGATGGAGTGCATTTGAAAAGCTGAAAAAAAAGAGAAAAAGATGAGAGGCAATATGTAATTAGCATGTCATAATCAAAACGACTCATTCGGACACATTATGATCACAGGGATGAAATTATTGCATCGCTAGTGGCAATCTGTGGGCATGTGTTAACACCATTTCCATAATGAAAATACACAAATGTTAATAGCCCGCGCCTTGATTTGGAGGGGGAATACGGAAAAGAACGTTAATTTCACACTGCACTTTCACTAGCCCTTAGGTTGTTGGAGAATTGCAGGGTTGAAGAAACACATATATAGGCTCAACCCGTTCGCAAATGTTGTTTTTCTGATTTCTTTCATTCGACGGCATTCTTCTCAGGCTGAAAAAAAAACTAAAAACAGCATCCACACAAAAATTCTCACTTTCTAATTAAAATCTCATTTAATTTGAAGTTGACATCAAACCATAAATGGGAATTAGCATATTTGGGTGCATGCCAAAGTGTATGTTGTGTATTTTTTACTTTAAAAATTGATTTCAGCTTCATCCATTTAGTTCAGAATGGCACTGATTGATGAGAATGCAGCTTTCTTTCTCAACACAAACAAAAAGTAACAAGTCCTGGTAAGTTCTTTTCTTCTTAAGGATTATACAACTCTTTTTAAATTCACACCAAACAATCATTTGCACGTCCAATGATCATGCTCAAATGGAGTATTAAGGCAACATGAGACAGACAGAAGAAAGTGCAAACGCAATAACATGACATGTTTCCTTAGGGTTTACAGACAGAAAAAAAATGAGATGACTATATCCATTTTTGCTTTTGCTCATAGAACAGATAAGGTTAAATTAATAGCATATTACATTTAAGACGTCAAGGTTTGTGCATGCTGAATCACCCTCTCCTCTGCCCTTTGCTTTAGGCTGAGTGGCTAAGACAATGCAAGAAAGTGATGTCAACATTTTCAGAACATTTTAGCAACAACAACAATAATAATACACTTGTAAATTGTAAAAAAGAGAGAAAAAAAATCATTATTTCCACAAAGAATCAGAGTCAGAAGACAGATCTGGTGACACTTCTGTAAAATTGCAAAAACAATACCAAAATACATTTTACAAGATTTCCTATTAAGTTATCCTTTGTATGTAAAATAAAAAAAAAAATAAAAAAAAGAAAACTGAATCTCTCTACAGACCTGCGATTCACAACCAAACCGACATTCAAACCTTTGACTACCGTAGAATCAAAATTTGCTATTAAGAACACAGAAAGCAACTTTCAAACGAGCTATAAAGGTGGGAATTCAGAAACTTTTGTTGTATCTTCAGTCGATCAATCAAAGGACAGGCCTGAGACACCCCCCTTGTGGATTCTTCAATGCCCTATTTCCTGGACGGGACGCAGTAAATTACTTGCTCATTTTACAGGGCCTCTTTGACAAAGCCACAATGCATTTATTGATTCACTCTCTAAATCAAATAAGGCTTTTTTCCTCCTCTGCGTTAATACCTAGAGACCCCCTACCTGACACAATATCCATTCTGCTGCTGGAAAATGAAGTATCAGTCGACGTGGATAATGAATTCATCCTGCATTGCTAAAATAACTCTAATTGCCAACCACATGCCGGAGCAATTGGAAAATAATATTAATGCGCATTTGCTAGGTGTATTATCCATTTGTCCAAGTCAATAATAACTGTCATTAAAAGCGGCAATAAAACTCACATTTCGCCTGCTTATTTATCTCACAGGGAATTCAAACTTGCATTTAGCACATTTTGCAGACTGATTACTTATCACATTACAATGCTTTTTCATGTTAAAATTCAAATGGGATGTTTCTGGAATGAATGGTACAGTTTAATTTGCATATTTATTATCTTTATGGGTAAGGTTCCAGAGTAGAGTTTGAAAGTAATCATAAAAGCGCATATTTCCTCTTCATCGCATCATTTCTCATCAGCCATATTGGCCCATTTCAACACTTTGGTTCTAATAAATGATTCTTTGCATTATTTTGTGTGCCGCATGTAAACAGTTATAAATGCGTCAAGTTTACCAACTCTACAATGTGTGTCAGGCCAAAGTTGAAAAAAACCATCACAATCTCTTGGTTCCCTTTGAAATAATCCAAAAGCAGCCGTCCAAAATGGACAAAATCAACCTCAAGGCCCATGAAAGCACAGCTCTAATTGACAGACCTTGGAGTTTCTGAAAAAAAGGGTGACTACCTGTGATCAACAGCTGCTTTTGAGCCCCTAATTCACTTCAGAAGAGAATAAGCAGAGGGTAGAGGGAGGACGTTGGGTGCTGAGCAAGGGCATTTGGCTTTGGTCTCCATGGAGATAAGAGTAAAGGATAATGTAAGATGAGAGAGGGAGAGAGGAAAGCCCTCTGTGTCTCTCTTCACTCTGCCCTATTGTTATCAAAATGACAGTCCTGTGGGTGAAATGAAATCCAGGCAAGTTAGCTCCGTCAGGACAGAGGTTAGCACTCTGTTCATCTGTGTGGGAATTATGGGCCGGCCAGGCGCCAGCGGCACATGGGTTTAGCTGTGACCTCATACATGGCCTCTCTCAGCAGCGGACAAATTTTTATCACGCCCACTTTCGCAGGACCATACCCAAAACCCCAGCCTCTGGCACACAGTTAAATGCCAAGACACACACACACACACACACACACACACACACACACACACAAGTATCGACAATTGCTGTCCAGTAGTTCTTAATAGTAATAGTGTCTAGTAGTCTTAATGTAATTGTAACCACAACAATTAACTGTTCTGTCACCATCAATGTAAAGAGGTCTTTACAAAATAAATTAATTCAGAAAAGATGACAATATGAAAGTGTCCCTGAGAGAAAGTATACTGCATTTGCACTGTAAAAGATCTTGCTGAATCGATTCTCACATTTTTTAATTAAAACAAGCAGTCTTTATATGCTGAATATAACTTAGCAGAGGCTTCATTATTAAGTGTAACTGTTAAATGAAAAAATGAGGGGCCCTCTATAGTGATCAACATAAGGATATAAAATAATGATTTAATTTGATAATATTATATATAGAAAATATATAGAATTATATAGTGTTTGCCTGAGACAACAATTAATTAAAACAATTATACAAAATATCTGACTGCAGAAATGTGACTGACCAATAAGAATAAACCACTGCAAAGAGTCGTCTGATAGGAAGAACAGGATAGTTGTCACATGGGGATGTTGACACAAGAACTATTTCTCAGTTCAGTAACACAAATATATTTAATTTCAAATTAATTCAGATTTTATCTAGCAAAGGTCCATTAAATTGATAATTTCAGGCATTTAAAATGTTACAAAATATTTCTGTTTAAAATAAATGCTGTTCAACTGAACTTTCTATAAAAATCCTGAAAAAATTAAGCAGCACATCTGTTTTTAACATTGATAATAAGAAAAGTTATTTGAGAATGAAATCAATGATCAATGATTTCTTAAACATTATGTGACTTAAACATTATGGCTGATTTACATTTAGCTTGCCATTACAGCATTCATGAATCAATTACATATTTTAATATATATAAAAATAGAAAACAGTTATTTTAAATTATAATATTTTACAAGATTACAGCTTTTACTGTATTTTTGATCAAATAAATGCAGCCTTGGTGAGCATGAGAGACTTGTAGTGCTCTGTGAAGCACTGTAGTGTGTGTACAATCATGTATACATATATACTGTATATACATACATGTATATAAAATATATATAATTTTAGCGCTCCAGCTGCAGACAACAAGAACTAAACTTCCTGTTCTCAACTCATCCAGATGATTTACATACAACATATGTAAAGGTGTCACTCTTTCTAAACACATCTTCATATTTGTACATCATATGCAACATCAAAACAATATTGGTATATGCAGATAGCATAAGCATAACACTCTCAAAGTTGTATCATACTATGACAAATACTTTCAAACAAAGAAAAAAATGAGGGAGAAGAGGAAAAGCAAAGAGAGAGAGCGAAAGAAACAATCAATCAGAAGGCAATTCGCTGGCGGCTGCATATGCATCAGATCATGTCTCATGTCTTCAAGGATTTTCAGAGCGAATCGTAAAACAAAACTCCATTACCTCCTGCCAGAGCATGCAAATGAATCACACCATGGGGTGAGAGGGAATTAAAGAGCCTTCTCTAATCAATGACAAGCCAGGATGAAACCCTCCCATCCATTCCTCTACTCTCCAGTAACAAAGAAAAGCTTCCCACATCTTCCCTATGTATCCGTCCCTCTGCCACAGGGCACACAAACACACTCTAAGCCTCAGAGCCTGCGCGATGCTAGTGTCACCTGCCAAACGGAGTGGACACCCCTAACAGGGACAACATAGCTCAACATAGGCCCTCTCCTGACCCCTGACCCCCTCTGAAACACACGCTCGGAATCTGCCGTACTCAGTTTGTGGCACGTGTGAGTATGTTTGCGCACAGGGGAGGCCAGTCGGTTCGCACACAGATGCACAGGGCTGCGTAAATGACAGGCTGGGCCCGAGGACGTCTGTTGGCGTTTCCCACTCCAGCCTGCCTCTCCTCTCTTTTCCGGTCCTCTCCACCCGCTTCCCACTGCCAGCCTGCTACAGCCTGCAGGTGAGGAGTCTGTGGCGCCATATGGAGCGAGGAAAATTAACAACGAGGAGAAAATCTCCACAGCAGCGGGAGGCCTCTATACCCTCTCTCACGCTTTGGCTCTCTGCTCTACCTCTCTTCGAAACAAAATTCAAAGATGTAGAGAGAGAGAGAGGAGGGGGGTGATAAAATTAATGGGGTTCAACACTTTAACACAACACCGGCGGCAATATTTGCACAGAACGAAAAAAAAAAAAACGAAAGAGAGATTTCTTCTTACAGTTCGGTCATATTGTGGTATTATAAATCAGACCCTGGCTTAAGTATTTTACGCCCCTGTTTTATAAATGTACATTAACCCCATTTGCCCCCCTCTACCTCCGGTAGATAGTCCTGAACGCAGGCAGATCATGCTGGGGGAGATTCCATTGTCCCTGGTGTGTCCTCATGTTTGATACCATCATGGAGGAAAAGTCCCCCATGGAGCCTCTCCCGGTCTGGGTCATTGATTACAAAGAGCCTCCTGGTTTTGTCTGACAGATGTGAATCTGTGCTATTTAATTTGGAGCGTTCCCCTCAAAGGGAGACCATTAGCCCATCCAATAGGAGCACAAATAGGATTCCATTAACAAC
This sequence comes from Barbus barbus, assembly GCF_936440315.1. Classification (NCBI taxonomy): domain Eukaryota; kingdom Metazoa; phylum Chordata; class Actinopteri; order Cypriniformes; family Cyprinidae; genus Barbus; species Barbus barbus. The sequence goes on from NC_136750.1 coordinate 19,988,021, forward strand.
TAGTGTTTCTGTAGAGCCAAGAAATGGGGAAAAGCTGCACTTTATGCTCCCAGATAGAGGAGAAGGCCATTTACGTGGGGCGACCTGCATAAAGTGCGTAAACAATGTAAAGCATGATCTGCGTAAAGCGCGACTGACAATCGGCCTCTCCTCTCAGGGGTACGACTGCCACGTGTTGGTGGCGAGAGTGTCCTTGTTTGGCACTGGAGGAAGGTGGGGTTGCTAGTTAAAATGTTAATAAGTGTGATACAATTTTAATTTAACAGCCTTCTGCATTTCTAATTAGATCAGTGTCTGTGACTAAATGAGAAAGAGAGAGAATATGTGTCTTCTTACACTCAGGCTACAGTTTGTTATGCTTCTGTTTGTTGTTTACATTTTTAGTACATAATAAAGTTCAAACTCAAGTAAGAGCTGTAATGTAAGGCAGGTGTTTTCAAACTTTTTAATACCAAAAACCCATAAACATAATGATCCCCTTGTGTGTTGCTTCCAAAATTAAATTGGCTTATTGTAATACTTCAGCCACAATAAATGATTACTTGAAACATATTTCCTTAAGGTAACAGTATTTTTTTATGTGAAACACTATGTGAATTGGAATGTTTTAATGCACATATTTAGATTTGTTTTATTTTTATGAATAAATACTTAAAATATAATGATTAATTATTTTAATTAATAATCATTAAATACGTGTACATTACAATTATCTATTAAATATATGAACATAAAATAAATATATAATAAACATATTTGAAGTTTTTGAAAATCCTGATGTACGGCATACGATAATATATAAATCATATAGCAAGCAAGAGCAGGCTCTTAGATTTCACAGCACAATAAAAGGCATTAAAAGCACAATAAAATAATATACTTGAACATTTAAGTTAGCTCTATCCACAATTAAACTTTGAGCGGTGAGTGAACTGGGTGATAAAAAGACGTGGACAGCAAACAGAGGCACTTTACTACATGTTTCTGGAGAAGCTTCTCTGTGTGTAGCCTTGCAATAAAAGTGTGCATAAATTACTTTATGTAATCATACAATGTAGATTAGCATGATAATGGCAGTGTTAATAGATGCTGGGAAGCAGGGAGTGACAGCACTCTGAAACGAGACATGCCGGGGGCAGAGCGCCACGTACACACACGCACACGCATGCAGACACACCACAACTGGGAATAGCCAGTCGCACAGGCCTCAACGCCATCACTATGACTATGAGTGACAGAGTGTGGAGCCACTTCATCTGTTTTCCCTGAGGCGGACATAGTGCTTTCACTCTTCCACAGGCTATGGGCCGCAGGGGAGATGATGTTAATGTGGGCTAGTCAACAACTATCACTTATACATTCACGATGGGAGGTGTTCTGTAGCAACAGTGTGAATTGCCACTGATTTTTCTAAGGCAGAAAACCAAGACCTCATCCTGGTTATATTTGCATGCTTAACGGTGCAAGATGATTTCAGGATTATGACGAACTAGGGTACACTTTCTCTGCTCTTTGAAAGATTTAAAGGAATAATTCACCCAAAAATGATAATTTGCTGAAAATGTACTCATCCATGCTGTAGATGAGTTTGTTTCCTCATTGGAAAAGATTTGGAGAACTTTAGCGTCACACCATTGGATTCTCTGCAGTGAATGGGTGCCGTCAGAATGAAAGAGTTCAAACAGCTGATAAAAGCATCACAACAATCCACAAATAATCCACATGACTCCAGTCCATTAATTAATGTTTTGTGAAGTGAAAAGCTGCATGTTGGTAAGAAACAAATCCATCATTAAGGTGTTTTATCTTTAAACTGTTGCTTCTGGCCAAAATATCAAATATCAAGTTTCCTCCAGTGAAGTCCATCCCCTGTTGTCCTCTAACTTCAAAATCCACAAACATATTTGTTTAGAGCTATTCTGGCCTGTTTCATGTGTAAATGGTGTATGATCTCATATTATCTCATGATGCATATTTCTCTCCTTATTGAGACAAGACACCTGTTTCACTGGAACAATATTATGGATAGAGGACTCGTATTTTGGCCAGAAACAACATTTTGAAGTAAAAAATGCAGCTCATCACTTCACAAGAGATTATCTGATGGATCTGTGATGTTTCTCTCAGCTGTTTGGACTTTCATTCTGATGGTACCCATTCACTGTAGAAGACTCATTGGTGAGCAAGTAATGCTTGTAAACATTGATAAAGTTGGCAAGTGAATGATGCCTACCGTTTTAAAATGTGTTCAGATTTTAAATTCCATGTATTCCAGAGTTTACTCAGCTCTGATGATTTAAGGTCACATGTCAGTTTCCCAGTCTGGGAGGTGTGATGTGTTGTTGACCGTTCTTAATTTGGTGTCAGGCTACCTGCTGCTGGGCAGGTTGGCTCAGAGGCACGAAGAAGGGTAGCTGGTTTAATCTCCTAATAGGCGTCCAGCGGCTTTGAAGCGACCTCTGCTCTCCCGACCGGATTTCTCTTCTTAAAACACCACCACCATTAGTTAATCACCTCCTTACGGCGTCCTGCGGTGCGACTCAACACAGCAACTACAATGAGCATCGGTCGAGCACTAGATATATTAAAGCTATCATGAGCAACGGACCACTTCAGAGACAACATACAGTTCAAGCCCTGTTTCATCCTACAAAGTCCCAGCAGGCCATTTCAGTCCATCTTAGTCCATCAAACACCCAAACAGCATGAAGGATCTCACCAAGAGGATCCACTACTTCCTGGGGCTTAATCTGAGTCGGGCAAAGTTCAAGACCACGGCAATTTTATAAGTCTGGCGACCGGGCTTATCCACAGATGTCTAGGAATCAAAGCGGCTGCAAATGTGGCCAAAAGCAATGCGGTTTAATCAGTGGAGTAAGCGGCTGCAAAATCAAACTGTGTGGAATTTTTCTCAAATGGTTCTATCAATTACCAATAAAATCAAGATTATGTTTCAACCTATCAATAAAACGGCAGAGGGAGGCATGCAGAGCCATTTGCCGCCACCACAGGAAGTCCGTACAGAACAGATGTAGTGTAATATCGAAGTGTAAAATGAGACCGTTATTTCAAAAAGTCATTTAGACTGCAGTGATTATCATGTACCTGCATAGAAACACACATTCACTCACGATAAAGACAATACAAACTCTCAAGGGCCCGTTTTCTTGAAACAGAGTACCAGAAGCAGCCCTTCTGACAGCCGTGGATGGGTAGATGGCTCCATTCAGACTGAGATGTGGGGGTCAGCAGCACTGAAACACACAGGAGAGAGACGGATGAAAATTAATTAAAGTTGGTGCGTGTAGTGAATGACGTGTGGCTCGGGCAGCCCTCGTGCATTCAGAAAGAAGGCAGCTCTGCCCCGTGTCCCTGGTGCAAACAGCCCCCTCAACGCCCAGGCTATTGTGTGCCAGCCCGCCACTTGCCCAGCCACCAACAGCATATCAATGAAGCTGCTCTCCTGTTTGTGCTAATGGTAATTACAACATGGGCAGTTTTGTGCTGAGAGACAATGGGTGGGTGGCCATGAGGGAAAGCAGGGTGATGCAGTGTGGAGTCTTAATGACTGCAGGACTGATGGGACCACAGAGGGCAGGGAACAGAATAGAGAGGAAGGTCTCTTGGTGAGCCAGAATGGGAGGATCCACGGTAATGCTGCAAAAACAAGGCGTTACTAATCCTAATACTACCAAATAAAACCTCAAACCTTGCTACACATTTGTAATTAAGCAATAATGTGGAGATACTATGAGTATAATCACAGCCTGCAACCCCTTCAGCTGTGAATACTTACAATTACTTTTATAAAATGGTTACGTAAATAAATATTACAATGAATAATACATACTGTTTGTATATAGTAAATATATATAAAAAATTTATATATTTACATAAAAATGTGTTTATATTATTAATTAACAGTACTACTACTAAACACAGTGTTACTAATCCTAACAAAGTAATAAATCAAGTATTATCATGTATAAATCATGACCTGCAACCATGAATACTGACAACTGCTTTTATGAAATGGTTACTACTACTACTTATATATATATATATATATATACACACAAACACATACACACACATATACATTATATATGTGAGTGTGTGTGTATATATATACATATACACACACACACACACACACACACACACACACACACACACACATATACATTATATATGTGAGTGTATATATATATATATATATATATATATATATATATATATATATATATATATATATATATATATATATACTGTATATATACACACACACACATATACATATATATCGCTTTATATTATTAATTTAATAATAACCATAATAATGAATTATTATTATTATTATTAATCCCCTAACCCTATAAAATAACCCAAACCTCAAAAATGTATAAATAAATACTAAAATAAAATTAATAAATTATCATCATCAAATGTATATACTACTACTTCTACTGGTAATACCAATCAGACCAATTAGATGCCAGTACTGGAACTTTCCAGTTTATAATTTCCAACATAATTTATGAGTTCAATTTGAAAAAGTTTATATTGTGACTACAGCTGTGAGTGCCAATAGTGTTAGTTTTACTTCACTACATTTAATGCAAATATAATATTCTATGGAAAGAAAGAGAGGTGTCAGGGGTCTTAAGCAGTCTTTATAGATGGAGAGCCAGTCAATGCATTAGTAAGGCAAAAAGGCAATTTGGCTGCACTCAAAAATGTGCAACTATTAAGTCACTGTCAGGAGCCACAGGGGACTAAATGATCCCAGCATTTCTCGATGTTAACTACTGCCATTCCCTTGGTTCCCCACTCATTAAAAGCAGACTGCATCTGCCCATGTAGCTTTTAACACACACAAACTGACCAACAGTACATCTAACAGCTCTTTACACAGACATGTTCAAACTGAGAGGTGTGAATGGATGGATGCCTGTGGATTTGTGAAGCTGTTTCACATTTAGACCAACCTCATCCTTGCGCTAAAGGAAACTCCATTTACTAGGCAAATATCTAAGAAAAATAGATTTAAAAAAAGGGAGACAGAAAAATTAAGCCCATACAAAAGCTGTCTGTTGGCTTGACAATACCTTGCCAAAAATATTATATATTATAATATACTATATTATTAACTATAATATAGAAAAATATTTACTGATTGAGCTTAGAAATACATCTCCAGATGTCCTGTTTACCTGTTGTCTGTTGCCATACAAATATTTGGGGTCAGTACGACTTTTTAAATAATACTTTTACTCAGAAAGGATGCATAACATTAATCAGAAGTGACAGTACATTTACAATGCACAAAATTCTAATTTCTATTCACAGAATTCTGAATAAATATGTCTGTTATCTTGAGCACTAAATCAGCACAAAATCAGCTTTGCCATCACATTTTAAAATATATTAAAATAGGCTTTTAAAATAAAACAACTCTGAGAGTTTAGCATGGTAATATACACTCACCTAAAGGATTATTAGGAACACCATACTAATACTGTGTTTGACCCCCTTTCGCCTTCAGAACTGCCTTAATTCTACGTGGCATTGATTCAACAAGGTGCTGAAAGCATTCTTTAGAAATGTTGGCCCATATTGATAGGATAGCATCTAGCAGTTGATGGAGATTTGTGGGATGCACATCCAGGGCACGAAGCTCCCGTTCCACCACATCCCAAAGATGCTCTATTGGGTTGAGATCTGGTGACTGTGGGGGCCATTTTAGTACAGTGAACTCATTGTCATGTTCAAGAAACCAATTTGAAATGATTCGAGCTTTGTGACATGGTGCATTATCCTGCTGGAAGTAGCCATCAGAGGATGGGTACATGGTGGTCATAAAGGGATGGACATGGTCAGAAAAAATGCTCAGGTAGGCCGTGGCATTTAAACGATGCCCAATTGGCACCAAGGGGCCTAAAGTGTGCCAAGAAAACATCCCCCACACCATTACACCACCACCACCAGCCTGCACAGTGGTAACAAGGCATGATGGATCCATGTTCTCATTCTGTTTACGCCAAATTCTGACTCTACCATCTGAATGTCTCAACAGAAATCGAGACTCATCAGACCAGGCAACATTTTTCCAGTCTTCAACCGTCCAATTTTGGTGAGCTCGTGCAAATTGTAGCCTCTTTTTCCTATTTGTAGTGGAGATGAGTGGTACCCGGTGGGGTCTTCTGCTGTTGTAGCCCATCCGCCTCAAGGTTGTGCGTGTTGTGGCTTCACAAATGCTTTGCTGCATACCTCGGTTGTAACGAGTGGTTATTTCAGTCAAAGTTACTCTTCTATCAGCTTGAATCAGTCGGCCCATTCTCCTCTGACCTATAGCATCAACAAGGCATTTTCGCCCACAGGACTGCCGCATACTGGATGTTTTTCCCTTTTCACACCATTCTTTGTAAACCCTAGAAATGGTTGTGCGTGAAAATCCCAGTAACTGAGCAGATTGTGAAATACTCAGACCGGCCCGTCTGGCATGTAAGGTCCACCCATCCGGTCCAAAGAAGGTTTCCGATGGTGGATGAAGGTTTCCTGCGTGTTCGGTCTTTCCAGTGTGCAAAGTTAAACTCTAATCTGACTCCATTTTATCATTTAATCTGACTCCATTTTATTATGACCTCGTATTTAGCTTGAAATACAAATTGATTGCTTGTCTATTTCTAATTTGTATTCTTCTGATATTTGATTATTCTAGTTAACTCTTGACTTTATATTTACTCGTTCATTCGGTTGCTCATGTCTTTAACAAGGATTCAACGTAATCTACTAGAGTCAATAATTACAGAGTAAAACAGAATAAGGTCAAATGTAACAATTTATTCTCAGTCAGGTAAATACTGTATGTATTATCTCAATTCCACAGCAATTCAAAGAGATCAAATCATATCAATACAAAACATCGAATTCTCAAAGATAAATCTATGAGTAAAGAATGCAAACCTGACTTTATAGAAATACATAGTGTGAGTATTGACACAGCACACTACGGGCTTCTGGCTACAGAAATCGCCCTGATCCTTTTGCCACATTCTCCTTAAGTACCTCAGACCAAGACCAACACCCCTGAAATGTAGGCAGGAACTAACAATTTGAATTTGCTTTGATCAAGCCAAGTTGGCACCTTTTGGGACAGAAGGTAATTTGCATGAAAACCACTAGGAGCTGATCCACCCTCTACAGTATGCAAAATATCTCTGAACTCTTAAGATCTGTATTACCTTTTAGTTTACTTCTTATAAGAATGAGACCATTGTACCAGTCGCCCTGAGACAATTCAAATGATACCAAACATGACTGTAAATAACACTTGCATTAATGTAGAATATTACATTCTTCTATTGACCATTCTGAGTGAGCTGGGTGAGGGGAAAGAAAGGGGATGAAAAGGAACTGATGCATATTTTAGAGAGGCATTTTCCCGCATTTTCTCTCAGTGGGATGTGGAGACAGATGTCTGTATGTTAATGCACTGTGTGTGTGTTGTCCATCTCAGAAGTTCAAAGTGTCTGAGGTTCTGTAATCCTTACAGGCACCAACAAATATTCCACGCTCAAAATTACTTAAATCACCTTTCTTTCCCATTCTGACATTCAGTTTGGAGTTCAGGAGATTGTCTTGACTAGGACCACACCCCTAAATGCATTGAAGCAACTGCCATGTGATTGGTTGATTAGATAATTGCATTGATGAGAAATTGAACAGGTGTTCCTAATAATCCTTTAGGTGAGTGTCCATAGCAATGTACCTGCTACGCTGCTGCTGCAGAACAAGTAGCAAGACTTGCTACTGCAAATGCATCCACAGACATGCTGCTGTGAGCATGTAAGAAATACTGCTGCTGCACATATAACATACATGAAATACACCATAGTAGATCTATATAGGTGGAGCTAGGGATGGAGGGTTTCTGAAGCACACTGCAACTGCTACAGCAAGCACTACCTGATTTTTAAATGTTGAACAGCAAGCTCATTGGCTGCTGATGCAACTAAAACCAATCAGCTGCACCATGTGAATAATGGTGTGACTATATCAGAGTGAATTAGAACCTATTGGCCTGTGCCATCATTACAGAACTTTGTATTTATTTTAAATTGCAATCATTTTCTGTAAATATTCACAGTTTTTTATCAAATTAATGCAGCCAAGGTGAACATAATAGATTTCTTTAAAAAAACAAACATCTACCCTAAACTTTCAAACAGTAATCAGTAAACAGTAGTGATTCACAGATTGAATAAATTAATAAGACTCAAATCATTATTGATATACATTATGGTTTTGAAATGTAAGCATCTAAAAGTATATAAATACATTAATATAATACTGTATGCATGTTTTCATAAACCAGACTGCAACACTTAGTATTATGCAATATACAAGAAGAGATCCTGGCTCACTCTTTGTATCCACTTAGGGGGTCCTCCTTGGCCTGAAAAAGGTAAATGTGAACTATGCCAGCACCATGGACAGCGCAAACAGCAGTTAAAAAAAACAATAGACCGAGTCAGAGGGAGGGAGAAACACAGTAAGGTACAGAGGTCATTCTAGGGACAAAATAGCTCTCTCTTAGCTCAATACCAACAGTTAAACAGTTCAATTACAAAATGTGCCTTTTGTGCTCACCTAACAATTAGAGGAGGACAATTACAATCCCCCCACTGAACACAGTCATTCATCACCCACCTTCTGCCGGATCTCTCTTTCCCAGTGGACCACAAGTCACCGGGGCACAATGACCATCTCCGGCCACTGCAACCCCACAGAGCTGACTCTGCTCCTAGAAGCTGCTCTCATACCATCCAACTGATGCTTTCTGCAAATGTGTGCAACTGCAGCACTTGTCTGTGGTTGTGAAAATATATTCAAATTAATACAGCACACAAGAATATATTGCTGTTAACAGTTAACTCTAGTCTGTCTTTACCGGTAATGGATACAATATATACATATACCAGTATCATATGGGTTATAGTATGGACACACTTGACTTGAATTTTTTATTCAAATTTTTAAATTTTTTTAAAAAGGTTTTTAACCTTTTGAACCAAACACTAATGATTCAATGCTTGAAATTATTAGATAAAATATGCACATAAATTCTTCACAAATCTAAAATGACCAAATCTTAATAATTTTTATAAACAGTAAGTAAATGGACTGAATGGCAAGTTTACAGCGTACTTTGAAATACGGTTTACAAAGTATTCAAAATAGTGTTGTCATTGTTGTAAATGTTAATTAAAACTAAAACTATTAAAAATCATTTTCAGTAATTAAAATGAAACAAAAAAAATTGAAAAAAAAGAAAGGAAATAAAAATAAATTAAAGCTAAATATAAAAAAAATAAACACTGAGTTCAGAGATGTAAAATAATACTGATTAACATTTGTGGTGACCATATAATGCACAGACTTGTGTTATTTTGTAATTTGATCACACAAACATTCTAAAATTTGGAGGAAAAAAAAACAATAATCAAAAAATTTAGGCGTGTCCAAATTTTTGACTGGTAATGTAATGTATTATAATGTAACAGAATTATTGTGGCCAGACACATGCAGCTTAAGGGAATGAATGTGAGTGAGAAGAGTGTGAGTAAATAAGGCAGTAAATAAAGGTGCTCCAGCAGTAAGTAAGCATCACTGTTCACAGATGTTCAGATAAGCACTGGTCGGGTGTTAGGTGGGCCAGCTTGGGTCTATGGGCAGCCTCACTGCTCTATTCAGAGGGCAACATGGGCCCATCAGTTAGTCAGCAGACGAGCCTCACTCAGTGTACTCTTACAAGGAACCAGAGTGCATCGGGTTACCTGCCGATTAAAAGAGAGGAGCTGATGATTAAATTATAAAGCTGGCTCATTCGGACTCTCAGATCAAATGTCTGATAGAATACAAAGAGTGATATACAGAGGGGAGAAACACTACACAGACATTTACAGAATCCATGATGATCAATTAACATTTAACAAGCACTGAAGAGTGGAACACACCAGACAGGACATCATGTCTCACTGAAACTATATTCCTCTTAAAAAACTTAACATCAGTTAAGTCCCAGCTCTCTTGCTGTATTCAAAGATGGCATTTATCCAAACAACTGTGCTGAAAAGAAACATTCAAACAAAAATGAAAATTCTGTCATCATTTCTGTCCACTCTTTCCATAACATCAAAGTGAATCAGAACTGTAGCTGTTTAATTATGAACAAAAAAGTGGTGCATATGGCTTGTGCATTAAATTACAAGTCTTCTGAAGCCATATGATACATTTGCATGAGGAACAGACTGAAACCTAAATGGTTATTCAGTTAAAATCGGCCCCTCCAGCGAACTGGTAACCACTCTGATTGCTTTGAGTGAGATATTTTAATGATATATTTGTAAACAAATCATTCAGACTGGTTTTGTGAAAGGATTTATTGAAAAGGTCAGATTTAAAACAAGGATTCATCCACAAATAAGACAACTCTAATTCTCTAACAGACCAAATCACACCAAAAAGTGTTTCTCACATGAACCTAATAACTTAAATTCTTCACAAAAATACATTAAATAAACCTTATTAATTTCTTAAATGGTGCATATAAGGATAAAGAAGCAAAAAAAGATGCAAAAATGATCCAGCATACATTGGAATATTGTTTACAAAGTAATCCCAAGAGTGTTTTGATTACCATTTTTAGTGACAACCTAATCCACACACATTTGTGATATTTCCTGATTTGATCATTTTTCTTTTATTCTAACATGTGGAAAACAGCAATAATCAAAAATGAGTAGAATTGCTCAAATCTCGCTAGTAATGTAGGATAACAAATTTCTGTCTGTTTCGGTCTGACTTTAGAAGACTTCAAGTCACATCGAAAACTTTGATACTTTATTTTTCCATTCACTTTTAAATGGAAAAAAGAAGGTCTTACAGGTTTGAAACACCATGATGGTAAACATTAACAGAAGATTTATTTTTGGATGAACTATAACTTTAAAAGTGGTTATGCACGAGACCCCCATCAGATCTTTTCACCTTTATCTATTGAGCAGATGGCAGGAAGACTATCAGTGGTGAAAGCTGTCAGTGTGAGGTTAGCTTTAGACTCACTGCATTATCTTTTGAACTTCTAGTCAAGGACCTTTTAGCACTGATGATGGTGCTACATTTCTGGTGGTGGTTACATTTCCTATGAGCCACAATCAATACCTGTTAAGCAACACTTTCATTTCTTAATTAAATGAGGAGAGAGATATTAATTTTGAAGCGTAAGGAGCCTTATGGTGTCTGACAGTTTATAGTGATTACCCTCTTCCATGTATGCTAGCACAAAGGTAATTAAGACTTCTGTCAGCACAAGATGTTTTTTCTGAGTCAAACAAATACAGCCTTTGAGCAACAGTGCTGTTAACGCTTCCACATTTCCACAATGGCCTGCTGACACTCTATCACAGTTATTTTGCTGGTATACCACTCTTTTGTGGATTTTCACCGTTTTGCCACCATCATATGGCATGTGAGAGCACTTTATTTATAGACTGAGTTATTAAAAGGAATGTATAATAACCAGGAGTCAAAGGACACAAATGCAATTTTTACAACTTTTTTCATCCCACATTCCTGGTTAAATAGAGCCATCTTCTTATGAAATCTGAAGAATATGCCCCATGCGCCGTGTATACCAGGTAACCTTGGGGAATGAATGGATGTGTGCAATGCAGATTTGACTGACAGCTCCTACCTACCCAGGCTCGCCTGACCCCTGCAACTGCGCTCCACTATCCTGGTCTTCCTGTATCTTATTTACAATCTAGTCTGGCCTGTAATGAAAGCTTGGCCATGCACTATTCATGGTCCACTCTAAAAGACCCTTTACTGCACTCTGAACGGCTCAGAGAAAGAGAGAGAGGCAGATCAGCTCACCAACAGGGTATGATACCATTTGGCCTCGGGTATCAAATCGGCCACCACGCTCGGGTCAGAGCATGGCCCTGAATCTACAGTTTGGCTTTGCTTATATAAAGTATTCAGCATGAGGTACTTTCACGGAGCACTCCAAAGACAATAAGCACAGTGGAACATCCTCAGTTTCAATTACAGCAAGGCCATAATGTTGGCTAAGTCTAAACGCTTCTTTCCTTTTACCTTTTCACAGCTTCTCTTGGGCTTTAATTACAGAGTAAGAAAGTGATTAAACAGCCACATCACCAACAATAGAAGTGTCAGGCTTCAAAATATCTTTGTCTCGAGCAGGTGGTGCGCAAATACTAGGTGTGCGAGTGTGTCAAAATAAAAGAAAAAAATACACGCTTGTTATGGCCGTGTAATGACATGGCCAGGAAAAATGCAGGTTTAAAGCCCCATAGACTGGTGGGTTGAATTATATTCCAAAAAGGCAATATAGGGCCATATCCCAGATGCCCTATACTGATACAAATAACTGCATGCAAGCACTGCCCTCAGAGTGCTTTGTGTTTTACATCGCAGGCAGTGTTGAGCACAAGCACTGGGGTACAAAAACAAATTATAGCCCAGTCAAATGGCAACAGGAGTGAGCTCAGCTAGCGTCAGAGAAAATACAGTACAGCTGGCTCCATGTCAAGGTCTGACCTACTCAGGTATGCCACTCTCTGGAGGAATGTATGAATACAGAAACAAATTCATGCACAGGCACAAAAACTGTTACGATCTTATAATAATATTAAAATACTGTTATATTATACACATATACTAATATTATAGAGGTAGTCCACTCAAAAATTACAATTCAGTCATCGTTTACTCAACCTCATGATGTTCCAAACCTGTATGCATTTCTTTCATCTGAAGAACACTGAAGAAACATGAAGATGTTGGCAATCAAACAGTTTTGGGTCCCATTGACTTCCGTTGTATTTTTTCCCCCATGCAGTGGAAGTCAAAGGGAACCAAAGGTATTTGATTGCCAACAATCTTCAACATATCTTCCTTTATGCTCAACAGAAAAAAGAAAGTTTTGAAACAACATGAGGGTGAGTAAATTATGACAGAATTTTAATTTCTGGCGGACTATCCCTTTAAAATGAATATATGTAATATATAATAATGGAAAGAATATTCCAGATTTTTCAAGTTTCATTCAGTTTACAGCAACTGTGGCATAAAAGCACAAAATATTATTTCAAATTCTGGCTTACAGTGAGGCACTTACACCAAAGTACTCATTTTCAATACTAAAGTCACAAGACAAACAATATACGTGTCAAAATGATATTTTATTGTAACAAAAAAAAAAGTGTATTAACTTCTGTCAATTTCTATCCCATTTTTCAATTTGCTGCCATGACAAAGTACATATACATCATATATATATACATATATATATATATATGTGTGTGTGTGTGTGTGTGTGTGTGTGTGTTGTTTTTTTTAAATATATATATATGTATAGCAAAAAGGTGGTATGAATCAAAATCAAATTTTTTTTTTATTTTGCATCAATCAACATTATGCCACAAATGCTGCCCATTGAGATTAATTTGTATTAAACCTGGAATACACTCTTAAAAATAAAGGTGCTTCGCGATGCCATAGAAGAACCTTTTAGTGTAAATGGTTCCATAAAGAACCTTTAACATCTGAAGAACCTTTCTGTTTCACAAAAAGTTCTTTGTGGCGAAAGAAGGTTCTTCAGATTATAAAAAGGTAAGAAAGAGATGGTTCTTTAAAGAACCTTTGACTGAATGGTTCTTTGTGAAAGCAAAAATGGCTCTTCTATGGCATCGCTGTGAAGAACCTTTTGAAGCACCTTTATTTTAAAGAGTGTATCCCTTTAATACATTTTAGTACCAATATATTCATAAAAAATTGCATCATATGTTTTCATGAACAAAAACATAAAATTGCATGAATCACTGCTTGGAAAGCAAGTAGGCATTACAGCTTTAAATGAGACAGGGTTATTTCTCACTGCCATAAAGGGATAGAGCTGTGCTGTATGGATTTTCTGTAGAGTTCAATTGAGTGAGAAGTTGTTTGGCTTGCAGTATTGACTTTTCCTGAGCGCAGGCTAGTCAGGTGCTTCTGCTCTTCTCCAATTATGCTGTCATAAAAAGACCACAGTGCAATAGTGAGCTATGGTTGCAGGTCTATGACATTAAGCAGCAAGCAGAAATCCCTCAAGATTAATTTTTCATTAATAGACAACCGGTCCGTCTTGTCTTAAGATTGCTCTGATATTGTTCACGGTAAGGAGGGTAATCAATCATTTTAATCGGAATAAAGCGCTTGAGATTGTCGAGATTCAGATGACAGGGCCAAACATGACACACAAAGTTATTAGGCTGGCAACACTCTAGCATTTTGATAATAGAGAAGGATGATCTGACCAAACTAAATCTGTGCATGTCAGGAAATGTGCTCATCCCTCAAGCTAAAAATCAATATTAGAAATGCACTCATGCTTTGAAATCAAAAACAGAATATGATAAGCATTTCACTTTTAGTCTGCATCCAGCTTCTCATGGATAAATTTGCAAATCTACCGTACGTACTGTAAAAGATATGTAATGCATGCAGGCATAAATAAAACAATTATAAAATTATGGAAATACACAATAAAAGACTATAAATAAAATTAATAAAATAAAAAAAAAGTATGAATTTATATACAATGATTTACAATAACATGCATTATGCATCAGTTTGAGTGATCTATTTTTCTTGCTTAAAAACTGGTGAAACTACCAAAATAACTGTCAATTGAAAAAAAAAAAAAGCACATTGCTGTGGCAATGTTCTTTATTATTTCCAAACACATGCAACTGTATTTTGGACCTGCATGCACGACATTTGCAATTATGTATGCAATATACAGTCTATAAGAGAAAGACTGTAATTATACTGGATATTCAAGAACCATACAGAATTAAGAAATCAACTATAAAAATGGCCAATTCTTTATCTGTTCTAAATGCTGGATGCAGGCATGAAGGTCACTTTATAGAAACTGCTCAGGCACCAAGGGAAGGAAGGAAATATAATGTAATTATAAGTCTTTTTGCTACGATTAACTTTTAGACAGAACCAAAGCCTTTGTGGAGTTGGAAAAGCAATTTCATCTAGCTCTTGCAGACCACATACTCAGGCAGAACAACAAAGCCAGATGCAAAGAAAATCTCTCTTACACAGCTAAGTGAAAAATAAGAGAGTGTGACATAGTACATGACCACAGACCGCCAATAACAAACACAATATGCCACCGTGCTCCCGTCCCTCCCCTATGTGTGTCAGATACTGAGTAACTATCAAATAACATATCGATAAATCTCTTCAAGGTGTGAGGTGGAAGCTATTTGCTTTTCCATCGATAGCTGATTTTACCAGAGGATAATCATTTTTTTCTCCCAGTGGCCTGCCCTGATATTAAGTCGATATCTGCTGTCAGAGCTCATTTTGGCAACAGAGGCAGGACAGATTGCGGATCGAGAGAATAGTGACGAGTCTTATGCCCCGTTTTACGTAATTTATCTGATGCGTGGGTTTGATAACACCATAATAAAATAGAAAGCATGCTGTAGATCAGCCTCACTGTATTAATAAAAACAGTAATTATATATAAATAGATCTATATGCAAAAACTCTGCCCTGTCCGGCTCATGTGTATGTGTGAGAATTCACATCACCAATGAGTCAAGATAAAGATCTCCCTCTCAGCAGCATGAAAGGGGAAGTGAAAAGCGCTAGAGAGAAAAATCAATAAGGAACCACTCATTGAGGAGGCCACATGTGTGTCACTGTCAATAGGAGTTAATAGGCCTGGGCCCATCTCAGCAGACTGGACCGGCTCAGGCTCACTGTGTCCCCCCCCTCCATCACCTCATAGTGACAACTTAATACATACTGATAGACTGACTGCTTAATGCCACACCAGCCTTAGCATCTAATAAACAGGCTTGTTTAATAGGCCAGCATTAATAGAGAAGGAACAAAAGACGTTGCATTTTAGATTAAGGGCAACCTTCTGAAAGTGCAAAAGGTGTAAACAAAAGGGTAATTTGATATAAGTGCTTCTGCGATAGGCGCATATATGGGAACAAAATTCTGATCGGAGCATGTTTACCTTATAGCTAAGAGTAGGTTGACCTCCAAAGCAACACAGAGCAAGTAGATCTCTGAGCTGCCATTATGAAATCTAATTTTAATGACGTTTGTCCAAACAGAAGATAAATGGTAAAAAATTAGCTTGTTAATTGGGGTCTGCAGGTCACATTGTTTGGTCCAGTTACACATTCTCCCCCTCATTAACACCCATTAAGACCTCATTTAAGGGGATCTCATTTTTTAATTGATTCTGGTTTAATTAATTTGTAATTAAAGAGGACCTCAGGAGAAGTTCTGCAAATTTTATGGCCCTTTGAAAAATTACATGTAGGGAGAGTGAGAGTCCCTGAGTTATAATATGAATGCTATATTATGCACTGATGGAAGATACAAAATAGGAGGAGAGTGGAGCAGAAAATAACATCAAATATCTATTATGAGCATCATTTCAAAATTATTATAAACCTAAAATACAGGGTAACATGTAAACAACGAACAATACTTTTGCAGAATTTATTAATCTTGATTCATTTTACTTCATATCACTAATACATTAATCATTTTAAGCTGTATAAATTAACATTGTAATTATGAAAATAAATTAATTCATTTACAAATTAACATTTAAGGAATAGTTCATCCAAAAATGAAAATTTGTTGAAAATGTACTCACCCTCAGGCCATCCAGGATGTAGATGATTTTGAGAAAATTTAGCATTCCATCACTTGCTCACCAATGGATCCTCTACAGTGAATAGGTGCAGTCAAAGAGAGTCCAAATAGCTGATAAAAACATCACAATAACTGCATATAATTTGTAATAAACAAATTCATCATTAAGATATTTTAACTTCAAACCATTGCTTCTGGCTAAAATAAGTGTCCTCTACCCATAACATTACTTTCTCCAGTGAGAAAATAAATAAATAAAAGTCATTTCATCTAAATCAGGAGAGAAATATGCACAGCTCAAGCACCGTTTACATACAGAAACAGTTCTAAACAAATATGTCGGTGGATTTTGATTTAAGAGGACAGGGTTGGAGGAAGTGTTATTACAGATTATTGTATTTTGGCCCAAATTTTTACAAACATGCAGCTTTTTACTTCAAAATATGTTAATTGATGGACTGGAGTCACATGGAATACTTGTGGATTATTGTGATGTTTTTAACAGCTGTTTGGACTCTCATTCTGGCGGCACCCATTCTCTGCAGAGGATCCGCTGGTGAGTAAGCAATGTAATACTAAATTTCTTCAAAATTGTTACGATGAAGAAACAAACTCATCTACATCTTGGATGGCCTAATGGTGAGTAAATATTTTGCAAATGATCATTTGAGAGATAACTATTCCTTTAATCTAGATTAATAAATGCTGAGAAAGATTGCTGTTCATTATTACTTATTGATATCAATCGCATTAACTAAACGTGAACAAATGGAACCTTAAAGTATTACCAGTATATGCAGTTAATCAAGAGTTACCTCGTGAGAGCCATCAAAGAGTCAAGTACTGTTTGCACACTTCACTTCAACTGAAGCACGACACAGCAATACCTGCAGAAGACAAATCCAACAAAAGAAACAGAAAGAGACAACATCGTAACGTTAATCACGATCAATTAGCCAGTGATTGATACCATGCAAAAGAACATTCCTTACCCTTCGATTTGAGTACAGAGTGAAAAAAACAGGTTTAAATCACCAACCAAAAAGCAAGTGTGAACATCACAAGCCAAACATCTGTTGCACATTCCTTGCTTCAGGTCAGACACATAAAGAGGAAAGGAGATCTATACATTTTTAATGGAACATAGAAATGTATAAATAGAGAATGGTAAGTGTGAAGTCCTGACTCCAATTGACATTTCAATAAGTAGAACACAGCGTTACCGATCCATTCCCAACTTTCCTGAAACAATTATTGAGATGGTACCTTCAGGCCATGTGTGCTCGGCCTCCCTGGAGCCCCAGTGGCTGAAACAGTAATTGACTAAATTGTAGAACACATCGGGGCCATTTACTGTACAAGTGTGCTGAAAATGAATCGTTTAAAAAGAAATGAGGGTGACTCTCAAATTAGCAGGGAAAATGATTGAGATGTGGCTCAGGGAATTAGGAAACATGATTTAGAGGTCTGCTAGAGCCTGTGTGTGTGTGAGAGAGTGAGAGAGAGAGAAAGAGAGAGAGAGAGAGAGAGAGAGAAAGAGAGAGAGGGCCGTTTTGCACACCACACGGGTCTGACTCGTATTTAAACACTGCAGCACACACACACACACCTGACCTGTGCTTAAGCAATACACCATCATGATAATCATCTAGCGAGCGCACTGTCAGCTTAGACATGACTGATGCATTCCGAAATTTATTCCAAAAGCCTAATCAACTGCTGTCAATGTTGCATTTGACCCCCTGTCTCACAATACTGAATTTCCCTGCCTAAAACAATAATGCATTTGACCTCAATCATATCTGCCAATCCCATGACACCTTGTCACTTCTTGCTAATACTTAATTTGTACATAATTTCCACCTGCTAGGGAGAGACTGCTACCTAAAAACGTTTTACCACCGGCCGAGATATTTCACCTATTCATTTTAAAAAAGCTTAAAACCGGCAACGACAACAAAGGGCAGAGTCACAGATCAAAGGACACAGCCCAAGATTGGTTTCAATGTCAACTGCTGCGAGGTGTTACAAAGTGATCTTAGCTACGCATTACAAAGTGTACCCATTTCCTAAGAACAATTCCAATAAATTCCACCGTGTGGTAAAGGCGCTGACAGATTTGATTGATTGTCCTGCAGCCACTGTTGATTTTTGCTTCTTGTGTCTTTTTTTCCAGCTCCCAGCGTTCTTTATTTCTTAATAATCCCTCACAGTTCTCTGCCAATTAACTGTAGATTTGTGCTCCTTGGTGGCCTGTAGATTTATGTGTAATGATGTGTTTATGATGAGCACTCTGGCATTTCGGACTGCTAGCCTGATGAAACTACACTGTCTCATTATGGTTATCCCAAAGTGGTAAACATAACTGCACATTAATACATGTCTAGATGCACAAATACATACATAGCTTTACATGTACTGTATATCTAATACATTCATGCCGAGCAGGGCCTGATCTTAAAGAGACAGTGCTGCTCTACCTAGCAGTATTGGGGAAACTACAGGGTGGGCCATTTATATGGATACACCGTAATAACATGGGAATGGTTGGTGATATTAAAGTCCTGTTTGTGGCACATTAGTATATGTGAGGGGGCAAACTCCTCAAGATGGGTGGTGACCATGGTGGCCATTTAGAAGTCGGCCATCCTGGATACAACTTTTGTTTTTTCAATAGGAAGAGGGCCATGTGACACATCAAACTTATTGGTAACGTCACAAGAAAAACAATGGTGTGCTTGGTTTCAACGTAACTTTATTCGTTCATGAGTTATTTACAAGTTTCTGACCACTTATAAAATGTGTTCAATGTGCTGCCCATTGTCTTGGATTGTCAATGCAACCCTGTTGTTCGGAGGGCGCTAATTTCTCACGTCCTCCACTCTTCCCTCACACACATGGACAGCAACAATGGGAATTATGTAAGGCTGCTATTCATTGACTATAGCTCAGCTTTCAACACTATAGTCCCCATCAAGCTGGCATCTAAACTCTCAGACCTCGGCCTAAACTCCTCACTCTGTGACTGGATTCAAGACTTCCTCACCGGCAGACCTCAAGTGGTGAAAGTTGGCCAGTTCACCTCAAACCCCATCACTCTGAACATAGGAGCCCCACAGGGCTGTGTCCTGAGTCCCCCGCTCTACTCTCTCTACACGCATGACTGCGTGTCCTCCCACAGCTCCACATCTATTGTCAAATTCGCTGATGACACTGTGGTTCTGGGCCTCATCTCCAACAACGATGAGATCGCATATTTGGATGAGGTAGAGAGACTCACATCTTGGTGCCAGGACAACTGTCTCTCTCTGAATGTGAGCAAAACTAAAGAGCTGATCATGAACTTTAGGAAGAGACAGCAGCAGCCCGACACTCCTCTTATGATCAGTGGGACCCCTGTGGAGAGGGTGAGTAGCTTCAAGTACCTCGGTGTAAACATCTCAGAGAACCTGACTTGGACTACACACATCCAAACACAGGTTAAGAAAGCCAGGCAAGGACTGTACCATCTGCGACAGCTGAGGAAATTCAGGGTCTCACCAGCAATCCTGAAAACTTTCTATTCAGGGACCATAGAAAGTGTATTGACTCAGTGCATCTCAGTGTGGTATGGAAACAGCTCAAATCAGGACTGCAAAGCACTACAGAGAGTTGTGCGCTTAGCTGAGCGCATCTCAGGGTCTGCTCTCCCCTCTCTGCAGGACATCTACCTCAAACGCTGCAAAAATAGAGCTGTTAAAATCTTCAAGGACTCAAATCACCCTGGTAACCGTCTATTCACTTTGCTTCCATCTGGTAAGCGCTTCCGTAGCCTGATGGCAAAAACTGAGAGACTTAGGGGGAGCTTCTTCCCCCAGGCCATCAGGCTCCTAAACTCTAACTCTGTGTCATAACATCACTTGACTCCATGTAAATATCATATATCAATAAGCTATTCATAATTTTTCTCTACCTCATATTGCTGCTATTTAAATACCCTGTACAACTTTTGCACATTCCTCTTATTACTATTTAAGTCAACAACATACGGACCTGCACATTTATATTTATATTTTTTATCTTATCTTTTATTTTATTTTTCTTAATATTTGTATTCTATATAATTGCACTGTCCTTGGAGCGGACCTGACCTACATTTCATTGCTGGTTATACTCTGTATAATTGTGTATGTGACAAATAAAAACTCTTGAATCTCTTGGTCTAAACAAAGCAGAATTTTCATTGTTACAAACAAGAGAGGACCAGCCGAACAGATCAATTTAATTATAAGCCTATTCAACAATCTAATGACATAATTAAAAATTCAGAGCCAAATTTGATCAGTTAGAGATGCCTTTTCTCAGTTTGCATATCAGTATTCATCTTGAACAGATACATTTATGCTAAGCACAACAAAACATCCCAGTTTATATAACTGAGTTGAAAACATAGAAGTAAGTATGGACTTGATGCAGTAAATATTTTTTAAATAAAGTTAATTTATTGAAGCATCTAAATTAACTGATTCAGTAAAATGAATTATATATTTGCCATCAATACACAGAGAGAGAAAAAGGACCATTTAGGGGCATTTGATTATTCCTTCAGCTCTGACATTAAAAACAGATATGTACTACTTTGAAAATCATTGCTACTTTTATTGCTTACTCCCCAACACTAGTACCTAACGGGTCACTCCACAGTGTTCAAAATGTTGACCAATTTAAGTCTATCAGTGATAAACTGCTCCTGGCTATTTACAGCAATGTTCACGTAATCTTTCTTTAATGGAAAATTTACTGCTTATCGATCTACACTTTGCAATGCCTGCCAGCCACACTCCAATTATGACAGCTGTCAAAAGCATTCACAAGCTCTCCATACACCTGATGTGAAGTCATGGCACACTGTTGACTTACTACCGATAGTCTGCTCAGTTTATTTTGATGTGATACTACCATACTAGTGCATATTGGCTTTCCCAGAAATCCATCTGGAGTAAAAATTTGTGAAGAAAAAAAATGTTTCTCTGCATTAACTCCAGGCCAGAGCTGTGGTTCGCTGGCCGTGGCTATTAGGTTCTGTGATTTGCTATTCCGATCGCGCTCTCTTTACAGCCCATTTCCTCTCCACACAATAACATAAAAGACCATTTTTGTTCAATATCAAAGACTCCAACCGAATAATCACAAGGGTGAAACTGTAACTATTTTACAGGTACCTCTGGGATATCCCCACACAACAGGGGTGTCAAAATCAGCGCAGAGAAAAGTTTCTGCAGGGCAAAGCCTGTTTTGGCATTTGTTCCAACATCTGCCTATAATTACTTAATTATCCCAATCAGTTACTAGCTCTGACATTAACATTTCACCAAATGCTAAATCATAGCTGAAAGTTGCCCTGTTCTATGCTGCCACGGTGTTAAAACGGATCATGAAAAATGCATAGATGATAATGTACATGGATACTTAACTAATTGAGCCAATTAAGGTGGGAGAATTGGTTTGAATGAGAGCAGGGGAGACAGTCCCCTGAAGGAACCTGCTCTGACACCTCTGATATACTGCTGTGACTTTCACTATTCAGTCATTCAAGCCCCGGGTCATATTTCGGCAGACAAAAGAACTTGCCCTCAGTCTAATGGCTTGGTTAAAATCAACATAAAAGCAAGCAGCATGTCTTTAAATACAACAGAGAAATTCTTCAGGCCACATGCATGCTCTAAGGGCGGAATATACATAAATGCAGAGAGTTAATTTCACTGAAAAGTTTTCTACAGCACTAATGGGGTATATTGTGAAATGTATGTGATGAAACGATAGAACAATGGATAGAATGATGGCCAGACAGATAGATGATGGCCAGAAGGACACACTGTAAAAAAAAAAAAAAAAAAAAAAAAGTTTCAAAAAGTTTTCAACTTAAAATAATGTGTTACCCCACTGACTTAAAATTTTTAGTTTAGTCAACTTGAAATTTTAAGATACTCAATGTTAATTTAAGGGACAACTGGAATATTTTAGTTGACTAAACTAAAAATTTTAAGTCAGTGGGGTAACAAATTCTTTTAAAATGAATTTTTTTTTTTTTTTACAGTGATTACAGCAGTTAGCTACAGCTCCCGAATTAGGCATTCAAGGAGTGCAGATATTTGCCCCAAACACAATGAAATATTTTACTTTTGTGAAACTTTGCTTGTTTTACTCTGGTTGAGTCTGCGTGCTGATTGATGACACACAATATTTCATAAATAGGCTTCTTATCACTGTAAAAAATGATGCTGACTTAAAATAATTGAGGAAACCCGTTGCCTTAAAATTATTAAGTAATTAATAATAATAAAAAAGTATAAGTTAAGTGAATTATCAATTGTCACAACTTTTTTTTTCAATTATTATTTACTTAATTTTAGGGCAATGGGTTTCCTCAATTGTTTTAAGTTAAGTCAGCATCACTTTTTACAGTGACAGATGGACAGACAGACAGATGATAGAAAGACGGACAGACAGATTAGACAGACAGACCAATTGACAGACAGACAGACAGTAGATAGAAAGACGGATAGACAGACAGACAGACCAATAGAGATATATAGACAGATAGATGAGAAACAGACGGACAGACAGATGATAGAAAGACAGACGGACAAATAGATGACGGACAGAAAGACAGACAGATGATAGAAAGACGGACAGACAGACCAATGGACAGACAGACAGATGGACAGATGGATAGACGGACGGACATATGGACAGAGAGATAAACAGATGACAGAAAAATGGACAGACGATAGAAAGACAGACGGACAGATAGATAGACAAATAGATGACGGACAGAAAGACAGACAGACAGATGATAGAAAGATGGACAGACAGACAGACAGACCAATGGACAGACAGACAGATAGATAGATGGACGGACCTATGGACAGAGAGGCAGACCGATGATAGAAAGACAGACGGACAAATAGATGACGGACAGAAAGACAGACAGACAGACAGATGATAGAAAGATAGACAGACAGATAGACAGACCAATGGACAGACAGACAGATAGATAGATAGACGGACGGACCTATGGACAGACAGATAAACAGGTGACAGAAAAATGGACAGACAGATAGACAGACCAATGGACAGACAGGCAGACAGATGATAGAAAGACAGACAGACAGACCGACCAATAGAGAGATATATGAGAAACAGACAGACAGACAGATGATAGACAGACAGACAGACAGACAGATAGATAGATAGATAGAGAGATAGACAGACAGACCAACCAATGGACGGATGGACAGACAGACAGATAGACAAATAGATGATGCAAGACCGACAGACTGACTGACATGATATATAGAAAGACAGACAGACAGACAGACAGACAGATAGAGAGACAGACCAATGGACGGATGGACGGACGGACAGACAGATCTATGGACAGACAGCTAAACAGATGACAAAAAATAGACAGATGATAGAAAGACGGACAGATGGACAGACAGATAGATAGACAAATAGATAACGGATGGATAGAAAGACAGACAGACAGACAAATAGATGATGCAAGACAGACAGACTGACTGACATGATAGATAGAAAGATGGACAGACAGATAGAGAGACCGACCAATGAACAGATAGATAGACAGCGGCCGGCTGGCCGGACGGACGGACGGACAGACAGATAGATAGATAAACAGACAGACAGACAGAAAGACAGAGAGAAAGACAGATAGATGGACAGACAAATGGACAGATAGACAGACAAACAAACAGACACACACACACACAACAAGAAAGAACAATAAAGAGAGAATGATAGGTAGATATATATTATTCAAAAAGACAACCTTTTGAATGTGAAATAAAGAAAGCATCACTATTCTAAAGGTCATCCTGTAGAAACACAGAGAAAAGAACAGGCAATACTCATGCTGAATATGCCAGAACATAGATCTGCAAAATCCTTGATGCAGAAACACAAAGTCATTGGAGACCTGAGTAGAGATGAACGATTTGGTTGGGTTGAGAACACCCTCTAAAAATCCTAATCTGTGAAATCACCAGACCCCCCCCCCCCCCACCACCTCCCTAAAAAAAAAAAAAAAAGACATATTGGAGCCCTACGGTTGTGATTTCCTTCTTGCTATAGATGCATAAATAAACATAGAAATAAATACACAGAGGACACAGGCTGTGAGTGGCTGGCCAAGTGGGGCAGCTGTTATTAAAAGGGCTATTTATCACTGTCACCCTGCTCAGGTTTCATCCCTATCTGCCCGCCAGCGTTGTCACTAGGCCGCACAGGAACAATGAGGCTCATCCAAGCAGACCCAGCCCCACTGTTTGCACCCACTCACCCACACACACAAACATATACACAGACTCTCTTTCCTGTACATTCACATGCCAAAATCAGGCTTCAACTCAAAACGCAGGCTTGCATGAAAGGACACATGGCTAGTGCGTTGAAATGAAATGAACATATGCATTCTATAGCATAAACTAAACTCACTGAAAAGACCCTGCAAACCCATTTCAGACCCACTCCCTCACACAACAGCACCTTTTATTTTACGCTCCGGTGACTTATCGATTATAGCAACAATTACCCACTAATCTCT
This sequence comes from Barbus barbus, assembly GCF_936440315.1. Lineage (NCBI taxonomy): Eukaryota > Metazoa > Chordata > Actinopteri > Cypriniformes > Cyprinidae > Barbus > Barbus barbus. The sequence goes on from NC_136750.1 coordinate 20,013,396, forward strand.
GCAGGTTGTGTTAAGTGAATTCCCCCTTTGTTGGACAATAACTAAACAGGGCTGTTGTATAAACCTCGTTGCCTGAGGGTTCAGGTCTGCACGCTTCCAATCACATCATTAAATTTACATATAGGTAATAAATTAGCAGCCACGAGACTCCACCCATCAATTACTTTATCCCTGAAGAGAGACCATGATAGACACACACTTGGCTTTCCAGGTCAAGCATTTACCCCGGTTTAAGTCCTCACAGACCCTAGTAAGCCTCACCATTGATTTAAAATTTACAGAGTGATTGCAACTTTCAATTTTTTTTTTTTTAGGGAAATGTGAAACCAGAGGCCTCATATTCATCGAAACTGAGGGTGCACATACTGCATTTGATTTTTATATATTAAAACAAAGTGCCATTTCCATGCAACATAAGGGCATCTGCATATTAACTGAAAACTTTAACAGCCATTTTTCAGGTCTTCATGATGGGGATTATCAATAAATAGTTCCATTTGGTGGATTTCTGAAAAATAATGCCCATAAATGTCATTACATGCCTGAGCATTCAAAACAAAAAACTCTGTGCACAGATGTAGAAACTTGCTTAATGTACAGTTCACATAATTACTGATACTAACTTTTTACAGCCAATTATTCGCAAGAGAGAAATGCATTTTCCAAAAATATAACAGCATAAAAAAAACAATAATCAGTTTAATCTATTATAAAGTATAATAATAACATTATTGCACAATGTTTAATTGCAATGCATAAAATGAAAAAACAAAATGAAAAAAAAACATAAGCATCTATAAGGTCTCTTTCCAAGTTCTATTGTCCTGTATAGTCACAGTCTGCATCGCCTTCATTCATGAAGCTGCTGGACTGTGTAAAGCTTAATCAAGTGCTTGCTTAACCAACTCAATCCTCCTTAATTCCTATGAATTTAGCATAATAGCAATCCTCTCATCTGGAATTAGCGACAGCCCAGCAGAAACCCTCCAGTCTCTGTGGAGCAGCAAACAGTCCAGCCAGCACATTCACATCCAATTCGATATGTATGTACATACAAGTGTGTAGATGAAAATGGTTAAAATTCATAACCCTTGCATAAGACCCCCATCAAGTCTGCTTTACACCTGTATTACATTTTCCTCTTCAATCAGCAGCTTTTGGGTCGAGCGTACGACTCGCACTTCCCATGAGAAGCAGAAAGCCATTACAGAGAGCCAGGGCTCATTTGCAGAAAGATTGGAGATCTAACATCACATTTGAGAAAAAAAGAGAATGAGTATCAAAGTGGATAACAGGAATGATTTATTTCACTTTCCTCCACGTTTTTTTCCCTTTGTAAAGGATTGCTCTTTGCTGCTTGCTCTCTGAAAAAGTGTATTTAAAGTGGATGGCCATTTCCTTGAATGCAACTATAAGATCTGCGATGGCTAGACACGATTTCTGCTGTAACTATAAGAATGCATGCATATGAATGTATAAAACACAGAACCACATATACACATTTCTAAGAGGAATAAAAATCTCGACCTTCGGTAGATGCCGTTAACCTCCAGCTGGAGTGAACGTGCCCTTGGAACAGCAGATGTGTGAACTTTGGCGACCCTTAGAGAAGGTCGATACACATTTAAGAGGTGAATCAGTGTTAACCCTCATGTTATGTTCCAGCCATTTTGACCTGGAGAGGATTTGTTCTTTTCTGAACATGCTAGTTAATGACTTTGCTCACACAGGGTATAACAACTTAAGAAAAATTCTCATTTTTGGACTGTGTTACACTTGAGGTGTTCCTAGTCAAAAATTAGCAGCCTACAAATATTGCATATAAATTTCTCTTAACGCTATATTATTACCAAATACTGGATTCAGTCTTTATCAACTTGCTTTCTTTCAATTAGCAAAGGTTTTGTTTTTGATCGTAGGCCTCACTCATCTGAGATTATGCACCTCAGTTTTTAAGTGAAAAATGATTTTGAGTGAAAATTATCCACAAATAATGTTTTTTTGAAGTACATAAGTTCAATCATTTAAAAGGCTGGTTATTTGTGACCAGGAACACAAAGGAATTTCAGCACAACATAAGGGTTAAATGAGTATAACCTACATCAAAAAAACGAGAAAAGAAAGTGAAAGCTGGATTAAACCACATAAGCTTTACATCATTCATACTTATTTTAAATATAAATATAAACAAGTCATACCACCTCAGCTTCCTTAGACTAGCGTAAACTCCTTCAATAAAAAACATAACAGAATCTGAATGCAGAAGCAAAAACAAAGCATTAATTCAGAATATTGTAATAATGCTTTTCTGAAGAACAGATATAATGTAGCCTGTGGCAACAAGGGCATCGCTGCACACTAGCAGGGGGTAAAAGACAAACTTGGGGCGGGGGGAGGGGGCCGTCTGGTTTTTAATGACCCAAAACTTTAAATACTGCATAATATATAATAAAATGGAGAGTTCATTTAACTCTCACAATAATTCATGGAGACACCATTAGTATCCATTATTCTTAATGTCAACACTGTAAACAGTAAATATGAGCGAGGCATCTTCCAAGCTCCAAGGGAGAAGCACAAGCGAAGTTTTAATCAGCTCGAAGGAGAACCAAAAACAATGCATTAAGCTAAATGTTAGAAAATATCAAAACAGAAAACATGAATTCAGACAACGCGTTAGAGATACATTTGCACGGATGTGTCAGTCATTAACATAAAGCACGTATTAACACGCATTCATAAATAACATCATCTGCACTGTGCACTTCAAATGAACAACTTTTTTTAATGAACTTCTGCATTAATTAATGTTGCATTTATTTAACCACCAACTAAAGAGCGCTTCAGAGACGGCCTTGAGGAATTGTTCTGTGTGAATCATAAATCGCTTGCCTGAATGCAGACTTGAAAGGGTCAGTGCCTCGCATGACTGACAGCCACTGGAACCACCTGCAGCCTGTAGCTGTAGAAATACTGATTGGCACAGTGGGCATGCTGCCTTTCAGCTGGCCTTTTCAAAATAAAAAATGCAGAGAGGAAAAAAAAAAGAGAAAGGAAAATAAAATAGAAATATAGAGCCACTTGTCATCCCTTCCAATCTGCTTAGTAATGAGAAGGCTTTCCCCTCTGGGTAAAAAAGATCTGCTTTAATAGATTTTTAATGGCTTTTCCCCTCTCTATAAGAACCACTCTCAGCACCCAATAGCATGTGGAAAAAAACATCAAGTAATTCCAGCCTCAGTGGTGTGAGGTCAGCAATTATAATACACAGAAATCACTAAGGCTTTAACAATTGCACTAAATCCATTTTCATTTTCCCGTCTGATAATGCTATGCTAACATGATCCAGTAAGGGAAATCTCTATTAAAACATACTTACTATCACAGGGCATTATAGGGAAGACCAGGAACGGTTGTATCATGGGGTCAGTGTTGTAACAACAACACTTTGAAAGTACAGCGATGAAATCACCATCATATGACTTCCTTCCTCCCAAGCTGGCAGTTGAATATAAAACAAAGGATTAACAATTAAGAGGTATAACATTTCTGACTTGATCAGGTTAATGCAGGCAAAATAACAATGGCATCATATGAATCAGATTCTCTTCTCATTTAATTTAATATGTAACAGTTACTCAAAACTATCACATAAACGTTAAACAAGCACACACACTTAACTAGAAATAGTATGGCAGAGGAAACAGAGAGGTCTGTAACACTAATGGCAGTTTACTTCAAATTGTCTCACAAAAACTTAAAAATTGGAGTGTATAAGCCAAAATCTGACAATTGTGAAAGTGACTAACACCTGTTTCACACATGCAGAAGCAGCACGGACTCATTGTGCTTTCACACAGGACGCGTTTGCAGTCTGCTCCTGATCACCAAACACAACATTTCCATTATTTTGATTTCAAATCCAAACGTTGTTAGCATATACTGAAAGTGATTTTTCAGCATTGTGATCCTCTTTTATCATGGTAAAGTTACACAATCTTTCATAGACATTCACGTTTAAACTCAATTAATATAAACAACATATTAAATGCATTTGTAGATAGATTTGTATATTAAGTTGCTCAAGCAAGTGGAAACACATTTAAACACCGCATATAGCCTACGTTGTGTTAGGCTATCACAAATATTTCAAATTAAAACCACTGAGAGAAACAGTCGGCTCTCGTGCCTTTTACATTTAAATCTTTACACACAGTCCCGCGGGTCTTAAAGAACTTTGTTTTTCTACCTCCACAAGACACAAGCGTCTAAAAGTGCACTTTTCAGTTTTAAACCTAGCCAAAAAGCCTGTGAAACACAGTACACTTTAATTATATTTATTGTGAAATTACTACATTTCCATGTCAATTTTTACCGTTAACAAAGCGCTGTCACTTTAATTCAGCGCGTGCAGCACAGCAAAAATAGACTCGGTGCGGAAACGATCGCTGCACTGCTGCAGACGCACTGCTCCGGACCGCAAGCGCGTGCAGTGTGAACGCCTTAACTCCGTTAACATGGGTGCGGAAAAAAACATAGGCCTACGCACTGCAAACGGAGTGTATGTGAAACAGGCGTAACGCTGTCTTAACACAACAGAGTTAAGGCTGCTCTGTGCCTGCTCAAAGACTAAATTCTGCCTTCCCAGACCCTTTTCCGGTGTCCTAGCCCGGTGGAGTCGCACGATAGAGTCAATGGTCTTTACAATCTTTACTTTTAGTCATTTAGCAGACGTTTTCACATAATACTTTTTCAAATGGAATGCTTAAAATGGAATAGGGTGGGGGAGGGAAGACTTCATGCATGTAATAAAATAATAGGTTAAGAACATGTAGAAATTTCAACTGGCCAAATAACTCAGGTTGAGACAAAAGCACTCTTTGTACTTGACATTAATTTAAATAGTTTAGGGATAAGTTTAAGATTTCAAAACTTTAATTCATGGCAGATAAATGTGGGAAACTCTTGAAGTTTGAAATAAATGGTGTAACCAAACAGGCCTACTGAGTTAGTCATTTTAAAAAAAATTAAATAAAGTGTTATATCAATTCTCAACTTCACCTGCTATTACTTGTATAGACTGGATCCAACAATACAATGGTATTTGCGAAACTGAAGATGTGGGTTAAAATAATCCAAACCAAGCAACTGACAAAAAAATGTATGTAAAGAAATTATATTTTGTATATTTACCTACAAGACAGTCACATAATAGTTTCATTAGAAAGTAAATTACACTCTTAATAGTGATCCTATTCTATAAAAGAAAATCTCTTTCCACACTAAAATGAATTCAATCAGAATTTAGGACTGCAGCCAATGCTGTAATATCACGAGACACAAATGCAATTAATACACTGGCAGATTTGTGACATTCTTGAAGATGTCCTCATGAACGTGATTCAGTGAGCTATAATTGCTTACCTTGGTTTGTCACCATCATTTAATAACTTCTGACAAAAGAAGTTCAATTCCAAACCTATTTGTCTCAGCACCTCTGTTGACATGAAGATCATGGCGTACCTGGAACAGATGACAAACTGCAATGCAGATGACATCCCCCTGCTGATAGAGCAGCCTGAAAGGAAGAGGAGCCCGTAGTTGGTCTGAGAACTCAATGATAACCTTCACAGAATTAGCTGCAGGGGTTTTTCGTACAATAATTGTTTCTGCCAAACCCATACATCTCCATGTCAACCAAAAATGTATGTGATTTTTCTTGCTAAATTATAGAAAATTCACCATGTAGCTCTGAATCCCCCCCCACCCCCCATATCACGATCAAATCCAGCTTCCACATTTTCATTAGTTACCTAAAATGTAAATAGTGTTTGTATTTAAAGATTTCAACTTGGTCTCCTTTATTTGAATGTAATTGAACTTGTTAATACAAGTGCTTAATCCTTTGTTGATTAGTACCTTATATTCAAGAGAGGGTAATTTAGACCTCCAATTACAAACACGAGTCTTGATTGCACGGCCCTTAAAACAAGGCACTGATCTCTTAACGTGGCACCGTTAAATTTTCCGTTACTTTACAGTAGCCTATTTGCTGCTCTGTTATCCTAGACCGTTGACCGAGGTGAGGTGTAAGTGATAAGCACCTGCTCAGACTAATGTCGTCTCCTGTGGCTTGGCACCACACTTGTGGGTCTGACCAAAAACAGGAACACCACGTCATGGGCTTGAGTTTCTCAGAGCTCACGTCAGCCTGTCAAAGCCACAAAGGCCTGGCCTGTCACCACGCTGTGATACTCTACTCCTCCTCCAGGTCTGCTACAGTATCAGCGATGAGGAAAAGGTCAAAGAGTCAATGAGGAATTAAGTCATGCTTCCCTGAGCATTCCCCACGCAGCATTTCAGCACTCATGCTAACTCACATGAAAAGGAAAAGCTGGCCGTTCAGGCTAATAGTGCTGATCAGATTTCACTGTCTGTCTAAATGATTTCCATTAAGGCCCTCACTGATGATGTAATATAGGGGCTGCCTGCCTGAATATATATTGAGAATAACAGGTATGTAATACACTCAATGATAATGGTAGACATTGGAAGATTTCTAAATCATGATACACTGAGAAGCAAAATGACATGTCTCATTTTCTGAGAAAACGGTCAAAGTAATGTGAGTTTATGATTAAAACAAGAACAAATATTTGCCAAAGGGGTCAGACAAATAAACCTAAAACAAGAAAAAATACTCCCTTTAAGTAAGTTGAAACTGAATTTGGTTCAACTTCATATCTTCATTTTGCATCTCAAGTGTGATTTAAGAATATTTAGCTATTTGCACTGGAAATTGACAAAAACATACTGAGAAAGATATTCATTTTCATGCAGTGCATTCAACATTTAATGTCGTGATTTTATGAATTTAAGATCCTCTGCTCCAATTTAAGATCTTTTCAAAGACTTAATTTGTGGAAGGGTGAATTAAAACTTTTTAAAGACCCACTGAAACCCTGTTATAACACTGAAATGGCCATAATTCATACTAGATTTAGTCATTACACAATGGCTCAGTCAAATCAAAATTGGAATTATGGTTTGCAAGACAAAGGCCAAGAGGTCCATTGCTTTGCATGTAATACATGAAATTATTACTTTGGTACTGCTACCTAAGAAAGAAGGCAGCAAGGCCAGAAAATCGAGGCCTCTGATAATGTGCTCAGCAGAAAGCTTTGAGAAGTCTAGAGAATCAATATGGTAGTTTGTCAAAGCCGATCTCAGAGGTAATGTGATGAAGGATCCTGCAGAAGAGAGCCAGTCAGCAAAGTACATTATCAGAAATCAAAGCATCTGAGAATGACAGGGGGAGGGGGTTAGGGTGGGTCCTGAACGAAGGAAACACTTCCTCTATTGTAATTAAAAACCATTTTATCAGACCTGTCCTCCAAACAATCCCTCTTGCTTCCTATTGACAATATGCCAGGCAGGGCGTGAGCTCTAATTTGACTTTAAATAAATGAGCTGAAGGTATTTAAAATTCTGCATTAGCTTTAGGGAAAAAAAACAAGTGGGAAAACAAGGTGTTGCAGAGCTTGTAAACTTCAAAATAACACATCAGATGCATAACAATAATGCCTAATTATCACGATAATGTCATAATAATCTGCATACCATGTGTGACAAAACCATTTAATCCCCCCCCCCCCCAAAAAGAGACTTGTTAAAGAAGTATAACTGTCAAATTTCAAAATAAACTTGCCTATTTATACCAAATGGATGAGCGACACAATAGCTAATTAGATTTTTTTTTAAACATATACATATATATATATATATAAATAAAAGTCCATACCTTTACCTTGAAATATTAAATTTTCTTGAACATTCTGGTCAAAATTTTATCCCATTTTGTCCCAAGTTTTAATCTTTTATCATTTATCTAGTTGGTTATGTATATACCTTCACTAATTTTCATTTTTTTTGTCAAATACTATTGTTAAATGAATATTATATTTAGTTTTTTTTTTTTTTTTATTAACTTGTAGTTATCAATCTGATATTAATACTAATAATACTAATTAATAAATACAAATGTGTAATATTGAAAAGAAAACCCCAAAGTTTACAATTTATAATTTAATTTTTTTGTGCAAAAGTGCATGTGTGTATTTCAGGTCCCACTGGCTATTCGTACAAGTTTTCAGAAAGTCTGTGACAAACATTTTCTTGTGAAACTCAAGTCCTTCTTTTAAAATACTTAGTGTCTCTGATATTAGAACTGAGCACCCTCCACCTCCTTGTATGCAAAGTAAACAGTAACAGGTCCAGCAGAGGTCTGAACTGTCTCTGTCACTCCAACTACCATCCATGAACCCAAACCATATGCCAAGCAAGGGATACCTTAAAGAAAGAGAGAGAGAGAGAGAAAACAAACAAAAAAAATAATTGGTGTACTGTCAGAAACAAAATAAAACAGGTGTAACTAATACTTTAACTGACCTAGATTGATAGCTTTCAATGCACCAAAAATTCTCAAACTCCAGGTTCTGTGGGGGTGATTTGGTGCAGTGGTATTTGATAAAAGGGAAAGCACCGGTCCTAAGGATGTGGTAGTTCGCTCACTGCACCTGCCAGTTGAAGTTTGACAGACCGAACTGGTCGTTGACGATATCCCGGTAGCGCACACAGAATGAAGTCCAGGGCGGCAGCGCGCGCTGAGTGAGGTGACGCGTTCGTACTTCAGAGGCGGCAGGACGAGGCGCTTTATTCCCAAAGCTGCTGGGGAACAGCGCCACTTTTAGAAAGCCACCGTGGATTCTGCGTAGAATCTCTGTCATAGCTGAGTAAACCCTAAAGTGGTCTAATATCAAAAAGACGTTTCAAGAGCAGCTGTTGGCGCGTCACATCATTATTTCGTCACGAGTAATAAATACATAAATCATCTTAAATCATTAATAAAGATCATCAAACCTAACCAAACTGGAGTTTTGCAACCTTTAATCAGCCCAAAAATGCTGCCGAAACTTTCTGTGACGCCAAGTCCCGCACTAAAGAGAACGGCTCGGTTGTCAGTGAAGGTTATACAACTTACCGGTACGGCTTTCATACTAGTATGACAAACATTTATATTGCTACTCCATTGCTTTTACGAAAATACGATTAACGAGCTAGTTTTCTGCAGAAATATAAAAGCCGTTCAACCTTCACTGGTGCGGTTAATATCTTCTCCGGGAAGAAACAACCGAGCGCTTTTTTGTTCCTATTTGCCCTCCGTAGTATATTTATTCTCATGTACACATAGACTTCCATTCATAAAATGAATTATTACACATAAAATACAATACAGTAATAGAACAAAAATGGATATATTATATTGTGATTATTTTATATGTTGGTCAAGTCTATAGAAATGAAACCCATATCTGGAGCCAATTACATACCAACTCCACTTAAGTTTGTTTATTCATCAGCTGGTCACAGCCAAATATAACTGGTTACAGTTAAATTCAATAACTAAATTTCAGATATAAGTCTTTTAATATTTAAAAGGTTTTTTGATTTCATAAAAAAACTCCTGAATCCACAAAAACTTTATAATTTATTAAAGGTTTTCATGAATTAATTTACAACAGATCCATTTATTAACTGGATGTTGCAACTGTTTAGAATCCGTGTGCATTGTAAATGTACATTATATATCTAATAACAACTATCAAAATGTATTATTTTTGGAGTGATTATAATAATGTATGCATTATATAGTTTACTGACTAAGCAACATTCCTCTCTTGTATCTCTAGCTATTAAGAGCTAAATGTCACGAATGGCACATGTAACTTAAATGTAATTATTCTGTTCACATTGTTAATCTTTATAGATATAAATATTGTATAATATTTTAGATCTCTATAAAAATGCGATCCAGAAATGTCATCGAGAAATCCACTCAAGCAGATTTATACATGTGTGTAAGCATGTTGATTAATTTAGGGTTAATCTGTGAGGTTTATGAGATGATAACTCTTCACTTTCGGCTGCAGTAATCTCCTTTTCTTCTTGAGATGTGGTTTGGTTTTGTATGGTCATGCCCAGGACTTCCTCAATGTCCTTGATAAGGTCCTTATAAAAGCAAACAATAGCAGACATTCAGTCAGTATACAGTATGTCTGACTACAGATCCTAACCTCCAATCACTGAACAGTGAAAGAGAATCTATAAAATTAAGTAACATTGTGTTGAATGCTATTCAGAAAGTCCAACATTGTCTACAGAGCTCTACATATGAATGACTTCAGCTGCAGATAATATAGACAGAGATTTATCCTTGACTTTAATAAATGAAGACCTTGTGTATTGTATAAAATGTTATTATGATACACTATTGGCGTTTTCTCAAAACTTATGTTCAAGTATGATGAGTTATCACCTGATTTCGACCAAAAGCTCAAATTCACTACTCTTCGCCCCAAAAAGTCCCAGCAAAACTTTGGTATAATGTTGGTAATAATAAACTTTAGTTATAAAACTAACAATTTATTTAGAATATTTAGAAAAGATTGCAACAAACAGTCCTGTGCAAACTGGAACTTTTTTTTGCTGAACCTGTATGGCCTAGTATATTCATAATTTGCCAAAGGTAATATGCTGCCAATTGTTGTCCCAAATTTCAATTTGACTTGAAAAATATGAGATTATTAAATTAAACAACCATGAACACTGTGTGAAGGATGAAGTTTATTATTACTAGCATTACACTAAAGTTTTGCAGAGCCTTTTGGAGCAAGTGTTGGAGTAGTGGACTTGATACAACTTCTCTATCAAGTGACTGATTCTTACTGCTGCGTTGTGGATATATTATTTGTTAATTATTTGATGGTCATAGTTCATTTTTTGTCTGTGTAAAGTGACCCTGAGTGTTTGAAAGGAATATTATAATATGTAATATGGTGAAACCATCAAGAATCATTGTGATTAATGTCCTACACTCACAAAAAACTGTCACTGGGGTAATGTAATGCACCTATTAAGTATTATTAATTATGCACTTTTAAGGTGCTTTTGTACCTTATGGTATTGCCCCAATGACAGCGTTGTACCTTTTTTTATATAATTTATCATGTAGATGCATGATCTGAACGTGAAACATCTGAATGGTATTTTTTCTGTGAAGAACATAACCTACTCTTAAAAGACCTGCTAATGGTAAGAAAAAACGCCATTCGCATACCTTAAAATTGTTTGTTCCTTGCATATTTGGAGCTGATATTTCCTGATGAATGATTGACAGGTTGCGAGCAAAGGTCAGCAGAGCTCCCTGGAGATCCTCAGAGATTGTTCTGTTAACGACACACAGAAACAAACGAGCTTACTAATGATCCCCCAGAACCATCATCAGAGAAAAACAAAATAACAATCACCTTGTTTGGCTGTGGGGCTGTAAGGAGCTTAATGAGAACTCTCAGCCTTAAAGAGTGTGCTATTCTTCAGGGAGAAATGAGGAAGGAAAGCAGGGCTTCAATGGGATAGGTATAGGATTTATGTGATGAATGCCTTTAATTCAACTTGGCAGTATTTTGTGCGCTGCCACATTTCGGGTTGAGGTATTCACTACATAATGTTTAATCTGCTCTTGGGAGTGTGCTCAAGGTCTAGATATATCTCTAATGGTAATGGGGACAAAGGAAGGGAAAACAGAGCTAGAGAAAGATAAGGCTAATGTGTTTGCCTGCTTCTTGTGGGAACTCACAGCATGCCAAGGCTTCTTCGATCTCTGCTGTCATGGAGGGCGAACACAGTGCCTTGCTTTGTCTGAAACACATGTAAAATATATTGAAGCACTTGCTCTGAAATCAAAGAACTCCAGTTACATAATTGGAAAACAAGCAAAGGTTTTACCTTGACATCATAACCTACGCCCTGCGCTTTGCACATTAGAAAAAATGTGCTATAATACACCAAAGAAAGATTGGTGTGAAGAAGTCGGGTGCACATCACTGCAAAGCGATTGGTTACTGAGGTTTTCTGAGGAGAGAACACACACACAGAGAGAGTTAAGCAACAAACTGCATGTAATTCTGTTGCTAAAAATTTGACCAGTACATCTAAATGATAAATTGACCTCTCGGGGACAGCAATAACAGCCATGCTAGAAACAAATAGAAGGGTTTCAAAAGCCCACACTGAGAAATATAAGGCATTAGTCTCATAGTCATATAGGGCACTGGGGAGAAAGAGTCCTGCATTATTAGGTTATACTGCTGCAGAAAACAGAAAGGTTTCCTCTAAAACCCAACAAAGCACACAGACATGGCAGATAAAAGATGTGTCTAAAAGAACACCACAGGAGCGGATTAGTTAAGAGTGGCAGGACTTGCAGGACTCGTAGCGGGCATAAGGCATATTCTCAGTGACAGATATGAAGCAGAGGGTAAAGCCCTTGCTCGGTGTGTGGGGCATGAGTAATTCTCTTCTATGGAACTCTGTTTTCATCTGTCAGACACACTATCCTCAAACAACAATAAAAAGCTTTTTCTGCAGGGTTTTAATTGTGTTTGTAATATTCTGGGCCTGAATGATGGCCAAAGCCAGAGCCATTAAGACAGGCAGGCGGGAGCCGGGCGATACAAGCACATACAAACTAAATGAATGTTTGATAAAATAATACAAGTCGCAGATTAACAAGCGTAAACTCTTGTTTGCCGCTAATAAAGGAAGTCTATTGTTTAGGGGCTGGCATCAGGTTGATGAGGTGCTCAGGCATGCATACACATGCATAATGAATATGGTATGCATTATTTATGGGCTGATTATTTAGGCTCATCTATCAAAATGATAATGAATTCAGCTTCTTCTAAACACCAATCAGGTCGGAAGCGTAATTACAGCGTTTAGTTGTATTTAACCAAAATAAAACAACAAAGCTTAGCGAGATCAATCTTTATGGATGCCGTGATTTATCGGGATAATATTCAGCAGGGGACTTTTATTGCTCTCTGGTCCGGTCTCAGGGAACACATTCGGGATAATGGCATTCTTGTGCTTTAAAGAACTAAAAGAATCCCAAACAGTTTAGAGCGTAACCTTTAAAGTGACGTTTTTCACCCGAAATGTAAAGTTCTGTCATCATTTACTCACCCTCAGGACCTGTATGACTTTATTCTACTGTGGAACAGTATCAACACTGGAGAGAAGATAAGTATAGCAAGATGTCCAAGCTGCTCTTTTCCATGCATTGAAAGTGAATGGTGACCACGTATGACTAATTTTATAATGATTTCATGGTACTTTTTGACATCCCATGGGCATCCACTTTATTGCATTGGCTTTATTAATACTTGTATTAAGCAAGAATACATTAAATTGATTAAAACTGTCAGTAAAACTATTTATAATTCTTTTGAAATTTATATTCATCAAAGAATCCATAAAAAATGTCAGTTTCCACAAAAATGTTAAGCAGCACAACTGTTAATAACACTGATAATCAGAATGATTTCTGAAGGACCATGTGACACTGATCCACTATTGTAATAGAAAACAGTCATTTTAAATTGTAATATTTCAAAATATTATTGTTTTACTGTATTTTAGATCAAATAAATGTAGCCTTGGAGAACATAAGAATTTTCTTTCAAAAATATGTAAACCTACCTAGGTGTGGGATAGGTAAGTTTTTTAAAATGTCATGAGGGTGAGTCTATGACAGAATTTACATTTTTGATTTAACATCTCTTTAAGGCTGTTACTGAACTATTATAAAATAAAGTCTTGAATATGTTTTAATGCCATATTTCAAATCCAGTATATAACAACCATGTCGTCTTAATGCTGAAAGAGAAAGTGGATATTTTAATTGAATTTACAGATTCTTACAGCTTTAGTCTTTACTCTAGCATTGCGTACGGAAGACTTCATGTCTCTGACTGGAGGAGGAACCTCCAATTTACTGGTGCGGCAGTCCAGCGTCCCCCTCGTCATCATGAGCATCAGCTGTGTCATGGCCAACTGGTTACTGTAGCCCAGGTCAAGATCAATAGCCCATACCTAAATACAAACCAGTGCACACAGACATAAGTCAGCAGATACAACACATAAATCTAAATAACTATTCACTTATTTTTAGCCAACAAGTAGACAATGGCAGAAATTGTTAAACAAACTGTCAGATGGACATTTCAAAACTGTATTTGCAGAAAAAACAGAGCTCAACAGACATTGTGTGTGTATGAGAGAGAGAAAGAGAGAGAGAGTAGCACACTGTGTCTAAAGCCCAACTGGAGAATCTCTCACATCTGTATGGTTAATGGCATCATTATAAGGATATTAAGGGGTCAGGCCCAGTCGTGGCCTTATGCTTAAACAGGGCTAATTTTCCTTGATAATAATCTAATAGCTATGCCCTCTCTTCAAAAAGTGGCAAATAAATCACCAGTGAAGGAGTTGTTAATAACTAAGTGGCAGTTGGCTGACTCTCCTGTCGTCCCTATTTGTCAACCTAAACGCTGCTGCCAGCGAATGCAAATGGTGGCCCGGCTGCTGAAATCATTTTATGATCACAGTATCGTGCTCAACGTTCACATGCTGAACAGTGAACCGTATCATTTATTTACACTGGTTTAATTTTAGCTGCAAACACTAATTAATTTCAGTATATAAAAACTATTAAAAAGAAAGATAATAAAGGATTGTTCATGTAATTTGCTGGTCTTTTTATCCAGAAAATATATTCCTCTGTTCTAACTAATATAAAAGATGATGTTGTGTCCTCCAGATTAATCTTTGCAAAATTACTTAGTTTAAGGAATAGTTCACCCAAAAATGAAAATTTGCTGAAAATGTACTCACCCTCAGATCATCCTAAATGTAGATGTGTTTGTTTCTTCATCGGAAAAGATTTGAATAAATTTAGCAGTGAATGGGTGGCGGACTGAGAGAATCAGAATGAGAGTTGAAATGTTTTAATAATCCACATGATTCCAGACCATTAATTAACATCTTGTGAAGTAAAAAGCTGCAATCCATCAGTAAGGTGTCCATAATCCATAATAATGCTTCCTCCAATGAAAAGGTCCATCCCCTGTTGTCCTCTCACATCAACATATTTGTTTAAAACTGTTATGGACTGTTTCATATATTATGGATTGAGGATTGATGGACTGGAATCATGTAGATTACTTGTGGATTATTGTTTTGTATTTATCAGCTGTTTGGTCTCTCATTCTGATGGCAACCATTACCTGCGAATGATCCATTGGTGAGCAAGTGAAACAAACTCATCTACATTTTGGATGGCCTGAGGGCAAGTACATTTTCAGCAAATTTCCATTGGTGGGTGAACTATTCCTTTCATTCAAAATTTGACTTTCCAAAAAAAATAATTTTAAAGCTCTTTTAAAAACTAAGCAACCAAAAAATAAATTATTTTAGAAATAAGCTCTTGTAAAGGGATAAAGTAAAGCAATGACCTTTGAAAACAGGACTCCAGGCTTACAGGAAGACCTCAATATAGAGAGCTGAATTCACCCAGCAGTGCCTCCCGTTCATAGTTGATACCTGTGCTTGTGGGATAGGTGGGACCATTTAGCCAGTCTGTAGAATCAGCCAAGCCTGCTTCATTGTCAACCTTAACAAAGGCGCTTGATATATCCGCCCAGATTGTACCTGTCTTTTATAGCCCCTTCACTTTCATTAAAAACTGCAATCTTGCAGCTGAGCCTCCCTTCGCACACAATGTGAAGCAAGCCTGCAAGGGCAAACACATGCGACCCACCTCTCCCCCACACATACAAAAAATACAGACTGCTTTTAGCAACAGGTTTGAATGTAAATTGATGATTAAATAGAGACAGGTTAGCACTAGTCTGGCAGATCTGTCTACCTCTGTGCCAGGAGAGATGGGACAGTAATGTTTGGATTTATCCGTCTGAATTCCTTTTGTCGCTTTTAATTGTGTGTGCAGTTTATCCTCCGTAAGACACGCTGAATAAAACTCATCCCGTGCCTCTGTGAATCCACAATATAAAGAATCCTGGTGCTATTCAATCAGAATAATGTATGAATTACTTTCATTTGCAGGAGTAAAAGCTATTCTATCAGGAGGCTATATGAGATTCAAGTGTGAAATTTTCTGTTTCTGTGGAAGAGTACATTCCACCTCAATGCGTAATTTATCTAAAAAAGCTGCCGTTCTCTGACTTCCAAAGTCAATCATCTATTTTAAAATCACAGCATGCCAGCTGAGTCAATGATTAAAACAGCAGCATGTGACATTCATTTGAAAATATATCTGTTCTATAGCATTTCACCATTTCAGAATGATAAATAGCATAATGTGCATATGGAGCTGTAAAAATCAACCGCTGACTCAATGGGGGCTTTAGACTTTCACTGTGTTAAGTAAATGTCATAAGCTATTTTTCAGAGCTGTAACATCTCATACATTTCAAGAACATACACACGATTACAACACAAACAAAAGCTTTAGCTTATACCAAAAGGTCAGTCCATCCCCGCAAAGGGCCCTGAAACATTAAGAGCATCTAAGAGGAGGTCTTCTGTATGCAACAGTGACAGTTGTAGTGAATACAATGCGAGTGTGTTCTGCCACCCTCTAGTGGCAGTGGGAATCGCTAAAAGAACAATGTAACAAGACACATTTCCATCTTAGGCCTGCCAGCAGGGATCATTGATAAAAATCACAGTACTCTCATTAATTATGCATCATGTTGCCTAGTTATATAATCACTTCTTTGCTCACTTATCATTTGCACTATGTACAACATTTCCACAGGGGATATTCACATTCCATGACTTAATAAACAGACCTAAATTTAGAAACACAAGTTTTGAAAAATGACTAAATCAATATCTAACACAGCGAGGTCAGTGAGGTCAAATCCATAAAATATTTTCTACATTAGACTCAAATTTATTTTAATGCATCCCCTCCTTTTTCCCCTGCAGAGATTGTTCAGTTGTCATGTCCTTTGACAGAGATGCAAAGCGAATGGTCTGAAATGCAAGGGATGCTAGTTAACCTCCTACTGTTAGGGGTGGCTCTGCACTGTAAAAAATGTTTATTTAGGTAACCTTAAAATGAGCTTCATTAGGTCTAAATTAACATCTAGATTAACTGTTACTACATTATCTTATGCTGTTTATAAAAAGATTAGAAATAAAACGCTCTTTAAATAACTGCACAAGTACATAGTCTCTAAAATGTACTCAGTGGAGTGTCTTAATGCAGTTTTAACAGAAATTGAAAAAATTATGAGAAAATCTCACAAATAACCAAGCCAAAAACGAACATCAACAGTAATGTGTGAGCAAAAGCATTACAGTGTTCAATCGGTCTCGACAGTGACCAAGAACCCCAACATCTGAGGAAAAGACACTCCAGCCTGACCTCCTGTCTGACACCACTACATAGCAGGGGTGTTGCAAGGTCAAGGGGCAAGGCCTTAAAAGGGGAATTAGTTTATTGACACAATAAGACCTGACAGTTTATTAGATAGCCTTTTGGCACATTAGCTCCTGGTCATTCTCTCATCTGTACAGCTCTTAAGGGGAACCTATAGAAGTGTCCTATAACATCTCAATAAGAGCCCTGAACCAGTAGATTGAACCCTCACACTATCTATATTCTAAGGTGAGAACAGTGTTACAGGCTCTGACAGATCAGTGCCACATGTCAGATCCCATCTCATTCTCAACAGCTTCTTAACATGGCAGGTTCTGTTTTCATAGAGCTGTAAAACACACCACTGACATTTAAGGGTCAATTTGTTTTTGAGAGAGCTTGTTTGATAAAAGATAGATAGAGCTGAGTGCTTCCATTGTTCCTGGAGCTCAATGATAGAGCATGGTGCTAGCAATACAAAGGTTGTGCATAGGTTCGATTTCCAGAAAACACTGCTGATAAAAACATACTTTGCAGTACAACTTGCTAAGGAAAAAAGTGTGACAAATGTGTAAATGTTACCATTATATTCTGCTTTTAAAAGCGTTATCTATTCTAGCCCAACGTAGTGCCTAATGTCATACCTATAAACGTACTGGAATGTATTGCATAATGTCATACCCATAAATTATATGTTATCTATATTCATATTCAAATGTACATTAATAAGTGACTACTATATGCTGCTTCATATCTTTAAAGCAAAACATTATTAAAAATAAATATATATGAAAATAAAATCCATATAAAATGTATAATATATAATACTGCATTTATCTTATCTGAAACACATATTGTGAAATATTATTACAATTTAAAATAATATTTTTTAATATATTTTATGTTATTTGTTCCTGTGGTGACAAATCTGAATTTTCAGCAGCAATTACTCAGCGTCACATGATCCTTAAGCATGATTTGGTGCTCAAAATCCATTTTTTATTGTTATCAATGTTGAAAATAGTGCTGATTAAAATGTTTGTGGAAACCATGATACCTTTTTTCAGGATTCTTCGATGAACACAAATTCAAAAGAACATTAGTTGAAATAAATTTTTTTGTAACAATGTAATAGGCTTCACTGGCACTGATCAATTTAATGCATCCTTGTTGGCTACAAGTATTCTTTCCCTAAATCTTACTGACCCCAAACTTTTGAATGGTAGTGTAAAAATAAAGTGTTCTTATATAAGTGTTTTAAAGACTGAGTACTGAACTGGCTATTATTTTTCCTAACCTGCTGCTCCAGGTTGCTGGGATCCAGAAAGGTGACTAGATCTAGGGAGATGTGGCCCATGATGGAGCGCTGCTGACAGGCCTGACCCACACGAGTGCAAATGGAGTGCAGGACGTCAGGGCAGACAGAGGTCTGAGGTACAGTGCAGCCCACCTCTTCCAACCCACTGGGCCCACGCAGTTGATCTCCACAGGACAGCATGCAAACATCTCCTCCTGGCTCCACCAGAAGATCCACCGTCAGACACGTCACACTATCCGAAGGCGGGAAGGCTTCTATCACTCCTCCTTTGGATACAAAGAAAAAGAGTACCAAGGAAGATCTGACAAGTAATTGGTTAGAGGTACTTTGCAAAATTGGTTGAAGCTACCTTCCCTGAGGAAGTGTTCTAGGAAACTGGTCCATGTGGCATAGCAGGATGTGTTTGCCGGATGTGCATAGGAAGCCAGAAGATGAGGAACCTCCTCTAAGAACTTGATCAGCACCGACTCCTGCATCAAAATGACACATAAAAGCAAAGTCAGGCATAATGAAAATCCTCTAAGTTCTATAGAGCGACCTAAATAAAACTAATACCTTCACTTTTAAGCTTTAAAGCAATTTCTACAGTGTCTGGGTCTGATGTAAAAAAACATATACAGTGGGGCAAATAAGTATTTGATACACTGCCGATTTTTTAAGTTTTCCCACTTACAAAGAATGGAGAGATCTGTAATTTGCATCGTAGGTACACCTCAACTGTGAGAGACGGAATCGAAAAAAAAAAATTCCAGAAAATCACAATGTATGATTTTTAAATAATTAACTTCCATTTTATCGCATGAAATAAGTATTTGATCACCTACCAACCAGCAAGAATTCTGGCTCTCACAGACCTGTTAGTTTGTCTTTAAGAAGCCCTCCTATCCTCCACTCATTACCTGTATTAATTGCACCTGTTTGAACTCGCTACCTGTATAAAAGACACCCGTTCACACATTCAATCAATCAGACTCCAACCTCTCCGCTATGGGCAAGACCAAAGAGCTGTCTAAGGACAAAACTGTAGACCTGCACAAGGCTGGGATGGGCTACAGGACAATAGGCAAACAGCTTGGTGAGAAGGCAACAACTGTTGGCGCAATTATTAGAAAATGGAAGAAATTTAAGATGACTGTCAATCTCACTCGAACTGGGGCTCCATGCAAGATCTCGCCTCGTGGAGTATCAATGATCCTGAGAAAGGTAAGGGATCAGCCTAGAAATACACGGGAGGACCTGGTCAATGACCTGAAGAGAGCTGGGACTACAGTCTCAACGGTTACCATTAGTAACACACTACACCGTCATGGATTAAAATCCTGCAGCGCGCGCAAGGACCCCCCTGCTCAAGCCAGCACATGTCCAGGCCCGTCTGAAGTTTGCCAAAGACCATCTGGATAATCCAGAAGAGGCATGGGAGAAGGGCATGTGGTCAGATGAGACCAAAATAGAACGAGATTTTGGGCAACAACCTCCTTCCCCCAGTAAGAGCATTGAAGATGGGTCGTGGCTGGGTCTTCCAGCATGACAATGACCCCAAACACACAGCAAGGGCAACTAAGGAGTGGCTCCGTAAGAAGCATTTCAAGGTCCTGGAGTGGCCTAGCCAGTCTCCAGACCTGAACCCAATAGAAAATCTATGGAGGGAGCTGAAACTCCGTGTTGCCCAGCGACAGCCCCAAAACCTGAAAGATCTGGAGAAGACCTGTATGGAGGAGTGGGCCAAAATCCCTGCTGCAGACCTGGTCAAGACCTACAGGAAACATCTGACCTCTGTAATTGTAAACAATGGTTTATGTACCAAATATTAAGTTCTATTTTTCTATTGCATCAAATACTTAATTCATGCAATAAAATGGAAGTTAATTATTAAAAAAAATCATACAATGTGATTTTTCTGGATTTTTTTTTTATATTCTGTCTCTCACAGTTGAGGTGTACCTACGATGAAAATTACAGATCTCTCCATTCTTTGTAAGTGGGAAAACTTGAAAAATCGGCTGTGTATCAAATAGTTATTTGCCCCACTGTAGCACTATATAGTGTCGATACCCTTGATGAAGCAGTAACTACTGAAGTGTGTCTTAATTTGACACGCCTTACAAAAGCACAGAAGGTGGTTGTGTATGGGGGTGGTGGTTGGTGTTGATTGACAGCCCATTGCTACGGCATCACAGTAGACTAATAGCTTTAACTGAAGGCAATAGTAACTGCACCTGTCCCCAATAACAACTGACACATGCTGGCAGATAAATACCCATGCAAGCCAATCGATCAGCAGATCAATCGGGGTCTGTTTCTGATCAATACAGGCCTTGTTTCTGTAACTAGAAGACACCATAATGGCTTTGACACTTAATTATGTTGTTAATTGCAATGTTTGACTTCCTGTGAGTGCCTCTTAAAACCTGTTGGTTAGTACATTTATGCATTTAGCAGACGCTTTTATCCAAAGCGACTTACATTGCATTCAATTTACAGTTTTTACATTTTATCAGCTTTTTTTTTATCAGCTTAGTAAGAGAAAGAATTTCAGTTTAAGGACCTCTCAAAGCAGAGAAGAATGAACAGAGCACTGACGGATTGCATATAAGTGCATAGTTTGTGCTTACAACTGCAATGAAATGTATAGAAAACAGTTTCTAGCTAAACATAACATCAAAGGGGAAATAATCTTTTTGGTGGGAAACTAATAAAAGGCCCTTTATTATCTAAGCAAATTAAGTCAATAGGTTCTGTTTTACAACCTTGAGAAGTGCAGGTTATGCTCTAGAAGATGTAAGGATGAATACATTTTTGATCTCCATAAAGTCTTTATCCTTTTTAAGTACATTTATGATGTTCAAACAAAACTGACATCACTGAGGGAAGTTCTCTCAAAACGGGAGATACAATGCTGTTGATATTCAAGTCATGAAACAGTCATCATCATATTCAAGTACCAGAAGAGCCAGGGTCAATCGCTGCGCAGTGATTTCACCCCCGACACAAGCCATAAAGCACACAATGGTGCGGCAAAAAGTGTAAGGAAACGGCCTTCGTTCTCCGTGAAAGAGCAGGCGCGCTCTGAGAATTTGCCAATGCACTTCACACGAACAGCGGGGAGGGAAGGAAAGCGAGAGGGAATCATTTTTGCCATTCTTTATTTGGACTTAAACTGCGAGCTGTACTGTGAGAGAGGATTCGGGCCTTGCTTGGCTTCCACATAAAGATGAACTATTTGAAAATAGATAAATAAAATAGACGTCTCCTGTGTGCTTTGATTGCTGTTTGATCTCTACATTAGGAAGAGTGACACTGCAGTCACGAGCATAGTCAACAGCATACCTCCTAAGAGGGATATGGGGCTTTTTTTTAAGCTTTCCTTAAAGGGATAGTTCACCCTAAAACAAATATTCTGCCATCTTCATGCCTTTGGAACACAAAATAAGATATTTTGAAAAAAAGAAAAAAAATTCATGCAACAAAAGATCCCATTACATTTCTTTTTTAAGGACAATAACAGGTGTAAACCCTCTTTAATATATATATATATATATTTTTTTTTGTTTGTTTTTTTTTTGTTTGTTTTTGCAAGCCCTCTGATATACTGTTCCTATACATCAGATATTAGATTTACCAAAAATCCTAAAAAATATGAAGTGATTATATTAGGTAAATTGATGTTTTGAATAGATATTGATATTTTGAATGAATATGGGGCTTTCCTTAAGTTCACCTGAAAACAAATAGTCTGCTATCCTCATCTTTTTGTTAAAAAGGAAAAGCAAAAGTAGATATTTAGAAAAATGTCTCAGTGTTGTTGTTATTGTTTGTCCATACAATAAAAGTCAGGTTCAATGTTGTTTTGGACACCATTAGCTTTTATTATATGGACAGAAACAGTCTTCAGTTGTTTTTAATTTATTTATTTGTATGCGTGTAAGCCATATACCTTTATGATATACCTTTCTTATACATCAGATATTAGGCATACCAACAAATCCTGCACAAATATAAAGTGGTGATATCAGGTAAATCGACATTTTGAATGGGTTTGAAAATAAAGCCTGGTTAAAATATGGACATATTTGCGGATTACTTCCCAAATGCAACATTAACCAAAGAGGAATACAGAAAGTGTTGTTTCATTCAAAATCTAATAAAATAAACGTGGTACAACACGTAATCCCACATGCATTGAATAAAATAAGTAGCAGACAATCTGTCTATCTGTTGATGCTATTAGTATAATGCTCCCTCGTGTCTAATGACCCGTGTGCTGGCAGAACGTGCATGTTTGTAATGTGTAAAGTGTAGCGTGTGCGAGTCCACCCAGCCGTTGAATAGAGTGAGATCCGCATGTCTTTAACCCATCTTCTCTGAATAGCTGTGAGGCTCGCCCCAGGCTGAAACACCCCTCGGGGTGTGGGCCTCCCAAACACATTGCAAAGAATCACACAGTCTTTTTTTACACTGCCTCTAGGTCTGTTTTCACACTTATCTCTGTAGCTGTTCCTCTATAGGACCACATGGGTTCTGGTATTCTTCTTCCTGCATTAGAAGAGGCTCTTTATACAATCAATAATTAAACAATGTGCACAAAGTAAAGAGGGTAAATAAAGGGGGAGCTCAACATAGACATGGGCTTGACAGGGGGAAATTAAAGGATGCATTACAGTGAAAGACAGCTCCCTAGAGAGGCAAAAAAGCATTTAAACTTCTATGACTTATAACTAAAGCCAAACGTATAACTTAAGTGAAGCCTCTGAGCACTGATAATTGCAGTCGGATAATTACAAAATCATTATAATATTTTTTCTCCAAGGATAGTGGCCTACAAATGCATGTTTAGAAAATTTAATTGCAAATAGACGTCATACATAATAATGTTTTGTACTTAAAGAACAAAAGGCAATATTTACCATTTATTACCCACTGCAATTACAACATTAGACTGATATATGTGTTCTAGAATCTTTCCGCATTTGTTGTTGAATTTATTAGCTTAGGGTAATAAAGATAAAACGCAATGAACATAACATCAAACAGATAAATAAAATGAATGGCATGCAAATACGCAATCGCAAACAGAACCGCAATGAGGGTACTGCAGAACGGCAAAATTACCACTAAAAGAGTGAATACAGATCTGTAGAAAATGAATGACACGCTGAAATAACCTCTGTGCTCTCCATTCTGTTAGCAGAGCTTGCCATTGATTAAAAAGGTTGAAGAGGTACAATAAAGGCCCGTACTGGTTTCCATATGGCCCAGAAGCCCTAAGGGTGCAGGCCAGCTCATCAAGCCCCAGCTTCCTTTCCTCTCACTGGGACCCCAGCTGGAGAAGAGCCCCCCATTTAAAGCTCCTTCACCGCCATCAACCATAATGGAGCTTGGCTGGGCCTCAACCGCTTACCTCTGTAATTAACAGCACCACTGCTACCACAATTACAGCCCCAGATTCCTCTCCTGGCCTCAGTGTGAATTAGGGACTGAGCTAATAGCTTGGAGGTAGGACACACGGCCTCCTCTTGCCCCCGGGATTGAAGGCTACAATAAGAGGCTGGAATAAAAAAAGCAAGGTCTGATTTTGCACACAGCCGCGTATGATGATAACCCTGTAATTAGCTTACACAAAGCTCACAGTGTAATGGCAAAACACGGTATTTAAATCAAGGGCCAAATTGTAAGCATATGATGCAGGAGAGGGTTATGAACACGATTATAGGCGGAAAAAACTGATGTGTTTTTAAATCACACGACAGAGTGTTGAATACATCACATCTGAATTAGAATACATAAATATGCTACAATACAAATGACTCATTATTAATTTCTCATGAATTTGAGTCATAAGCACTCTCTAGAGTCTAGACAAATCACGATGATGACATCAAAGTTTGGCCTTGGTCAGTAATGACAGGCTTGTCATTGAGACAAGGGTGCATTTTGTACAGAATGTGAATATAAAAACCAGGCAAAGCGGAAATTCTAATGAACAGGGCTTGTGACTGAAGTGTAACTGCATTTGCAAAATAAAAGAAATGGCACATTTCATTTCGCATTTAAAAACAAGCCACTTGATACTTCTGAATTGCTACTGTTGCACAACAGGCACTAGCTAATGCAGACAGTGCATTTGAATGGTGTAACTGCAAGAACAAATCAGAACAAATTTTGTCAACAGATTTATTTTATTTGTTTTAAAAGCAAAATATGCGTCATGTCCCCTGCCTTACCAAAAGCTTTGGTTTTTACAAAATGTTTAGTAATATCACCATTGTAATGTTTTATTAAACATTATGGTATTTTAGAACTGAAATAGTTCCATTTAAATTCAATTTCATGTAAAAAAGATGCATACGATGCATATAAATTATCACGATTCTTATTTATAACTAAATAGTTAAACAAAATTTAAATAAAAACATAATTAAAATAAAAAAATATATAATAAAAACATAATTACAATAAAAAATAACAATATGAATCAAAATAATTCAAATGTGTATTTTCTCCAATAAAATAAAATAATATAATATAATACATACATAGATAGATATATACATAAATGAAAATAACTGAAGGTTATTTAAAGATAATTCATTTAAAACTAAAACAGTCCTACCTTTACTTGAGACTGTGATGTTCTCCACTGTTCAGGCCCGTAGCGGCTAAACTCCTGCTGTGCCCACGGGCGGCATTTTAGGTGGCATGCGTCACAATAGGCCGTTCCCCGTCCACCCACTTCACTATCCATCTTGAAAAGCCATCGCTGGACTTCCATGTGCTCTGTCATCAACCGGGCCAGACCTTCATGAAGCTGGAAGACAGACATATGAATTACCTATAATGTTCCATTCTTTTTCTACATCATCAAATGTAAGTTTCACATGAGGTGTTTAAACAGATGTCTGGCACACAGACCTGCTCCAGGGTGTATACATCCCACTTTCCTGGAGGCATGTCAACCCCTGCGCTACTGAAGATCCTTCTTCCCCCGGATTTAGTGCTGTATAGTTGGGTCACTGCAGGCTCTGTGCCCAAAAGTGGAACTTCAAGCTCATCTGCCACAGCCAGGTCATCAATATAGGTGACACCGCCAATCATGTAGACCTGTTTCCCCTGGATCAAATTCTTGATGCGCTGTAGCGTTCGAGGACTGTACTTCAGGAGCGAAGCTAGACACATATTCCGGGTCTGAAAGAGGAATATAATACACTGTGAGTTAATGGTCAATTTGAAGAGCACAAAAGCTGCAGAATTAATGCTGTTGTTATGTTTCATAACATAATAAGCTCCAATAAAGAGAATACATAACAGAAATACATTTTTGTTATGTATATTTTCCCCCCAAAGGTGAAATCCCAGCAGTCTTTGTGTACATAAATAACTGTCCTTTCCACTCCAGCTCTAAGGTCTTACCCCTCCCTTCGTCTATGGGTGTAATTTATGAACGTGTGCAAACACATTGGGCCCATTACGTGCAGCCGGAAGGGTCATGACCTCTCCTGTACTCCAACACGTTAAATTGATAAAGGAGAGTCAGGGGAGGGCCGTACACCTCTGCAGCCTCTTGTCTTTACTATGTGCTTAGTGATGGGCTCCGTGGGGAAAGCACTAATTACTCCACATCTGTATGTTTGATCCAAGCAGAATTGTTCCGTCTGTCATTGGCACACCATGCTGGCAGCAACGGCTAACAGAGATTTATCCTGCTGACACGTCTGGCAGAGTTTACACATGGAGAGGAATCGACAGGGAAGAGGCAGCGTGTGCCTCTCGAACGCTATACGGCAATAAATAACAGAGGCGCGTTGCTTGCATGTGCAGGCAGTTAGGCCTACAATAATAGAAGAAACAAATCTGCATATAGTGTAAAAAAAAAAAAAAACTCTCCTTCCTTGAAAAATATATATTTTCAAGAATAGTTTACATTTGTGTTGTATTTTTCTATTAACCACTTGAATTGGGGTTTTAAGGTAACTGTTTTTTTAATCTAATAAAATAAGTTAATGAATGGAATTGAACATCTGTTTCAGGTTTATACATCTAACAATGAGTAGAAAAAGATACACTAGTAAATATTATAAATAAACATCATAAATAATAAGTAAATATTACAAATGTTTTAAAAAGTAAACATTTTAATAAATTTAGATTTTTATCATTTGTTTATATAAAAGCCAATTATTTAATTCTGCAAACATTTTGCATTTATAATATCATGAGTAATATTTTATTCTGATAAATTATGAGAAAAATCCATTAAAATAAGTTTGAACTGGACTGAACATCTGTTTCAGGTTTATACATCCAATGAGTAGAAAAAGATACACTAGTAAATATTATAAATACATGTTATAAATAATAAGTAAATATTACAAATAGAAAACGTTCTAATAGTATTTTTAAAATAAATTATTTAGATTTTTATCATTCATTTATATTAAAGCCAATTATTTAATTCTGCAAACATTTTGAATTTATAATATCACGAGTAATAATTGTCTGATAAATTATAAGGCTTTATACATAAAAATACATAGTATTATTATAATAAATATATACTGTAGCAATATTAGAATCATTATAGTTTGGTCCCTGATATCAAAAAGTGTATATGTGACCCTGGACCACAAAACCAGTCATAAGGGTGAATTTTTTTTTTATTGAGATTTATACATCATCTGAAATCTGAATAAATAAGCTGTATGGTTTGTTATGATAGGACAATATTTGGTCGAGATACAACTATTTGAAAATCTGGAATCTGAGGGTGCAAAAAATATAAATATTGAGAAAATCGCCTTTAAATTTGTCCAAATGAAGTTCTTAGTAATGCATAGTACAAATCAAAAATTTAAGTTATGATATGTATATATATATATATATATATATATGATAGGAAATTTTCAAAATGTCTTCATGGAACATGATCTTTATTTATTATCCTAATGATTTTTGCATAAAATAAAAATCTATAATTTTGACCCATGCAGTATATTTTTAGCTCTTGCTAAAAATATACCCATGCTACTTATGACTGGTTTTGTGGTCCAGGGTCACATATACTGACAATGTTTATGTTTAGTTTTAAACACTCATTTTTTTTTAAATGCTAATAAATGATAATATTAAAAAGTCTTCTTTATCTTCTTTGCATTTCTCCTCTTCCCTAGCTTGCTTCCTAATCTAACTGCCTAATAAACTGGTTTTGGATTTCTGCTAAATGAGTAAATGTAAAAGTACAGATCCTTGCACTGAAACCTAATCATTTATGGCAGGTCTGCACAGAGTGGTAAATACGTAGGTCACCTCTGTCGTCCTCTACAGGTGAGAAATAAATCAAATTCTTCTATGAAAATTGTTAACAAATTCATGTGCACCACTATGTTTCAGAAATCACTTTGAGGGGAGACAAAAGGTATGGACATCTACTGTAGGTGTGTGTGTGAATGTGGTGCACCATACAGAAAAATACTCCAGTGCTTCTGGCATGAGGATAGTGAAGCGTTTGGTACAGTGGGACTCAGGCGCAGAAGCGTCACCCAGCTCAATGGCTGTCTGCAGGCCCAGCAGGCGAGTGTAATACTGGAGAACATCCTCACCCAGGCGCACCGGAGACACATAGATGACCTCGACGTTCTCATCTATATGTAACACAAACAGTAATGTTTGCTTTCATGTGTCTGCTGTCAATCCAATTTGATCATGTCATGGTTCACACCCTCACCTCTGATATCACACAGTCGGCCCATCTGGGTATTCTGGAGAACATCAAATCCTCTGAGACTGAGCCTCTGATGTTGGGAATATCCTATTGAACAAATCAAAATTATCTGAAATGAGATTGAAATATTTTAACAATAAATTCAAGACTTTATTCAAAGTCAGGAAACCTGAAAAAAAACTGCTACAAACTAATCTCTATAATGAAATGATTAAATGCATGCAAACTAACAGAGCGAAGCAATAAAAACAATAGGGTTCAACTTCTTAATTATCTGAGCTCACACAGGCCTCTCCTCAGCCACCCCCAGTGCAAAAATCACACTCCATCTGCTGGTGATTACAATCCACACTCATCATCCCCAATAGCCAGCGCAGGTCTCAATGACAAGTTTTCGGTAAATCAGTTTTCTGTGTTTTCTGCACCCAAATACATGTATTTTTTCCCTTTAAAATATTGTGACCAGAAGCCATCATAACGGATGGAAAAGAATTACCCAATGATGGGACGTGGATGATCGTCCTTTTGGTGGAGGTGATGTGTTTCCAGTTGGCTGCCAGACTCTGTGAATCACAGACAACAGAGAATAAAAGAGAGTAAAAGTGATCGGTGACAGACAGCACCCAGCAGCACATGGATTTATCATGTTGTCGGCCCACCGATGGCAGCAAAGGGAGGAAATTATGCTTGTCTTTCTCCCTGGGTCTCATGGAGACAAACCAAGCATAAATCACATTAATTAAATCAGCTAAGTGCATACTTAGAAACATCTTCCCTCTATTAATTCAATTAGAAGGCTACATGAAGCTTTCTGCCAGGGGAAGATTAAGGCTTAATTAAAAGGATGTTAGTGTTTAAAGGGTGGAAACATACACAAGCTTGTGTCTGCTCTCACAGTGAGTGACGGTGAGGATAAATGAACATGTGGGCACTAATTAAGAGACATGCTAGTTTCATAAAGATGTTACAGGAATGACAGCACAGATGAAACATCTGTTCTGACAAATAGAAACTTAATCTAAACGTGAGCCTGTGCTATCACAATCACTCTTTTTATAAGCACCTCTACATTGAAAGTTCAATTCTTTCCTGGGCTATATTGATAAATACAGTATATGTACTATACAGGTATGGTTTCACAGTTTTTTGATAAACAGACTGATTTTATACAACACCTACACACAGTGGAGCAACTGTACTTTCTTATGCCACAGATTCATGATCTGCCATTCAAAAGATGTGACCAAAGTTACTGTATTAAAGACCTGGTCATTCCAAGAAAACTAATAATTATAAAGATTTTAAAAAAAATGTATTTAAATAACAAGGAGGCAGCATGGTTTTGTGGTTTTATATAACATTTCAAATTAATATACTGTAACCATTTAGACACTATATTGCCTGTTACTTTGTCTGTTTTTGCCACACCAGTCATAATAGTTTCAAGACATCAGTTGAATGAATGATTCAAATACTTATTCATAAAGACTGTTGCAAATGAATCAGTGTTTTTGAAAGAACCAATCTTTGACTCACAAATATGAGAAGTGTTTCATTTCCGAATTAATCTTAAAATTAATTTGTAAAAATAATTTTAAAATAATATAGTGCCTTTGCATTGCGGGCATGCAGAGTTTGAAACCCGACTTGAGGACCTTTCCCGTTCCCACCCGCCTCTCGCTCTCTCCCACTTCACTTCATATCTACTCTACACAATCCTATCTAATGAAGGATTCACTAATAGAGCCAATTGTTTCTTTCCTGAATGAACAAAAATTGGTTGAAAAAATAATTGAATGACTCACTAATGAAGACCTTGTGTCCGAAAATGCCTACTACTAAATAGTAGATGAAAAACAGTGTGTGAAAAGAGTAGCATATCCAAAATGACTAAATAACTGTACACAAAAAGTACCAAAATAACCTATTTTTTCCACCAAGGCTCTGAAGTGTGAATCCAGTGAACACTTTACTCTCTGCAAGGCCATGGGAGCGGATTTGTGAATGGCAGAGAAGTGACATAACATGACAGATGTAGTATTAGTTTATAATGCACGCATGCTTATAGCTTACTATATAGAACATATTTTTCCCATGTCGCAAAGTTTGTTCCTCATCAGTTGTAGTATCTAATGTATAGACTGACAGTGCACACAATGAAAGTTAAAACAATGAAAAGTTAAACTGTTAAGTCAATGCTCTTTGAACGCTGATCGACAAATCAGATTCAAGGACCAGAACTAACTGTTATATAAATGTGTATTTTATTCACCTCTGCCCTGATGCGGTAGTTTTCCAGTTGGCGGATACGTGAGGCCTGTAGACTCTTCTTCAAATGGCCCAGTTTGGCACGTTTCAGCAGAGACATGGCAATAACTTGTGCCGCCCATTTGGGCCTGAGTTGGAGCAGGTAGGCGGTACGGGCAGAGTAACGCCTCCAGCAGGTCTGGATGCACACAGCCGCTGCCTGATGCCCCTCGATGCCTTTGTAGCGCTGGCCAGGCTGACACATCAGGTCCCATACCTCATCTCTGTTCTCCAGCACCGAGAGCAGCTTCTCCACATGGGTGCGCCGGCTCCTGCCGTCTCTCCGGTCGAGCTCACCACTCTGCACGCACACTGCCAGACGCTCCCCACACACCCGAGCCAGTGTCACCGCAAAGTCCAGTAGAATCCGCTGCAGCTGGTCCAAAGCCTCTACCATCGCACCCCAGTAGAGACAGTATTGCTTTTTAAACCTACAGTAGTCAGGATCTTCTGGGTCAATCTGACCCTCAGCTATGGTGAAAGGATATTTGCTGACAGCAGCTGGCACTGGAATGCTCTAAGAAATACATATATAGAAATAAGAAGTAAGTATAAAAGCTTTTATTTTTTGCAATATGTCATAAATACAAAAGACCACTGGCTAGCAGAGGGTGACTACTTCAAATCATTACCTATATCTGCCCTAAAGCTATTCCTGACACATTTTACATTACATCAGGGGTAAAAGTTCACTTTACACAGAAAAAGAAAATTGATTATCAGTCAGTTCTAAAGCTCTCGTGACTAGATTATTACAACAGAAAACACAGACTCATCTAAAATGTTACCCCAG
Source organism: Barbus barbus (assembly GCF_936440315.1). NCBI lineage: Eukaryota > Metazoa > Chordata > Actinopteri > Cypriniformes > Cyprinidae > Barbus > Barbus barbus. The sequence goes on from NC_136750.1 coordinate 20,044,876, forward strand.
CAAGCAGAACACACTATATATCCTTGTCATACATAACTTCATGTATGTTAGTATAAATAAATACTACCTGCAGGTTAAGTGGGGTAAGTCGGGCTATCCCACGATTCAGCACTCCATTGTCAGAGCTTGCAGAAGTAGCTGAAGGAGGGGGGGTGTGAATGGTCCTGGATGATGGACTCTCAGTTCCTGATCTTCCAAGAGCCATTTCATCTCTTCTCACATCCATCTCCAGTTTTGAAGCCCTTTCTGACTCATCTAAAATCATATAAGAAGTACATACTACAGTCAAAGACTGTACAATATACATAACCGAAATAAGAAAACAATATATAAATATATGTAATATTTGTCCAGTTATTTGATTGACATTTTGTATCAGAAGTGCACCACCATTTTAGACTGTATTAATGATTATTTATGGTATTGATATATATTTTTAAAAAGTACTAAATATGCCTGACACTTAAAATATCACAGACTGAAATCTGCTGAAAATGAAGTGTTAATTGAACAAAAAAGCAATACTGGAGGCTTTTTTTCCATAGTAATTCAATTTACTACCTCTACATATGAAGAGTTCATTTGCAAAAACAGATAACTCCATTTTTAACAGTTCTCAGTAATCATGTTTTTTCCTTGTGCATTCCAATTAATCTCAATCAAAGTGCAGTTGGGTTATTTTGACTAGGTTAAAAAATAACTAAAAAAACAGCTAACTAACACAATAAAACACAATAAAAACATGATAACATAATAAAAAACATGATTTTTGAAAATATTAAAAAATGGAGTAATCTGTTTTTGCAAATAAACTCTTCATATGTAGATTGTTGGGATTCAATACAAAGCAAAAAGCTGAATTTTTGGATACATACAAATTGACTTTCTAACTTTAAATGTAGGCCGCAAGTGTGTAATGACATTGTGGAAATAGACTGACCTGTCTTACTTTGGCCACTGTCCTCTCTCTGAAGCACATGGACAGCTTTGGGCTGTACTGGGGTTTGCACTGAAGAGAGGTCAGCTGCTGAGGGTAGCATCCCTGAAATGCAAAAAATTAAATAAAATAAAAAAAGTAATAATAATTTTAAAAAGTCTTACAATCTGCGGAGAGGATCTGTACACAAAATTACAGCATATTATTCATGAACACAAATAGAGGGCACAAACAAACAAATTAATTTATGCAAACATGCATAAAAAGTTTGACGTTCAGCGATTTGTTTTTTTGTTGGGGGGGGGGGGGGGGGGGTGAATAATTTTTTCCAGCAAAATAACATTAAGTGAAAGTAAACATTCATAAGGTTACGAAATATTTCTATTTCATCTGTGGTTCCATCAAAGAATCATGCAAAGAAAATGCGTCCCAATTTCCACTAAAATATTAAGCAGCACAACTGTTTTAACTGAAAATAATAAGAAATATCTCTTGAGCACCAAATCAGAATATTCAAATGATTTCTGAAGGATCGTGTGACACTGAAGGCTGGATTAATGACTGCTGAAAATTGCTATTGCAGGAATAAATAATTTAAATATATTAAAATAGAAGTTATTTTACATTTTAATAATATTTCACAATGCTACTGTTTTTACTGTATTTTTTCTCAAATAAATTCAGCCTTGGTGTACATAAGAGACTGTCAAAAACATTCAACAATCTTATAGACTCAAAACTCTTGAACAGTAGTGCATATAATGCATAAAGAAATACTGTATCATTTGTAAAAAAAAAAAAAAAAAAAAAGAAAGAAAAAAGAGGCTTATACCTGCATTCATGTCTCTACATTCGGGTGGTGGTTTGGGGTGTAGGTGTTTAGGCAGACCTTCACGTGCTGCAGTGAAACTCGAATTGGGGCCAGTGACAAATCTTTGAGTCCCAACCTAGAAAAACCAAGGCATTCAAATGTTATGTTTTCATTACATAAATGTACACTATACTCTTTCTAACCACTATGGTTCAACTAAGCCGGAACATAGTTATTTTAAAGAGCTGCTTCACCCAGAATTAAAATGTCATCATTTATTTCACTGTACTTCATACTTTTAATTCATAATTTTCACATTGACTGTAGTACTGAAATCTCATTTGAATGATTTAAATATCTGCATATTGAAGTTTGATGTGAAAGAGAAACATGGTCACCATATGCTTTCATCAACAAGGAAAATGTTATTTTCGTTTTTGGGAGAACTTTCCCTTTAAGCTTGACCTAAGTAATGGGCCTTTCTTAAAAAGGCAATAAAACATTGTCCAAACATGGATGAATTACTGAGCCCTGAATGATAGGTCTGTGGTCAAAGGTCAGAGGTATTGAAAGTGACAGAACAAAGGGTATTAACCTACTGCCCCGTCTCACTGAGCCAAAAAGACCTGCCTGCAGGCTCTAAAGCCACCATTTACCCTATACTAGAAGAAGAGAGAGAGGGAATATTCTTCGCTCAATAACTTGCTCACGGAGAATGCTATTAGCTTCGGGTCACTGATCAGATTTTTCCCTCCAAACAAAACTTTGTTGTAAAAGGCTGGGAGACGACTATCCATTAATCAGGCTGGTGGCAGCTTGTAGATGTCAAGAAATATGGTTTCTCTTTCTCTCGGTTCCACTGGCTGTAGCGAACCACAAGTGCATGCACATTTGCGAGAGAGAGCGCGGTGATGTTGTGTGATTACAACCAACAGATTTTCCGCATTCATTAAAACAAAGCTGGAGCTAAAATACAGGCAGTTAATGACATTGTAAACTGGCCAATAAGCCCCCTTCCCTGAAGCAATCAATCACATGCTGGCAATGCTTTCTGGATACTTTGAGCACGGCTCGGTTTATTTGTCTCGCACCTTCTCTCAAGTGAACAGCTGCTTGAAATCTTCTAGAATTAAATTCCATCAGAGCAATGCCTAAAATGCTCGTACCACCTCATTATCATATAATAGTTCATAAATCAAATGAAAGTCATGCTCCACAGTCCACAAAAAAAGGATGTACTGCAATAATTAGGACTTTTATGGCAGTCATATAGCGACTAATATAATTCATCATTAATTTTTACAGTCATTTTGATAAAAACAAGCACCAAAAAGCCCAATAAAAACATGTTATCTACAGAAAATTTATAGCCGATTAAAAGCAAGATGGCTACATCACAAGCTAAACTTTTTTGGTGCAGAAAAACGCAACGAGCAGGATGTGCATTTATCATAGCAAACAAAACAGCATCAAAAAACGGGATCGGTCATTTCCTCAGTGCATATAAACATATAATGGAGAGCACACTGCAAGTTTGTCAAGTTGTGGGCACATGCCAGACAGAGCCCTTCTGTACTCTCCTCATCCTGCTGTTCCGGATTCTCCCCCTGATGTTCTCTGGCCTGTCTGTTGTCACACCACTGAGCTCCCTGACAAACCACGAGCACCGGCCAGGTGTTTGGAGAGGTTTGGAGGCTCGCAGCTGTTTAAGTGGTACGAGGGGACATTTAAAAGAAAAAAAAAACAGTGGGAGCTCCTTCAGAGACTCAGCGGAGAACTAGCCGACAGCACAGAGGTATTGACGCAGCAGGCAGAGCGCCAGCGAGTGCCAGTTGGGTAAGCCACGGCTGTCTTATTGGCATGCAGGAACAGGTACCAGTGCCTGTCCTGAGACAGCTGTAAAGCAGCAGCCCATACAACTGCAATCAGGCGGTGGCCGTCCTCCGAAGAATGCTGATGTGCCGCAATCTGCGTCTGTCTGCTTTCGGCAGCCAAATCTCATACCTTCTTCTCAGCAACATGACAGCCTCCTCACAAGTGACAGGCAGAGGATGCTGGAGATAGAGGAAGAACCGCAGCGGAAAGCAGAAGGGGGGAAACAGAGCACCAAAACAAATGGTGACCTTTAGAAAGATTAATTTGTTTACCAACAGACAGATTTAGCTGTCACTGCCAAACCAGGTGACCTTCAAATCCGCATCTCCTGTTTGAAAGCAAATTAACTGGAGCCATCTATTATTACACGCCAGTCACGTTATTTCTTTTCATGAGGTTCATGTGACAGACGCTGGTATTAAGGCAACAGCCAGAGCTGGCCACCATATAATCAACACTATCAATAAGCCTTAATCATAAACGGTGCTGGATTCTAATGCAGCCACACATGTAAAATAAAAAAAACAACACTATAGTATTAGAGGGACAATTCACACACACAAAAAATACAATTCTGTCATTATTTACTTACACTGTCGTTCCAAACCTATGTGACTTTATTTCTTCTGTGGAACCTAACAGAAGATATTTTGAGAAATATCTCATACAATCGTTTGGTAACCAACATTCTTCAAAATATTTTCTTTGTGTTCTGCAGAAGAAATAAAGTCATACAAGTTTGGATGGAACAACACGAGGATGACAAAATAATAATAGAAAAATATATATATATATATATTTCAGCAACTCACACTGGCCCCAGTTCTCTTGTGCAGATGAGGAAGCTGAATCCCATAATTTTGTTGCACAATCTCCTTGTTCTTTGGGTGAAAAGGGTTATTTAGCAGACGCATGATAAATGCTGATTTGTGCTGTTGGGGAGATAGAGCCATAGATTACAGGATAAATAATTTTCTTGTCTTAACAAATGTTACAAGTGTAAAGATGGAAACCTTTTCCCCTGGTGATGGACCGGGAATCTGGCATCTAAGAGGACGTGCATTTGCTATTGTCTCATATGGTGGCTGCCTACAAAAATGTTATAAAAACATGTTAGGGGTAATGTGATTTTACATAATCCAGTTGACAGAGTTTTTTTTTTTTTAAATACCATTTAACAAGCTTGGCGGGGACAGGCTTCTTTTCAGGCTCTTCAATACAGGGTAGAGTCAAAAACTGATTATTAATGGTTTTCAGATGATCTTCTGCATGCCTCTGTAATTCAATAAACAAATATTTACAAGCATCATTCTTCCATGCTCCACATTTCATTTATTTCCAATGCATGAATCTTACAACTCAGGGACTGCAAAACGAGACGACTTATTTAGATGATTAAGATTTAGTAAGATAATTAGTTATATATATATATATATATATATATATACACACACACACACACACATATATGTGTGTGTGTGTGTGTGTGTGTGTGTGTATAAGTAATTATCTTACTTTTATATAAAAAAAAAATGATGCTAAAAATACAGGCCTACAAAACTTTGGGGAAAAAAAACAAGAAGGAAAATAGATTTTGTCATTTTTTTCAACTCTCCCACTACATAAATTTGGTACTGTATGTTGAGTATTTAAATAATGCAGACCTGAATTATCCATAACTATTCAAGTCAAGTTGTCATAAAGTTGGCTTTATATACCCTTATTCCATGTTCTGTCCTGCTGATGGCTGCATCCAAAGCTTGAATGTCCAAAACTTCCCCATTCTCTTGCACAGTCAATCGAACAAGATTCTTTTTTAGTTGTCTTAAATCATCCTGCACCTAAGACACAATAAAGATAACAAGAAAATAGTTTTACACACGTAATTATATCATATTCAATTACATCATGCAACTAGCATAGTTTCAAAGTAATTAAAACTTCAACAGTAACGTTAGCTGTCAGGTCTTCTTTCATGTTATTCTGTACCTGAGCACATTACCTGTACTAAAATATGCCCAACTTCATCCTTATTTTTAAGGACGTCGGCCATTTTTCTACTAAACAATTCTCATTTAAGCTTTTTTTTTCTAATTGTGCCTTCACGCTTCCTTCCAAGTCTTACATTTTTCCAAACAAAGGCTGGCTGTAACTATGGCAACACGACGCATATGTCTCCACTGTTAGAACAGTAGTGTTTGTTATTATTACCATTTTGATATTATTTAGGGTGTATCACTGACTGACTTGCGTTATTTCTATAGCTATTCACTGGAAAGCTGTTTTGCTTGAACTCTAATTAAACTTTAGATTTTCTAACACGTGCGCGCAGACACGGAAGTAAGTTGAGGTTAGAGGTGAAAGGTTTCCTGGAGGTGGTTGACAGTTGTTGCTAACGTGCTAACTTTCATTAGGAGCTGTTTTTAAGTGTCCAAACGCTTAAAATGGCAGATGACCAAGGAGATGAATCACCTACCCTGCCTTGTATCTTAGTCACAAGTTGTGATTCCAGCTTTAAAGAAGAGGAGCTCATTAGACGTGAGTAAAATGAGGAAATCTATTCTAAACTTGTTAGCCTTGATGCTATGCTAACGTTAGCTGTCAACAACAACAACCAAAAAAAAAAAACACGCATTCATTGTGCTGTCTCCTAATTACAGATCAAAATGTGTCGATTGCGATAATGGTTTCATTGTTAATCGCTTAAAATATACTGTGCGTTAATGTACTGTGTAATGATAGCATAAAATCAATATTTTTTTCTAGAGATTGCCCAATTCTTCATCTGGCTTTTTGCTGATTTAATGTAACATGCAGTGCTTCGTAAACATTACAGTTTACACGTCTGTCTCTTATATAGGTTTTCTAATCACAACAATCTTATATTATTAATAAAACATGATCCAACTGGACGATAAATGTGAATCACACTACTGATGCTGTTATTGATGCTGGGCTACAGTACATAATAAGTGTGCAATATATATAGCCAGATACATTTGGTACATCCATTTTTGAATCCTTATGCCTAAGTTAGTGCTTTACTTTAGAACATTATAGAATTTTTTTTTTATATTCTTTACATCTAGTGATTCTTTGTGTCCAGCAGGCGGCAGTGTTGAGCTTCAGTTAATTTATAGATTATGTCTAGAGACTATTTTCACTGTTAGTGTTTTTTTTAATGATATCATACACACACTTGGCCAATAACAGTTTTTAATGTTTTATTTCAGAGATATTGGGCTCAGAATCACTACCTCAAGCTACCAAGATAGAGGAAAAAGTTTCTTGGTATCCATGGACAATCAACAACAAGTACTACACAGCAAACGTCAACTTATGTGTTGTTTCAAGTCCATTCGATATGAATACAGAGGTTGCGCGGTCTATGCAAGCATTCATTGTTTACTTTGACAGCAAAACTGTGAGTTATCGACATTATGATCATTTTACAAATTCACCATTCAGTGCATGTGCCTTGCTTCAACTCTTTTTGTATTTCAGAAAGACGGTCTTAACAGTGTCAACTCCTGGTTATCAGTGGTGGAGGATTTGGCTCCAGAAGTGCTGATCCTAGTGTGTGACCATGCATGTGACAGTGGTGAGTGTGTGTTTGGTACTACATACTTATTCAGTGATTTGGGTGCAACATATGCAGTTTTCTGCCAAGTTTGGTGTAAATATGCCATTGCAGGTGTTAGCAAACAGGAGGCCCAGCAGTGGTGTCTAGCTCATGCATTTGAATTAGTAGAGCTCAACCCTCAAGATCTACCTGATGAAGATGGTGAGAGACAAAACTAAGTTTAGTCACGATTATGCACGTGAATCATTTTGTTTACAGTCTTTGTGTACCCCATAGATGACTTCCCAGAGTCCACTGGAGTAAAAAGAATCGTTCAGGCCCTCAATGCCAACGTGTGGTCCAGCGTTGAGATGAAAGATGGTGAGATTGTACTGCTCTAATACGAAATATACAATGGCATCTACAACAAATCATATTCATATTCAATTAGCTTTCCCTTTAATTATCATTTATTCTTCTCAGAACACAGTCAGGGATTTGGGCTAATGAGCAGCCTGGTGGCCTCTCATCACAATAACCCACGACCCAGTCAAGAGACACTGGTTAGCCTTTTCTAATTGTGCTGTTCTTTAATGTATGTAGATGAACATTATTTACAGTATTTTAGAGTCTCAAGGTCATCTCGTTGTAACAGACAATTTTTTTTCATTATTAGTCCTCTCATTCCCCATCCAACAGTACAGATGAAGGCACTGAGAGCCAGAGAGCAGAGACTAACCAGAATAATGCAGTAGAGACAGCAGTCGGTAAGTGCTTTTGTTAAGGCCAATATATTTATACTCATTTTGGAGGAAAATTAATGATATGATAAAATAGGATATTAGCATTTAAAGTACAAATGGTGTAAGCCATTGTTTGAATACTTACTTGAAAGTACTTGTGTTCAGTGTTTAATGAAATATTTGCTAATCTGTCACAGATCCCATGATTGACGTAGACATACAAGAGTTGGCTAATTTAACTGCTGGAGATGCAGATGTGGAGAATTTTGAGCGACTCTTTACAAAATTGAAAGAGATGAAAGGTACACAAACACACACACACACACATACACACATATATATATATATATATATATATATATATATATATATATAATATAAATGTGACCCTGGACCACAAAACCAGTCTTAAGTCGCTGGGGTATATTTGTAGCAATAGCCAAAAATACATTGTATGGGTCAAAATTATTCAATTTTCTTTTATGCCAAAAATCATTAGGACATTAAGTAAAGATGTTCCATGAAGATATTTTGTAAATTTCCTAATGTAAATATATCAAAACTTAATTTTTGATTAGAAATTGCTTAAAGGCGATTTTCTCAATATTTATATTTTTTGCACACTCAGATTCCAGATTTTCAAATAGTTGTATCTCGGCCAAATATTGTCCTATGCTAACAAACCATACATCATTGGAAAGCTTATTTATTCAGTTTTATGGCAATTTTATGGCTTTCTCAATTCCATAAAATAGACCTTTATGACTGGTTTTGTGGTCCAGGGTCACATATACACTACTGTTCAAACCTTTGGGGTCAGTAGTTTTTTATGTCTTGGTAAGAGGTTTCTTATGTTCACCAAGAATACAGTAAAAGCAGGAATATTATGAAATTTTTACAGTATAACCTCATAACCTTTAACTGTTCTATATTTTAATATATTTTAGAATGTAATTCATTCCTGTTATGACAAAGCTGAATTTGGTGCTCAAGAAACATTTGCTATTATCACTGTTAAAAGTTGTGCTGCTTAATGTTTTTGTGGAAACTGTGACATTTTTTATTTTCAGGATCTTTATTGTGATAATTTAATGTGTTCTTGTTGAATAAAATATTTTAAATAATTTACCGAAACTCAAAAGTGAAGACCTGTTTTTACAAATAATATTGATTATATTCTTAAAACTCTTTATTTGTAGACAAGGCTTCTTCGTTGCCACATGAACAGAGGAAAGTACACGCAGAAAAAGTAATATACCTTTAATATTGTCTCATTAATACTAATGCTAATATTTTTATCATTAAAATCTAAATGTTGCGTTAACAATTGAATTGCCCTCAATCAGGTTGCTAAAGCGTTCTGGATGGCTATTGGTGGAGATCAAGATGAGATTGACGGCTTGTCATCAGGAGAGGAGAGTTAAGGCCCCAGATTCCACTGTTGATACTCAGCCCACCCTTTGAAACCCCAGTCATCCCAAATCTGCCCGGCCCAGTCCTGTCCCGCCCGAGAAACATGGAAGAATGTAGGCAAAAAACGGCAATGGAGATTTTCATGATACTGCTGTTACTATAATGTCATTGTCCAGCACCTCAATCAGGCAGTACAGAGTGATTATGGGCCTTTGGCTTCAAACTATGTAATCGCAGAGCCATGGGACGGGTTGCAGGGAGCAAGATTGTTTCTTGCCTGTTCTTTGGTGGTGTCAGTGCAAGTCTGCAGCCACATACAAGGATGAAGCCTATGGTTCTGTCAAAAGAGTTGTAAATCAAATGATGGATGAGCTGACAAAAGTGGATTGTTTTTAAACTTTTATTTTCCCGATGTAAGTCACAATTACGGACTATGCTTGTGCATGTCATTAGCTCTTCATCAATTAAAATAACGATCTGTCGAATCAGTTTTGATGTTCTTTTGTTTTGTTTGGAAATACATTTGTCAAATACATTTGACATGATGAAATCATTCTGTACAAACTGTATGAAAAAGTCTGAAGCGATGCTCTTAAAACATTTTATTATTAAAACTTACATAAAAGTCAATATGACAGTGAATGCAAGAGAAGTAAACATAAGTGTACGTTACAGAAAAGCAAAAAGGAAATTCAGGGCAAACAAGAACTACGCACCTGTTTCAGAAAATTAATTAAATTACTGACACTATAAGACAAAGAATGTTGTATTTGCTTCCAAATCAAGAGTGCAAGAAAATAAACGGGATTATAAGCAATATTCCAGCAAAAAGGACAAATCTAAATAATATCAACAGTCCGCCGTGTGCTTTGGCCCTGTTGAGTCAAAGATGAGGAGCCGGCAAGATTAATAGCAAAAAAATAGCTTGGGGGAATCAAACACAAGCATCAGTTGTTCAATGAAACATCAATTTGATTTTAAAAATCAAACAGAAATTTTCATGATCAGTGATTCAGAGCTTATTTTCTTGAGACCAGACATCTTCCAATAAAATGAGAAACATGCTTTTGGACTGCTGATGTATGCTGTTAGTTGTTGAATGTTAGTGCTAACAAATCAAGGAATTTGAATAACCTGATGAGCAAAGGGTCCACATAAAAATCTAGCCATTTACACTAATGTCTTGTGAAATCAATTTTTTACATGAAAATACAAGCGTTTCAAGAGCTGCCAGCAGTACTTGCCCTCCATTTTTCTGTGAAAAATAAAAACTCAAAATAGTGGCAATTTTTGACCCATCAGAAATCACAGACAGTAAAATAGTGTAGTATGTAGAGATATGAAATGCTGAGCTCAAAAATCAGTTGACTGGATTGACAGTCCTGAGTTTCAGACATCCCTTTGATGCGCCAATCATACACAGAACAGAATCAACGAAAGAACATTGAAATCAAGTGATTGCTGAAAAGAAAAAGTGATGACTAATGGTGAGGTCACATTAACAGTTCTGTGAATTTTCCCAGGCAAAATCCAGTCATTTCGATAGGATTCTGTGCAATCACGCAAAAGACTGATGCTAAATATATCACAACATTGTTGACAACAGAGTGTAAAAATCTGTGAAATTTTGCTAATGTGACCATTTTTTGTTTGATATCTAACATGACAAGGATCTTAATTACAATACCCTATGGCAGCAGCAAAAATATACTTTCGCAATCTCCATTCAGTTTATAATGCAAAAATACTTCATACAAAATGTATTTGCTGAGCATAATTCAAACAGTAACCATCAAGTTCAAGAAATAAAAATGGCACTATTAGCTACTAGCATTTGTCACTGACAAATTTCCAATGCTATTTTCTTGTTCATGCCATCACTGGGTGCTTTTCAAAACAAATGCTTTTCATAATCAAGGCTAAGTACCTCTGTTCTAACTCTATACACTCGGTTCCATACAAACCTGGTCAACCGTGCATATGAAACCAAAGGCATTGTATATTGACCTGTCCAGCGCAGTGCAATTTACTTACAAACAGCTTCCCGAAGCACTAGCTTCAGGTTAACAGACTGTAAAAGTTCACACAAAACCCCTTCACTGAAGGTGGTGGAAATAAAGCCCTCTTTGAGGCCCCCTATCAGGATGTTTATGATTTTAAGCAATCATATTCCGAGCCCATGGTTCTAATACCTTCAGATCAAATTAAATGCGTGATACACTTCTTGATCAAAACAAAAATGGATAAAATCATGATTTCATTATCACATTTAAATTCACAATGAGGAAAATGCCTCATTTTAAACTCATCACACTGAGGAAACATCATCCACGCTCCTTGAGTGTCATTGTTTCAAAGTGCTTCAACTGTACGTGTCTATTTTTGCTCACAGCAAAATATTAGGATCTGTAAATGATAAAGTGACACTCTGAGGAGTCCAGCAGGTGTTTGTCTCCCCCGTCCTTGGTTTCGCTCTGTTTGTTTGCTTGGCATTCAGCATCAATAGAGGATGTCATTAGAAGGGTATAGTTACATGGTTTGTCCTATGACACGCTGGAGCAGCGGAGGTTCGGAGAGCCCATCTGAGTGAGCACCTTGTCCAGCCACTGCAGGGGGCCGTTGAGATGCAGCTCTATCCAGCAGGGGGTGCTGGTCACTGTCTGCCGCCTGCAGGAAGGAGAATCTGGGTCACTAATGTGCTTCCATGCCTGCAGAGCATTTTTAACAAACTACAGACCAGCCAGGAATATCCGTTTTACATAATCAAGGGCAACTAAGCTTTTTGTGTGCTAGCGTCACAGAAATAAAGTGATTAAATGCCATTTGTGCGTTTGTTTTTAATACTCAGCATTTATGAGTTCAGAGCACTTTTGAAAGTGATGCAGTTATAAGAACAGATTTAGAAAGCAGGTTCTACCTTTGCATAAGCAATCAATTGAAAAATGAATGGTAGAATTAAGTAAAATATTATTACAATTTAAAATAACTGTTTTCTACTGTAATATATTTGAAAATGTAATTCATTCCTGTGAAGGAAAAGCTGAATATTCTCGTTTCTATTCCATTCCTAAATCCAGGGTTTGTACAGAAATTGCAAAATGAAATTCCAGGACTTCCAAGGACTTTAAGCACAATTTTTTTGGTTTTCAATGACTAAAATCAGAGATCTCACTTATCAAACAATACTGTTATTATCTTTCAAATTATAATACATAAACTAATAAAACAATGGTACAAATTAAGTGCAGCTCAAGCAAAGCATGCAGTGACTATGGCCACTTTAACATTTAAAACTATACTGTGGCAAAGTACATTTTCCTATTATTTTATGAATACATGATTGACCTGAAGAATAAAAGCTATATCATACACTTGGAAAAATATGAGCTGTATCATGCTTGTAGACGCTAGGGGTGTGACAATAAGCTTAGCTCATAAAATAAGACAAAATACAGAGACTTGGTTCGCTAGAATGAGAGAATATTTTAATACTATTTTTAAGAAATTTTCAATTGCAAAACATTTGTCTTTTAATCACAAAACAATGCAGTTGTGTTTTGAAATGCTTTAACTGATCTAGGGCCATAACTAACAATTATTTTGGTAATCTGATCATCTTTAGTAATAAAAATAAACCTAAGTGAAAAAGAGGCTTTAATATGACTATATTTATATATAAACTAACGATGAGGCAATCATAATTGGTTCAAATAAAAAGTATCAAATCCAAGTAATTACATGGTTTTATTGAACAAAACTGTTAAAAAGCATAATGTAATATGCCTAATTGCCTATATATAATATGAATATGCCAACTTAAGTACATTATGTATTATAACAAATTCAAGCAGAGAGCGTTAAGCGTTATTCAATGACGTTTAAATCCATTTAACAAAAGCAAACTCAGAGACTTTTATTTAGAAATCGCATGTTTAGAAATATGTTGATGTATTCTCCTGTGTTGGCATAGGTTTGTAAATGATTTACATTACAAATCTACACAGATAACACACACTGTTTTCCCAGATGAACGTTAAGCAGCCCAAACTCCAGCATATGCTGAGGAAGAGTTTGTGGACTGAGCTGCTGAGATGGAGATGTGCTTCACGCTTGTAAATGATAACAGTGCAACACAAAGCGAGTCAGACTTTATATGCGTTCCCAAATGAAACCAAAACGAACAGCACATGCAATATAATGCAAGCTGAAACATCGCGATTATTGATTTTTTTTTTTTATGGCTAATTGTTTGAGGCCAGTGGTAAACTGTTGATTATTGGCTAAAGGAAAACACAATTACTTTTTATTAAATAATAATTTTCCAGGACAACAACAATGATTTTCCAGGACATTTTACAATTTCTCTCATTTTCCATGTTTTCCAGGACTAGAAAATTAGTCATCAATTTTCCAGGTTTTCCAGGATGCGTGTAGAGTATATATAATTATTATATAACAGAATATAAGCAGAATAAAAGTGTTAATATATCCTATAATAATAGGAATATGTGCAATTTCTTGTAGAATAAAAGTATAAATTTTACTAATCCCAAACTTTTGAACAGTAATGTGTGTGCTACCTGTGATGAGTGAATTATTATAGGATAGAAAAATAACCTGTAATAATAGGAATATATGTAATTTCTTGCAGTATAAAAGGATTAATTTCTTTCAAAAGAAAATAAAAATCTTACTGATCCTAAACTTTTGAACAGTAGTGTACTGTATATGCTACCTGTGATGAGTTAATTATTTTAGGATAGAATACAAACTACAATAATAGGAATATATATATATATATATATATTAGTGGTGTCAAAATTACCGCGTTAACGCATGCTATTAATTATTTTCAGATTAACGCGTTAAAAATATTTAATGCAATTAACGCAGGGGCGGGGCTTGGCCACCCCATTCGCAACTGCTGCCTCTGTCTCTTTTTTTCTTGCAAAGTATTGCGTTTATTTAGATGCAGAATGTCTTTATGACCACATCAAACAGGAGAAGTTTCAGACACGTGCGCTATACGTCGCCTCCACGCCAGACGCGAGTCAAACAAGCGCGTAAAAGATACTGTGCTCGTAGCGCGCACTCTTCAAATACACCGGTGTGCGCTGTGGCCTATATCATTTCATATCATACAGAGAAAGAAACTACGTACATGAAGTTACCAAAAAGGCGATTAAAGCTGCCTTAAACTGTGTGCATGCATGCAATACATGTTATATATGCGTCACATTTAAGTACATGTCTCTGAAATGGTTTTAAAAACTGTCCTGAGGCACCCCAGCACTGTCTCCCTCATCTAAAATACCCAATTCAACTCATCCGCTCATTAGTTGAGACTTTCAGACCTGAAGTGTGTCAGAAAATGTAAAGAGATTTGTGAGAAAATAAGATGCATGTCGGATCCCCATCACCTTCAGCAGCAGCAGCTTTTAAAGCAATAGCAGGCAAATAAGTTAATAACCAGCTGCTGTGATGTCTATTAATCCAAGAACAAAAGAAAAAAGAGCAAATCAATAACTTTTATAGTTTTAAGGGGTTCATCTATATTTAATTTAGAATTTAGTGTTTGGTAAGTATTCATTTTATGTATATTTCTGCTGAAGGGCACAGCTAGCTAAATATGTCATTTATTATAATGGGTTCATGTGAAGATTGTTTTAAGTTCACTTAAATTAGACGTTAAGTCTAATAAATGTTAAAATTGATAGCTCTCAATTATACTGTAATGCTGAATGGCTACAGTCAATGGTTAAATATTCAGGGGGCAAAACTTTTTTTTTATAGAGACATCAGTAGTATTGACATCAGTGATGCTGGCCTTCAATCATAAAAAAGATACCATTAAAGAAATATTAAAAATATACTGTCTTTATGTTGTTTGTACATTGTACATTTGAAGATTGTTTATTTAAAAACTTGAATGTTAGGTGGGGTTAAGCGTGATTAATCACGATTAATTTTAGAAAAATGTGTGATTAATTAGTTAATTTTTTTAATCGATTGACAGCACTAATATATATATATATATATATATATACACAGTATCTCACAGAAGTGAGTACACCCCTCACATTTTTGTAAATATTTTATTATACCTTTTCATGTGACAACACTGAAGAAATGACACTTTGCTACAATGTAAAGTAGTGAGTGTACAGCTTGTATAACAGTGTAAATTTGCTGTCCCCTCAAAATAACTCAACACATAGCCATTAATGTCTAAACCGCTGGCCACAAAAGTGAGTACACCCCTAAATGAAAATGTCCAAATTGGGCCTAAAGTGTCAATATTTTGTGGGGCCATCATTATTTTCCAGCACTACCTTAACCCTCTTGGGCATGGAGTTCACCAGAGCTTCACAGGTTGCCACTGGAGTCCTCTTCCACTCCTCCATGACGACATCACAGAGCTGGTGGATGTTAGAGACCTTGTGCTCCTCCACCTTCTGTTTGAGGATGCCCCACAGATGCTCAATAGGGTTTAGGTCTGGAGACATGCTTGGCCAGTCCATCGCCTTTACCCTCAGCTTCTTTAGCAAGGCAGTGGTCGTCTTGGAGGTGTGTTTGGGGTCGTTATCATGTTGGAATACTGCCCTGCGGCCCAGTCTCTGTTTCAGTATGTCACAGTACATGCTGGCATTCATGGTTCCCTCAATGAAGTGTAGCTCCCCAGTGTAGCACTCATGCAGCCCCAGACCTTGACACTCCCACCACCATGCTTGACTGTAGGCAAGACACACTTGTCTTTGTACTCCTCACCTGGTTGCCGCCACACACGCTTGACACCATCTGAACCAAATAAGTTTATCTTGGTCTCATCAGACCACAGGACATGGTTCCAGTAATTCATGTCCTTAGTCTGCTTGTCTTCGCAAACTGTTTGCGGGCTTTCTTGTGCATCATCTTTAGAAGAGGCTTCTTTCTAGGACGACAGCCATGCAGACCAATTTGATGCAGTGTGCGGCGTATGGTCTGACTCTGTGCACTGACAGGCTGACCCCCCACCCCTTCAACCTCTGCAGCAATGCTGGCAGCACTCATACGTCTATTTCCCAAACACAACCTCTGGATATGATGCTGAGCACGTGCACTCAACTTCTTTGGTCGACCATGGCGAGGCCTGTTCTGAGTGGAACCTGTTCCGTTAAACCGCTGTATGGTCTTGGCCACCGTACTGCAGCTCAATTTCAGGGTCTTGGCAATCTTCTTATAGCCTACGCCATCTTTATGTAGAGCAACAATTCTTTTTTTTAGATCCTCAGAGAGTTCTTTGCCATGAGGTGCCATGTTGAACTTCCAGTGACCAGTATGAGAGAGTGAGAGCGATAACACCAAATTTAACAATCCTGCTCCCCATTCACACCTGAGACCTTGTAACACTAACGAGTCACATGACGCCAGGGAGAGAAGATGGCAAATTGGGCCCAATTTGGACATTTTCACTTAGGGGTGTACTCACTTTTGTGGCCAGCGGTTTAGACATTAATAGCTGTGTGTTGAGTTATTTTGAGGGGACAGCAAATTTACACTGTTATACAAGCTGTACACTCACTACTTTACATTGTAGCAAAGTGTCATTTCTTCAGTGTTGTCACATGAAAAGATATAATAAAATATTTACAAAAATGTGAGGGGTGTACTCACTTCTGTGAGATACTGTAATTTCTTGCAGAATAAAAGTATTAATTTCTTTCAAAAATAACAATAATGATCCTAAGCTTTTGAATGGTAATGTATGTGCTTTCTCTGACGAGTGTCTTGGTTTACCTGTATTCCGCCCCCCAGCCTTTGACGAAGCTCATGCGAATGGTGCACATACGGGTCAGCTGGTAAACAGCCTCAAATCCCTGATTCACTGATTGGGCCAACAGAGCTGCAAACTCCTGATTATTGAAGATCTTCAGATTACAGCCTGAGGCAAACACAAATTTATATATATGCTTGAGTGCTTCTAAGAAACAGAATGAGGAAGTCTGACACTAGAACATGCTTGAGTGACTCACAGAATGTATATACACAGCTGCACATTCATCCAATCAGTACACAGACGGGCTGACTCACCTGGAGGAATCTTACATACTGTGGCGGGGTGCCAGCCATACCGCTGGTTACAGTTCGGACTCTGGACGAAAATAGCACTGTCGCTCAGACACTCAGCAAACACCTCACCGCCGATGTAATACAAACGTACACCTCGGCCTGAAGAAAGGTTATGAGGTTAAACAAATAAAGTTTATTTCAGAAACTCTGATTCCAATATATTCCAGTACATTTTTTTATAAATGTGAGTTGAATATACCGATGTGTCTGCGCGTCATCTCCACGGCTGCATTGCGGTTGACGTTGGACAGCAGGCCCAGGCAGAAGCGCTCTGCGTTAGAGGGGTCCGTAAAGCCATCTACAGTCAGAGACGGTTGCGAGGCGTGGAAAGTCTCACCAACACGCTGATTCAGCTCGTAGTAGGAAATCGAGCACCAAAATGCGGATTCACAATATGTTACCGGCTGCAGATCTAACACACACACACACACACATATAAATGAGCATGAGAAAGGATCAGAGTTACAAAACAAGTGCAGAACAAAGATAATGACTGAAAGAACAGGAAAAACTCTGGACTTTGGATTCTGGTGTAAAATCAGTGTCACATTGCGACAGAATGTGGCCCTTTGAAAACAGCAGGCTGTCCATGTGAAATTGGTTATTTGTTATTTTTACTGCAGGGCCTCCTGGTGTCTTTGCAGAGATAGAACAGCCCAGCGACAGGATATTATTATTATTACATTACCCTGGGCTGACTGAGAGGACAGAAACAAAGGACCCTTTTTATATGAGGTTTCCTCTTATTCAGTTAAGAGGCAAAGCCTGGGACTGGGGCTCACTAACCAAACACATGGTTTATTGTGATGCGAGAGAGAATAAACTCCAAACCCCATTCAGCGATGAGTTGACTAATAGCTTAGTAAATATAACTATATTATTTCTTAGATTGAATATTTATTGTTGAATAATTTTTCAAAATTAGTGTCATTTAGCTTATTTTAAATATTTCTAAAATGATTATTTTGCATAAATGCTGTTCTATTCATCAAACAATCCTGAAAAAACATGCATCACTGCTTCCACAAAATATTAAGCAGCAACAACTGTTTTCAACACTGATAATAATAAGAATTGTTTCTTGAGCACCAAATCATCATATTAGAATGATATTAAAGAGTGAGAGAAGAGTGAAGTGACATACTGCCAAGTATGGTGACCCACACTTGGAATTCGTGCTCTGCATTTAACCCATCCAACGTGCACACACACAGCAGTGAACACACACACACACCGTGAACACACACCCGGAGCAGTGGGCAGCCATTTATGCTGCAGCGCCCGGGGAGCAGTTGGGGGTTCGGTGCCTTGCTCAAGGGCACCTCAGTCGTGGTATTGAAGGTGGAGAGAGCGCTGGACATTCACTCCCCCCACCTACAATCCCTGCCGGCCCGAGACTCGAACCCGCAACCTTTGGATTACGAGTCCGACTCTCTAACCATTAGGCCACGACTTCCTTCTGAAGAATCATGTGACACTGAAGCCTGGAGTGATGAAAATTCAGCTTTTCTAACACAGGTATAAATTAAATTTTACAATACATTAAAACAGTTCTTTGAAATTGTAATATTTCAAAATATTTGTGAGCATAAAAACAAAAAATCTTACCAACCCCAAATGGTAACAACTAGCTGATTTTGAAATTATAACAACTATATCTCTCTGCATATATGGCTAAATGATTTAAACAACTAAATCCCGAGACACACTGCATGATTTTCGGCTGATTTTCCCAGATAAAAAATTGGCATTGTGAAACAATCATGGTCATTTCACATAAAAACTACAACTGCCAAAGTGTGATTCATCATGCTCCTTTTGTTTACCACTAGTGCATGCTGATAAGGTCTTATTCTTCTATAGAAAAGTGCGTTGTAGTTTACGAGTCAATAGGTGTCATCATTGTACAGTCTGCATAATTGTCGTACCCAAGTTTATAAGATCCATGTCGCACAGTGTGATCTGCAATGATCTTATTGATTGCTAAAATCGTGCACTGTGTAGAAGGCTTAATGGGTAGCAATAATAATAAATGTAAAAAACTAAAAAAACACTGTCCCATTTAATGAGGATAGTACAGGATGCTGGTGGCATTGCTCATGTATTTTTCTGGCAGTGACTTGTCCTAGTGTTTTCTCATGGGTTCACTGAAGCAGACTTCTGTTCTCACTAAATCACCTCACACAGCACCAGGCAGGCAGACCAATGTTATGGAGGTAATATGTCAGAGATAATCCAGCCAGATTAAAATCACAGTGGGGTGGAGTACTTACAGAAATCAGACAGACTCTGCATGGTTCCCATCACAACAAACACTTTTAGTGATGACTATTTCCATGAAAGAAGCTATAGCCACACTTGAAAGCCAAGAGGTGCCGACAGGAAAGCTTAAATTTGGCCATTTCAAAAAATTCAAATATCGGATAACACGCCTTTTTGTTACGTCTCGTCTAATTACTGCAATTCTTTATATTGCGGTATATCTAAATCTCAAATTGCGCATCTTCAGCTTGTTCAAAATGCTGCGTCCAGTCTTCTTTTTAAGTGTCGTAAACATGAACACATCACTCCAGTTCTTAGATTCTTACACTGGTTGCCGGTTTGTCAGAGAATAGACTTTAAAATTCTCCTCTTTGTATACAAATCCCTACACAACCTAGCCCGTCTACCCCTCTGAACTTCTTCATCTCTACACTCCATCCAGAAGCCTACGATCCTGTGATCAGGCTTTGTTGGTTGTCCCTAACGTTAGGCTTAAGCGTAGAGGTGAGCATGCATTTGCAGTGGCAGGGCCTCGATTTTGGAATATCCTGCCTTTAGAGATTAGAATGGCCTGCTAAAGTCCCTGCTAAAACTTATTTGGTTTCCTTAGTGTATTGACCACTGTGATATGGCCATTTTTAATTTTTAAACGGGTTGTATTACATTTTTTTGTCTGGTATGTTTTCTGTGTATGTGGTATAATCTTGCTCTTCTGTAAAGCACTTTGGTCAAACTGGTGGCTGTTGTAAATGTGCTATACAAATAAAATGAACGGATAACTTCTTCAAGATTTTGTTTAACTTTAACTTTTTTTTTGTTTGTTTTTTAACTTTTTTGTTAAACAATTTTCCACATGTTAGAATAATAGTAAAGAATGAGTAGATGTGTAAAAATGTTTGGTAATCTATACCCCTTAGACCAGGGGTCACCAAACTTGTTCCTGGAGGGCTGGTGTCCTGCAGAGTTTAGCTCCAACCCTAATCAAACACACCTGAACCAGCTAATCAAGGTCTTGCTTGGTATACTTGTAACTTCAAGGAAGGTGTGTTGAGGCATGTTGGAGCTAAACTCTGCAGGACACTGGCTCTCCAGGACCGAGTGTGGTGACCCCTGCCTTAGACAATCTGGGATCTTTATGAATACATAATATTTGGCTGCGAAACATTATGAATAAGTGTCTGGGATCTTTATAAATACATAATATTTGGCTGTGAAACATTATGAATAAGTGTCTGTTCTTACCTAGGTTGCTGTTGGCAGGAGAGACAGGGTTGGGTGAAAGGTTTGGGGAGCCTAAAAAATAGAATTAGATAAGTACAAACAAATATAATTAGGTATATAAAAGCAACAACTTGTTTGTGATCTCAGGGCTCTTACCTGTGTCCATGCTGTGGTTCATTTGGTGGTCGCTGGTTTCCCCATCCTCACTCAGGTAGCCTGGAGGAGGGGTCTCTGAAACATAAACCAGACGTTTATTATTATGAACCACACAAGACAGAATTTTGTCTCCCCGCAGAACACATATTTAAAGAGTTATTTGGTGTGTTGGACATTTATTTATATAGTAGCCTGAAGTATCAGCTGATACAGAGGTACCAGAGACTGACACAACTGACACAAGAGAGTGACACGTGTAGAACAAACTAGGGGTGGGCGATATGACCAAAATTTTATTTTGAGGTATGAGAATAAATAAGAAGAATATGAAAATAAATAAGAAGCAAATTACAAACAATAAGACAAATGCAACAGAACAAGGATAAATTAAAAAAGATAAAGTTTTTCAGTTACAGTAGGTTTATTTAAAATAGTAAGAAATACTACAGAAATTGAATAATCAATTGTAAAATTAAAACACTGCACAGTCTAGAAGTGATTGAGTCAAGAGCAGCGAGTGACTATGTCTTTTTTTTTTTTTTTGATTAACATAGACCAACAGCAGCAGGTTTATAATGTTGCTGTCACTTTAAGGCCAATATACTGATATACGGATCCAATATATTGATACACATCCAGTTTTCTCTAAACTGTACACATTCACTTATAACATAACCGACTGTACATATTCAACTCATTTTGCATTTTGACATAATTGTGTGATTTGACCATTCAAGCACATTAAGAAGTGAAAGCGAGATATATTCATGAGCTCATGCTGTCTGAGGTGGATTTCTGTGCAATTACTTTAGATGTGTGTCAATTTTTCATTGCTTACTGCTCTTAACTATAGTTTACTTCAAGTATGTATTGCTTTTTATTTTCTCCTTCATGCATATTTCCTTATCACACTAATGTGTCAATAACTTCAAGTAGTACTGTGCTATGCTGATGTATTTACATACCACAAAATAAACAATATAGCAAGATCTCTAAAGATTGTCACAATATATATTGTCATAACCTAGATCCAACCCTACTAGTCACAGAAATTAGAAAACTTTCTTTAAATTATGTTCTTGGATTTCTGAAGCAATTTAATGCCACACTGTAAATGTGTTGTATAGTGAGAGGGTCAAACCGAAAAGAGGAATTATTTTACTCAAGTCATGTGAAACACTTTTAACACCAACAATCTTAAGCCTCAATATGATGTTACCGGTCATGAGATCAGCACTTTGATCTCTCCTTGTCTTATACGCTTTACCAACTTTGTTAAGATGCCAGACTAAACACTCTGATTTTGACAAAACAGCTTAAACGAACTGAGAAACGACAAAATAAACTCAAGCAGATGTGTCTGTGAACTAGCTTGTGAGTGAGTAATGCCTGTTGTGTAGTCCTGAGGGCATGTCTGGGTGAAAGTTAATGTGTGATTTTCAGAGAGAAAACAGAAAACATGTTTTCACCCGGTATATAATTGCTCGGAGGCTCAATGCCCGCTGGGAATATGGTGTTCTCAGGGATGAAATCATCCAGTGGAGGGAAGTCTGTGGGGATGTCAGCATGCCGAGGAACCAGGACTGGAGGCAAAACTGAACACACGCACACAAGAAAAAAAACTTAGATTTTCCCCAAAAAATCTATCAAATTAGTTTCATACACAAAACTGATTATGGAAGCAAACAGTCTTTGAATAACTAGAGGTAAAACACCTGTCGGGCATACCTGGTGTCTCTACACGCTGGTAGTGGTAAGGGTTTACACACACCTCGTCCTTCTTCATATGGAAAGCAAACTCGCACAAGTCTACAGCACGCAGCTCGTGGTGGGACTGCAGGTCAGGCCAGCGCCACAGCCGGCAGTAGATCACATGGGGAAGGCCTTTTCTGTGAGATACTTGCAGACGGCCATCCAGAGACCTGCACAAACCGTTCAAGGAGACAATGAAACAACCGGTCCCATAAAAGTTACCAATTAACGCAAGAACCATTCTACCTTCTCTATAATAAAGCTATTGATTAAAAATAACAAAAGAAAAACTGATGGATTGATTTGTAAAAAAAAAAGAAAAAGAAAAAAACTATCAGAAAATGAATGATTTTCATGATAATCACTTCTACTTCTGCTGATGCTGAAAGAACAGTAAACATACATCATGACTAGGAAAGTCCAATTAAAAAATGAATGACTATTATGAGCTGGTCCTTATTATTAATAAGTACCTTCTTCTTATTATTAGTCAAAAAGACTCCTATTATTGGTTTGAATCCGTTTAATGAGTCATTTGCTCATTGAATCAGCAAACTGAAGCAGTTCTTCAGTGAACCCAAAGTCATAATTTACAAATGTCCAATTCAAAACAAAAGCTAGTAAGCATTACTTTTTACTTAGGGCTTATGAGATCTAAATCAGTGTAATTATTGATTTTACATACTATAAAAGTGTATTAAAAAGAACATATTCTAGAGACATTTATATTGAATATATATGTTTCCTAAGTGTTACTAAAGTAGTAAATGAATCGTTAATAGGATTTTTTTAGTGAAACAAAATCTGAAACAATTCATTGGTTTGCTATTAACAAAAGTTATAATAGTATATTAAACTGCTGCAGAATAAGTTTAATTGCCGTTTCTAAAAAATAAATGTACCTTATTGCACTAATGTACAATGTTATTAACGTGAAAGCCCAATAAATCTTGCCCTGTGAGTCTTTTAATAGGCTTGCACTGGGTCAACCATTCATTTTTCGCAGAAGTCGGGATATTCAAATGGTGCAAGAGCCTCATTTAGTAGAAAGTGAATCAGGCCTTATTTTCATACAGGGGGAGAGGTCACCGGCTGTGAGCAGAGAAAGCCACAGAAAAAAACATGAATCATCCTCATGGTATTGAGGTCTATGCAGCCATTGTTAATGAATTTCAACGCATTAATGCATTTTCACCCTACATTGGGATTATCCTAATTCCTTCAAAATGCTCAAACTCAGGGGACTGACACAAGATGAACAGAGAAAGTGAGTGAGTGAATTTAGAGAAAATACCAGGCTTGAGTTCAGGAGGGGAAAGATGGCGAGGCAGAGCAGACAGCAGACTGAGAAGAGCGCCTGCACACTTTTCCAGTCTAATGTTTACCTATTCATTCAGCTATGCACCAGCAATACGAATGCCAGCATTCTGCACTAGAAATATCCACTAGGAACAGATGACATCTGTATTCCCCAGACATTAACCCAGAAATTCATGTGCTGCCTATATCATCTTTTATGTAATATGTTTAGAAAATCAGCTTTAAATAATAACACTTAAAAGTAGTGGTCGACTGAAATGGGTTTTATAATAGTAGATGCCTATTTCTAGACAACAAGGTAAGTGAATTTAGGTGATGTCAATTTATCATAATGAAATGTAATGACATATGAGATATAAAGAAAAAATAATATAAGACTCAATCAAACATCATAAAATTAATTCTGAACATTTATTTAGACGAAAATCTCTAAATTGCAGAAAGATTGTGTGATTAATTGGTCTGTCACTCAAAATATTTAAAATTTTAATGCTAAAAGAAGCTTTTAAAGGCATATTTGGCTCAAAATTGAATGTCGTTCAAAAAAAGAAATGATGGATTTATTGATGGAAGAATTTGTAGAATCTTCATGCAGCACTGTTCCATACAATAGTTCATAGTGAACACATTTGTCAAACTTTAGGAATTACAACAAACACTAACAACAACAAAAAAAGCATCACAAAAGTGCTCCATATGACTTAAACGCGCAACATTTCAAGCATTCCAAAGCCATACATTAGTTTCATGTGTAATTGAAATCACTGCAAATCTTGCCCTCCACTGCAGCCAAAAATACAGCTTCTTTCATTGCACTGAATCAAGCTGAATGTCAATGACATTATCAAATTACAAATTTGAGTACTACAGAATAGGGCTGGGCGATATATCGCATGCGATTGTCATGCGCATCTCGTCAGTATAGCCGGTTCCGTGATTAGCAGTAAATCTAGTAGTTCACTGACAAGCTACACAATATCGAGTTCATTATCGAAGGTGATTCATCGGTGATAATGAACGCAATATTGCGTAGCTTGTCAGTGATCTACGGCTCTGTGCATTAAATGCCGCTCCATTTGAGCAGGTGATGGAGATTTACCGCTAATCACAGAACCGGCTTTACTGGCGAAATGCGCATGATCATTGCGTTCGATATATCGCCCAGCCCTACTACAGAAGGCAAGATTTTAAGCAATTAAAGTAAAATCTCAGGAAATTTGGATCCTGGCAGTCACTATGAAGTCTATAAGCTGTTTGATGATTCTATAAAAAAATCTCTTCTTGTGTGCCACAAAATAAAATAAAATAAAAGTTTTGGGTGAACCATTTCTTAAATTTGCTCTTTCAACATCTACACCATAATCACATTTTAATAATTAAGTTAACCAACTGCACATGCGTTCAATCCACCATCAGACAAGACACAAAAAGCTGTTGACCAGACGTTCTGTGAGTTTGCAACTTGACAAAGAAAAGACAGACTATCCCATTGTCTGACTCAGTCCACGGAGACAAAGCAAAGTCCCGGAGTCTCCCACAGTCACAGCTCAGCTGAAAACAGGCACACGATTTCAATTCCGTCTGTTTAAGTCAAACTGAGCCCCAGACTGACCTGAAAGTCATACACAGCAGAACTCATTCACCCTTCTGTCAAAGCCAAGAGCCGTCTTTCTATCCCACTCACTCCTATACACACACTGCCTCTCTAAAACCAACACTGGAGTAACAACATGACCGAAACCAGAAATCAACAAAACAAATAGGCTAAAAACTCAAATAAAAAGGGTGTTGGAGAGAGAGAAGACGTGTGTGTGGCTCACCAATAACCTCAGCTTTCCTCTTTAAGCAGCAGTGTTTGTTGACTACTCTACTACAATCCGCATCTGTGGAGTCACACTAAATCCATTAGTCTTCATCATGGCCCCTAAAAGGTCCCTGACCTCAATTCTAACCAGTTTTGCCACTGAATTTTTTTGCTGTTTACTAATCCATTTAGGGAAATTGTTCCATAATTGTCACAGTGCTAAATTATTATTATAAGATAGATCAGAAATTACACTAATAATTTCACACTCAGATGATGGCCAAAAAGATATTTTCACCAGTTAGCATGTCTCACTTTGGTTAGAGGCTTTCAGAATAGCTGTGCTCTGTTTGAATAAGCGAGTGGAGCAGGAAGTAGTATAATACCCTCAGAAACTCAGAGCAGGTGATGATTTCCTGCTCTTGTTCTGTTGCACACATGTGCAGTCTTCCCCTTGCCACCCAGATAGCTACTAATGCAGAGAAGATTTCATCCAGAAGAACAGAGAATAAATCAGTGTAGGTTGCATTAGGACCTCACAGACTGTATGACACAGTTGAGCAGTATATTCAAACCCGCCTAACGCCAACCTTTTACACAATCCAGGGAACCACCCACACCCTCCTCCAGACCTTGTACTGCATTCTTGATCTTTCAATAACCATACCACATAGTGTGTTGAATAAAGTACTGAGAAAGTCTGTCTGAAAGCAAGTGTGTGATTTAGTCATAAACAAGGTTGCTTGATAGAGCAGTGAAGACAAGAGATGCAGCAAAGAAGCATAAACATTAATTTCCTGTGTGAAATCTTCTTTAAAAGGGGCAGGATGTATGTGGTCAAACTGTAGAACGCTACAATTCAATAACACAATATGTCAGGCACAGTATGATCCTGCCACACTTTTTATTAAACTAGCTCAGGATACTGACAATGCGCACACTGCACAAATAACA
Organism: Barbus barbus; assembly: GCF_936440315.1. Taxonomy (NCBI): domain Eukaryota; kingdom Metazoa; phylum Chordata; class Actinopteri; order Cypriniformes; family Cyprinidae; genus Barbus; species Barbus barbus. The sequence continues at coordinate 20,071,795 of NC_136750.1, forward strand.
ATTAGCAGAGATAGAGGTGACTTGCAAGACCTACTCATTTTCAAGTTTTCACTTTGTTAGCTGTCTCAACCAGTCTCAAGAAATCTCTTTCAATTTGAAAACATCTGTAGGTTCACTTTCTTTTGCCATAATTTCAAATATAATGTCTAATATTTTTTAAAGAAATCATATACCAAAGAAAAAAAAGAAAATTTGCTGAAAATATACTCATCCTCAGGCCATCAAAGATGTAGATGGGTTTCGTCATTGTTACAGAATTGGAGAAATTTAGCTCTACAATTACTGCAGTGAATGGGTGCCGTCAGAATGGGAGCCTAACCAGCTGATAAAAACACGACGGTCAATAAACTGATGCTTGTGAAGCAAAAAGCTGCATGTTTGTAATAAATAAATCCATCAAGACTTCAAACTGTTGCTTCCAGCTAAAATTAGAGTCCTCTATTCATAATATTGCTTTATCCAGTGAAGAAGTCATCTCAGGAGAGAAATATGCACAAGTTTACAAGTGAAACAGTCTAAAACAGTGAGGAAACATCATAATGGATTATGGACGATCATTTTAGCTGGTTTCTTACAAACACAGAGTTGGTCACTTCACAAGATGTTAACTGATAGACTGGAATCGTGTGGATTACTTGAGGATTATTGTGACATTTTTATCAGCTGTTTGAACTCTCATTCTAACGGCACCCATTCACTGCAATGGATCTTTTGATGAGCAAGTGAGGTAATGCCGAAATGTCTCTAAATCTGATGAAGAAACAAACTCATCTACATCTTGGAGTACATCTTTAGCAAATTTTCATTTTTGGGTGAACTATACCCTTTAACTTTAGTCTAAAAAAGCATAATGGAGAACAAGAGGCCAAATGGAGAACAAGCAAATAAGAAGGGATCCCAATGGAATACTAGTGGTAAGCAAGCACAGTGAAACGATTATGCAATTTATGTCTGACCTGCCATACTCTCTGATCTATATATATGGAAAACAGCTGGAAGACGAGATAAGATATGAACTGATACAGATTTTTCGCAGACTAAATTCTCCACTCATAACTACACAGATGGTAAGGTATGCACTTATGTGCTCAAGTATGTAACCCCATGCTCAAATGCCACTTGCTGATATCACAGCTATTTATTAACACTTTGTTAGTCACCAGGGGATTCTGACTGAGAGTGACCTTATTCTCACCCATTTACCTGTTTGAACAGACCTGCATGGACAGGAAGCATTCTTAACATGACTTTTTGACATCATTAGTAATGCTGGGTAAGTAATCAAAAATTATTTTCTATTATTATTTTGGCTTCAACTATTATTGCGCTGCATTCCATGTTTAGGAAACTCAATATAATTCTTCAATTTTATTTTGCCATTCCTAAATCTAAATTATTAACTAAAAATTACATGTACTCTGCATATAATATTTGATGTTATCAAGTAAAAATATGCATATCTCTGTACACAAAGCTACAAAGGCTTTGCATTTTCATCTGTAGGGCTACTAATTCTCCAAATCCTTTTACCCATGACTAAATGTCCTGAGTACAATTGGATATAACTACCACAGTGGTTATGATATAACAAGCTTTACACTCCTCCATCACCACCATCTAGGGCACAGGGCACAAGCACTCCCATTCACAGATAAATTTAATAACACTACTAAAATACACAAAACAACAAATTTACCCAATATCTGTAAAATTACATTTTATCACTGCTGATCATTTATGATTACTGATCATTCACTAAATGGTGTTACTCTAACATTCCCGATAATTCATGACATAAGGTTTGATCTGGAAACTGTAAATGAATGCACAATCCAGCTATCAAAACTAATATTTGTCAAAACAGCCCCAGTCTGCCCCAGATTTCACAGACTGTTATATAACAGCTTAGCTTGGCACATAGTGGTGTTTGGCATTTTATTCACGTATACGAGCCTGAACATTAACTTTATCGCAGCCGTTTAAACTGTCTGTCTGTTATGAATAGAGATGGTTGAAGTTTATGGTCATCTATATAAGCTTTCAAAACCAACTCAACAGTTAAAAGTAACGAGTATTTCACACCATACCAGCAGTAGACGTAGTCCGGCTAACTTACATGACAACTGCTTGTTCGAATGCTAGCAAACCGAGACTGTTTAATATGAAAACTTGACATTATAACAATAACAAAACATTTTTTTAAATTCTCTATATACTAATCTAGACGTGACACCGAAAGCAATAATGGCTTTAGCAAGCTAACTGGTCAACTTACGCGCGCACTTAAGTGTAAGTTAACTGTCAAAAACATTTAGATGGCTTATTGACTAATGAAACACCTTAAACAGCTGACAGAGTACTAGACAACACATTAACAATTTAACCAGTGTTAGAAAAGCTTGTTAAAATGAGAATATCTGCTGGCTTTCGCTAGTTAGCAGCGTTAGCTTCACAGTTCTTGGTTGTATATGAATGTGTTTCAAAAAACTAGTAAGCTGTCTACCTAGACACCTTGTTTGTGAACCGAATTTAACGCTCATATAATCCCCAAAATGCCATCTAACGTTAGGTAGGCAGCTCGTTATGTTTTGAGACACAGCCTACAGTATATGTACCTCGGTATAGTGATGCATTTGGTGTTGATATTCTGGGTGGTGATGGCCTTCTCCAACTCCTCTAGCTGTCCTGTCTTCTTCAACTTCTTCACCAGACTCTTCACTGCCTTTTCACACCATTTCTCCTCCTGTCCGTTCTGCTCGCCCTTCTTCCAGCCCAACAGTCTCTTCACAATCGGAGGAGTGAAAGGTAATATAGACATCTTTAGTAAATCAGCAACAGCTCCAAATATATTCCTTATCAGTGAACTACAAAGTCCTATGCTTTTAAAGACGTAGCGTCGATGGACCTGTGAAATGGCCAGATCAAAACGAATAGAAAGTTTATGCCCATAGAGTCAGATTGGCGGATGCTGTTTAGCCCCTCTGGTCTGTCAACCGCAAACAGATGAACTCCAGCGAGACGCAGCGCTGTCTGGACCCTCCTCCTCCCTACTTCTACTCTTTAGTTTAGACTCCAATGTGTTCCTAACATTCATTCATTCATTCATTAGGCAAAATAAGATATAGGCCTAATACTTTTTAGTGTCAGTTTAAAAACTAATTAACAACACACATATGTGCTTAACACGCTTATTTATTTAGAAAATTTAGATTATGCATTTTTATATTATATATTGTTATATTATATTACTACTGTAAGTTCTAACATAATATATTTGCGCATTGTATCATTTAATGTTTAAAAGATTGAGAGATTTTGGAAATAAAAACATCAAATGTGTTATAACTTTCATTCGTTCATTCATTCTTTTGGCAAAATAAGATATAATGGCCTACTGTTTAGTGTCAGTTTCAAAACTAATAAAATATATATATATTACAACACATCCTAAATGTGCTTAACACATTTATTTATTTAAAGAAATAAGATAAGATTTTTGTGTCAGTTTTAATAATATTATATTAGTATATATTACTACTGTCGGTTTTAAGATAATATTATGATTATTTATGCATTTTATAACTTAATCTTTTAAAGATTTAGAGATTTTGGCAATAAAAACATTTGTACAGAAAACCGATATGCTATATGTGCTTAACTTATTTATTTATTTATTTATTTTATTTGTTTGTTTGTTTGTAAAATGATACATTTAAGTATGAGTTTTAGAGTTGATTTTTAATATATATTTGATCATATTAGTACTGTCAGTTTTAACATAATAACACATTTAATTATTGCATATTATATAATTATGTTGTTAAGAAAAAGTTTAGTGTGTTATGAAAAATTATTCTTCAAACATGCCTAACACCAAATAATTTTTTATAGCTTGGATTTTAATACTGTTCATGTTTATTTTATTTTATTTCAGTTTGTTTATTTTGTTTTAACTAAGTGCTTTTGTTTATGCATTTAGTTTTATTTAAGCAGCATGCCTCACATTTGATTTAATTTCATAAACATTTCCATAAATTTGAAGTTGTAGGACAAATCAAACTGAGGGGATACTGAAAAGCTAGCAGAGTGTTTTGAGATACACAGCATTATTTGGACCTGAAGCCCTGGCTGAAATAGTGTACAATGGTTCTAGACTCCAGACGGGGTGGGGGGGTGGGAGGGGGCAGGGGCTGAGACAGCACCAGTCCTGTGTGTACTTGCATACATATTCAGGCCTGTTGAGGCTTGCCCTCTGCAAGCACATACTGGGAATATCCCGAATCAATTCAAGTCAGCTGGAGGGAGTACAAGGGCTCTGGGTCCATAGAAATCCATCTCTGCCAGACACTCTCCTCTATGTTACATTAATCGAGACTTCTTACATTTGGTTGTTGACTCAGTTGCCCAAAATGGATAACAAATATATTTTAAAAAATTATCACAATCACTACTTAAATAACACCTGTTCCAATAAACCAAGTCTCTGTAACAGAGTGTCCCATAATTATTTCAACATTAAACCAAATATTAAGCGAGAATTCCCTGAAAACATTGCCTTATCACCCTGTAAAATAAAAACTTCTGACTCATTTCTAAAGTCACGTCCTATGAGAGTTACGTGCAACCTGACATAGTAAAGAGAATTGTCTGGTTGGCTGCCCTAGCATGTGAAGTGTTGACACATTCCCTTTTTTTACAACCCACAATGTAAGGTCCTAAAATAGAGGACCCCTGTCAGGCTAACCCTTTGATCCCCCCCAATAAAAGCAATTTAATTTCACCTTCAATGTATCCTGTGGAAATTGTTAAGGTGACTGGGGTGTGGGTATTTTGATCTGTTTGTGGGCTGTTATTCATATGTACTGAATACCACCCCCTCCCCCTGGACAGATTTGTGCTTATGATATAAATAACTCTAACCCAGAGGCCCATACTGATAGACCCCTTTTCCTTTTATCTATTTTTATCTTACCATCAATGAACACCATGTAATAATTTCATGCTGGGCTCTGGCACGGGTTCATTCCTCTTCAAGCAGGCCTAAAGAGAAACTCTGAAGTTAAATTATTCACAAGTAGCCACAAAACATAAACAATGTGATTGTTAATAAGATATTAATATGAATAAATCATTATTGACCTTTAGTGTGTAATGTTATATCAAATTTTACACCTTCAAAGACGACATAATGCCTGAAATCCTAAAATGACCATAAAAAAATAAGGGAACATCATTATAGCTCAAATAACACACAAGTTTTAATTATTAATGTAAGTGGTTTTATAAAATTGTATACTTAACATTCCTGCTTATAATTCACAAAAAATTGTCCTAATTTGCTTCCAATGTAAGTGCCTCACTGTAACCTAAATTTTTGCCTTTTTTAAAGAAAACATAGGACAAGTCAAAATAATTTTTTGTGGTAGCCTATTTAACATTACGCCGCAAATGCTGTCAACTGAGTATCAAACACAGAATAATTTTTGAACAGTTCACACAAAACTAATGGTTTAAGTTACCTTAATGGTAGATTAAATATAATTACAATTTAAAATAACTGTTTTCTAATTTTATTTATTATAAATGTGTCACATGATCCTTCAGAAATCATTCTAATATGCTGACTTGGTGCTCAAGAAACATTTCTTATTATTATCAATGTTGAAAACATTTTTATGGAAACCATGATGCACAAAACTGATCTTGGTAATATCAAATTCATGTGTTTTTGGGCAGTGCGTGCTACCATGTGTCGTCTGCTTCGGCCCGCACAAGCCCAGCACCTGTTTCCACCCCAGGGACTTCACCGGGACAGCTGGTACGGAGTGTGGACAGAGTGTCAGCGTGTGTGTGTATGTGAGTTGGGGGCAGATGGGCCGAGGCCGAGCATGATGGGAAAGCAGTAGAGACTCATGTCCATGGCCAGAGTGAAAGATAGCTGTGGACAAAAGGCAGAGTGGATGGCCGAATGAGTAATGACCGCAGACAATCCGATGGATAACAATGGCATTGTGCCAGACTCCACACTGGGTACATGGAAAGCAGTCCGGATTTGAGGGGGAGTGGGAGGATCAGATGGACTTTACACAATGGTGTGAATAGGAGGGGGCAAAGGATTATGGGGCTTTTGTGTAACCACAATAAAACTTAATAAGACTGATGGAAACCTAGCAGTGATTGTGTGCTTTACTGTGAACGTTTAGATTAGAGGTTTTCTTGTGATCGCCATCCATAGATCTATTTATCTCAGAAACAATTAGTAGCCTATGTCATATTTAAAATATACCAAAGAAATGTGAAACATATTTTGCGTTTTTTGTAGTATATACAGGTTTTAATTTCACAAATCCTGGATTGGTAAGCAGCGTTGCCATCTCAAACTTTTATCCACTGACCATATGCATCAGTCGGACCAAACAAAATCTGGAGCAGCATCACAACCCCCCGCAACCCCATGTCCCATATCATTCCCCCCTGACCGCATAATAAACCCCTCAGACACACTCCTGCATTATTCACACTCCCCTCCCCACTGTCTGTAGTCCCAAATATATTTAATTCTTTCCTCAAAAATAATGACTAAACTTTCTGCTGGCTGACTTAACGGTAACCTGATTTTAGTCAATTTACTACTTATTTTATTTGTAATGAAGTTTTTTTTCACGACCTCACTCACTCTTGTAGGCATAAGAGAAATTACAGACTTTTAAAATAAAACAAATGATAATTTTACAGTGATGTTTTTACTTACTGTGATTAATTAAAAGCAAATAAATAAAATAAAAATGCATCACATACAAAGAAATTAAGAGCTGGAAACTGTAAGGACTATAACTCCATTATGTAAAGCATTTGTACCTTGAGAAATAACATCCTGTTGCAAAGCGAAGTTGATGAAGAGCTATACCTTTCAAAATAGCAATATATCGCCACCTAGTGGTCAAGTAAAATAAAGCAATATTGTCTTTTTTTCGTTTTTCAACAAGAAAATAAGCATATTATTATAATTAGAATTTAGCTTGAATTGTTTATAAATTGCTATTGTTGTTTTTAATGTACTTGTTTAATTTGCAGACAATACTGTCGGTAAATTATTGTCAAAAGAATGGAGTCAGCAAGTTATTTACTTATTTATTTTTAATGGAAAGAAATTAATATATTTTTATTCAGCAAGATTGCATTAAATTGACAAAAAGAGACAGGGACATTTATAATCTTACAAATTATTTCTGTTTTAAATAAATGCTGTTATTTTCAACTTTTCCACAAAAATAATAATAATAAAAAAATAATAATAAGAAGAAACTGTTTTCAACATAGCAAATAATGTTTCTTGAGCACCGAATCAACATTTGAAGAGTTTATTTGCAAAAACAGATAACTCCATTTTTGAAAATGTTCAAAAATCATGTTTTTCGTTGTTATCATGTTTTTATTGTGTTTTATTGTGTTCGTTAGCCCAGTTTTTAACCCAGTCAAAATAACCCAGCTGCAGTTTGATTGTTTTTAACCCAGTCAAAATAACCCAGCTGCAGTTTGATTGAGATTAATTGGAACATGATTTCTGAGAATTGTTAAAAACAGAGTTAACTGTTTTTGCAAAGGAACTCTTCATATCAGAATGATTCTAAAAGGATCATGTGACACTAAAGACTAAATTAATGGCTACTGAACACAGATTTCCATCACAGGAAAAAATTACATTATTTTTTTTAAATAGTTAATTTTAATTTGCAATTATATTTTACTATATAACAGTTTTTCTGTATTTTTGATCAAATAAATGCAGCCTTGATGGGCACAAGAGACTTTAGAAAACATTTTTAAAAAATCCCAAATCTTCCTGACAACTTTTTGAACAGTATAAAAGTCAATCTGAAACATAACAATAAACTGTGTCTAATCAAACTTTAAGGTTATGAACAAATGATAATTATGAGTATGAATTTTCATATCACACTAGGCCTGCATAAGCTGCATGTTTTACACAAAAACCCCATGATTCCCTATGCATTTAACAGATTATTAACTCACTTAAGCCTTCAACCAACCAATCAATACATTCCAGAGAGGAGCTTTTTAACTCTGGGATGATTTTTTTCAGTCATTAGCTGAATATAATCATTAACCGAAGCCCTACTGACAGCTCAGCCTTCTATTTCCTTTGATTACGAGCCAAATGCTATTTTCAATCACGCTAGTAGGAGGAAAATATACCCTATAGCTAAGCAACCCGTGATCTACTTTCACACAGTGTTTCTAAAGCTCATGCGCTGAACTCATTTAATTCATGAGCCAGTGTGCCTCTCTCTCTGGGGACATTTTAAACCTAACACCACTATTCAGATGTTAATTGTCAATGATCATGCCTATCCATCTCCAGAACAGGCCCTTTCACACTGTAATATCCCAGGAGAAGCAGTCGGATATATGCGTGCATCGGCTTACGCTTTATGGTAAATGAGTGCATGACAGTGCATTTTCCTTCAGGCAAGATGAGAGACTTATGGGTGTCAATGACATTTACCATCGCTAAGCGAAAATCCCAAACACCATGATGCAATAAGACACGTATGCTGACACACATACACAAAATTACCCAACTAACCTAATCATTGTGAAATTACTTTTAGTGCAATCAACCCCCCACCCCCTTATCGCCCCATGCAAGGAGCTACTGTTTCCATATGCATGAAATTGCCAACGTTAAAGTGGGTTATGAAATGGGGGTAATGCTGTGGATAATTCCACTGCACACCCAGTAATGCTTTTTTCCATTAAATTAGGGCCTGTCGCCTTACAGAAGTGGCTGTGCCTTACAGCAAGACGCTTGTAAATTGCCATTTACGGATAATTAAGCATTCCTCATGAACATTAAAACATGCTTATTTTGGAGGGGCAGTGGATAGGGATGTCTCCTCGTGTGGTGACTAATGTCTCTGGGGTACGCAGAGCTTCTTCATGGCTCATAGTTGCCGGAGGGCTGTAATAACAATTTTTTTCCCCATAACAACGTGGATTGTGTAATTGCATTGCCTGCTTTTGACTAACTGTTCGATTATTGGCACATAGGCTGTCATCACAGGTTTAGATTTGACTCTAAATGGCAATGCAAAGCTAAACCATTAATTCGCTTTAAGATAAATTTGACCTCAAGTTATGGAAAGAACAACTTTCTAAATGGTAATGTTGGTGCACATAAACATTATAGAAGAAACAACAATTGTTACACAATCCCTTAAGCAATCACTTGTTTTATGTCTTTCGTAAGCTTTTTTTCTACATCGCTGGCTCGGAGAGATATTCTGATGCAGCAGTGCATCAGTAATCATTATTTTCTTAAAATTAATTCATTTGTAAATTGGTCAGCAACATTATAGCACATATTTTACAAAAGAGCCACAAATGCATTGTTCTCTAAAAACAACATGGACTGTGTAATTGCTAACTAACTATTCGATTATTTGCAAATATCCTGTCATCACAGATTTAGATTTGACCTTTAAATTGCTTTGCTTTAAGATGAATTCCATTTTCTAAATGGTAATGTCAGTGCATATAAAAACATTATAGAAGAAACAACAATTGTTAAACAATCCCTTAAGCAATCACTACACTTTTACCCTCTCATTTTATGCCTTTCATAAGCTTTTTTATTTTTTACATCACTGGTTTAGAGAGATTTTCTGATGCACCAGTGCATCAATAATCATTATTTTCCAAAAGTTAATTGATATGTAAATTGGTCCGCCATATTATAGCACTTGATTACTTAACAAAAGAGCCACATATGCATTGTTCTCCAAATCTGATTGATTTCTACAGCTTCAGGCAGTATAATAAAATACTATAGCGATAAAAAACCCAATGCTATTTTATGGTTTAATAAGCACAATGGATGTAAATTGCTTTGCATTCATTCTATCGCATTTTCCAATGAGTTTCGGTGTCTATAAAGTATACCAGACTAATTATATCTTGCTAGTAGTGATGGGTTTAATCTAGTTGCTGAATCAATAATATCTCCTCTTTGGTTAACTGAGAAGTTATTAACAAAGCAAGCAGCTTTGAAAATATAGATTTTCTAAGCTTATTTAATTTTACATCCACTTTCTTCTTTTAATGCTGCCCGAGGAGCCGCTCTTGGAGTACATTAATTGACTTTTTACGAGCGCATTTGTTCCTCTTTCCCGGGAGGACGATGACCTTTTGATGCTCGGCCCACCACCGTTATCGTCTTTACGCCGCTTTACGGGCTTTTTGCTGTTGCATTCATCTCCCTCCTCTGGCAGAGCAATGGTATTTCCTGACATGATATGTGCCTGCGAGCGTGTAGTTACATGAGAGCCCGTGTGTGTGAGAGCATATGTGTGTGCATGTAGGGGTCAGAGGTCAAACTACGGTGCCTGGAGGAAAGCAGCTCGAGATTGAGAGCACTTTAACTGGTTATTGCAACTCTACTGTTTATTTTAGCAAGAGGCCTGTAAAACTCGGCTGGTTTGGACTGTGATGTATGTGGATATAGCGATATGGTGTTAGATCTTGCGACAGGGGGAGAAGCTGAAGAGGAGAAATTGGTTTTCTCCTGCTTTATCGTTCATTCTTCATTTCTAACTCTTTTCCTGTTTGTTAGATTTTGCATACAAGTTAGAGAGAGCTTGTGTGTGAGCTTGTTCTGTCTCATTACACACAGACTGCATAACTGTGATGGCTGTATGCTCTCGCTTCCATATGCAAACCATTTCCCCCCTTCCCAAAAGCCTGGCCTCATTAGCACAGCCTTTATGACACAGCTCTACCTAAATGCCACAGATTTTTCCATTCCCGTTCTCGGCCCAAATACACACTGGCAAACCAAAAACTCACAAAGCTTTGCAAGACAGTGGCAAGAAATTCAAATACACATTGTGCATGAACAACATGAACAGTCAATATAGTTTTAGAATATATAGATAGCCTAATGTTTTTCATATATTTGATTATTTAAATATATTTAATAAAAAACACGAAATATATTTATTTAATATAAAATATAACAATTTACATAGAGTATATACGTTTGTGCTGCTTAATTAATTAATGAATAATTAATTTATTTATTATTATTATTTTTGTAGAAACCATGCCAATTATTTTTAAGGATTCTTTGAGGACTAAAAAAAGCATTTAATTAAAATAGATAATTTCGTAACATTATAAATGTCTTTTTTTGATCAATTGAATGCATCCTTGCTGAATAAAAGTATTAATTTCTTTTGAAAACATTACTAGCAGAAAAAAAAAACTGTGGAACGTCACCTATTCAGTAGAGACTACACAGGCTCTAAATTATATGGAAACACAGAGAAAACATTACATTCATAAAAAGAGGAATGCATGAACTGTTCTAAACCACCAGAAGGTGGGGATGAAATCTCCTTTAAAAGTTAATTTCCGAGCAGGATCCATGAGCACAAATGTTCCTTCAAAAGAGGGAGCTATGGTAATGTAAAATGTCCTCAATGTGATGTGTGTTAGCTACTAACTCACAATTAACACACAAGACAAGTGCCAACTCAGCACTCTTCACTGTTCTGAAGTTTCTATACATCACTATATATAATGAAAAATCACTTGTCCTACATGAATGCATGCACTTAATGTTCATATGCATCCTTCTTCCAAACTTCAGTCCTTCAAAAACCCACAAATGAGCGACTGAAAGACAAGGGACTCGTAGATTGAGAGAGAACATAGTGAAGAAAAGAATGAGAGAAAAATACAGCTCTTGTTGCAAATGCTGTGAGGGCAAGTTTTGTTTTATGGTTTTAGCTGGTTTAAGCATTCCACTAGGTTCATTTGAACAAGGAGATGCCATTTCAGTGTGGGGTATGAGAGAAAAAAAGTTTCCACTGAAACTCTAAACAGTTTATTTTCTCTCTGTCGTTCTCTGGGGCATGCTTTAAAGACTGCTCAATCACATGCTGATGTGCTCTCTCGGTCACACCGAGAAACAAACCAATGATTTAACTCTCCTCAAGGTCTCTTCATTCACATTTTGTTCCTCTCCACCGCCTTATTTTCACTTTTGCAGCTGAGCTTGGGAACAATCTGAGTGCAATATTAATTCATTTAACAATCGCAAAAACACATTTTTCATCAGCAGCACATTTCATACATGCATTTGTGTAAAAGTTTGAACCGGTTTGACTAAATGTATGTTTAGTCAATGATATAGTCAATATATGTTTCTCAAGATAATAAAATATTAAGATCAACAGCTGAAATGGTAGAAATTAATTTTTAGAGTATACGTTGAGTAACCCGCATGAATTAAGAATATCTTCTCTCTTTTTTTTTTCTTTTTTGTTATTTAAAAAAAAATATATATTTTATGTTTTCCTTTTTTTGCTATTTAAAAATGACAAATAACAAAATATATGTAGAGTGAAGTGTTTATATATATATTTATTTAATTTATATTATATTTATTTTATATTAAATAAATTCATACCTGGGCTCAGTGTATTTGTAATAGAGTTTTTTATATATATATTTAGTATATATATATATATATATATATATATATTAGGGCTGGTAAGCATAATTTTTTAAAAACGAATTAATTACGTGATGTGGCGATTAATTAATCTAATTAATCACAAATTAATAGCACATCAAATTTGGCTGAGAAATTACTCCCAAAATATAATTTAAAGTCATTGCTGTGTAAAGCATCAAAACAGACAATACAAAAAGTAGCTTCAGCAAGAAATATTTTGTTTAATAAAATGTATTACATATACTCTTTTGGACCATGAGGGTGAGTAAATGATGACACAATTGTCATTTTTTGAGTGGCTGAACTACACTTACACTTACACTTACTTTTTTAGTTTTATTATTATTACTATGGAAATATAACATTATTTCTTTAATGAAATGATACTCTAAACTAAAACTGCCAGTAGGTGGTGGTAAATGTCTTAATGATTAAGTCATCGAGTCATTTATTCATTCATTTGAATCGTTCAAATGGATGATTCATTCAGGATTCATACATCTCATGAACCTTCAATTGGAAAGCAAATATAGACAGAGGACAACACAAGAGTTACAAATTCTCACAGTGGATGAACATCCAGCAAACAATCAGGGTTAACAGCCGAGAGGAAGAAGAGGAGTAAGGATGCATGGTGGAAGGGTACAGAGGCAAAACAGAGGAAGAGGCAGAAGAGGCCAAGGACAGAGGTGCATATTAGATGAAATAAGGGCCACTATTGTGGCCCTTCAATGGCTGAAGGGTCCAGCTAAATATTGGGAGATTGACCATATCCTCAATAACTAAAACATTTCAAAACAGTCTCTTTCAATCAATATTCAATATCAATATCCCACATATAGTAACGTGTAAATTTGTACTTTTGAAATGGATATATGGCATACAAGAAGTGCAGCCTTATGCATTTCAATACAGTAATTGTCATGCAAACTGTTGCCATAGTTTACAGAGTGCACTGTTATATTGACAACATGACTAATTATTTTGATCTTGTTTGTGAACAATGACACAAGGACTTTTCATTCTGATGGGACTGATATGTTCATTGAAATAAATACTTACTTTTGAGAGATGAACTAAAGATTTTGAGTAAGTTACAGACTTTTGCAGGTAATCCATTGTGTGGTGCTGTTTGTACAAATAGTTTTGAGAAATGCACATACTTCTTTGCAAATATTAAGGATGATTCGAGAAATGCACCAAAGCGACTGAGATAAACTGTTACAGATATGTTTGTAAACAAAATTAATGTATAATGTCCCGTGTAATGAGCTGGCAGTAGTTTTTCCTGCTATTTTACAATTTATTTATTTTTTACAGTGCATATAATATATATAAGAATAAATAGGTGTGCCCAAGCTTTTCACTGGCAAGGGCGTCTATAATAAAACTTGTGTACAACGAGATGTGTGGCATCACATATATTTCCATTGTTTTATGTATTTATGAAACAAAGAGTCAGAGAAGCTGAATGTTTTTACACATAAATGTGCCAGGAGCTGCAGCACTTGCGTGCTTACATCACACACGCTGCCAATCCTGCAAGTATCTCATACACAAAGTAATACTTCATGCTTAATTTCGCTTTATCCTGTATAAACCACTATTAGACCTGTGCGGACAGATAGGGAAGTGTAAACACCTGTTGTGGTGCGTGTCAGAATTCAGATGGGCAGGAGAGGTGCATATGTGTGGGAGCCGGGAGAGGCAGGGCATTATGAGTTTAAGGGGGGTGGGGGTGGCAGATGGGTAAAATCAAAACCAGCTGAGACATCTTTGCTATAGCAAGCTCAGCTGGAATAACTCTCTCCAAAAAGTTACTCTTTCTCTCCTGAGTGTGAGCAGATTTGACTGTCCCAAAAGCCAGGCGGCCAAATTCTGTCTACCTAGTTCAACTCCTTCACAGTGTGGCTCAGGAGCCATGCTGATTTTACTGACATCTATGGAGAAAGAAATACACAGACTAAGTCTTGACTATCAGCGCTTCAGTTGATCCAAACGGTATGTGCCTCCCTCCTGAATAACACATCAATTATGAGCTGTCACTGGAGTTCTGTTGGTTTCTATAGCTTGTCTCTTATGGCTCAGATTACAGTAAACATTATTTTGGTCTAAAAAGAAGTTTGAATAAGTGCTTTTGTGCAGTTTGATGACAACTGGCTCTAGCTTTCACAAATGTTCTGGTCCCATTTTGTGATCATTTTAAATCATATACATTTTCTTAGAATTATTATTTGTATTTATTTAATAATTACATTTAACATATAATTAATTTTATCCATTTTTTATTTTGCATGTTATTTAATTAATTTAGGCTGTAATATTTGCAACTTGGTCATTCATTATAATATTTACTTAATATTACAGGTTTATGTAAATTATGTGCCTTGTTCATAATGCTGATAATGCAATAATGCATACCTTCCAATGTCCTGAATTTATTATATTACTGTCTGAATAGAACGATAGATAGATAGATAGATAGATAGATAGATAGATAGATAGATAGATAGATAGATAGATAGATAGATAGATAGATAGATAGATAGATAGATAGATAGATAGATAGATAGATAGATAGATAGATAGATCTCAGTAAATGACCCTAGCAAGCAGAGAGTTGACCTTAAATATGTTTCAGAGAATTCAAATGGACCCTACATCAATGTGTACAACAGAGCAAAATGTGAATGGGAAGAAAAGTGTGTATAAATCTTATCTGTTATAAAGGAATGAAAAGAACTTATGACATTTCAAAAACTGTAGGTGTATATGGAGGCAGTTTTAAAGACACTTTAATGCTCATGTGATCTAAAAGATGCATTTACCTGCCTGTCTGTTGAACACATACTGTATCACCTCACCTACATATGTGGAATGACTCAAAATGACAGATTTAAGGACAGTTACATTTTAAAGTATCATTTTTTTTTTCATAAAATTGAAAACTCCTTGCCAGTTCCTCCTAAACTGCATTTAAAAGTATCAGTTTTCCCTTTTCATAAAAATACCAGTAACAGGATACAACATTGGAAAAGCAAACAAATTTCATGTCTTTATAAACACAATTAGCTGAACGAGAAAATGCCTGAAAAGACTGGGCTTATAATCATTCAAAACAAAACTGAAATAAAAAAACAGCACTGTTTCATAAAAAATGTCTGTCTAGCATCAAATGAACTGAGGGAGATAGTGGGGACATGTTGACGCTGCTCGCCCATTCACTAGTGCTACTGCTCAATGATCCAAAACATAATAAATCTAACATTTTAAATATGCTAAATACGAAGCTGTTTATGTCATTGTGTACTAGTATGTGTGTGTGTTTGCGGGTGTGTATGTCTGTTATGGCCCACAGGCTGGTTTAGCTGACCTCAGTGAAAGCGAGCCTCATGACAGAAGGTCTGGCATTGTCTCTGTGCCCAGGCTGCTGTGGAGCCAGCCGGTCTGCCGGCCGCCAGCTTTGCTTGCTTATAACTGCTGAGAACATCCGATCCCCTTGGGGAGGCCAGGGAGGGAGAAAGAGAGACAGACAGAGAGAGAGAGAGAGAGAGAGAGAGAGAGAGGGAGGGAGGAGGACTCTACAGCACTCTACATTCTTTCTTCAGCCATTATCTCTTCTCTTTAGAAGCAACGTGCATTATCCACAGCGACGGCCATGTATGTGTGCATGTGTGTATTTATTTATTTGTCAGAGCTGGGAGAGAATTCAGAAGGAGTAGACAGTAGTAAGAATTATTTGGAGTAAAAGTGGAGGAGAGAACAGAAAATGCGAAATATGGAGATAAGCACATACCGTATATCTTAAAAATAAAGAAATAAAGAAATTAATTAAAAAAACAGAAAAAAATTGCAATGCCAAGTTGCAATTCTTTTACAATTATGTCACTCTATTCAAAAATCAGTTTTATGTTCACCTTTTCTTAAAGGTAAAGTGTGCAATTTCTTGATGTTAAAAAAACATCTAATTGCAATATATTGTTTCATATTGCTAAGACGTTTATAGACAAAATATGTGCTATTAAACATATTTGTATGTTTTTTGCTTCTTGGTCAGCTTGGCATAGTAACATCATCTCAACCAATGGTGTGAGTTTAGGGCGGGGCTATTTGTTGTTCGACCAATGGAAAACCTGTTTGAAGACACAGTCTTTAATTTTACACATCCACTTGTTGTCATTAGTAGCATAGAAAGTACACAGCTGACATTTATGTGCAGTTCCTTTTCTTTGCTATTAAAGTTTAAAAAGTTTAAAAGGGCTATACTAGTCACCCTAGTGAAAAATAAATATATTAAAATGTATCTGAAATACATTTATTTCATGCTAAGTATACTACAAAAACATTTATATATTTGTATACTTAATAAAAAATACCCTGCAATTGTACTTTTAGTATGCTAAACTAGTATACTTAAAGTCTGCTAAACTGGAACAGCTAATTTTGTGCTTAATGCACTTTAATTGTACAGAAGTTGTGTTAAAGTACAGCTAAAGATATACTGAAGTATATTTGATTGTGCTAAAGTGGAACTATTG
Organism: Barbus barbus; assembly: GCF_936440315.1. Taxonomy (NCBI): domain Eukaryota; kingdom Metazoa; phylum Chordata; class Actinopteri; order Cypriniformes; family Cyprinidae; genus Barbus; species Barbus barbus. Next base: position 20,088,874 of record NC_136750.1, read on the forward strand.
CAAGTAGCCTATACTTTTGGTAAACTTTAAATATCTAGCATTTAAAGACAGATATTATTCAAAGATAAAACAGTCCTCATCAGTAGTGACATTAAACACATTTCAGGCTTAATATTAAGAAATGTGTACTGTTCACAAGCAGTACTTCAAATAAAGTTTAATTATACTTTTTATATCAGTAAGTTTAGAGTGATATGTCAGTAAATGTTAATATATTTGAACTATTCTTAGTATGAAATAAATAATAATAATAATAATAATATGTTTTATTCAACCTGGTCTCATAAAAATATGTACCTCTGTGCACTTTTTGTGCCACACAGTTTTTACGTACCTTACTTCACATTTCGCCTCAGTTTCAAAGAGAAATGTCCACTGAATGGCGCTAAAACACGGGTTCAATACGTAAACCCTGGCATGTTTTTATTATGTTGATATAGGTACCTATTGCTGTGTTTTTATTACGTTGCTTCAGGAACGTATAGCGGCGGTTCAGAATTCAAATATATGTCACTAAAAATTAATGCTCTAATATGCCCTACACCAAACCCAACCCTAAACCTACCCGATAGTGTTGACAAATGCAAAACTGATATGAAAATGCATTTGATGATGCAACTGTACTGTTTAAACCTCCTTATATTAAGCAGATTTGAACTACTTTGTCGAACCGTAGTTCCACAGGATTCGAACAGGAGCGCCTCACCTCCTAAGTATCCGTACTGCGTGAGCTACCGAACAAACCTACCAGCTACGCAAACCCATAGATATGAAGCTGGATATGTGTCATGCTAACTTTCTGCTAACACTCTCTCCACCCTCAATACCACGACTGAGGTGAGACCCTTGAGCAAGGCACCGAACCCCCAACTGCTCCCCGGGCGCCGCACCATTGACTGCCCACTGCTCCAGGTGTATGTTCACTACTGTGTGTACACTTGAATGGGTTAAATGCAGAGCACAAATTCTGAGTATGGGTCACCATACTTGGCCACACAGCACTTCCCTTTCCCCTTTCTCCCTTTCCCTTAAAGTGTACACAAATATTACACAACATGAACAACCAAGCAGCAGACATAGATGCAATAATATGCAATATGCAGATAAGTTACAAAAAACATAAAGCAGAAAATTAAGACAAGCAATCAGTTAAGAAAACATATTGTAAATAAGTGAGTTTTGAGGGCAGTTTTAAAGGTTTGGAGTGAGGAGATAACATGGAGACCTTGTGTTAGTTTATTCCAGAACTTGGCAGCAGAAACACAGAAAGCCCTACCACCCACAATAGGTTGCCTGAATTTGGGTACTGCAAGCAAATTATCAGAGCTAGATCTCAAAGTACGGGCAGGGACATAGGGGATAATTAATTCAGAAAGGTAGGAAGGTGCTAAACTATGACGGGCCTTGAAAACTAAAACAAAAATCTTAAACTGAATACGATAAGTGACAGGGAGCCAATGTAATTGCTGTAAAACCAGAGTGATGTCGGCTGGTTTTGTGGTATAAGAACACGAGCAGCTGAATTTTGGATTAGCTGCAAGCTAATCAGGACTTTGTTGGACAGGCCATAAATCAAGGAGTTACAATAATCCAAACGCGATGTAATAAACGCATAGGCAATTAGTTTCAGCATCTTTGAAATTTAAAGAAGGTCATAGATGGACAATATTACGAAGGTGAAAAAAAAAACAGGATTTGACAAGCTGATTGAGATATGGGATTCAAAACGTAGACTAGAATCAAACATTATACCAAGATTGTGAATAGTGGGAGAGGGATGGACTATAACTCCATCAATGTTAATGGAGTAGTCACGTTGGGAGGAGACAAGGGATTTAGGGCCAACTAACAGAAATTCAGTCTTTTCAGTATTTAACTTTAAGAAGTTTTGGGCCATCCATACTTTGAGATCTTGTAAGCAAGATGTAAATGAAGAAGGGGGGGGGGGGCAGAATTGGGCTGCACGGTAAAATAGATTTACGTGTCATCGGCGTAACTGTGGTAATTTAGACCATTTTGCCGGATGGTCTGACCCAGAGGAAGCATATAGATTAAGAATAGGAGTGGACCAAGGACAGATCCTTGAGGTACTCCACGAGAAAAAATGACAGAATGAGATTTGGATTTATCAATGCTAATGAACTGTTGCCTGTCTGAGAGATATGAACCTAGCCACTGTAAGACAGTGTTAGTAATGCCGATCTCAGACAAATGAGATAACAGTACAGAATGGCAAACAGTATCAAAAGCTGCACTCAGGTCTAAAAGAACCAGAAGGCTAAGGGCACCTGATTCATAGGCGAGGAGGTCATTCACTACTCTTAGAAGGGCAGTTTCTGTACTATGGAGAGGGCGAAATCCGGACTGAAATGATTCATACAGATTATTTTTGTCTAAGTGAGTCTGTAATTGTTTGGCGACCACCTCTTCTAGGACTTTAGATGAAAAAGGAAGATTAGAAATTGGTCTGAAGTTATTTAGAACTGTGTCATCAAGGCCAGGTCTTTTAAGTACAGGGGTGATCATAGCTATTTTCAATTCCAGCAGTACATTACCAGTCGATAGAGAACAATTTATCATGTGGGTGATAGGTATAATAAGAGAAGCGAGGAAGTTTTTGAGTATGTATGTTGGAATAGGATCTAGTTGATAAGTATTAGTATTACAGTATTACAGACGTATTAGTGAGTGAAAATTTTGAGAGTGGGTAAAGTATCTGGGAATTAGTAGATTCTGGAAGAACAACGGAAGAAAAGGATTGATAAATATTGTCAATTGTGTGTGTAAAAAATGTCAGAAAATCATCACAAAGGTCAGAAGAACAATTAAAAAGGGGTGTTGGTGGTTTAACAAGTTTGTTGATCTCAGAGAATAGGGTCTTGGACTTGAACTTTGCTGTTAATAATAGTGGACAGGTAGCTAGAGCGTGCAGTGTTAAGTGCTTTTTTATATTGTGATATGAATTCTGAGTAGAGGGTGTCATGAACGAGAAGACGAGTCTTCTTATAGAGCCGTTCAAGTTTTCACGCCTACCCTTCGCTTTCATTAATCTGAGCTCCGGAGTAAACTAAGGGGAATAATGGGCTGAGGGGACAGTTTTGGACTTTAATAGAGTAAAGTACTGTAATATCATTATATAATGATACTATCTCACCAGGTCAGGAGAGATTAACAGAGAGAGGCAAAGAGGAAGCAGCTATAGCACTAGAGAAAATGTCAGTTTTTATATTTTTCAGGTTTCGATATGATATTAAATGTATTTTAAATATTTTTTACTATGGTAGGGCCCCACAAAGCAAATTTTTATTTATTTACTTTTTAAATATAGACTGTAAAAAAGTTGTAAACAAAACAACATTTATTGCAGTACATTTACAAGAAAATACTATTTCAATCTTTTCAAAAATTCACATTTAGTCGACGTGATAGCCTCGTGGGCAGCGCATCGACATGTAGTGCCGTTGTGCATCGGGCATCCCGTGTTTGAGTCCTGGCTTTCCCGATCTTGTCCCCCCTTACGCTCTCTCTCTCTCTCTCTCTCTCTTCAACTTCACTTCCTGTCTAATTACTGTCCTTCCAAATAAAAGGCAAAAGTGCAAATGAAAAAAAAAATCATATTTAAGGGTATGTTTACCTGACAACACTGCTAAAAATGGAAAAGTTCTTCTTTAGCATTTTTCGTGTACAAACTTTGACAACAATGTTGTCAAAACGATCCCTGTTCACACAGATCCACGAAAATTATGCATGCCAGACCAGTAGTTGGCGATGCCACTTTGTGAAGAAAAACACTTAATATGCATGTGCATGACATCACAGTAGTATTGTATTAGTATTGTTTAACAGTATTACTTTCAAAAACTTACACTTTGAAACCCATTTGCATTTTCAGGCCCCCAAAATGACATTTTTAGTTGAAAACGGTGTTGTATAATGCCCCCTCATTCAATTAGTTGTTGGCTGTTTTATTCAGTTTGTGTTAGTTGCCATTTTTTGTAGCTGTTTGTGAAATTTACTAACAATTTTTCGAATGAAATTTAGTTTCAAACTAAATACTACACCAAAATTTGCAGCGAGTAAGACTGTTCAAATTAACATATTCAAATTGGTTGAAGAGAGCATCCCGGACATCCTAGCAAATCAATATCGGCTCAACCAATGTTTGTACGTGTTTGTTTATCTGACCAGTGGAAGACATGAGTTTTGGCAATTTCCCTTTAAGACAGCAGTGCCACAGAAATTGCACACTTCAACACTGTCAATTGGATCCAACATTACATTATATTGTCAGTGTGAATCTCAACTTTAGTTGGATGGCTCTCTCCAAGGGCCTCGTTCAGTTACGCTAATTCATCTATCACAGGACAGGCGAGTAGCCCCACACTCTGACAGAAACCAATGAGCTTTAATCGTGACCAGACGCCCCTGTTAGAGCATGAAGCACTCCACACTCACTTTTTCTACTCAGTGTTCAGTTGTCAGCAACTGAGGCACTTCCAGGACAGTAAAGAGCACATTTTTCATCCAGCCCCAGGCCTCATAAAAAACCCTTCTTAAACAGACCTACATGAATGAAAGTATTAACAAAAAAGTGAAAGAGCGAATTAGAAAAAAACTCCAACTGAAATGGAAAAAATGTACGATTCTGTACTTGTAATTACATACCCTTTGGGAGGAGATACCTTTTTTCAGCTGTATTTTCTATAAATAGTAAATGCACTCATTCTTGGAGTTTGGTATAAGGTTGCTATACCGGGGAGTGGTGTTAATGAGAGGAAAGTAAACATACGGAGAGATGAGAGACCTCTAGGTTCTTCTATGGGAAAGGACAGACGTAGTAGTGCCACTTTTCTGAGCGCATGGAAAACACTTCAGCCAAGAGTAGAAGAGAGACACATCGTGTCCTTCACTACGGAACCTGAGGGGGGAGAGGTTGGAAAGAGAGATGAGAAGGAAGTGGGAAGTACAAGGGGAAAAAGAGACAAAGTGACCTAACGTGAACTCATAAACAAGGCACCACAGCTTATTTCTGTGTCTATTTGTTTAGCATTTCGACTATCTTTGTAAGCGCTGTGTATGGAAAAAGAAGTGCAGCGCTGCGGAAATGTTATGCTGTTGAGTAAATGAACAGTAGATGTTAATTTAGGAAGACATATGGGATACAAGAGCCCCTTGTTAAGCATTTTGGCTTTTCAAGGTGAGTGTTTTTCCATATCTGTTCGAAGTTTATCCATATTTGTAACCAGACAGATCAGGAGGGAATATCAAATTAAATCTGGCATGTGCTCGGCAGACCAGCAGGGTCTTTTCAGGGTAAGCCCTTATTGTAAGAACATGATTCCACTGCCAGACATGGCCCCAAACAGAGCCGCACATCTGGGATATCAGCTGGCCAGCAGCCCCCTAAAACTCTTGCCCGCTTCCCCTTCATGCTCAGTCAGTTGTAATGCCTTTGGATCTATAGCTCACACCAGAAGTCAGAGCAGGGCTCAGTGACTGATGGCTACTATCCATATCAAAGGGACGTTAAAGCTCTGCCTTGCCAAAAACACACCGGCACTCCATCAAACAGAACTTACATTTGGGCCGGTTTATAGTGTAGCTTTATCTATAGGACCTATAATGTTACATACTGTAGACTTTAAGTCATGAAATCAAAATTGAGCCTATTTACTTTCTAAATGCATGTTTCTAGTCTTATTGCGAATGATACATCAGTAAACATTATTCCAAATAAATAAAAATAGTTTGTCTTCACAAACTTATGCAAAATGTAGCAAATTGCTCCAACTATAAAGCAACGTTTCTTTTGCCATTGACATTGCTTAAACCTCACAATAGGACAACGATTGCCAATCAATTCCATAGTTTTGAAAAAACTACATTAGAAGTCAATACCATCAATTTTCTTTTTTCTTTTTTGGGTGAACTATTCCTTTAACCAACATTAAGTATTGTGACCTTAAGCGCTGCCAATATCCTGTTTCATCTAAAAACATATTACGGATTTAAAATGGGTTGTGAATAGCAAAGGCAACACACACGTGGTTTGAACGCAACACAGATGATCTTTTGTAATCATCAGTCCTCACTGGTCCCACTATTTGGCCATTTGGAATGGCAGAATGGCTTCATTGAGCCTGTGCACTTTAGACGTTCAAGATTTCAATTGGGAAGCACTTCAAAGCAGACTTGCTGTTAGCATCGTACATCATCACTGTCCTCCATCAATGTTTTTTTGTCAGAGCTGATGAAAATAATTCATCTGCAACTTTTGAAGTGAAAAGCACCTTGAGCGATGGATTCAGCATAAATTTTCTATGCTATTGTGGTGTTTATGAGGATATCTGTCAACACGTCAGCTATATTCCGTAGGCTACATTCAGGGTGATGAAAACAATCTTCTTTGTATGCTACTCAACAGGTTTTTAGACTCTTAATAAACATTAGTGGTATGAATATACTGAATTGTCATTTCTTGTCTTTTACAGGTATAAAGTATACAATGCAAATAAATGAAACATAAGTGAATGACATATGATCAACCAACATGCGTTAAGCAGTGAAAAAAAGCAGTGACACAGCTGATGCTGATAGGTCATTTGATAATAACAAACATATTCAATAACAATAATAATAATAAGAAGAAGAAATAACAAAATATTCATACTTTTTAACAGTAAAAAGGACGTACTTATTCAAAAGAACATACACCCATTGTTCGTTTATATCTGACAAAACCGGATGCACACAAAATGTTCCCCATTATTTTATAGCTTTTTAATCTCAGTCTGGGCTATGTAACAATTACATACTATAATGTGAAACTTTTGAAAGGTGGAAATTAAAGTGCTGGGAAAGGAAGCTTTAACAACAAAACAAAAAAGTGGTTTGAATTGAACTTTGAATGGAAATTTGACTTCAGAGACCAAAAGGCAAACACAGCTCTTTGCTCTTTTTTTTTTTAGAACCATAGTGAAATACAGCTGACGTGACATGAGATTGTACATTTTAATTACAGACAATAAATAATACAATGGAGACAGCTACTCCGAACATGTTTTTGGGAGGAAGGTAAACCTTTTATCCAGTTCCTCACCACACAGATGCCACACACCCCGAGGATCGTTGAAGAAGTGAGGACGTTGCTTTCACTCCCTTTTGTATCTGTCGTACACAAAAACTTCCCATGTCATACACCGAGTTTTGTTTAGCGGTTGTGTAATGTACATAACAATACAAACCACATCCTCAGGCAATGCCTGGCAATTGAACAGCCCTTTAGTTTTTTTAACTGCACAGTCTCATTTAATCAGTTGTACTGAAGTATGCTTTTCATCTCTAATATGCCAGGGCACAGTTTAACTGCTGTAAAAACCCTCCTCTCTTCATCCAAACGCCTTCGGGAGAGTAGGTCTATTTTCATGCTGTTAGAAGTCATGATCTTGTAAATAACAAAGTGCTGGGGAGGTTTAAGAAAAAGGAGACCTTTGTTACCCGTCTCTTGTATGCCCCGACAAAGTGAAATTAAGTTATTCAGTTTCAAACCTGTACCTGAACCAGACAGAGAGAGAAAAATCTCTTTTGTGCTCCACAGACGAACCTCTCTCCATCCTGGTCTCTTTTTTTCCTTGCATCTCCCTTTCACGCTGAACAAGGGTTGACAAGCTCTTGTCGTCCCTGGCTGGTTCTAGAAAGATCCAACAAAAGCCCCCTTGTTCCTGACTTACTCCTGTCAGACAGTGCACTTTGATATTAAAAACTATGGAGTGAGGGAGAGAGAGTGGGGAGTGACGGAGGGAGTGAAAAGATGAAAAGGATGAAAACAAACTCCTACTGTCTCCTAAGCTGGTGTCTGTAGGTGTAACCCCATAATGGACTCACAAATATTTGTCCAGTCAAAACAAAATAAACATGGCTCTTTGACAAACTGGGCTTAGTCAGTTGTGACCTGCGTGTCCCTCTGCTCCATCTCCTCATAGCAAACACCTTCTGAAACCTGCAACACTGATGCCATTGACACTTACAGTACCTGCCAGGAACCTCATCGGGTATTGCTCCCTGACATCTAAATGGTCGGCACCAAAATTCTTCCAATAATGTAGCTGTGTAAACGAGGTGGCAGAAAATTCATTGGAATACAAAGATGCTAAGGATAAATATAATACCATCCAGTGTGCCATCCATAGGGATGTGACTCAACCTATCCTGTATGTGTCTAAAGGGATAGTTCATCCAAAATCACCCTCATGTCGTTCCAAAACGGTATTTATTCTGCGGAACACAAAAGACGATATTCTGAAAAATTGTCTTTGTATAAATGGGGTCCAATGTTCTTCAAAATATAGCAGGTTTAAAATAACACAAAGGTGAGTAAATGACAGAAATAAAATTGTTGGTTAAATGATGACCATTTAAGAATCAGTGTTATGGACCGTTCACACAGGACATGTTCTTGTGTTCAAAAACAGCTAGTACAGTACAGAGTAATGGGACACAAAACAGGTGTCTTGAAACACACTTTAAAGGGGCTGTTTATACGGAGTGTATTTTATATATAGACGTTCTGTATGGGCACTAAACAACATCTCTTTTTTTAGCATCTGAAATCTAGAATCTAGCATTTTGACCAGTGGTTCCATTGTACAACACAAATATTCAAAGGCCCCCCATACTGGCTAAGATATGTCCTCTAGTATTTCTACTGACAACAATGCTTATTTTCAAACGTTTTCTTTAACAAAAACTGGGAGCATTGATATATTAAATTAAATTAACTACAACTCAGTTTATAATCACAGAAAATCCAGGATTCTCATAATGCATGTTCTTCAATAAAAACAATAGTAATTGAAGGCAAAATAAAAATAAAATAAAAATAAATAAAATTTCAGTTTACATCTTGATTATTTTATTTTATTTCCAGTTTGAATGGTTCTCAAAAGTTTTATTCTGCTGATCAGAATCTTTCTTTTAGTAAAATTTTAAGTGAATTGTGGAGATATGAATCACTTCAAAATTACATTAATAGGATGATTTTTTAGAAACCATTTTCATAAACGCAATACATTTGCCTCTCCAAACCAACCATTGGTTTGACATGATTTGGGCTTCACATCAGGACAGTCACATATAGATGTTGGACTAAACTACCTGTTGCACGGTTGGCTGGCTGTGTGAACAGCAGAGAAGCGTGTTAGCAAGACAGGCTGCACACTTTTCAAACAGCAGCAGCAAGCCTGAGCATGCAGTTCTCTCAGGAAGAATGTAGAGGCCCACTTGTCTCTCTCTCTCTTCTCAGGCGCCTGCTATTATACTGACTGGAGTAGCCTCTGGGCAGTTATTACTGCATTTATATTAATAATCTTGCTTCATTTTGTTCATGCAAGCAGAAGAAAACACAAACATGAAGGGAATGCCACAGGGATGAAATGTGTGCAAATAATAAGGGAAAAAGGAAATTCATAGGAAACAGCATAAGCTTTAAAAATGCATTGCTATTGTAATTTTTATTGTCAACATTTTATTTTTACTTTATCAAATTTTAAAAATGTAGTTGTTTTTTCTTTTGCTAATACCAAGTTAACCCCCATATAGTTACTATGATAAATCACAGGAAACACTACCATTCAAAAGTTTGCATGATTATTTATTTATTTTTAAGAAATTAATCATTTTATTCAGCAAGGACTCAAATAGATCAAAATGACAGTAAAAATTTAAAAAGTTACAAAAGATTTCTATGCATAAAATTCTGTTTTTTTATTATTATTTTCTATTCATCAAAGGATCCTAAAAAATAAAGCAGCACAACTGTTTTCAACATTAATAATAACAATAAATGTTTGAACACCAAATCAGCATATTAGGACGAATTCTGAAGAATCATGTGACATTGAAGACTGACGTTATGGCTACTGAAAATTCAGATTTGCCAATCAAGATAAATTACAATACAAAGGTTATTTTAAATTGTAATAATAATTCACAATAATACAGTTACAATTTTACTATAATGTTATCAGATAACTCCTGTTTACAATGTTATTTTTACCATCATACCGCACTGGCAAGCACAATGCTGTGTGGGTTTCAAAGCAATACGCCTGTACACGCCGCGTATTGAGCCTGAGGTTAAAACCTGCTCTCTCGTACCTGCAGGGCCATTCCTAATAGGGATTCTTGGCCTTGTTAATGACTGTTTGAACATTGTCAGCGTCATCATCCCTGACAGACTGCCGCCACTCGTACCTGCCGCTGCAGGCGAGGGGAAGGGCGCTTGTATAAATCTCCCCGCAGGAATCCGTGAGAATCAGGAACATCTCTTTTTTTGTCGTTTGCAAGAAGGTTGTATGATTTGGTGTAACTGCCTGGTGTACCTGTGGGTTTAATGGTATACGTTCTACAGACATCAGTCTGTCTGTGAGAGTGTAGGCTATGTTAGGTTTGGAAACTAAACCGCCATGGAAAGGGCCAGATGGAAACACTTCGCCCTCTCACTTTAAGCAGGCCTGCAAAGCTCACCAATGACATGCAATATATTCCTCCAATAACTTGTCTTAACAACCTCAAGGTCTCCATCAGGCCAAGACCTGATTACAAACTCCAGACATTTGAAATTCATGTAATGCAATTATCATATTGCCGATTTTCGAAATGAAGCTAACAGAAAAGCATCTGTCAATGCAGCACATGAAAAACCTTCACTTTTCAACTGTGCATTTCTGTCTTCCTCCCTCCCCCCTTACCTTTTCCTCTTTTTCTATCTCATTCACTTGTCCCCCTTTCCGCCCCCCAAACCTCAGGTCTTTACTCCCAGGCGCTGACAGAAGTTAGCATTCATAGTCAATCAGTTCGGGCCTTAACAGGGCAGAGCTGACAGACAGGTCCAGATTAAGGCCTCAAACAGCCTCCAGTAGGATGGCACAAGACAAGTGAAGCAGTCAGGAGCTCCGGCAGTCTCAAAAGCTCAAAACTAAGTCAAACAAAAGAGAGAGGAATGCGAGCGGGGGCTTGGGTTACACAGCGGCTCAGGAATAAGACAGGTTATTAACACAGGGTGCTGCCAGGGCCTTTTAAAGCCTTTAGCAGAATTTTTTGTTCAAGTTTGGGGGACCTGGGTTCCTCCGTTGAAGATACGGATGGGTAGAGGTATACAAAAAGAAGGATAAGCACATATCCTAACTTTCCGCTCTTTACTTTGTATAAGGTACCTGAACAGGCAATAATCATGTCAGGGAGATTTTTTAAAAGGTGAGAGGGTAAAAAAGTGCTGCAATTTTGTTCATTTGCAATAAACTACAATGCTGAACATTCTATTATACTGTTTGTTGATTATAATTTAAGCAAACAACAACAAAAAGCAAGTAGTGCTGCAAATATCAGACATTTTAAACTTACATTTTAAACACAATATTGTTGTTACTTCCTCTGTTCAGTTTCTCAAAAAATCCCTTTGCATCTCACAGTGAGTGGCTTACCCCCAACATATTTGGCTTGACATTTGCATAAAGTTAAGATTTTTTAAACTTCCTGGGGCCCATTTCAATAAGGAGGTTCAACCAACTCTCAGTTTAAACTTGAACTCTGAGTTGACTTACTCTGAGATGGGAAACTCTGAGTTGTCGGTTACAAAACAGCTGAACTGAGTTAGTTTACTCAACTCTAAGTAGGTTGACTCTGAGTTAAGCGCCTGCACCACGACTATGAAAAGTCATGATCAGAGGAGCGCCGAAAATACGATTCACCATGGCAACAGCTCCCGCCAAAAAGACGTCAGCGCGTGTACTTCCGTCAATGCATAACTTTAATTCTTAATAACTGTCAATAACTTAATAACTGTTATAATATCAGAGGTGAAAACTGTAAATGATTGAACTAATATTAATTTTAATGGTATCCCATGACCACACACACACACACACACAAAAAAAAACGACAGAAAAAAAGAACGTGGCAGCAGCTAAAAATTAAGTATAAAAACACAATTCAATCAAGGTAACGCTTTAACCATGAAAGGTTCATGGGTGTGGGCTAAATGACTTTACAAACATTTGACATTAAATTTCATTCAATGTCTATTTCAATGCGCTGCAGCTTTTTCCACATAGTCTAACACTTTTTCACATAATTAAATATTCTCTAATCCAGTTACATTTCTTAATTAGAGTAATAAAATTAACTACTGACTAGTCCACAGCAAGAAGGCAGAGGGAGAACCTGCACCAGCACCACTGACAGATGAAGAGGAGATGGTCAAGTATTGGAAAATGTATAAAATCCAAAAGTAAAAAAAAAAAACTACTTTTGCTTTTGTATTAGGAAATAAAGATGTGAATAATTTGTTTATTTAACAGCTGTGGTGGTGGTTACGGCTTGTACTACCCCTTCATCTGGCATCCTTCCATTCCATACAGTAATCAGTTTCATTTTCAGAAGGTGTGATGGTGGGGATATGCTTGTCATCAATGCATCCAAGCTTCCACACTGGAAATCCTGAAGGAAATTCGGATTATTGGTTTACTTCCAGACATCCCAGAAAGATGTTATCAAGTGAACGTCATTGATCAGATTAGCCTCATTTAAACCGATTTTTACACCACTGACCCACAGTCCTGTGAAACCCCTCTTTGGCGGATTTGTGCCCAGGAGAAAATTCATGAAGGATGCACACTTTCCTTAGAATCTGCATACAGAGGACTTATAATGTGCTCTGCATCTCCGATGTTTTAAAGTGCATTTTTCTTATTTTGCAAATTATCTTCCAATGGGGTAAGAAATTAAAAATATTATTGTTTCCGTTTGCATAAAGATTATTTTTCTTACCCTATGGAGGACAATTTTACTTGTTTTATGTAAAATGCACTTAAAAGGAAAATCCCCCAGGAAACAAGACTAAAAATAGACAATTTTTCATATATAAAATGCATATTAGAGGTTACACCTCTTGACACTGTAGACCACACCACTCTGATATCTAGATTAGAGTCTTATGTGGGGATAAAAGGAACTGTTCTTAAGTGGTTTTTATCATACCTCACTGACAGAAAATTCTTGGTCAAGTTAGGTAACTTTTCTTCTTCTATTGCTAATCTAACCTGTGGTCTTCCTCAAGGCTCCATCTTGGCACCCTCTCTCTTTTCTCTGTACATGTTACCTCTGGGATTCATTCTAAGAAGTCATGGGATGTCTTTTCATTTCTATGCAGATGATACCCAAATTGATCTGCCTATCAAGAGGAAGGATCCCTCAGCTTTTACTTCTTTATTAAAATGCTTAGAGGAAGTTAAACTTTGGCTTGCCCAAAATTTTCTGTCATTAAATGAAAATAAAACTGAGGTGATTGTTTTTGGATAATTCTCGAACAACCTGCGTAGATCTTGGTAGTTTATCAGTGTTTAGTTCTCAATGTATACGGAACCTTGGTGTTTGGTTAGATGAGTCCTTACACTTTGACAAACATATCTCATCCGTAATAGGTTCTAGTTTCTATGAACTTCGTCTGCTATCAAAAATTAAACCTTTCCTAAATCATAAAACATTAGAGATGGCTGTTCATGCCTTCATCACGTCACGCTTAGATTACTGCAATTCACTTTATTGTGGTAGTTCTAATTCTTTAATTAATCGTCTTCAACTAGTTCAAAACGCTGCCGCTAGATTCCTTCATAATAGCTGTAAAAGTGCTCATATTACTCCTATACTGCAGATCCTTCATTGGCTGCCTATTAAATTTAGAATTGACTTCAAAATCCTTTTATTCGTATACAAATCTTTACACGATCTAGCTCCTATGTATTTATCTGAATTGTTGCACCCATACACTCCCTCCAGATGTTTAAGATCAAGTGATCAGTCCCTTCTTCTAGTCCCACTATCCAGACTTAAACGTAGAGGGGATCGAGCTTTCTCAGTGGTCGGGCCGCGGTTGTGGAACAGCCTCCCCCTTGAAATCAGACTTGCACCTTCTCTGCCCATTTTTAAATCTCTTCTAAAAACTTATCTATTTTCTCTGGCTTTTACATAACTTTATCTCTATCTTATTTTTTTTTTTTTTTGCATAGTTTTATGGGTTCATATTTCTTTTCTCTCATGTGTTTCAATTTTTACTTACTGTATAGAGTGAGACCCTGTTTAAATTGTTTAGTTGTGCTGTTTTCTTTTAATTGGTTATTCAGTCTTTGAATCTCTGTGCAGCACTTTGGCTGTTTTATATGTGCTATATAAATAAATAGAACTTGAACTTGAACTTGAACTATTAAGAATTTTTTTATATTTGTACTTGAAATTAGACAAAAATACTAGAAAATCAATTTTGCAGCGTGAATGAATGAATATGGTATTTAAACTTCGCTAACACTATAAAAAGGGAGAGGAGACCGAAAGAAACTGTGGGTTTTCCAAAGAAAACCTGATCCCGACCAGGTTATGTTCACAGAGTAAGTTACTACGGTAACTGACTCTGAGTATAAGTTACCTCTCTTTCAGAAACAGGCTTGACTTACTCTGCTTTCTCGGGTTTGACAAACCTCCCATTTTGAAACGGAAAACCCAGAGTTTCCCTCATTTCAGGGTTAACATACTCAGAGTTTTCACTTAACCTCCTTTCTGAAACGGGCCCCTGATACTCACTTGCAATGCAATGCTCGCAATGCTTTCTCTGATCTGTTGTCATAAATTGAAAACGACTGCTCACTCCCCGCCTGTAGATATGCACTCACCGCCACTTGTTTCAATCCTGAATGAATCAGTGAATCAGAGTCAATGATTTAATGACTTGCTCCAGAAGACAGACACTTTTAATTTGCACCCCAACTGACTCATTATGTAGTTATGCACTCAACTGTGTAGTGTATGAATTTTGTAAGGTTATTTTGTAATTCAGAAGTAAAATCAGAGTCTGATAGCCCCTCTCCTCCGTTGAAAGCTGCATCAGTCGAGTACAAGAAAACTCCAACATTCCACACTTTTTGTTTTTTTTCGATTAATAAAGTGCACTTTTTCTTTTTGGAAACCAGTGTAATCACATTGTTCACACTAAAAACAGCATAGAATAGTGCATAAGTATGCAAATTGGGACACACCTTTTTAGTTCCTGAATGACTTTGTGGTTTTGAATGAAGTTCACTGAATGATTCACTGATGATGTTTCAATGGAACCTGCAAAAACTGGAAGAAAAAAACACTGAAAAATCCCCACCACTAATTCACAAACAGACAGTATGTCTGGAACACGCAAACAAACATAAGCGCAGTGTTATAAACAATGAAAAAGTGCCAGTGCTGTTGTACTAAATATTGGCCAACAAAATATGAGTTTTGGACCAAACCGTTAAATAATAAGCTAATGATTATATACATTTAGCTCAGAAATAAGTGTAAGTTATTTCCTCTTTAGATTTGCTGTTGTATTCTTTAGTTTTGTAAGAATGTAACATGTCAAGTACAGCAGGCTGGTTTGCTTCATCTAAAGAACAAAAAAGACATGTAAATATCTAAAAACCCCAGTGAATCAGCTGGTTTGGATGTTTAATAAACAAAAACGTCATTTGCTGTACATCTAGTTCCCTTTTCCTTGTTCCTCTGTGTGTAGAAGTCAGAAAATAGTAAAATAAACAGCATTGTCGCCTTAATCAAAGCCACAGTGTGGAAGGGCCTGGTCCTTCTCTCTCTCTCTCTCTCTCTCTCTCTTTCAATTACACACATACACACAGCAGTCCAGTAGGCACCAGCAGCACTTAAAGCCACTCCCGTGGTTTCTCTTACTGGATTCCTCAGAGTTTTAAGGGCACAAGCTTTTCCACAAATTAGACTAAAAGAGCAGCGCTCTTTCTTTCTCTTCTTTTCTGTTCTCCCTTTCCGTTTTCTTCCTTCATTTAGTCCCTCAAATGCAACTGTTTATGACTTTCATTCTACCAGATACATGTGGTAGTGAGCCTGTTACTTACAGTAATGAAATCAGTTTGAGACTGTACACGTCTTCAGATGTTTACCACAGAATCTGGGAACACAATTGCATTATTATCTATAAACGCTTCCCCATGAAATTGAAAACCCAACTTTCAGTTTCCTGCACTGAAGTGTCTTTATAAGATCGATCGTTTATCAAACAAAAAAGTAATTGATGATTTTTTGTAAAAATGTAACAGATGGGTGTGGCCACTGTGACTCAGATATCAGAATGATTGAAGAGGGCGTCCAACATCTGGAAAGTCCATGTGTGGGGGTTGGTCCCTGGGGTTCTCTGGACATTTACAGCCCAATTACAGTGGCTGCCTCTGGGCTCCTCTCTCTCATTACCCCTCTCCACAGCACTGCTCTGGAGCCTGGCCCTCATATCAGCTTCATTCTCTCCCACAGAAATGTCAAAGTTTTCTGCACAAAAAATCCCTCCACAGACTAATGCCGGGTAATTCGCCTCTTACAATACTGTAATTATATGCTGGATATCATATCTGGAGTGAGTGTGCGTCTGTGGATTTATGAAAAGGAATACTGTGGGTGCGTCAGAGTATTTAAATGCAATTGTTTATGAAAAGTATGTGCAGAAATGAACACACACACAGGTATTTTAGTGTGGAGACAGGCAGTAGTGTGTGCCCCTGGAATGTGTAACCTGACCTCTAAGCTGAAGCTGAATCTATTCACTCATCTTTTTTCTTCAGAGAAGGACTCTAAACCCCCTTTTCCCTTCTATGCACACAGACGTGCACGCTCTTTCTGGAGTGAAGCTGCAAACAGCCAAGCTGAAAACCACAATAAGAATATTATTTAGAGTCGGGAGGCATTTTCCTCACGGGTAATTCTGCATGAGATACAGCCCGAGATAAAGACATGAATGAGAACTACAACGCTGCTCTGTCTAATTCCCATGCAAGAAGCACTTCAGATGTTTGGCAGCAGCAAACCGAGCTCTGTGATTGATTAGCTGGAGTAGAAAAAGAGGGAGGTATTCACAGAACATCTCTGATCTCCTCTGCTCCGCTGAAGTGTTCTTGAAGTTCTCCAGATTCCCCGAGAATGAAGACAGGAATCTTTAGGATGCACAAACACACTACTGCAGCATTCTCACACCTTGAGCAACAAAAATTATTTGCAGACTTTTATGAGTATAACACAACATCACTAAGCTACCATAACGGTTTCAGTTACCCTGTGAAATGTCAAACAACTGCACCTAATTTGCAGAAGGATTGCATTGCAAAGCATCAGGCTAGAGAACAAACCATTCTGCATATAACCAGCAAAAACAGGCGACGTGGACACCTATTCTCCCAAGAGGATGAAACCCGACACAGGCTTGCCCAGGAGCCCGGGCCCGCAGAACCACCGTCACACTGGGCCAAACCTCAGCCTGGAATCTTGGAAAGGCAAGCCAGTGTGACTGCATTTCCTGAGTCCACCCTATTTAAACTCACAATATGGAACATATTAGGAGGGAGAAGAGAGGGAGAAAAAGAAAGAGAGAGATGGTTAGCATTGTACATTTTCTGTTTAATAGACCCCCTTGGGAAAAAAAAAACTGTCTCTCTTACTGCTGATGGGACAGGCTGGTAGAGCAGCATAAAAGTAAAGCCGCTTCTTCACCCCAAATTAAAGTAGCATTACAGTGGTTAAAAATCACAGAATGCTATGCCTTGTAAAAACAAATGGGACATGAGGGAATGTTGCGGCAAATATACACAGCAGAAAAGGGCATCAAAAAATGACTTCACCAGCTTTTTTACAAATTTTTAGTCTTTAGTCACGAGTGATTTACATTCATTTGTTTCATTGTCCGTACCCACAATCTACATTGACAAATTTAGAACCAGTCATAAACTCCAAAACCGACTCAGTTGTCAAGCTCACTGGCAACATATAAAACCATGCAAATCATTTAGCTAAATATTAGCCTGAATTGGTGAGCTAGCTAGTTTTTTCCAAAATGGCAGCTATGGGGCAAAGAGAGCAAATTCTGAGGTAAATTGAGCCAGCATTTTAACTTACCCCACCATAAGACACTGAAGTTAAGTTAAAGTATAAACTGGTATTTTAATGTGATATTTGTTACGCGTTGCTGGGGTAAGAGAGCAGGACAATGAGGGATGCAAAATAATCAGGTATTTTAATGAAATAAATGTATTAACAACAGGATTACCAGCATGAACATAACTTTAACGAAACTTTAAGACACAACAAAGAGTACTACTGAACTGAAGGCTTATAAAGAACACAAACTAATGAGGAAACAAGATGATTAATACAAGACAGGTGAATGTAATAAACAATGATGAATCATTAACTAACCAAGGACAGGAACTACCAAATAAGGGCAAAACAGAACTGAAAGGAAACAGACATGTGACAACATTACACAACTGGTTTACTTTATCATATATACACATATTATTTGTTACTTTATTTCATAGGGACAGTGTACAAGTGCACAGAATCCTTCTCTGATAAGAAACAGAAGATGCTTTTTTTTGTTTATTCTGTTTTTGAGAAGGTTACAACATCTTGTTTTAGAAATGCAAGCATTTAAATATTAAAATTTAAACTTCATTTGGTTGGTTTTATGTTGTTTACATTATCATTAAGAAAAGAAATGACTGTTTGTAAAAGGAAATTTGATTATTAAATTAGTTTTAAAAGAGGTAAATTATCTTTAAAAATTCACATGGGTTTGAATAAAATTCAGTCAGATGGTCAGTTTATATCCAGATGGTGCATCTTACCCAACTTGCTAGCGACGGGAACACTTTGTTATAAAAAGCCATATTTTTAGAACCCTTTGTCATAGATTCATTCTGATAATTGTTCTGCCTCATTTTCCCTTATCTTGAGGTCCACATAATCACTGTAAAAAGTGATGCTGACTTAACTTAAAAAAATGGACAATTGACAATTCACTTAACTTATACTTTTTTTATTATTAATTACTTAATTTTAAGGCAATGGGTTTCCTCAAATTTTTTAAAGTTAAGTCAACTTATCACTTTATGAAATATTGTGTGTCATCAAGCAGCACGCAGACTCAACCAGAGTAAAACAAGCAAAGTTTCACAAAAGTAAAATATTTCATTGTATTTGGGGCAAATATCTGCACTCCTTGAATGCCTAATTTTGGAGCTGTAACTACAGTTGGGCAAAAAAAGTATTTAGTCAGCCACCAATTGTGCAAGTTCTCCCACTTAAAAAGATGAGAGAGGCCTGTAATTTTCATCATAGGTACACTTCAACTATGAGAGACATGGGGTGGAAAGAATCCAGGAAATCACATTGTAGGATTTTTAATGAATTAATTGGTAAATTCCTCGGTAAAATAAGTATTTGGTCACCTACAAACAAGCAAGATTTCTGGCTCTCACAGACCTGTAACTTCTTTAAGAGGCTCCTCTGTCCTCCACTCGTTACCTGTATTAATGGCACCTGTTTGAACTCGTTATCAGTATAAAAGACACCTGTCTACAACCTCAAACAGTCACACTCCAAACGCCACTATGGCCAAAACCATGATCCAGAAGAGGATTGGGAGAATGTCATATGGTCAGATGAAACCAAAGTGGAACTTTTTGGTAAAAACTCAACTTGTCGTGTTTGGAGGAGAAAGAATGCTGAGTTGCATCCAAAGAACACCATACCTACTGTGAAGCACGGGGGTGGAAACATCATGCTTTGGGGCTGTTTTTCTGCAAAGGGACCAAGACGACTGATCCGTGTAAAGGAAAGAATGAATGGGGCCATGTATCGTGAGATTGAGTGAAAACCTCCTTCTATCAGCAAGGGCATTGAAGATGAAACATGGCTGGGTCTTTCAGCATGACAATGATCCCAAACACACCGCCCGGGCAACGAAGGAGTGGCTTCGTAAGAAGCATTTCAAGGTCCTGGAGTGGCCTAGCCAGTCTCCAGATCTCAACCCCATAGAAAATCTTTGGAGGGAGTTGAAAGTCCGTGTTACCCAGCGACAGCCCCAAAACATCACTGCTCTAGAGGAGATCTGCATGGAGGAATGGGCCAAAATACCAGCAACAGTGTGTGAAAACCTTGTGAAGACTTCTGTCGTTGCCAACAAAGGGTATATAACAAAGTATTGATGAACTTTTGTTATTGACCAAGTACTTATTTTCCACCATAATTTGCAAATTAATTCATTCCAAATCCTACAATGTAATTTCCTGGATTCTTTCCCCCCATTCTGTCTCTCATAGTTGAAGTGTACCTATGATGAAAATTACAGGCCTCATCTTTTTAAGTGGGAGAACTTGCACAATTGGTGGCTGACTAAATACTTTTTTGCCCAACTGTAACTGCTGTAATCACTGTAAAAAAAAAAATTGTTCCATCTTAAAATAATTTGTTACCCCACTGACTTAAATTTTTTAGTTTAGTCAACTAAAATATTCCAGTTGTCCCTTAAATTAACATGGGGTATCTTAATTTCAAGTTGGCTAAGCTAAATTTAAGTCAGCGGGGTGAAAAATTATTTTAAGTTGAATTTTTTTTTTTTTTTTTTTTTTTTTTTTTTTTTAAACAGTGTAGAAACTGGCTCATCTTACCCCAGTCTCCCCTATATGTGTGTGTGTAGTTGTAGTATGAATGAAATTTAGACGTTCTACATTTGTTGTCACTGTCACGTAACCTACAGTGTAAATTGCATCAACTTAACTGCCATTCGCAAATCCTCTCCTGTGGCCACATGGGATAGTAAACTGTCCATCAGATGTGCACTTAAGTATCTCACTGAAAGTAGCAAGTCACCCGGGTACATTTTGCCTACTGTCGTATGAATACTATGAATTCAGACACATTACTCTGCTCACATACTGTTCTCGCAGTCTGGATGTAGGTATGTTCAGATGCAGTTCTAATCAGAATCTTCAGTCATTTTTGTTAATCTGCACTTATTTTGAAGGAAAATCTAATTGTGCAAATGCCAAACAGACATTTAAATGTGGCAAAATAAATTAAAGGGATAGTTCAGCCAAAAATTAATTTTATCATCCTTTACTCACCTTCAAGTTGCTCCAGACCTGTATGATGAAAGCCATTGACTTAATAGGGTTTTGGAACAACAAGAGTGTGAGTAAATGATGATAAAATTTAGATTTTGGGGTAAACTATCCTTAAGCTGAGTTTCCTGCTGTCTAAATTCAATGTTATGAATGATGGGTGCAGAAATCTGTGCGTAGATCATGTGTAGGTGTACATTTATCTGGAACGCTCAACAATTGGAAGTGAGTCATACGAATTGCACCGCAGGAGACTCAACTCACAAATGAGTTTAATACAGGGCATTAGATGAAGGCAATATTCTTAATAAGTACACACCAATTTGGGTATGCTTCTAATTATTTAAAACTATTTTTATGGATGCTTTTGCTCTGTTAAACAAATTATATTATTTTATAAAAAATTTGTTGGAAATACATTCTACTCTTACTATCTTCTCTTTTTTTTCCTCATTAATGTACACACAGCACCCCATATTGGCAGAAAAACACAGAATTGTTGATATTTTTGCAAATTTATTAAAGAAATAAAAACTGAAATATCACATGGTCCTAAGTATTCAGACCCTTTGCTCAGTATTTAGTAGAAGCACCCTTTTGATCTAATACAGCCATGAGTCTTTTGGGAAAGATGCAACAATTTTTTCACACCTGGATTTGGGGATCCTCTGCCATTCCTCCTTGCAGATCCTCTCCAGTTCTGTCAGGTTGGATGGTAAACGTTGGTGGACAGCCATTTTTAGGTCTCTCCGGAGATGCTCAATTGGGTTTAAGTCAGGGCTCTGGCTGGGCCATTCAAGAACAGTCACGGAGTTGTTGTGAAGCCACTCCTTCGTTATTTTAGCTGTGTGCTTAGGGTCATTGTCTTGTTGGAAGGTAAACCTTCGGCCCAGTCTGAGGTCCTGAGCACTCTGGAGAAGGTTTTCGTCCAGGATATCCCTGTACTTGGCCGAATTCATCTTTCCCTCGATTGCAACCAGTCGTCCTGTCCCTGCAGCTGAAAAACACCCCCACAACATGATGCTGCCACCACCATGCTTCACTGTTGGGACTGTATTGGACAGGTGATGAGCAGTCCCTGGTTTTCTCCACACATACCGCTTAGAATTAAGGCCAAAAAGTTCTACCTTGGTCTCATCAGACCAGAGAATCTGATTTCTCACCATCTTGGAGTCCTTCAGGTGTTTTTTTGTGTCTTGCACTGAGGAGAGGCTTCTGTCGGGCCACTCTGCCATAAAGCCCCGACTGGTGGAGGGCTGCAGTGATGGTTGACTTTCTACAACTTTCTCCCATCTCCCGACTGCATCTCTGGAGGTCAGCCACAGTGATCTTTGGGTTCTTCTTTACCTCTCTCACCAAGGCTCTTCTCCCCCGATAGCTCAGTTTGGCCGGACGGCCAGCTTTAAGAAGGGTTCTGGTCGTCCCAAACGTCATCCATTTAAGGATTATGGATGCCACTGTGCTCTTAGGAACCTTAAGTGCAGCAGAATTTTTTTTGTAACCTTGGCCAGATCTGTGCCTTGCCACAATTCTGTCTCTGAGCTCTTCAGGCAGTTCCTTTGACCTCATGATTCTCATTTGCTCTGACATGCACTGTGAGCTGTAAGGTCTTATATAGACAGGTGTGTGGCTTTCCTAATCAAGTCCAGTCAGTATAATCAGACACAACTGGACTCAAATGAAGGTGTAGAACCATCTCAAGGATGATCCGAAGAAATGGACAGCACCTGAGTTAAATATATAAGTGTCACAGCAAAGGGTCTGAATACTTAGGACCATGTGATATTTCAGTTTTTCTTTTTTAATAAATCTGCAAAAATGTCAACAATTCTGTGTTTTTCTGTCAATATGGGGTGCTGTGTGTACATTAATGAGGAAGAAAAATGAACTTAAATGATTTTAGCAAATGGCTGCAATATAACAAAGAGTGAAAAATTTAAGGGGGTCTGAATACTTTCCGTACCCAACAATATGCTAAAAATAGTACACTATTACTAAAATTATCACAATGTATTCTGGGATTACTCTCAGGTTCAAAGGAGGCATAAGGCATGATAATTAAGTTGCCTGTCTATTGGAACAGATTTTACAGAGGTATCGCTTTATGAATCCTTAAAATTCTGCCTTCTGTCTCTTATTCAATAGCACAACTAAATATGGTAATGTAAGCCGTGGTCACACTAGACTATGAGGACGCAAAATTTATTCGGACACTGCAACGAAAGAGACTTATCGTTATTCTGTTCGTCACAAGACTTCACGTAATACGAATTTGCAGGTTCACCAAACTTGAACTTTGGAATGCAGCAAAATGCGAAGCTTTTTACTATAAGCTTGCATTTCCTGTCTCCAGCATTCAAATAGCGTATGAATGTAACTGCCCATCAAAGTATAAATATAAATTTAAATATAAAGTTTAGTAATCGTTTTAATTAGGCCTATATAATAGGAAGTCCATACCACAACTACATTGATAACGACAGAGGAACAATATTGAGATTGTACTTGTTGTGAATGGGCCTTTAGTCAAAAATAATTAATGCTTTATTAATATTTAATAATATCGTATGCACAATCTGCATACACACGTGAATGAGTGAACCACACTGGTCCGTGGTGGACTGTCCATAACAAAAACACCTCAGAGTAAAAGGACTGACAAAGTAATTTAAGACTGATTCCATTTTAATGGAGCCTTGGTAGGGGTTAACTGAGAAAGGAATGCCTTTCTCATTCTTCAGAAAAAGGGGGGTCTTGGCCAGGTTTCAGGAGTAGGGACACGGCCCACTGTCATGGC
Source organism: Barbus barbus (assembly GCF_936440315.1). Classification (NCBI taxonomy): domain Eukaryota; kingdom Metazoa; phylum Chordata; class Actinopteri; order Cypriniformes; family Cyprinidae; genus Barbus; species Barbus barbus. The sequence continues at coordinate 20,112,667 of NC_136750.1, forward strand.
TACATGCTGCTGAAAGGGAAGATTGTAGTGGAGTCAGGCGCAATGTCTCTGTGTTAGGAGAGAGAGAAAATGCAAAAAAACACCAAAAACAAATCTGAGTATTTTACAAAGCCGGCCCATTGTATCAGTGCATGAGCTAACAAGGAAGCCCTTTAAAGGAAATATTCTCAATGAAATTGTGCAGTGATTATAAATTATCAAAGGTCTTTAACATTGGTGAACAGCCAAACTGAAACCGCAAACCTAAACAAGTCTATTGTGTGTTTTTTTGCCTAAAGAGAGCTTTGAGTGAGGTGAAGGCTCTGAAGATGTACCGGATGATTTATGTTATCAGAAATTTGCCCACGGCTGTATGTGTGTGTGTGTATTTTTGAGTGAGTGCATGCAGGGGAACGAGAGTGCATTTGTATTTATTGCATGTTAGACCCAAAACACTGTGTGTGAGTGTGTGTGGAGGGTGTGCTATGGCATTCTTTTAAGCTCTATGGAAACTCACTAAAATAAATCCTGTGTGTACGTCAGTGAGGCCCCTCTTAACCCTGCAATTATAGAGTGGAGGGAGGGAGCAATGCATGAACATTGCTGCTGCAATGCTCTCAAAAGCACCTCACGCCTTCAGTACACGCATTTCACCTCTTGGAGGAAACTCTGCAAAGTCAGTTTGATCTACAACTGAGCTGATATGGTCATAATATTACCCAATGTACTTCTAAACAACACTTGTTGCCCAACCTTTTTCTGGAAAGTCAGAGAACATAGATAAGCAAGACTCAGAGAGAAGAGCATGACAGGAAGATGGTATTTTTATCATGTTCCATTATCTGGGGTGAGAATGATGCACCTCAGCCACACCAAGGCATGTTAATCCAATCTTACGTTTCAGAAAGGGAGGGAACATCTCTGGCATTGTCTTCTCTTAATACCCTGAGTGTGGTCTCGTCTCCTGCTCTGTACATCCCCGAACCATCAAGCTTGAAAGCATGTGCGTGCATGTCCGTCTAACTGCTGTCAGGTGAAGTTCTGTAATTAGAGCGCCCTGAGCCAAGGTGAGAAGACTTCCGCAGGTCTCGCTCATGAGAGAGAGCGGGCAGGAAGTCTTCCAGGCGCTCCATGTAATCTTCCTCTCTCGCCCGCCATCAAATGTGCTATTACTCCAGTGTGTTTGTGCCAGCGCCAGATGTGCCGGGCTGGATCAGGTCATCAACTGCAGCAGCAGCTACTGTGCAGTACGGTAATCAGGCAGCTGCTGCTAACTGCTCCTCCACTCCCTGTCCGTCAGAGCTAAACATGGAGTTTGAGCAGCAACACAATTTGGTTGCTAGTTTGTGCAGTGCAATTCTGTTGAACTGTTGTCATGGAAGTAAAGGCAGGAGAAGTAAATAGCCTACATGAGGCTGTTCTGTTAAGCTTATTTTTTTTCATGGCTGTGTAAAGAATGAGTAATTCACAGGATGTGACAGCATGCAATAAAACAGCATCTGAACACATTCAAGTGCTGTATCATCAAACACTCTGATAACAGCCTAGGGAATTACCTGGGAGTGGTGTAATGGCGATTTTTACATCTTGATATAATTTCTCATCTGGAATTCTTTCAACACATTATGTATTATGATCTAGTAAAAATCAAGGGAAAAGTGACATTCTGACATAATTTTGTCATGAATCTGGTCTATGAACGTCCGCTAACTCACCACCAGAGGTCACTTGCTCACCACATGGACTCTTGCACCACACCACAGTGTTGCACGCCACCTCAGACTACAATTCCCATCATCCATTGCACTGATGACACACACATCTGATTGCACTGATCACACACCCTACATAAACCATGGACTTCCTCTTCCTCTCTGCCGAGTATTGTATGCACTTATCGCTACCCTAGCTGATAGCTACCTTACGGAGCCTTTCGTAGTTTTCATAGTCTTAGTCTTAGTCTTAAGCCGGGCTCACACTGTGCGATTTTTAATAATCTTTTGCGATTGCTGCTTGTCACACTGTACGAACATGATCCCCATGTCAGACTGTAGGATCTCAATTGTCTTAATGTCAGACTGTACGACAGTCAAGACGCGACAAAAACGGACGTACCCAAGAAGACTTGTCCGGAGTTTTACGTCATCAATACGTGACCCGCGTTCTCTCGCTATAATGGTAGCTAGCAAACAACAGCAACGTGTAGCGTTAGTTTTATTAATTACATGCCTTGATGTTAAAAAAAAAACAAAAAACGAAAAAGACGATGTGTGTGGAGCAAGTCATGGCTGGGCAAAAGAGGACTTTATGGACTTCCAGTTCTACAGAGCGAACTTGAGGTAATTTTGTTATTCGAGTTTAAACATCCTGCCCCTTAATAAATAAACTTTAAGCAAACTTTACGTTGTACATATATTGTTTTTTACAAATAATGAATGGTTTGAAGTTGTCGCGCTAATTGCGTCATCAAGTTCAGTGCTCCTATTGGTTCTTGGTTTGACGGTCGTCGTAGGAGATGTCACACTGCAGGAAACTTGAGGAAAGTGTCTGAAATCTTCTGACACTGCCAGAATTTAATCGGAGGAAAAAATTGATCGCAACGGCCATTAATCGGCTGTTGGTGAACATGTCAAACCAGCGATCTAGACAACTGATTTTAGCCTAGGATTATAGGAATCTTTTAGGATGTTAGGATTTTCAAAATTTGTCTCAGACGAACAAATCGTGGCCAAAATCGCACAGTGTGAGCCGGGCTTTAGTCTTAGTCTTAGTCTTGCCTTGCCTTGCCTTGCCTTGCCTGTTTTGATTCTAGCCTGTGTATCTTGGTTTAACCCTTTGCGCTGCTGTTTTGAATTGTGTTTGCCCCTGCCTGGATTATTGCTTGTGTACCTGGTTCATCTCTCTTTGCCTTGCCCTGTTGGATACTGTTTGCCGATCGAAGACCCACGCTTGTCTAAGGAATACTCTTTGTCTTGCCTCGTCTATGTCTGTTTGCTGTGTATCAACCAATGCTTGTTTATGACCACGCCTTTTAATAAAGCTTTGCAGATGGATCCGCATGCCTCACGCTTCTGTCACTCCGTTACACATTTATTCACCCTCATGGTGTTCCAAACCTATGACTTTTGCTTTCGCTGAACATAAAATATAAAATAGTCATTGGTAACCAAGACTGTTTGAAAGTAAGTCATACAGGTTTAGAGCGACTTTTTATTTTTTGCATTTTTGAGTGTACTATTCTGTCATGTTTACTAGATTTTCTCCTCAGAAATCTACCAAGATAAATCTTACACGTGTCTTCTCTAGAGTTTTAGAAGAGATTTCATCAGCATCTCACAATGTGGTCAAGTTTGCCAAGATAAAAGAGTCTGCAATCAAAGGTTATTTATATTTGAGACCAAATTATCAAAGCAATGCTATCTACATTCCTTGATTTTACTGTATGTAAAAAAATTAGCAAAGATCTAAATTGGGTCTATTTTTTAATTTTAGGAAAAAAAGAATACAGTTTGACATTAAAAACTTAAAAGTCCTTAATGAAGTCAATGAAGACTTAAAAAATTAAGAGCAACTAATAATAACAAATGTTTTTTACTGGTTTACGAAGATGTAAAGCAAAATACACTTCTGTGATAGATGGCACAGGACAAGGTGAGTCATAAAGTGAGTCTAAGCCATTGTTTAGTTTATAGAAACACAAACGTGGGTGGGTACTGTGGGAAACTTTTAAATATCACATTAGAAGTATAAAATTATAAGTTATCATCAGTGCAACTGACTAATGCATGTATCTGTAAGATTAAAGGCAACCGCCTGCACCTGGGGAAGAGATGCTAAAATTCAGGATCAGGAGAAAAACACGTACAAAAAGGTTCCAGAAATATTGCATTCCAGATTGCACACGTAACAACAAAACAAATTGTGGCCGGTTTATTCAGATGGTCTTTTTGTGGGGGCGAATAAGCTGGAATAAGCTTCAACCAAAAACAGACATTGTGCTGCAAGTATGCAAGACTACTTTTGTCATCATTTCAGTTCACTTTCTGGGTGATTTGTGACAAAAACAAGTCCATTTTTAGTGTTTAGCAGTAATTACCCTGTATGCAACAGGGGAGCAGCAGACTCGAGGAGGGAGAGCATCTTGAACTCTGCGGAATTCATTGAGGGTTTGGCAAGAAGCACGTCATAATCACAAAGCCTCCTAACTATGCTTAAAAAAGTGGTCAGATGCAAACTCGGGACACTCAAGAGCAAGCACGAACACTCAAAGACACTGACTTTCTGAGACTTTTGGAATTATTTAAACGTAGAATGATGCTGGAACTCTGTCTGTTAAAGACCCAATGGCATCAAAATCAGAGTTCTTGTGGCTTTTAGCACTTACAAAATCTGCTTTTAGCATGTCTACACAATTAAAACAGACTTTTTGGGAAAACTGTGTCTTTGTCAAGAATGTAAAAAGTAAGATTCAGAAGTATATTTCATTGCTCAGATGTTGCTCATTCAAAGCTCAGGTGTTTTTTGTTTGTTTGTTTTTTGAAGATCTCAGTTATGTTTCACTGAAGTCTTCAATCAGTTTATTGTTAAAACATAATTAACTTCTTTTCTCAAATGCTAGAGGAAATGTGTGAAATTATCAGGGTCTTTTTCTCAGTAGAAAGATCTGAGAAACAGGAAAATTAAACATGTCTCCATTAGAGAGACATGAGAGTCTCAATTAAAGAAGAGGGAGAAAGGACATTCTTTCATGAGGCGCAAAGACCACTGAACTGTACGTTAAAAGGGCAAACAAAATGGTGTGCTTAGCTCTCACCAGCTCATAGCAGCTTAAGACATCTTTGGCAGCGAGAACGCTCTGAAACCCTGTTAATCAATACCATCCCTGAGGTAGCGGCACACTCGCAAAGCTGCTTACATGGCTTTTCCGTTTCTCCTCCTCCTTTTTCTTTCTCCCCCCTATCCGTTCCTCTCTTACTCACACCACGCTGGAGCTGCTGCTTAGGAGCAGGGCGCGTTCCCATTTCTCTGGACCTCACCCAGGCCTGGTTTAATTAGGCCCCCTTTTGTACCCGCTGAGGTGCCTTGTGTAATCTGTGTACTATGTGTCTCAAGCTCTAGCCCTGCCCAGTATAATAGTCTGCCAGTTCCTCCCCGAGTGGTGATCGGGACCCTCTTCCCATAAAGCAGACACAAAGGAGCAGGATAATGGCCCCCAGTTGCAGTTAGAGGAGCCACTCCTCTGGGCCGTTTGAACTCGGCACGGGGCTGGCGGCAGACGCCGCGTAGGGAGAAAGAGCTTTGCTCTCTGTGTGAGATGGCAAAGCCGTTTCTGCAATACCTCCAGTGTTGCGCATCTCTTCGTTTACGGCACTGTAAAATTTACAGTCCACAATCTCGTCGCATTGTTCAGCCTTCGTGGACCAGATTGTTTTTTTTTTTTCAAACTGGCTTTTGGCAGGTTAGTCCACAGTCCCCTCCTCCTCTACCCCAGCGACTCTGATAACCAACACCCACAATTAGAAAGGAAGCCCTGCCACATCCACCTTGGAAGTAGTTTACTGGCCTGCGCATAGTTTCTTTTAAAGGTCTTGGTTTTGCCATGTGCATTCATGGAGATATATCAATGCACTGGGATGTGAGCCACCACCTCCTCTCCTCGCAGAAGAAAGAAGTGCAGCTGGTCCCATAAACCACTGACCACGGCCGCTGTGGAGGCTAGTCGGTGAGGAGCTGCAGGGACGGAGCAGAGAGGAAGCCATGCTTGAGGATAAATCATCTCTTCAGAAAAACTCCTCCTCTCTCAACTCCGGCCAGCAAGGCTCTCAAGGACCTCAAGGAACTCTGGCTGTAACCTCCTCTCAACCGACGTGTAGATGTGAACTTGGCTTTGGAGCAAAATTGGAGATTGATGCCTGAAATAACTTTGCGCCACCTAAACGACCTCCCTTGGTTTTAAAATGTTAATTCCAGAGGTTTGAACAATTTTTAGAATGACAGCCAATGCCCAATAGCATGGATTTCTATTCACTTCAACAGCGACGGTTTGTTTCAATAGCAGGTTGTGCGAAACACCACGTCCTAACCAGGCACAACATTTCCAGCGAAAAGCAATATTACAACATTGCATTAGACAGCCGATCAGAGAGATTTTTATGCTTAATGCACTGTTATGCAGAATGGGATTTTTGACCAATCAGATTTCATGGTGAACAAGGCTTCCCAGAATGATGCTGGAAAAAGTCGCATCTGGTTAGGACACCATGTAAAATACAATTGAGAATGCGATGATAAAACACAAAGCCTAATATCAGATGAAGATGATAAAGGTTAAAATAAAGGTTATTTATTGGCATCTATGGTTCCACGAAGAACCTTTAATATCCATTGAAACTTGTCATTGCACAAAAGGTTCTTTATAGTGGAAAAATGGTTCTTTAGATGTTTTCACACCAAGGAAAAAAAAGATGCTTTGAAGAAACCAAAATAGTATCGCTGTGAAAACACCTCTTTTTATTCCATTCACATTATCTTCATTTTTCGTGTAAAAATAAGCATTTAGAAGCAAATATTTTTATGGGTGAAAAAAGGGTAAGTGAGAGACAGAAAGCACAGAAATATTATGCGAATACTTTATTATCAATGTGTGAATGGTGTTAGCTTTTCATCTGGATATTAATAGTATATGAAAACTATACACCAAAACCAGGCTCTTCCTATTTTTGCTGTATAATTTTTCAAATTGGTATTGAAAGATTCTTTATCTTTATAGATATTTATATATATAATATATAAGCCAAAGTGCATTTCCCGTTTTTTTCCTCTTGTCCATGTACACATTGCACCATACATAAATAATTGCATCGTAAAAATGACTCCAGTATTTACAAGTATAATATATATTTCTTATAATATATAAAACTTTATATTAAATCTAAGTAGATGATATTTGGGATAGTCTGTGGAGTCCAAAAGTCTCTCAACACAATTGAGTCCATGTGTGTATGTGTTATCTGTGGTTGTTGAGGAGGATCTCGAGCCAGCACGGGCAGGAAGTGATGAACTGACGAGAGTAACAAGGGCCCCAGCCTTTCGCAAAGCTGATGCGCACACTGTTTGGGTCATATGGTCCGTCTAGCAGCTTGGACTCGGCCCCCTGCCTGAGCATGGATGAGCGTTCGTAGTCGAACACTTTGATGGAGTAGCCGGGCATCACCTTGCGCACCACCAAACTACGGCTCCCCGGTACGTCCAGGGTAGGTGAGTTGACGAAGATGGGGTGCTGGCTGCGGTTGTAGGCCCAGACTCCATCTGGCTCTTTGCTGAGGAGCAAGCCGTAGCCGATCTTGCCGCGCGTCCGCTGCACGGTGCTGCTGCGCTGGTCCAGGCTCAGCTGGCCGAGGCAGAAGCCCGTGCCTTGAGGTAGGTCATAGAAAATGCTGACGGCGGGCTGGTACACCGTGTAGAGGCGGCCCACCCGTGTCCGATGCTCCCAGTACGCCACGTTACACCAGTGACTCTGCTTGGGGGCATCAGGTGACAGACTGGCATCTGAAACAAGAAAAGTGAACGGGTCTGTTAGTAAGTTTGCAAATAAAATACAATGCAAACAAAATGAAAACATTTGCTGGCCAGATTTAGATTTGCTGGAGTTGAATGCTGCACTGTCATGTGCTGCCTCAAGAGGGCGCTACTTCAAAACTTAATTCATTAGTTATTTATTGTATACTGAATGCAAAACCACAGCTGAAGGTGGGAAATAGTAAAAAAAAAAATATGACCCCAAAACTAATAAAAATATTATATGACATTAAAAAAATACTTCAGTTGAAGCTTTAATGCTCCAAAAAACATGCATACCTGCGATGCACACATTATACAGAACAACCAAACACCCTTTAAATCAGCTCATTTAATTAACTTTCATGGCTTGGGAGTCTGTCCGCTGACTTCCATTTGGTGCCAAACCCTGAGTGACTTACAGCTCCCTCAATACATGTCTATCTCAGCCACACACACTCTTAAACGTTTCCAAGTATAATGCGCCATGCATTGTGTGCATTTCTGCCCGCTCTTTCTTGATCCGGGGAGAAAGTATTAGAGGAAGCTTTTCTTCATATAGCAACAGTTCGCCGTGACCAAGGTTTTTATGCTCCAAACAGGATTTGTGAACTATATTTCCTGTCTTCTGAAGCCATACAATTTAGTGAGTGGGATTTTGGCAAACGTAAAAATAGGATTTTTCGGTTTCGGCCAAAAATTGTTTTGAATCATTAATCATTAGTAATCGTTACTGCAATAATGCATTTTGACCGTCAGAATTTACTTCATGCAGACAATGTGGATAAGCTACAATGGGTAAACTTCACTGTGACCAAAAAAGCTAGATCTTATAGCAGCAAGTCAAATTTGTTCGGCTGAAAAATTGAGATGTGGTGCATTGCTAAAAAACTTTAGTACAACTGGTTCATTACCTGTGAACTTGACAACCTGAATAGAATAACGAGAATTTGGCAACTAGCCCAATTTAATTACTGAAACCTTAAATATTATTTACAGTTTTTGGTTAAATTAAAAGTTTATTTTCGGTTTTGGTGTTAATTCAGTACATCACTAGCCAAACTTTAAGACATTATTGACTCAACAATAACATGAAACATCAATAGCATCACTCATCAATAACGTGATGTTTTTTGTTCTTGTATTTATGGAGACCAAACAGTGCCATATTTAAAGGAGTCATCGGATGCCCATTTTCCACAAGTTTATATGATTCTTTAGGGTCTTAATGAAAAGTCTATAACATAATTTGGTTAAGATTTCTCAATGGTAGTGTAAAACAACACCCTTTTTACCTTCAACCCGTTTTTTGCATGTTGCTTTAAATGCTAATGAGCTTTGCTGACCCCGCCCCTCTCTTCTGTGTGGTGACCAGCCGTGCTCTAAAAGACTGTTTACTTTAGCCACAAAATTTGCTAACTAGCATGTTATTAGGAATAGCGATTGCAAAGATTTATAAAAAACCTCTTATACTCACTTCTGCTGTAAGTGAAGCTGGATCATGAATGATTCTCACGAACATAAACGCATTTAGGTAGATTGAGGGTACATTCCCTTCACAAACAAAAGTAATCCACTGCGTCTTCAGCGGCTCAGATGTCGGGAGTAAATGACGACTGCTATGTTCTTTATTACATCAAAAAATAAAGCACCTCAATCACTTAGGAGCCATTCTTGTCTACATCTGCTCCGGTGTCGAAAAAATGGCGGACTGTTGACAGCTCACTCAGGGTGGGTCTAAGGTAAAACGCTAGTGTCAATCAACAATCGTGGGAGCGGCCTTCATCTGTGTGGCGTCACACAGACAAGAAGCTGAGAATGGCCTGATTTGAAAAAGGGGATATTATTTTTAGGGATTAAATAAAAATCACTGGGTGGATTTTTATCATTATAGGATAGATGTGCACAAACACACTGCCAACACACATTTATGTTCAATCAACATGTAAAAATAAATTTAGTATCCGTTGACTCCTTTAATTTGACAGCCTAAATAAGTACAAAATGACTCAAATTTTGGTATGTTCCTCAAACAGAGCAATTGCATGGCTTTTGAAGATTTGGAATATAGTTTAAAAGTCCTGTAGGGTCAATATGAACCTATTTGGTTATTGTATAGAATATATGCGCAAAAAGATTCTTCAAAAGTCTAATTTCGTATTCTGTGTTTATCAGATTGAAGATGAATAAATATTGATAGAATTTGCCATTTTGGATGAGCTATCCTCAACCAGTGCCAAGATAGAAAATCAACACAAACACACAAACTCATGAACACAAAATACATGGAAAATAAACACCTCAAACAAATTCGAAATAAATTCATTATAGGATAATTACTGCCCATTCAAGCACAACTGTTTGGATATATGGAATCAGAACCGATTTTAAACACACTTCTCTTTACTGAAATGGCCCCTTGCGCTGGGCCCCTGCATGTTAACATTACAGAATTCCTTACATCCTCTTGCAAGGTGTTTTTTCTGCCCGAATGGTCTAATGAAACCATTGCGCTGGCCATTTTCATCCAAAATCAGTTCATGGAGAATGGTGTGAATAAATCATAATAATCATGCAGATCTTGTCTTGCAGATTATTCTCTATGTTAAGCCAGTGGCTCTGTGTTAGGTTCATGGAAAGGATACAGGAAGACATGCTTCCAGCAATGCCGCCTAATGAGGGCTGAATTTGGACTTATACCTAAATGAAAACAAAAAATGAAACAATGCAGCAGGAAGTTTCACATGGCCATCTAACATAGAAGTGCTGTGATATGATTAATGCCCCCTGTTTTAAAGTGAGCCAGAGGGAGAAAGACACAGAAAGCGGGTGGTTGAGTCTGCGCTGCCAGTTCTGTGGGTTTAAACAGAGGTGCAAAGATTAAAGGTTAATAATCTATTTAATGTTTAGCTTGGGAGCGAACAATGCTCAGACCAGAGACCGGCCCTTTTCCTGAGGGTGTTGTGCATGTGTGTTCATATGTTTTAAGTATATTAGAGCTGAAGAGAATATCAGCCAATGTTTGTGTTTGACAGAGGAGTGTGTTTTGGCTGTTCTCGCCTGAGCGGTGCCGTGTGAGTGTGTGTCAGTGAGAAAGGAGACGGGGAAGGAAGAGAACTAATCGGGCAAACTCATTAGAATCTTAACTCAAATCCAGCCAGTGCCATCTCTTTGTTTTGCAGATTTACTCTTCCTTTACACTCCCTGCTGAAAAATCCAGTCTAAGATTGGAACATGGTAGAAGCTTTCTAGTTGGTCAAAGCTGATAGACCATCCTGGACCAGCAACAAATCGCCTACCAGTGTTCAAACCATTTTAAGATGTTCAAGCTGTATTTTGGAATATGGTAACTTGTCCACCAGCTGGCAACCACGTTGCAAAACATTGATCATTGTTAAACATTGATAAATTGATCAGTAATTCTTCTTTATTAGGTTCATTTTACAGTAAGAAAGTTCTAAACATTGTGAAAACCCATAAAACAAGACATTAAGACTTTACTCAGCCTTATTCAACTGGACTTTAAAAAAAAAAATTTATTTATAATTTATTTTTATTTAAAACTAAACTTATTTCCAAGTTGTTGTTTTTTTAACGATACTGGCCAATTTTAGCTTACATTTACCTATATTATATATTGCATTTCTTTTGTTATATATAAATTATAACATATAACATTATATAAATTACTACATATAAATATGTATATATTTTTTACTGAAGAAAACATAAACCATCTAAACCTAATTAAAACACTTACAATGTATATATTACATTTTATACATTACATTGAGTTTTTTTTACCCCAATGGCAAATATACTTGTTTTAACTTAATATTAACTTAATACACTTAAATTTATATATAGCTTTTTCATGCAATGCATTAATATATATAATTAAATGTATGTATATAAAGTAATTAAGTAGGTTTAGATATTTAACAATACAGATTGTGTCAAAGCACTTAACAGTATCAAATTGGAGGATAGAGTGTCAGTAATGTATAATAATAAGATTAAACACTCAATTTTCAGTTAAAGGCATTTCATTATTCAATTCAGTGATGTCATTGTCTAGCTCTGTTTAGTTTAAATAGTATCTGTGAAATCAAATTGACGATAATCGCTAGAAATTAAGTGTGCAATAACAACGAATTGAGTGCAAATGATAAGTTTTATTAAAATTATTAAATGGATCCTGACTTATTGGGACAATAAAGCCCTCCCTACACCTACCCTAACCCTATCCAATACATTATTTTCAACTTTTCAATAATTTTTCTTAGTTTTTATTGAACATAAGTGATATGAGATGTGAAAAGGGACAAGAACGAGTTCAGCAGAAGGCGAATTCAAACTCGGGTAGATTGCGTTAAAAAGTCTGCATTACACATTTTACCACTTACGCCACTGGAGCTATTCTTTGATAGCCTTCTTCTGTAATATTGTCTAGCCCAACCACATGTTGGTGGGTGGAGTTTGTGTAAATAGCCTCTGCCAACAAGGCGGGCTATTTGCACTTAGTGTAAATAGACACTCCGAAAAAGATAATATATAAAAAGATGCACACTGTAATAAAACTACTCAAGCTACTATAATAAACTGAGTTTTCCTTGCTAAATATTCATATTGCACAGTCTGTCATCTCTGCATTATCCTGCGCTTCAACTGGCCATTTATCTGCACACTTCAACTCAAGAAACAAATTAAGCCCTTGACAGAACATTAAATGACTGCACCGCATAGCAGTGTGTTTGTGTGTGCGTGCATGTGTTCAGGTAGGGGCTGGAAAATGCACATCAGCAAGCGCACAACAAGCAGGATACAGAGTTCCTGTCTCCCCCTTCCCTGGAGGCCTCACTCATGAGTCGGTGAAGAGCCTCTGACAAGCCGCCAGAGCTGGAAATACAGTCTTAGTCAGACCAGGGAAGACAGACAGACGGACGGCACCGCGGCTCTAATCGCAGCCAATGATGGTACTTTAGTATAATAAACCTCATTTAGGCTATCAACTGCAGAGAGTAGGTTTTAGTTCAAAGGCGGTGGACATCTAAACTCGTGTACCTTAATGACTCAGCAACAGTTTAGTTAACAACACTTAAGCGCTGTGGGCCCATCACTTTGAGTACAGATAATAACGGCAGACTAAGTGCTAACTAAAGTGCTAATGCCTCAGAATTCTTCAGTTTTTCGATGCACCCGGACGCACTTCATGAGGGGTGAAAGACAAAAGCTGGGAACAATTACGCTTTTCTGCGTTCATTTAACCCCAGCACCTTTTAACAGCTCGGTTTACCCATTAGAAAGGTAGAGTATGTTATTATTGTTATTATATTCTCAAAGTTGTCTCCGCCGGTGTCAATCTCCTCGGAGACACGTGTACGCTGTCAGAGGCTCTGAGGGGACAGCGACGTCTGACCCCTTCCCAAGCTCAGCCAGAATGACTGAAAAACACAAAAATTCACAAACATGCTGTTGTATGCTGTAAACTACAGGGTTAAAAACAATCAGTTTAAAAGTATCATTCTGTGCACAGCCCACAGGTGCAAAATTGGTCAAAAACGCAACAGTTGCTTGAGGAGAAGATTATATTAGAGTAGTAAATCACTCAAAGAAAAGCAAACATGGCCAGCTGAGATCAAACAACGCCGAGGGCCTTGTTGACTTACAAAGTAAGAGCTTAAGGAGGCCGTGAGTCTAAAGGTTACTTTGTCAGAAGGCTAAAGTCTTTTATTTAGTCCCTATTTTGTTTTCAGACAAATACCAGCCCCTTTTACAAATCTTGACATGAACAAAACACGAACACATGCTCAGCTAGACAGCCACAAAGGTATTTCCTTTGAAATTCAGAGCTTGAACACAATGCTCTGGTGGACGTGCTACTCGATCAGTAAGGTAAACATGCAATTCACAGTCCGTTCCCAGGCCAGACGGTCACATTCACATCAAAGGAAAAAACAGTTTATGTTGGACTGGGTGGAATTGTGATATATACAGTGTGTGGCTATCAGTGGGCAGGACCGGTTTACATTATTTACACGTGCAATGAAGAAACGTGGAGTAATGAGAAAAATACAGAGTGGGATGTGCCCCAGACAAGTCAAGACAAGGAATAATGTGTTATTAAGGGGTGTTGTTAAGCACAATTGTGTGGTTGTTTATGGTTATCAAGCAACAGTGTAAAGATTTAACTGATGTGCAGTCACAGTTGTGTGTATATTAACTATTTTACAATGTAATGAATTTACTCATTACCTGAGTGGTTGAAGAATACGCTACAGCGCTCATTAAAAGATGTGCATTTATTGCTTGGACGGAGCAAGAGCACCTAAAATGCATGTGTAGATTCAGTCAAATGATAAAGTCTACCCTCTTCAATTTAATGCTGTTGAACTGAATTTATGGAGCAAACTATTTGCTATAACATTAACAGCACGCTGGCTGAAATACAAGCACTCGGTTCTGTCAGTCAAAAAAAGTGTTACTATAACAAGCACTGCGTATTTTCTATGAGAATCATCATTGGCTGGTAGAAAGACAAAAATAGGTTACATAAAAGTTTTTACCTAAAAATAAAGAGAAGGTAAAGGTGTGAATAATTAAATTTTTAGACATTGTCAGTGATTTCGCCAATGAAAATAAAGCCCTAGGAGAACTGTTGTGCTTCTTTGATCAACACACAGCGGTGTTTGAATTCACGTTTTTAAACGAATCAAGTGAGTCAATGATTCAGTGAGCCATTCATAAAGACAGTCACTTGCTTCGTTTTTGAATGAATCAGCCATTTGAACGAATCGACTGAATGAATAATTGAATGACTAACTTAAGACAGAGATTTGCCACCACCTACTGGCGCATTTAGTTTTATATTTAGAGTATCGTTTCTTTTTTAAAATAATTTAATATTTCACTATTTATTTGTATTTTTTGTATGTTGAATTAAAACATTTCTTTCTAAAGCTACTTTTTGGTCTATTCAGTGTTTTTTTTTATTAACAACACTAAGTTAACTATTATCTTTATTAATAACTTTATCTTAAATCAGCACATGATGTGCATTTTAATTAATTAATCTCATTAATTTGAGATTAATTTAATTAATCGGCACATTATGTAATTCAATTTTTTTTACATGATCACTTGACAGCCCTATTTAAAACATAAAAAATACCCCTCCCAGTGCTCTGACCCCCCTGATGGTCACTGTGCAATTCACACCCTGGTTAAACTATATTGCAGGTTCTTAGTGAAGAAGAAATAAAGCGTGTTAAACTGTTTCATGTATTTGCACCATTGTGTTTAGGCAGGGCATTATAACCAAAGACAACAGGAATGGTAGAAAATGAATTATGCATGAAAAAATGTGGTCCATACATGGATCATATTGTGTTTCAAACAATGTCTTGTGTTACATTTTCGCAGATGCACAGGAGCGAGACTTCATGTGAGGTGGAATGACTACAAGAAAAAGACAGAAAAAGATATTTGGAGGATCTGCTCACACACACACACACACCCTTCCACACCACACCAAAAAAATTCATTTGGGGTGAGTTGGAGGAAATTAACTCTAAGTACACAAAAGGGGGTTGATTTCAATGGCGATACTATGTGATTATCCACTAATGCTTTTAAAAGCACCATGCAGGGAGGCAAGAAAAGAACCGCCTCGGGGTAAACACACTTCCATAGAGCTCTGGGCAGATCCAGAGCGAGAGAAAGATCGAGAGGAAAAACAGCAGCTTGTCATCTCTTCCCACCAAACTACATGCCCACATCCCTGTCTTTTTCATCCCCTCTAATCCAGGGAATTCTGAAAAGATGAACTCATTCCTCTCCAGCACTCCTGCCAGACCCTTTAACCAGAGAGGGAAAGAGAGGGAGAGAGAGAGACACTGTTGCTTTGGAAATAATGTGATCCTAACATTCATGGCAGCGAAGCTTTCTTGAATTGAACTGAACTGAGAGTGAGCAAGAGAGAGAGATGGAGAGGGAGAGGGAGGGAATGGAGGGGGAGTCTGAGTCTCTTATCCTGTGCCAAGGATTAGATTCCCTCCAGCTATTAGACTGTACCACTGTGCTGACAGGCGGAGGGGGAGAAAGACAGAGAGTGTTTATGTGAGCAGGAGAAACAGAACGAGAGAGCACAGTGAAGTTTATGGTGGACAGAATTCATCTTTTGACGCCACTCTTGACAGGCCTGGGCATTCTTCTTCTCACTGGGGTCAGAGAGGGAAGCTGGAATTACGGTTGCCTGGACTGGGGGAAAGAGTGAAACATAACAAACAATGCAGCCGTACTTCCCTCCCTCCGGCCTCTCTTTGGTACAGCTCTGACTTTTTAGACAACTATCACTACAGGGCGACTTACAACACACTAACGGGCCACATTTAGGCTGGCGTCTGTACTATCTCTGCCATCAAAGACTGCTTTATCAGCCAGACGCACTAACTGGGGTGGCACTCTCACACAGATGGGTTTCTTTCTCTTTGACCCACTCTCCTTTTCTTCCTTTCACGTCATTAATTTTAGAGTTTTTACAGTTTTCTCAGGCTCCTTGTTACCATTGCTGCGCTGTTAAAAGTGGCAAAACAACATATCTAAGGCGGCAGAAGTAAAAGCAATGGAATCGTGCTGAGAGAATAACTCTCTATTCCATTTCTGAGAGAGGATTAAAGATACCAGGAAAACAAAATGACAGTTTTCTGGCTGCTTTAAATCATCTATATGCTAGTGTTAATTTCGCTTTTGGCAGAGATCATATTTAAAATACACTCTTTTTTCATTCAGGGAAACAGAACAAAATCTGTCATAGGTTGCAACACTCAGCTCCAAAAAAATCTAATTCACAGCCTGAATTTACAGAGTGCACGCAGATTGCATTGCAAATGGCAAGCGTGCATTTTAATCCTTTCACTATGGGTCTATAGTGTTAATGACGACTTGGTCAAATGTGTGTAAGGTTCACACCTCAGACCCATATAAAGCACAGCTTAGCTAGTCAGATTCTCTGACGGCCGCTGCTGCTCTGCCTCTCTGGATTCCTTAACACTCACTAGTGTTGACATTTCAACACATGGGCCATCTGAGCCCAGAGCAACAAATGAACGAGTATGCGGTCTTCCCAGGTTAGATCGCTCGGCCTCTGCTGTGATTTCCACGGCAGAGTCAAACGGTGCGAAGACCCACAGATCTGTGTACTGATCTCCACGGGTGAGACTTAGCCAGAAGGACTGGGGGATCCAAAACGAATTCCTTTACCATGAGAACAGACGGGGCAGTGTGAAGGACAAACTCCCAGAAATACAGACCATCTACTGCTCGCTCGCAACCTCACACTGCTTCTGCTTCTATATGGGAGTGTGGGATAGATTATTGGTTCGTGTTTGAGTGTGAATGTTTAGCGCTTTCAAGTTGCAAAAAGCAGATTAAAGGTGACTGCATAGTATTTAAGTAGCCATGAAAATATCCATTATTTACGCCACAAAGATCTGATGAACTCTGAAACCCTTTCACTAGGTACTTATCTGTCATTTAGTCAACACTTTTATCCAAAGCTAATTACAGTACATTCATTATGGGGACATTCCAAAATCTTGCAGTTAAAATCCCTGAAAAATAATTACCACCCTGTTAAAAACAACTCAATAATATGGATTCCTCTGCCTATATTTTCTGCCTATATTTTCATCAACAACATAAAATAAAATATAAAAATAAATATCTCTTAAATGTGCATGTGTGTTTATGTAAAACTATATTTTTATAATTGTTAATTGCATAACAATTCATTTATATTTCATATAAATTTGTACTTATATATTGTGTGACAGAAAAAAACAACAGCATTTTTCATTAAATCTAATGTAAAACTAATTACAGCAATTTAGTTATTTGTGCATTTTTTTATTTTTAGTTTTTATTATTATTATTATTATTTATTTTTTGCATAGCAATAGCAATTAAATAGCCAATCACAATTTTGCAGAAAAACACCGGCATTCAGTTATTTATCATTTTCAACCTATTGTAACTGATGTTGCCAAGACTATTACAAATCAGTCTCACAAATTTGAAGACATTTAAAACAGCAGAATTCACAATAAAAACAACCAAATGAGTAGTTTGCAAGACATAAAAACACACATGCTTGATCAATGAACATAAAACATTACTGAAAACACAGTGGAGATCCAATAGGGCAAATGATAGTCCCGTTAATTTTTGCAAAAGCTCTCTTTCACTGGTTCCAGTGCCATCCTTATTGTTTTTCAAGGAATAAAGATACAAAAAATACAAATCATCTATTATTCAAGTGATTATGATCTGTTAAGTGTAACTTATCAGAAATCCAGACTTTGATCACCGCAAATATTGCTGTCATAAAAGATATTAGCCTTACATTAATGGGAAATGGGCTCTGGCAGCTGAATGTTACACAAGCAGGTACGGTTTCAGAGCAGGGAGCCAGGCCAGCGGTTGAGACAGTTCTTGAGCTCAGGTTAATTTAAGGCGAAAGCTTTGTATTTGGATACAGCTCATCTGCAAGGTGATGGACACATACTCAGCTCAGATGATGATGTGCTATTGATCGGCCCAATGGATCATAAACACTCAAGTGAATGCATCCTGACAGTCATGCCGTCTTCGCCTTCTGTTTCAGTCACAAAAGCTTGAAGTCACACAAGTGCTGGGTAGCTACACAGCTGCTTTCTAAAACAAAGCTAATTGTTTATGTTCCCCCATTAAAAATGCACAAGCGAGCACTTCTAATACTTTGTGAGGTATCAAATCTGTCAACATGGACGAAGAGGCAGTTTCATGCTCTAGGGCTTGGCGATATATAGAGCAATGTTAAATTAACAGGTTTTAATTTTACTTCCCTGAAGATATTAAGAGTTTTATAAATACTAAATAAGTAGGCTAAATATTGGTGTTTATCACTGTGTTGTTTCATAAGTGCATATAAATAAAATTTGAATGATTTACAGTCATTCTTGACTGTTATTTTTATTAGACAAACAATTTTTTTTATTATGATTTACATTATATATTTTCATTCTACTTCATAACAGTGTCTGTTAAGAACAACCACAAAAATATCGATTAATGTATCAAATATCATCTAAATGAAAATCATTAAGATATAATTGTCTATGTAAAACAAACTTATTCAGTTCTAGAAGGCTTACTTTAGAACAGCTTGTTAGGTAAGAAAAAGACAAAAAGCAAGACAGACAAAGACACAGAAAGACTGAAATAGCCAAGCACCAATGACATAGCCTTGAGGCACACCGGTAGCATATACTTTAATAGACACTCCCCCCCCCAGACATGTTTACCTCAAAATACCACTAAAATCCATGAATTACCCCACAATAAGCAGAAGCGAATAGGCTTGTTTGCTGCGGGTTTTCCAAGTCCTCAATAAGGGCCACTGAGGTATGGCATGAACTCCCCATTGAGGGCTATAATTGCATTTAGAAAGAGAGACCAAACTCTGGACACAGAGCAAATATGTCCAGTTAGTGCAGATCAACTTAGTTTTCCTCTTGCTCTCCAGTGCTCACAAATCCCGTTTTGTGTCTCTGAGGGAGTCTTTTATTCCACGCTTAGATTCACCAACAGGGCAAACTAAAACAGGTACAGTGTGCTTCGTCATACCACTAATCACATCAGAGAATGTGCTGCGGCTAAGTGAGTGAAAGAGTGAGTGATTGCAGTTTGATCGCCAGGCCTGTCTCTCTTGCTATATCTCTATCTCTCTTTTCTTATCTGTTTTGCAGTCATTAGTGTGAAGATCAAGGACTCCAAAATGTTAAGAAAAATAGACGGCTTCTTCTTTAGTCACTAGAATAAGTTGACTATTTTGCAATACCTGGGTACTACTTGGTGAAATATTTTGTAAGAGTGTAACAGTCAAAAGTTAATTGTATGTCAATCTGCCAATGGTAAAACATTTTTGCAGTATTTTTTTTATTAAAAAAAAATAATCGTTATACACATTATATATATATATATATATATGTCCATACTGTATATATATTTATTGATTTTATACAGACACACACACATACATATACACACATACATATATATATATATATTGTTAACAAGTTAATTCCAGGTAGGAGGCATTGAACTCAATCTCTTGACTTCTTTGATAGTATAATAGAAGTCCCCCTTTGTGAGCTCAGCTCCCTCTGACAGACATGTGTATCCTGCTCGGTTAGTCTGAATAATATTTCCATAATTTTGAGCAGCAAACACAAGGGGGGAAAAACAACTCTCCTCACAGAGTTCTGGAAAAATCCGAAAATATGCCAGTGCCAATATGATTTAGCCTGACAAGTGTGCACTGCCTTCAACCCTTTTGATTGTAGCACCCGTTTCTAAAACAAGAGAACATCATCACTGCTTGGCCAAACTTGTGGAAAGAAAGAAAAAAAGAAAGTAAGAAACAGAAAAACAAAACTGAGAAATTACACATTAAAAAGTTTTTAAAAAATGCTTAGTGTCAAATATATCCAGTGTGAGAATAACATTGCGTCATAAAATTACTCACACCTAGAAGAAGTACACACAACTGAAATGAATTCACCTGAAAATCACAAAGAAAGAATGACGGTGAGTAAATTTGAGTGAACTAAACTAGAGTGAACTAGTGCTGCATTACGCCGCACACATTGTGTCCGTTTCTCCATGCACGCTCTGTGTCTCTCTCTTAATGAAGGTTAACGTGAGGATGTCGGACTCCATGGGCCCCTGCAGTTAATCCACACAGTGCATTCTGCAGGCCAGAGGAATGCGTTGGCTCTCCCAGTTTTAAAAATACTGACTGCCATAGGTCCCTGCACAACTGTCAATGTTCCTCTGGGGAGGAAGGGGGGAAAACATTCTTCACTTTATTTTAGCTAGGCAATCAAACCGCAGGTCTAAATCACCGCTTGTACATCCCAGTGCCAGGCACAGGAATTTATTATTACTGTGGATCCTAAACTGGTCTGAAAACAAAACCAGCTTTTGCATCTACTACTGCCACCTTTTTGCTGGCTACCCTCTGGGCGCAGGCCAGCTGAGACCGAAAGCAAAAGCTTTTACGGTGACGGTCACTGAACGGAGTATTGTTCCCCCTTCCACAGCCTTGAGAGGAGGCTCGCTAAAACACTAAACTAACAGTTGGACATTCCATACATTTTTAATGGCATGGCTGCCTCTTTATTTGTTTCCCTAACCCCGTGGCCCGGACTGAATGAATGGCTCTATTGGAGGAGGCAGGCAGGCGCAGCGGCATGCAGGGTGGAGGGAGAGGAGAGATGGGCTGCCCCAGCCTTCCCAGAGCGCATTGCAAGACTCGATCTCTCACTCATTACTGGGTGGGGGTGGGCTCAGTGAGGAAATGATTACCTGTACGAATGGTCCACAATTTTACACAAACTCTTTTCTCCTTTGAAATGGACAAACACATTGGTTGTCACATATACTAGATGATAAATAAGCATGCTTTATGTCACAGTTGTATTTTAGTGTAAAATAAAATAAAATAAAATGTTAAATACTGCGACTGCATTCTGATGCTTTCTGTCAATGTGTAGGTTTATATTCAGATTAGACTAAAATAATATGCCTGGATGAAATTGATGTCACATTCACTTACTAGAAAGAGCTCTTATCATACTGCCAATAGTGACTCAAATAGCCATTCTTGATATTGATTTTGTGAAATACGTGACTGATATCACAACAATACAGCAAATACAGTCTTTGGAGAAATAAAATCCCTGCTTTTCCAAAATGCTTCACATCTTGAAATATTTACTGTGGTCAGCCTGACCATAAACAAATATGCATATCTTTTTCTCAATCTGTTGTGAGATACAATAGAGGTGGGCGGCTAATTCAGCTGTCCGCAATTGGCTGATGAGCATTTGTTTGCCTTGTTTACGTGTGTTATGCAAGGGGAAGAGGAAGTCGGTCATTCGAGACAGGAACACATGCTCAAGGAGAGCTGTATGGTATAGTCATGACAGCATGGTACTGCCTGTTTTATATTTACATGCTGTGCATCTCGCCGTCAAAATGAAAAAAAAATAAATAAATACTAGAATCAAACGAATGCCACACAGACACATGTAGTCTCACGCACATATACAAATGCACATCCCAACCCATCACCTCCAGGTCGCTGGGCTTCTCTTCAACATTCCTCAGCTTCCCCCTGTCGTCAAAGGGGTAGTTGAGCAGCCCCTGCGCTACAAAACCCAGGCAAGCTTTTTAAAACAGGATGTTTGGCTGAGGCCTCCTTCCCCTCAAATAAACAATCCGCAGAACCTGATTTTCTGGAGGCAGGGTGGAAGTACTCCAGTCACATTATTTCCACATCCCGTATCCTGGAGCACTTGGGGCCCTGGGGGAGTGTGGGCAGGCTCTGGGGCTGCGGTGGAAACCTGAGGCCCCGTGCCAGGCAACAGGAATAAAGGAGAGGGAGAAAAAAAGATAAAAGCAGGGAAAGAGCGAGAGAGGGAGAGATACTGAGGTGAGGGAATATGAGGGGGGAGGGCAAAAGGGTGGCCCCCGCACTGTCCACCCCAATGTGGCTCATTTTTCACTGGCATAGTAACACCGTTACAGTGGCAGGGCAGTGTGTGCGTGTGTGGGACTGTTCTGTCTTTCTGTAATATGGACTGGCATGGGTTTTTAGGAAAGAGAGTGGAAAAGGATAGCTCAAATTGAAACCGTCCCAATGCAGATCTGTTTAGACTCTTAAAGTTACATAACTCATTATTTGTAGTTCTGCTGTAAATTACGTAATGCAGCTCATGTCACTCCCATGATCCTAGTATACCTCAGCGATGGAAAAAATACAGTGTACTTGAAGTCTTCGCATTGCGTACATAATATCAAATGTCTATGATCTTTCTCACGATCACTGGTTTAAGGAAAAAGTTTATTAAAAACGTAACATTTTGTCATCATTTATTCACCCTCATTTCATGAACGTGTTGGGAAGTTTGAATCAATGTTATTTTAGTATTATTAATATAGTTATGAATTTTTTGAATTATCTTTTATTTTTTCATTTTAGTTTCATTTTTAGTAATTCATTTAGGTGAATCATTTTTTATTATTTTTAAAAAATATTTCTAAAGTTTGTTGATTGACTGATTGATTGATTATATTCCTTTTTTTATTTTTTTTACTTTTTTCAGTTAGTTGCTAAGGCAGCATTTGTAATTTTGGTTTAGATTAAGTTTAAGTAATGACAACAGTGGTTTGTATATGCAGAATTGCAAATAAAATTTGAGAATGCAAGATTGCCTTACATGTTAAACTGTTACACAGAGTAATGGTTTCGCTTCGGAAGACTTGGAATATAGAGCATCATTTTTTGGGAATTTTTCTGGTATTTCCATGATGCTTTTTTGGAGCTTGACAGTACTTGGTCATGATCTCAATGTATAGAAAAGATCAGCAAAAACAGCAATCAGCAATTTCTCCTTTGGTTTGTTCTTCTAAATCATACAGGTTTGGAACAACAAGATGACAGAACTATTATGAAAGATTTAAGCATTGACAACGAAAAGAATTTGAAACTCACTCTAGATATTTTCAAGCGTCTGTGAGCCAGCTAATAAATTGAGGGGAAGACATCACATGCCTTTTTAAGGCTTTTCAGAATCTATGGACGCAATCAAATCAATGGTAATCAGCACGCCGTCACATGCTTCGATTACTTTGTTTAATTGTTGGGCGTCCAGATGCCCTTTTCATGCACTGCAGAAATGAGGTCAAATCAGACCTAGACAAACTGGCATGTGTGTAATGCTGCCAGTTTATCACATAAAAACACGTCTGTTTGTGATTTTCTGATAGGGAGAGTATGTGACTGTGCTTGTGTCAGACTATTAATCAAAACAAAACACGCTGGCCTGTAAGACAGCAGTTTTCTGAAAACAAAGACAAGAAGTTGTACTATCAATACTGTGATCAACCAGTGGCTCCTTGTGAAAGCAATGCTACCTGTTTAGATCAGCTCGGATTCAGCACCTCTCATACTTCATGACACATACCCTTTTTCCACTGAAATTGTGCAGATCGGTAGATCTCTGAATCTGCCCACATTGCCGTTGATCTTAGAAATCAGTAATAACTGAATCTGTTTCTACATGACCAACTCACAAACCAATATAGCACATTGTAATGTTTGTTTATTAACTGTTTAAATATATAAATATTTCATATTTAAATATATATACAAATAATTAAAATGATTTCAAATGGGGAAAAATAAATATCTTGGAATTAGTCCAATGAATGAGCATTGTGCCACATATTCAGACAATAATGGGATCAATCTAGTTTTTCACCATTAAATTTTGCGTTTTTATGCACTTGGAGATATTATCCCACACCCTGGCTTCTGATGTTACCTGTTTATTGTTTAAAATCACCAGATCTAATGGGCAAAGCAGAGCCAGAAAGGATCCAGATTGGACACTAACACCACCACTAACACTCTGTTGATGGAAAAGAGGCTTTGGTTTACAGACACAATGCTGATCAGTTTGGTAAAGTCCAGTAGAGTTGAATGAGACTGTCATTGCTTTCCATTTTTAAGACATACAGTACCGATAGGCTGGCTGTGGTCTACTCCCCAAAAACAGAGAGGGCAGTGTAAACATCACAAAGCACCAGGAGTGAACCCAGAGTAAAATTACAGATCACCAATCCATTCCTCTATACCTGACTGAGCCTTTCCTCCTCCTCAGGCCAAAACAGTACTCGATGAACCTACCCCACAGCCATCCAACCGCCTTTCCTACATTCTCAAGGAAAAATAAACACAACATACAAAACACAATGGCACAACAGGGCTCCTCAGTGGGACGTGGGGTCTCTCTCATAGTGATGACACAACTACAGTAAGTTCTCACTGTGATTGTGACGTCTTAAAGTAAGAATGCACACGCGTGAAAACACATTGGATTTGCTTCCTTTTGCACATATGGTGACAAATTCCAGGGAGATTATTAGGGTGCATCTCTCAGCTGTAGCACATCTATGGCTGGTCTGAGAATGATTTGTAAACAGCCACTGGTTTTTCGGCCCTGCCGGCCTTCCACTTCTGTCAGATCCCTCATCATAGAGATTAATAATCACTGGAAAAACAATTCTACTGCTCTGCAGCAGGGATGTGCGTCATTCAGAATCCAATTGAGAGCTTTAAATTCCAATTCACTTGCTGAATTACTAGCAAATATGATGCAGAACTGCACTCGAAAATTAAAGTAGAATTTAGTAGAATAAAGAATAAAAGTACAATAATATATAGATAGATTGAAATTACACCCCATGAACCATGACAAAATTATACCCACCCTCACGATCATGCTGGCATTCTCAGTGAGCATCAGAGGATGAGGAGACCACCTCCCAATACAGGGGCTTGCGAACCACAAAGATCACAAAAACCCCAATACAGAGAGGAAACACGAACTCACATGCATGCAGTTATACAGGAAGCAATGAGATCTACTTCAAAGAACATAATTCTGATCTCCACACGGCCACAACAAGGAGTGAGGAAACAGGTGGGCTGAATTACAACCCAGTCACAGCTACAGAATGTGACTGGAACCACACACGCGCACACACATTTTTACAGACACACATGTAGCACATCATGACCACATGTTTCGACGGCCATGCTTTGAAAACATAGCGAACACTTAATCAATAGCTGTGCGTTGACACAGTGTAGACATAAACTGACAAACACAGTTGCTTTTAAATGAGAAAATGCGGCTGAATTGCCGAACTATAGACATCCAGATACAAGCAACACAAACAGAGAGAGATGTACCCAAACACAGGAGCGCAGACATCTCAGACACCAACACAAACACACAGAAATGCAAATATTCACACGGATTCCAGGACGTGCAAAAAAACCAGTTGTGCACAAACAGGCAAAAATACTAAATACGTGCAGAAAGGCTTACAGAATCTCAATGAAGGTTTGAGCTGAAAATCCTAATGCAGTGTGCTTCAAACAAACTCACTGAGGCAGCAAGACATCAAAGATCTATTACATAAATAGCCTCAGATCTCAAGCATCCACAGACTGTCTATCAAACCAAGACGCCAAATTCTCTGAAATCTCGCCCTTGGGCGGCAGGGAGTTTTCATCAGACTCGTTGAGATGTGTTCTGTTGCTATTGTCAAACAGAGTGGATGAGTGTTAAGAGCAGGAGTTACACTTGCCCAGGGGGCTGCAATCTGCTCCCCCCTCCCACCTTTGGCCCCCCCGGCCTCACTTTCTAGAGCTTTACTAGTTCCTGCATGTGGGTGGGGTGGGATAAGGGACTCAGAGTGGGTGGATGGCCATAGATATGAACATTTTTAGATTTTAGATCCATTTCCTTTCTTTCTTGCTGTACAGGTAGCATAAAGGAAAGGGATGAAATTCCATAGGTGACCCTCTACAAATCTCCATACCTTATATTTAGTGATTTGGAGAGGGTCACCTATGGATTTGTAACAATTTCAGCTACAGACATTCTTTGGAGAGTTGTCAATTCATTGCTTTGCACTAAATTATTATAAGCTGTAGTGAAAAAAACCCTGTATGTGATGCATTTTGAATGCTTCACTAGCAAGATTGCCTTGTACGGAGACTTTGTATAGAAATAAATGTAAATATTAAAACACTTTTTTAACTCTACAAGTTAATTTATTATGTACAGTATGAAAAATTAATATTAATTTCCAAAAAATACATTTAGAAGTGTTACTACATTTTTTAAATGAGTGTTAGATGATGGCAAAAGAAATAGTTTTAAATTTTACAACTAAATTTAGCCACCACAATATAAAAAAATGAATATTCTCCAAAGATTACAGCTAACAGTGTTACAATTTTTTTTAAGTGATCTAAATTTAAAAATAGGGGAAATGAGCATGCACGTTTAAATATTAAATATCGCCAATATTCATAAAATGTATTAAAAAATAGATAAATTGTCCGATAACCAATATGGTACCATATGCATGCTATATTTGTTCTTTTTAAGTCAGTATATGACAATAATAAACATATCTAGTTAAAAACGCTCCTGCATGCAGGCTAAAAAGAACCGATTATGAACCTACAAGCAAGTCATAGCTCACACGAACCCAATCCAGAGAAAAAAATATCAGCAAGCATTTGAAACATCATTTGTTTGCACAAGGAGTGTCGCCAGCCTGTGAAGTGGTGGTGACAGGGTGCATGAAGCCGCAAGCTCAGGTAGCTCCTTCTGGGAAAGGGGGTGGATTGAACCGCTCTCTTTGAATGCTATTTCTAGCGCTGCAAAACAAGGCCTTAGCCTTTCTGTCTCTGCGGCCATGATCCTAAGCATGCACGGTGTGGTTCCAGTTTTATGAGAGAAGCATGTTGATTTCATTCCATAAGAGGGGAGTGTTTCATCTCAAACTATGACACAAGAGTGTTTCTCCTCTTTTCTCTCAGTGTGGCCCTTTCACAGCAATGGAAAAAAGCGTACTCCGGTCAAGATAGAGTCATAAAGGCTGATATGTGTGCGTGTTCCATTACGCGTCGTTGTGTGCAGAGCGTATAACGTGGCTCGGTGTGCTTGAGTGTGTGTGTGTCCCTGCGAGCTTGGATCTTATTACAGTTTGATCCCACTCAAATATTTCTGAAAGAAAACAGAGGAGGGGAGGCAGGCTCTATGGCCAGCCAACACGGCCCACTGAACCTCTGCTGGGCTCACAATGAGAGCTTTATCTCCACCACACTCTCTCCACTCCTAATGGCCTTTAATGAGGAGGAGCAAAGCACAACATAAAAAACAAATTACCTGCAAAGTTTGCTCATTTATTCAAACACACTCCAAGGGAACCCACAGAACTTAGGACAGCGGAAGGTATGCCTTGCTGTTTTCTTTGCATTTTAGACATTTACTGAGCACTTAACCCCTTCCTGGCTCTTAAAACGGCCCTGCTCACTGCTTTCCCTTTCAAAAGGGGAAAAAAGTAAATGTCTGGTGCAAGGTCACCATCATAGGCACGTAGCCTTTGTCTGAAAAAAGATGCTACCACATGAGCTCTCCGGGACTGGAAAAAACAGCAACAAGTCTAACAATGGTATCACAGGCCATGCTGACACGAAGACTCCAAACAAACCGAATTAAAACAGAGCAACTCGACAATTTAGAGCAGATATATTTTAAACTCACCTGAGAATTCCCCTTGGGTGACGTTAGGCGAGCTGGCAGCCTCTGTTTCAGTGTAAGACAGTGTGGAATCTGACAGATCTGAGGAGATAAAGGATGTCATCTGGTTAGAGTTTGTTAGTTAGAAATGTCATTTTTGATCCATTTTTTATTTGATGATACAACTAGGAATGTTAAAAACACAGTGAATAAAAAGCAACATGCCATAGTTTTCTATTATATAAATATCTACATTACCCTTCAAACGTTTGGGGTCAGAAAGATTTTTAATACTTTTATTAATTTTATTAATTTACAGTGTTACAAAAGATTTCTATTTCAAATGAATGCTACTCTTCTGATTCATTAAAAAATTCTGAAAAAAAGAAATGTCATGGTTTCCACATAAATCTTAATTTTCAAATGTTTCCAAAGCACCATATCAGAAAATTACAATGATTTCTGAAGGATCATATGAGACTGCAGACCGGAGTGTTGGCTGCTGAAAATTCACCTTTGCCATCAAAGGATGGAATAAACATTTTATATACATTAAAACAGAAAAAGGTTATTTTAAATTGTTATACTATTTATAATATTACTTTTAATCACATAAATGCAGCCTTGATGAGCATAAGAGACTTTTTTCTAAATAAATCTTACCGACCCCAAACGTTAATGTCTGTTCATACAATTATTTTTTTTTACATAGAAGCATGTTAACCAATATATTTTGCTTGCTGTCAAGAATTGTGAAATCTCATTGGTACTGGTGCTGTATCAACAGTTGATATATGTTGATATTGAGCCAATCCTAGCAACAAATAAATGAGTTATCAGGCTAAGCTGCAAACCACCAAAGCATCAGTTCCAGATGGTACCACCTCCTGTCAACAGTGTGCCCGATGTTGAGCTATGGTACCGAGAGGATATCCCAGCCCAGTGCCAGGCCCCAGCAACCCTCACAACAGACAGGGCCGAGACCAGATTGGCATGCTGAAAATGGGCCCGCCGGATACTGGCTGCAGCCTCCACTGGCTCTCAGTTGGTCACTGTGCCTAATTGCCACCATTAAAATTCTTCACGTTGTTCTACTTTTTGCTTCCCCTTTGGCTCTCCGTAAAGCCAGGGATTCAACCAGTGGGTGATAACTGATGGCACTGACTTATTTTGGCCAGTTTATTTTGTTACACAAATTATTTTATTAAATTTATCAGTAAATGATCTCACATCAACTGCTCCCACAGAATGTGCATATACATGATCATTTACAACGACATCTTAAATAAATACATATTTAATCAGCAATTAGAGTGTGTATGTGAAACTTACCCAATGGCTTGTGTTCTTCGCTGGGGGAAAGTCTTGAGTATGGAGGAGGAGGTGACTCTAAAATATAACAGCAGTATGATTACACTTGGAACAGAAAAACAAAGGACAATTATACATATATATATATATATATATATATATATATATATATATATATATTATTTAATTTGGATAGACTAGGTTGGGTCTGTGGCTCACAAAAAGAGCAATATATTAATGACAAAACAGTGTAGATGATATGTACATTCTTGTCTGCAGCACTATAGAAAATGTATGTATACTGTAGGTCCATATGCTATCTGTATACACAAAACGGCACAGAAAGCACCCGATTTCTGCAAAATTCAAATGCCTGCCATTTACAAAGTTCCACACATTTCCTTTCTTGCATATTCAGTTGTTTAATATTTTTACTGATTTCATACTGCTTTGAGGTATCAACGAGAGCGTACTACTCTTAGTTCTGGTTAACACATTTTTCCATGTTTAACACCACGAGTTACATTTAAAAAAAAAAATCTGCAGATTCCATCTTGATCTGGTTATTTGCTATAGGCTACAGGTAGGTGCTGCATGTTACCTCAAAATGCATGAACTTATCTTTTAATAGCAGTTTAGTTTAATACTTTATATAAAATTATTTTCTATTGAGTTTCTGTAAACTAACAACACCAAATACCATTTTAAAAAATAGGGGATTAAAACAACACATTGAATTAAAAAGAAAACACAACTATTTAATTGTAATTTTTCTGAGGCAATTTTTTTCTGAAGCTGAAGAAATCTCAAAGCGGTTTTATAGATGATTCACCATTTAATGGCAAGGACACCAGTGATGGACTAATACAAAAACAACATATATATATAAGCCCGTATAATTAGGTTTTTCGCATTTTAAACGCGCAAAGACTCGCCTAGAAACAAAAGAAAGCATTAAAAGTTCGAAGACACAAATGAAAAAAGTCTCTGGACAAGTAGCCTAATGACCTCGCCTTTTGGTCGTCGGGGGAAAAAAATAAAAAGCATAATGTGGACTGTCTCTTTAAGAGTGGCGGCAGTAATTGCCAGGATCCTAAACTCAGTCACTTAGATACACAGCGAGTCAGTCTGGCGCCAGTTGTATGCAAACTGTATATTACCGCCACTCCTTCACCTAAATAGCATGAGGGGTCCTCCTTAAGAAAAAAAGTGACTTTTAAAGCTCAGCTTGAAACTGATATCATTTCAAAGCGATAAGTCTTCGCAAAAAGGTGTTTTGTCCAAAGTTAATACTGTCATCTTAATCTATAGCTACAACAAAGCAAAATAAATTTATTTAACGCTAAACATTCATAAACAAACCCATTAGTAAAATAAAGTTTCATTGTAAGCCCTTGCTAAATACACTGAAATGTTTGGCCAAACACTGTTTTATGTGATTAAATGCGCTTACAGACATGGGGCACCGTCTGAACAATATGATTTCTCTATTTAACGTCGTCTGTGAAAATTAACCTTGAAAAAACCCGTCAAAACCATTGATGGAGTTTGAAGATTGAGAGGGCTCTGTTGTTCAATCGCATGAAAGAAATACCATCTTCATGGGGACACGCATGAGCGCCTGTGAGCTATGTGTGTCTCTACAGAGAACAGAGGGGACAGAGAGGGGCTGCTGTCTCCCTCAAGCGTCTCTGCTCTGAGAAACTCCAATAAAACGCTGAGCAAAGAGTATAATTGTCAGTTTGAAGCCTTTGATTAAAGCTTATCTCTTAATATGCGAGGATTTATTATGGGAAAACTGATGTATAGCTTGCCAAGTGCCTCAGGTTGCCAGTGTCCTCCACACGGGTTTGTCAATCTATATGAATGCTAGGAATTCTAATCGTTACATTAGTCCATCAATCTGTGGGATTTTAAAGCATGTGAAGAGCGGGTTAGTTGTTTGAGACTAAACATATCACAATAACATCTGAATTTTTAACCAATATTGGTCATTGTGAGCTTTGTGAGAGGAAAGTAGCCAGCGGATGGCTATATTATAATAATGACTTGACTAAGAAAATATCGGAATGAAAACGTACTTGCGTTCCTTAAATTGCTTGGACTTGGATTTTAGATATTTAAGGCCACACAGCACATGAGATCAGACTTTAATTAAATTTTCTAAATCAAATAAAAATGGCTGTCTCATTTGAGAGGCAATCATTTGGAGAATACATAACCCATGTACCAGCAGATAGCCTAATTAATAAACTAAGCAGTAGCCTAATTTAATCAAGGTCACACATAGCCCACTGTCTATCAGTTCGGAAACCTGCATGAAATACATTTTAAAAACGGCGTACATTTTATATGCAATTATTATGCTTGTATTTTACCTCTAGTTTCCTGGATACAATGCAACTGTTATGCAAAATTATGAAGTAGCAGAAAATAAAAACAGGACAGTACAGGGCTGCTACATTGTGGACAATGTGCAAATTGCTACTTTTTAAGTCACTGCTGTCATTACTTAATAAGCTATTTAAAGCATCGAAACGTAATTGCTTACATTTTACTATCGGCATTTATTTTCACACTGAATAGCAAGTCGAAATTCTTCTTTGTTATTGCACTCATTTTATCAATGGCATTCTGTAGTATATGAATCACTGTAACAACAAAGCTTCAATGCATCTGTTGGGGGAACCCTGAGGAAAGCCCTTTGGCATAACAGCAGGTTGAAAGCGAAGCCTAATAATGAGAAAATCTAGTCAGTTCAGGTTTTAGACATAGCTACCCGTCAATGAGATCCCTCGCTTACCTGGCCCACAGAGTCGGCTATAATGATATGGATTGCAGCACACTACCGGACCGTCCTGAGCTCCGAAGCTCTTGCACTCACAGAGCGCTTTAAGCTGGGCCGTGTGCTGCAGGTCTGACCACCGGTAAAGCTTACAGATGAGCAGCTGTGGAGGAGCCATGTGGCCGCCTAACCGCAGCTCGGTCCGCGATACCATCACACAGTCGCTCGGCATTCCTCCTTTGGACTCCACGGCTTCCAACAAAGTATCCAAGGTTTTCTCCTTTAGCCTTTTTAATAGCGAATAGGTGGCGGTCTTGAGCTCCTGCTCCATAACGGAGCGAGGTTTCGTCTCCTGGCTCTCAAGAGGACCGGGGGGGTCCCGAGAAGAACCAATGTTCCTCAGCACGAACTGGCACGAGCCTGGCTCCGGGCTTCTAGACCCAGAATGATGGTCCCGATCTTTAAATAAACAGCAAGTGACTGTTCTACAATCGCTGTCCCGCACAGACCGAGGGCTTCCCACCGTACACACCGTACCCCCATCTTGGTCCAAGACGCCCCCTGAGGTGCCACCACCGCTGCTCGCAGTGGGATTCCTCGCACACACTTCCCCATAGTCCACGCCAGGCGACCCGCTCGGGGTCATCGCTCTGAACTCCGTCTTGGGAATTTTCTCTGGGTTGGAGCCAAGCAGATCGTCTCGAGACCCCTCGCCGCTTTTGCCATATCCATCGCCCCCCTCTTTATCTGGAATCAAACGGCTTCTCCAGAGTCGCCGCAAAAGACCTGAGCGTTTCGTCCTGAACATACGACAACTTGAAACTCTAGATGAGTTATTTACGTTCAGATCTTAGCGATTTGAAACTATTTCTGAGCTCGTGCAACATTAATGTTGGCCGAATGCCGTGCAGCGCGTGCACAGCCGAGCACCGTATATTGGTGGCAAAACCACAACATTAGTTTTGAAGGCACAATGTTATATTGCATTAAAAAACGGAGAACATCAAACACCGGCAAGGCTACACAGGAACGCATTCATTTTAGAAGAACGCTGTCAAGTAGCCTACATGTGAACAATGTTTGGAAAGTGGAGCTACAGTGCAATGCTTTTTAGATTTTAAATGCACTACGGGTTTTAACTAAACCGAAGACATTTGTTGTCAAAATCCCACGCGAAAAGATACACTAGTCACGCTCTCAAATGTTTTCGGACTTTGAAACACGTTCAAATCCACTCTTCAACAGCGGGTCTGGTGACATGAATGAAGCTGCTCCTCGGCGAATTAAATCCACAGACAATTCCTCGCAGAATTCACCATTCCGGTTGTCTTCCACTATTCCAGCGCACTCTTTTTTGCGATCCAAAAATATCCTTGTGCGTGCGCCGGGGCCAGAAAAAGAACAATCCTTGGACTTATAGTGTGCTCCTGGTTCCGTGTTCAGACCTGGTCAAACTGCAACCCAGATCTCTCTCTCTTTCCCCGTTTCTCTCCCTTTTTCCTTTTTTTCTCTCCTCCTGTCACACACACATACGCACACACACAGGGCCCCCGAGGAGAGCGATGGAGCCATTGGCTGACTACCATCATGTGCTAGTCTAGACACTTTGGCGGCTCTGAGCTGCACTGATTGTTGCGCAAACAAGGTTTCAAGTTTCTTAACTCTTAAAGGCGTAACATCCATCTATTTCTTTTCTCATCATATATCCTAACTAAGATGATTGTTTATTCGAAGCAGAGGAAGAACTGCGAGTAAATTAGTACAAATGTAAAAATCCAAGAATTATTTAACAAACATTTCCAAGATGATGTCAGTGCAACTTTACTGCGTTAATTTTATTCCAGAGTTTAACGGGGTTTGCATGTATAAACAACGTTTATACCTTTCGTTTCTTTTCTTTTTTTTAAACAAAAGATAACCTAATAATTTATTTGCATAAGAACTTTGAACAGCCTTTAACTGCACTGCATAATATAACAAACCACTGAAAGTCTTTAAAGGTGCACTCAGAAAGCTTTTATTTATATTTAGTGGCCTCTTATTTATTCCAAAAGTATGAGTAGTTTTGGACGTTATACTGACACCTATTGGTCTGGATGCATCAGGTTTGTTCATTTTTATTTTTTGGTATATTTTCTCATTTTACACATAAAAAAAACTACTGGGAAATAAGACTATCTTTGAAAAGAGAGACTTCGCAAAGTGAAGTATAGTGTGTCTCAACGCTATTTCAACACCTATTTATATTGTTATGATTAATAGTTGTAACTAATTCACTTGGATTAATTTTATTCTACATGCTGTTTTATTCATGTAGAATAAAACTGCTTTTTATGTCTTAATTTCACATGAGTGATTATATTCCTCAAAAGTGCTATTCATTTCATTTATCTTTTTTATTTATTTATTGCATTTTATATCTATATGTAGCTACTTGAGAACTCTAAACATCTAATGTCTGTCTTATACCAGTAACTGCCAAGTTCCTTGTAAATGTACCTTGCAAAATACATCTGAATCAAATTCTAAAATAGGTTTTGTTATTGTGATGCAGAGTGTGAATTACCTGCACATGAGGAATTTTCAGTAGACTGGGAAGCTTGCAAATTCCATAGAATGACCTCATGAGCTGCAAACGGCTCTCATTTGGGTGTGAATTCCAGCAGTAGGTCATGCATAGACTGTGAGATGTAGCCCCTTTAAAACCCCCTACAATTTACTAATCCTAAGTAGCCTGAGATGTAATGCCTTCATGCAAACACAATGCACCTTACTTTGACCTTTCGGTTTGATCCATTTTCAATTTCAATATAAACTAGATTGTTCCACATTAATTTTTTTTCCAAAATAATAATAATAAAGTAAACCCTATGCATATACATCCAAAATGTTAAAGTTCAAATGTTTGCCTTTCATCACTTTTCCATAGCATTTTGTTCACTCATGCACATAAAGGGTTAAAGACTTTAGCTGGAGTAGACCAGGCGGGACTACATCTCTCAGTGTATTAACTTGCTCAAAGTAGCAAAAGTTCAGTAATAAACACTGCCGATTGGTTCCCCAACATTTACGACATGCCCCCGGAGACAGAGATTGGTTGAAAGGTGAAGAAAAACGCAAATAGACGCGCCCACTGTTGTTACAATTGACAGTGAATGAAATAAATTTCCTGGCAGCTTGCCAGAAAGCAGAGCACTGTATTTGACACGCTTATTCGGCAAGAAGCTATGTAAATACAGTCTTAACAATGGACTTGTGCTGACAGCCTTATTTATCAAATGATCAAGAGGATGTGAAATTAAACTGTGTGGGAGGAGATCCAATCCAAACCATCCAATAAGGACTCAAAGCATCCCAAAATGAAAACTATTTACCTATATCAAAACTATTTCAAGTAAGGCATCTTAAAGCACACACAAAAAATAATAATTCTCATATTAAAATTAAAATTTATAAGAAGTACTTTACTAGGTTTTCAACACTCATAATAAAACTAAATTCTACACTGTAAAATCAGCAACAACAACAAAAAGTTGTATTAAAGCATTGCAGCATGTGTTATGTGTTTATACCCACAAACAGATTTAAAATAATGCAATAACATTAATTATCAGATTTAATCATCCACCAACCCAAATGTCCAGTATGAGTCACACACTGACAGGCACACACACACACACCTGTCCTCTCCTTCTGCGAGTAAGAGTAGTGTTTGCCTGTGTGTAAGCGGGAATCGGATTTCCCTGGCAGGTTCATGGAGGTTATAGAGAGAGAGTGCATGGAGCGCCTCATGCTTGCGCCGTATTAGAGGCACCTGTTGCAAATACATTCTCTTTTGTAACTTAATCACACGTCAGACAGGGCAAAGAAAATTGTTATTGCAGCACTGCACTCCATGTTCAATCATTCTCACACTTTCCTGAAAAATCTGTGAAACCCCCACTCATGGTATAATAGTGCTAATAGTAGCCATCTACGCACCTTTTACAATTTCATGCCTATAGGTTGTTCTATGATAAATGATTTGTGACTTAATTCACTGGCTATTGATATTTAATAATGTGGTTACAATAAATTTTTTACCCTAGGCAATGTTTTATCTGTCAAGCATTGAGAAACTATGATAAAACAAGTTTTGCTTTCTGTCCAACACCATGTAAGCCTTGAGAGATTTGGCATTCAAATGGCTTTGGCAATGATCATTGTGTTTCTCAATTCCAATTCCTTGATGATAAATGAAAAGAGAGCATTTTTAAGGAAACATTATGAAAGCTATGCAAAAAAGCATACAAGGAATAGCATTAAGATGATGTTTTTGGCCAAGGAAAGACATTTGTGGTTTCATGGACTTAATGTTTGCAAAAACAAAGCCTGTTGTAAGTACAAAAATGCATATTTAGTGTAATTTACATATTATTGGATTCTTTTGATATTAGTAACTATGCAAATATCGCATAATGATGAATTATTCACCCCTTGAATTATTTCCTGAAGCTGTCTCTGAATAATTTCCCCTCTATCCAAGAAAAAAGGGGCTGTGTATTTATCAATTTTACAGTGACCGCATATTAACCATTAAATGTTGCCTTACTACATACACAGTAAAATGATATAATAGATATAATAGTTCTTGCAATTTTATTGTAAAATAAAAAAAAAAATAAAAAATGAAATGTTTAAAATGTTTTTATAAGTAAAAGTAAGAAATGAAGTTACTCAATGTTTGCTGCATATGTGAAAGTGTGTAAGAAAACAGCTCTTCAAAGAGGAGGAGGTAATTGAGTCAGAGGGCTGAAAACAGGGCCCAGCTGTTCACACAGACTGTCCCCCTGCTCCACTCTTCTCTATGTGACCAGCAAAGCAGACTGTCTGCACCACTGGAGACCCTGGGGTAATAATCCAGTGGTCACGCCAGCTTGGTACAGCACTGACACTTCAGAGGAAGAGGATAACAAATCAAATTAAACACAACCGAGAGATATGTGTAGACAAAGCCACAGGAATCAAGAAGAAAAATGGTATCTGGTTAGAAGTTTCTGAGATATTAATGTCCTGTCTTAGTATTATGGCACAGTTGAAATATAAACTTTCTTTGATCAGTTACAGGGAGTTCTTTTTGCATTGGATTGAAGATGGCAAGAGATGCACAAATGTCTCAGATTGGAAGGCAGAGCTGCTTTGAACATTTAGTCCTGCCAACAGCAATGTTGCATGAAATGAGCTGTTCATATGATACTTTAAAATATATCAGATGCATATTATGATGCATTCTGATGTGCAATGGAAAGCAAATTTCAAACAGTAAGATAAGTTTTGGCGTGGTCAACAAAAAAGACAAATTAGCCTATTCCTTAATGAAAAGGATAATCCAACATAAATAAATTAGAAGAAGGAAGAACGGATTGTATAAAGCAGTGATTTCCATCCAAGTGTTCGAGCATCTCATGGGATATTTCTGCCTTTTTACAAAAATATACTTGGATGGGGGAGTAGCAAAATAAAAAATATTATAAACTGCAATGCAATAAAATAGTTTTCACTTAAAGGATATACATGTTACTTTAATTAAAATGATTTTATTCTTTTAATATATTAGTTCATTTACTAATATTAATAATATTGCTAAGTGAAATCCAGTACAATACTGTATAATAATTAAACATTTCTGGTTTGCATTCATGAATGGGTACTAGAGCCTTATTGATGGTCCTGTGGGGGGTATAAAAAAAATGGTTTGAAAACATTAGTATAGAAGAGTGCAAGAAAGACTGTATGAAGGAAATCAATGGAGAAGGAGATTGTTTTGTTTTGCAACAAAACAATAAAATGCACCAGCCTGTGACAGCAGTCATATATTCAAAGAGAAAGAGGCATTAATTCTCCATGAGGAAATTGCGATGGAGTTCAGTACGGACGGATACTAATGAGAAACAGACTCGCACACTTAGGCCCGTGGACGCAGTGGGGGTGGAGGGCAATGTAGTGGAGGGGATTCTACAGCTAATCTAT
Organism: Barbus barbus; assembly: GCF_936440315.1. Taxonomy (NCBI): domain Eukaryota; kingdom Metazoa; phylum Chordata; class Actinopteri; order Cypriniformes; family Cyprinidae; genus Barbus; species Barbus barbus. The sequence goes on from NC_136750.1 coordinate 20,150,521, forward strand.
TCACTCAATGCTACACAAGACAACCCCACCCCCGTATATTCAATACTGTACAATCATGCCATTCTTTGCAAATGCCACAAGAGAGACAAAGCACGGTGGGAATTGGGAAAAAAGAAAAGAAATAAAGATGGTTGAATCTTTAATTGAAAGCAATCTGATTCACTAGGTTGTATTGGAGACGGGAAGACCAGGAAGACGGGGCCTGAGGCTGTGTGTGTCATCTTCTCTTTGTACCAGTCAGGGTAATTTGTGCCCCTAGGGGCAGACTGTCAGTGGTCAGGCTTCACCATCACATTCTTGCCGATCCGGCCCATTGTGGGTCCATTCCACCACTGAAGAAGCTTGGGAGCACAAGGTAATAGAAGTTACAGTTGCATTATGGGACACTTGGAATGGTCTCCTCAAACACACTAGCCAGGAAAGTAATAGTTCACTTTAAAATTGAAATTTTGTCATCATGTCGTTCCAAACCTATATGACTTACTTTCTTATGTAGAACATAAAAATAGACCATTTTTAAATTCATACAATGAAATCCAGTGTTGTTTTGGACACCATTGGCATTCACTGTATGGATTAAAAAAAAAATTGTGTTCAGTAGAAAAAAAGACATGAGGGTGAGTAAATAATGACAGAATTTTCATCTTTTCCTTTTGACAGCTCCTCTAAAGAACTATGAGCCCTTAATTCAGGTCAGGTTTAAGACTTTAGGCCACTTCACAGAAAAAGGAGAATGTATTATGCTGTTTTATGACACACTGCCTCGGACTGAATAAATGTTAGGTAGATTTATTAGAGCGAAAGATTAAGATGAAATGTTTTGCAATGCTATTCTGAGTTTGGAACAGTGGATCGAGTAATAAATCTGGAAATAATTTAGGTTCATAATACATTACTCTTCCAAACTTGCCTCTAAACATTCCACACACTGCACCTTTTCCTCCCATGCTTTCTGTCATGCCGCTGTCAGAAGTCACGACCCCAGAAAAGCAGGAATGACTCTTTAAAGACACACTGAAAGTGACTAATGAATCAGAAATGTCCCCATTTACATCAAAAAGTCCTAGGAAACACAACTAATTAAGACATGAACATGGGAAGCAAATCAAATCAGGACACCTGTGGTGCGTCTCTATCACATAGTTGTTTTTAGAGGTTGGCGTTGCAAAGTACTGATCAATAGTTTGGTTATCTGAGTGTTGCGTGTTTTTTTCCTATCTCTCTTCCTGACCGGGAGAGACGGCGAGGCTGAGCCCCATATGACTGGGTCACCAGAGCCCAAACCAGAGACACACTTGTGTGAAGAATAATATTTTCCAGCTTTTTATCAGCATTTGTTCAGTGGGTCATGGAGACAGTCTGTCTTTGAGAGCCAGATAACCAAGTCAAAACCTCTAATTGCACTGTCTCTGCCAGATTGATTTAAACCCAGTCACACACACACAAACACACACACATTCCTCTAGGCCCTAAATTAGAGGCATGTTCACTGAGGAAAGGCAACCCTGATGGGAAAGACAACCTATTCCTTCTGTGAACCACCCAAACTTTGTTTGTGACTTCTTTGGCAGATTAATTGCTTGTAATGATACCTTTGTGAAACTTTGTGTTTAATTTGAATTAGATGTTGACTTAGGTTTGGGCTGACGTCATGTTTGACCATAATATTGCAAGCGTAATGACAACATCTTCAATTATACAACAGTTAGTTACGATTCTCGTATTTGATTGGCTGAGGAGCGTTCCAATAGCATTGATGTAACAGTATAACAGCACTGGGATGAAGGCAAAGGTCTGATTGGCTGATTTCTACACGTTTTCCAGGAGATAAAAACCTCAGAAGATGCTTTGTTTGAGGCACTTAGTTGAATTTAAATGAGACGTGTTTACGTTTACTATGGAATACTGTACTATTTTCTGAGCTTGGCCAACCCTTTGGATTCTGGAGTGATTCCATTTGATTAGTTGTGTGTTCTCTGACATCTATAATGAAAAGATCAGGTAAAGTACCTCACTGAGAAGGCAATATCTGTGGCATATGAAAGTACTATTCTGTAATAGCACACCATCCATTATTGTAGCGCCATTTACCTGCATATAAACATTTTGTTGAACAAATCAAAACTGTGATCAGTCAATCATGTGGCCTCTTCATCATTAAGTGGTCAATTGCGGTGAAGAATCATTTAGAATCAAGTCTATATGTCACCAGGCAAAGGTCTGGCTATGGGAGACTTAGAGAAAGAAATCTGTTTTGGATTTGTTTGAAACTATTTTTGTTGGTGGAATAATTAATAACTTGTTATGCATAACAGTATAAAATAAAGCACAAAATTAAATCTGTGTCACATAACAGGACAGCAATGTTGATACGACAAAGCAAAGTTGCTTTAATATAAATGTTACAAATGCTATCGTTAAAAATATATACATATAATATCAATAATATACTATATTGTGATTGACAGTTATTAGAAGCATGAGTTTTTACTACCAAGTTTGCTATGGGAGAACTGGGTTATTGTAGTTATTATAGTTAACTAAAGTCAAAATTAAATCATATAAATACATTAGTTAATGGAAAAAAAACAATGGTAATTGTAGTACTTAAAAAAAAATCATCTAGTTGGCAATGCAACATTTCTCATTTTCTTTTAGTTTAACTTGAAATACTAAAATAACTACAACTAAACAAACTAAAACTAATAAATAACTCTCTCTCTCTCTCTCTCTCTCTCTCTCTATATATATATATATATATATATATGCACATATATGATAGAAACTAAGATAGTATATATCAATGCTACTAAAATAGCAATGTGAGAGAATTCTAGCAGAATATTAGAATAACAGAATATTAGTAACTATATAGTAACAGCTATAGTAACTATGTCTCCTTTCAGCGTAGTCAAATCAATGTAGCTGTACCTAATGTGCTAAAATGTATAAATTTACATACCCAAGTGTATTAAAAAACTAGTCTAGGCTCATTACAGAAAGTATGTTTATGTAAAGGTTTATACATTCATAAAGTTTTTACTCAGGATTGCCTGCAGTAGTAACCAGGATCCATTACAGTAAGAATAATACTGCGTGAGAAAAGATGCCAACACATACAGAAGAAAGAGTGAGGGCCAAAATAAACTGGCACCAGGCAGACTTTCACACCTTGGCATAACCCAGTCCTCACACTCTGGCAAAAACATTCACATGTAGGCCCTAAACACACTTAGCATACCCTCCACCAATAACAGATTATTGACTTAGCACAACAAAGCATTCATAACACGCTACATCCAAAAAAAGGCCAACTTTTCAGAGGGCGAAGAGGGGGGGGGGAATCCTATTCCCAAACGGGTGAAATGAGAGTATCAAAGTGCTGAATGTTTTAATAAAAGTGTGTTTTTAATGTATGCCGTCATGGCATGGCGGCAGGGAACGGAGGACCGCTGGAGAAAGCACAAGCTCTCTCACTGTGAACCACTGTACTTTATAACGTTTCCCGAACGCTAGTAAATCTAGCACTCCAAAAACCCATGTTGGAACGAAATTGCCAAGAATGACATCATCCACAGACACTTTTTATGATTTCACAAACTTCATTTGCACGGGGCCCCAGAGCCAGCTATGTACCCCATCGACGGGACGGGCCCACCAAACCATTTTACGATGCCACTTGCAGTTCTGAATGTACAGTATATGACTCAAAAACATAAGAGATAAAACATCAGTAGCTGTTTGCCCATTACAGTTTTCTTGTGCTAATGAAGGCCATCTGTTGTTGAATTCCTGCTTAATTGACGATCTGAAGTGTGACGTGGCGAATCTCATCGCTCAAGTGCTAATGTGAGCCTCGGGGCTGAGAAGTTCATTATATTGCCTTGTTACTTCTGGAATTTGCTTGTTCCATAGGCTTTGTTTATGCAGATTAACAGCATTCCTGCATGGCAGAGTAATTGAGCATGTGGGCTGATGTTTGTCTGAGCAGTCGCAGGCCATTTTAATAGCCAAATTCTTCCTCACATTGGCAGAGGGAACCATTTTGATAGCCGCAGATCAAGTGTTTTCTGAAGGCCATGTGGGGGAAAAAAAAACTTTTCAACACCCCATTTACATGAGAGGGTTTACAGAATGATCAGTTACAACACACAACAGCAATGAGAGTACACATAAAATCAAGTGAATGGGTATAAACGTTTCTTAAAAGCATGAAAAGGCTTGTTTTTGTTATGACACCACACCCTATAATTATTCTCATACGCAGTCACCATTGTGCCATTCTTGAGTGGACTGTACAGTTTATAAGATTGAACAAAAAGCTTGTGAATATGGCGTTCAATGTTAAAGATCTTTTTGGAACAGGATAACACCAGGAGGTCAAGGTTTGGCTGGTCAGCATGGCAACCATTTGTTGAAGCTACACCATATGTTGCCAAAAAATAAGAATGTTTCTTCATTGATGGCTATCCAGAATTTGTTTTTTTTTTTTTTTTTTTTTTTGAGTCAACATACTGTGCTCTACCATTAAAAAGTTTGAAAGAAATAAATACTTTTAGCCAACAACTATATATTAAATTGATAAAAGTGGGGCAGTCGTGGCCTAATGGATAGAGAGTTGGACTTGTAACCTGGTCGTGGGTTTGAGTCTCAGGTCCGGCAGAGATTGTAGGTGGGGGAGTGAATAACCAACACTCTCTCCACCCTCAATACCACGACTGAGGTGAGACCCTTGAGAAAGGCACCGAACCCCCAACTGCTCCCCGGGCTCTGCAGTATTGGCTGCCCACTGCTCCGGGTGTATGTTCACTACTGTGTGTACACTTGGATGGGTTAAATGCAGAGCACAAATTCCGAGTATGGGTCACCATACTTGGCCACACACCACTTTCCCCTTCCCCTAAAACATGACAGTAAACATTGTTAAAATAAATGCAAATAAATTACAAATTTTAAATAAATACTGCTCTTTTGAACTTTCTATTCATCAAAGAATTCTGTAAAACAAGCATCACTGATTTCACAAAAATACTAAGCAGCCCAACCATTTTCAACTCTGATAACAATAAGAAATGACCATATTACCAAATTACCAAATCACCATATTAGAATTATTTCTGAAGGATCGTGTGATACTGTAGACTGGAGTAATGGCTGCTGAAAATTCAGCTTTGGCATCACAGGAATAAATTACATTTTAAAACTGATGTCTGTGCAACACAAATAAATTGAATACCAAATAAAACACTAATACAATAAAAATCAATGATGGTGTGAATGATTTTAATATTAATTTGTGCTGTTACCTCTCGATTAAATGCAACACCACAAACCATAACACTTGTTTGTGACGTGGAACTCAGTCTCTTTGGTTTATTCACTGCACGTGTTGAGCTTGGCTTGGATATCTGAGAGTTACTTAGGTCACATCCTTTGGAAATATCAGGGATAGAGGATTGTAAACATTGTTTATGGAAGAACTTTCTGCGGAGACTGAATTCTCATTGCTGCAAATGAGAAAGAAGCCAATAACAACATGCATTTTATACAGAGGGACCAAAGTGTATTTGTTTGTTTGTCTGTAATATAGTGCCATGACAGCTGCCAAGGCTATATTCATGGCAAGAAACAAACTAAATAAATAAATAAATAAATAAAAATTGTATATATATATATATATATATATATATATATATATATATATATATATACACACGGTGCCCTCCAAAAGTATTGGAACAGTAAAACCAATTCCTTTATTTTTGCTGTAGACTGAAAACATTTGGGTTTGACATCAAAACATGAATATGAGATACATCAAAAGATGAATATGAGATGAGAGATTAACATTTCAGCTTTTATTTACAGGTATTTTCATCTGGATCTGATACACAACTTAGAAGATAGCACCTTTTGTTTGAACCCACCCATTTTTCATGTTACCAAAAGTATTGGAACAGATAGAATTAACATTAAAGTGAAAAAGACTTCATATTTAGTTGCAAATCCTTTGCTTTCAATAACTGCATCAAGCCTGTGACCCATTGACATCACCAAACGTTTGCATTCTTCTTTTGTGATGATTTTCCAGGCTTTCACCGCAGCCTCTTCCAGTTTTGGGGGGTTGCTCCCTTCAGTCTCTTCTTTAGCAGGTATAATGCATACTCTACAGGGTTTAAGTGAGGAGATTGACTTGGCCAGTCTTAAACCTTCCACTTCTTGCCGCTGATGACCTCCTTTGTTGTTTTGGCACTATGTTTTGGGTCATTATCTTGCTGCATGATGAAGGATCTCCCAATCAGTTTGGTTGCATCTTTCTGTAAATTGTCAGACAAAATATTTCTGTAGACTTCTGAGTTAATTTTTCTGCTGTGCCATGTGTTACATCATTAATGAAGATTAATGAGCCTGTCCCAGAAGAAGCGATGAAAGCCCAAGCATTACATTACTTGTGTAATGTGTACTATAATGTACACCTGTGTACGCTGTGTTTCAGATGTGCTTGTATGTTTGGGATCATAAGCAGATCCTTTATTTCTCCAAACTTTAGCCTTTCCATCACTTTGGTCCATAAAATCAGTCCATAAAACCTTGTCCCAGAATTTTTGAGGCTCGTCTCCTATTCTTCTTGCTAATGAGTGGTTTGCATCTTCTGGTGTAGCCTCTATACTTTTGTTCATAAAGTCTTCTGCGAACAATAGATTGTGATACCTTCACTCCTGCTCTCTGGAGGTTGTTGCTGATGTCACTAACAGTTGTTTTAGGGTCTTTCTTTACAGCTGTCACAATGTTTCTGTCATCAACTGCAGATGTTTTCCTTGATCTACCCATTTGAGTGTGTTACTTAGTACACCAGTGGTTTCTTTCTTCCTCAGGAGATTCCACATGGTTGTACTTGCTATTGCCAGTGTTTGTGCAATGGTTTGATTGATTTTTCATCTTCTCTCAGCTTCACAATTGCTCGTTTTTCACCCATAGACACCTCTCTGGTTTTCATGTTGGTTACACGTTTAACTAACTATAAATGCAGTCTGCACGGATCTGAAACTGAGCGCAGACATTCAGTGCTATTTATTGTTTGAATAATCAATTAATAGGACACACCAGAGCAACAAAACACACCTGTCAGTCACATGTTCCAATACTTTTGGTAACATGAAAAATGGGTGGGTTCAAACAAAAGGTGCTATCTTCTAAGTTGTGTATCAGATCCAGATGAAAATACCTGTAAATAAAAGCTGAAACGTTAATCTCTCATCTCATATTCATCTTTTGATGTCAAACCCAAATGTTTACAGTCTACAGCAAAAATAAAGGAATTGGCCTTACTCTTCCAATACTTTTGGAGGGCACTATATATATACACACATAGAATAATAATAATAAATAATAATAATAATAATAATAAATTAACTAATTAATTAAAAAAATGAAAAGTAACTAAATTAAGTCATACTTGTGATGGTCCTTTACTTTTCAGTAAATTCTTATGAAAATTTTTTATTGAAGTGAGACCAGATTTATATTAAATAATAAAAAAGTGGTAGCACTTTATTTTACAGTCCTGTTACTCATTGACATATTATGTACTTTTTATAGCAATTACAATAACTAGTTAATAACTAGGTATTAATCCTAAACCTAAACCTACCCCATGTAGTTACCTTATATTACCAGTACTTTCTTAGGTAGGTACATTATAAGTACACTGTAAGTACATGTAAGTTCACGTACTGCAAAATAAAGAGCAATTAAAAAAGTTTTGATTATATAAATTATATATAGTTTCTAAATAAAATTAGTAAAAGTAAAATTTATATATAAAATTTGTAAAAGAAGTATAGTTATGTAAAGCAATAATACAATTTTAGCTATGCATTTATTTTAATATTCGGTCATCTTCAAAATATTCAGATATCCAGGTCAAGTGTCCTGTTATAATGTTATTTCCTAACATTATGACAGGACAGCTACTGCCCTAATCTGGTTTATTCCAGAAGTGTCCATTACTGTTTTTTGATGTTATTTTTGCCACTCCTTCACATTACCCTTTCTTAAAATGCTCATTAGCACTAGGAGCGGTTAATCTGGTGTCGGGGGTCCTGATAATGATAACTGGTTTGCCTGGCGTCAGGCTGGTAAATGGCAGTGTCTCCCCTTTAAGAGCCAGCAATCTGATAGGCTATCAGCAGACAGGCAGTCCTGGGGAGACAGGGCGTTCCGGCTCAAAATGACCTCCCAAAATAGAGCATAATGCTGGGCCTCGCTATCCCCTTCGTCAGAGAGGGGCCTGCAAAGGGGGCAGACACAGGAAGAGTATGTCATCAGGCCAATTTCTGTTAATGGGAGGCAGGAGAGGTGCTGGACACAACCAACAAGAGATCAAGATTAACAGAGGTCGGCTCTGATAAAGGACACTTGCGTGCCCAGTTGTGTCCCGTCTCCTGTCTTGTTCTCATGCTCCACACGCTACTTCTCAAAGATCATCTTTGTGATGGAGGAAGCTGAGGTGACATTCGTGCTATGGGAACCAGAACAACCATTCCAACCCTAGTAATCTCAATAGGCAGCATTTTAAGGCATCACGCACCCAAAACAAAGCCTCTTCAAACTGGCTTAAACTGAATTTCTTGAGCAGCAAATCAGCATATTAGAATCATTTCTGAAGGATCATGTGACATTGAAGACTGGAGTGATGACTGCTGAAAATTCTATTTAAAATATATTGAAACAAAAAAACATTTATTTTAAATTGTAATAATATTTCACAATATTACTATTTTACTTTGTTTTTGATCAAGTAAACAGCCTTTGCAAGCATAATGATCCCAAATGTGTATATTGTGTGTATATTTCTATATTAAATAACGGTAATAGAACATATACCACAGCTTCAAAGGTGTGGTGACATGGAAAGCCTACTTTTACAAAGAGAATGCAAATGGGTTTTTGATTTGAGATCTTTATATCCCCTTGGTATGAATGAGGAATTGTTTTTGAATTGTTTTTTGTAATGTATATATATAAGAAACATTTATAAGATGATTTATATTTTTGCATCTTGCATTAATATTAAATTAATTTGAGGAGGTGTAAGCCCTGCATATAACCGCGTGAATTATTATATAACAGAAATGTTGCATACTGACTTCTTCATAAGACCTACTGATTTGGGGAAAGAAAAAAAAACACCAATATTGCCAATAAATATTTGACCGGCTTGCTGCTTGTGAGTCCGTGCAGAGCGTGTTGGAAAGCAGACCCTCTGATTGAGCAGCAGCTATGTCAAATGGAACATGCTGTTTTCATTACATAGCTCGCACTGTCTCTCTCCACCCAGGGAAGCTGGGTGATTTAAGCCCTGCTGGTGCTGCTGAGGTCATCCTTGTGACCCTCTCTCTCCACTCTTGATTTATTCTGGGATTTTTCAGGTTATATAAAGGTAAATTTAAGACCTTTTTAAGACCAACTAAAGAAACTAATAAAAACTCTAAATGTATTTGTCTTGCATTAGCAATGTTTCAAAATTCTCTGTCCCCAACCACTATGATAGGCTATATATATATATATATATATATATATAAAGTTTTCATACCCTATTGACAGATTTTTGCTCTGGTTTCAATCATAAACTCACTTAATTTTGTTCAATTTCTCTTTTTTTTTTGCAACATCTGACTTTCATGACTTTCTGCTCCAGTTTAAGACCTTTTAAGGCCTTCATTTGTGGAAGGGCAAATTAAGACTTTTTAAGACCCTTTTATGAACCGCAGAAACCCTGTGTAAAGCATGTTGTAAATATATAAAACTGCAAATCAATCAGTCTCACCATACACAGGGTTCCCTTAGTACCAATCATTCAGTTGACCCACAGACTAGCTGATTATGAAAATATGTAGATTTGCACAATCCAAGCATAGGGCAACCAGCCTGGTTTGGGAGCGCTGGGAAAAAGAGGGAATGTAAGGCTGGCATGCAGCACTGGTAATGCTTTCTAACCTGAAAAGGACACCATAGCCTTACAGAAAACGGTTGGCAGACACTCACACTATATTTGCAGAACTCCAGAGCTGATTGAACCAGGCCTCTGAGCGCATTTCAAAAACTTGCTGTATCCAAACCAAAAATAAGTTATCTATTTACCACTTATTCCCCTTAAGCTAAATGTATCCTCTTACTACAGTTTACACCAAATATAAACAGGTTTCTCAAGTGACTGATTAACCTGAAAACATGACAAGTCACTGACACAACAGATGCAGAGACCCACAACATAACAACTAAACTGACAAAAAGGCATATGCACACTTAGGCCAAGTCAATGGGAATTTAAACTAGAGCAGTGGTTTTTTACCAGGAGGCTCGGGCCCACTAGGGGACCTCGTCAAACTTTATAAAATTAATACATTAGTAATATACTAATAAAGTTAAATTGCTAAAAATAAACACATAAAAATCACAATGTAACTGAAATTATATTTATTTTTAATTTCACTCAAAAGCTATTGTTTTTATTGAAAACCACTGAGATCTGGAATACAGAACAAAACTTTTTAAATCACAAAAAATGTATTGTGGTTCATTTATTTTATATCAACCACAAAACGAGGGGCTTAGAGTTAAAAAGTTTAAGAACCACTGGGGAAGAGGTTCCCCGAAGCAACACTGAGCAGACAAACCACTCAGAAAAACACAACAGCTTTGAATAAAGGTGGCCAAAGTGCATTAGATCAGCCCTCCTCCACACATCACCGCCGATATACCAATAGGCTACTGGCTCAGAAGAGATTAATCTCCATATGTTCTCTCTCCTGGGTTCCCCTGACATGGAAGCCAAATTAAAATCAATTGGTTTGTCTCTTGTCTTTATGGTATGGGAAAGCAAGTGAAAAATGGATCTCTTTAAGAGGTGATAAAGTAACAGCTTGGCACCAGGGGCCATGGATCTTAGCAGCTTAAAGGGACAGTTCACCTATGTCTTTCCAAACCTGTATAACTTACTTTCTTCTGTGGAACCTAAAGAAGATATTCTGAAAAATGTCTCTGTCGTTGTCCTTTTTTTGTTGTTTGTTTGTTTTTTGTAACATGATATTCAATGGGGTCCAAGGAATGGACAAAAACAAGTAACTAAGGCTGGGCAATTTGGAGGAACAAAAAGTCTAATAATTTTTTTTCTGCAAAATTGTGAAATTTATTTATTTGTATAAAAAAAATTTTGTGAGTATGTATATATGTATATATATATATATATATATATATATATATATGTGCGTGTGGCGAACAAGACATGCGGATCCATTTGCAAGGCTTTATTCAAAGGCAAGATCACAAAACAAGCAAGGTTCATGCAATGGCAAACAGGAACATCACAGGCGAGACAAAGAGTAATCTTAGGGCAAGCATGGGTCGACGATCGGCGAACAATATCCAACAGGGCAAGGCAGAGAGATAATCCAGGTACACAGATGTGAGACCGATCTCCGTGCAATGGCCGCTGTAGACTGTAGACTCTTGCCGCTGTAGACTGTAGACGCTTCTCCCTTCCGATTGGTCGAGAGTCTAAAGTCGCCGCGGACTGTAGACCAATCGGAAGGCCGACCTGTTTACAGGTTAGACACCGAGGCGGCCAATCGGAAGGGAGAACGGTTTCCACCAATCGCGGCGCTCAGGACTCTACGCCATCGCTCACGTCAACAAGCTCCGGAGTTTGGTAAGTTATTATAATATTATAATAATATATTCACGCAGCACGCAAAGTTAATTTCGTTCGCTCGCTCGCACAAAGTTTGAAATGTGTTACTTTTTGCACAGTATTATGTCGCGTCGCGCCACTCGTGTCCGTTGTACACACGGCGAAAGGCAATTTCACAAACAACCTTTTTTTTCTAGTAAATGGCAATTATTATTAGAAGGACTTATGATAATTTAGATGGAAAAAACTGCTTAATTGTAATTAAGACCAATTCATAAAACCGTATTATAATTTACATCGAAAAAAATCTGCTTAATTTTAATTAAGACCAATTCATAAGACCATGTGATAAATGGAAAAAATCTGCTTAATTTTAATTAAGACCAATTCATAAGACCATGTGATAAATGGAAAAAATCTGCTTAATTTTAATTAAGACCAATTCATAAGACCATATGATAATTTACATGGAAAAAATCTGCTTAATTTTAATTAAGACCAATTCATAAGACCATATGATAATTTACATGGAAAAAAATCTGCTTAATTTTAATTAATTCATAAGACCATACATACATACATACCGTTACATACGTACGTACGTACATACATACATGCATGCATATATATATATATATATATATATATATATATATATATGTATATATGTGTGTGTGTGTGTGTGTGTGTGTGTGTGTAAAATAATGCATAGTGTGGGAATGCACAATAAGTTATTAACCATTTTTAAAGATTAGCTTAAAGTGGCAAGCATCAGTTTATGTTTACAGTCTGTTTACACATATACATATGTATTTTTATAGTTGTGTAAAATAATGTACAGTGGGGGAATGCAAACATATTTGCCATTGTAAAACTAATTTTTCACTAATCTCTGTGTGTGTGTGTGTGTGTTATGAAGTTTATAAGAGACTGTTTCCTACAGGTGTTAGACATGGATCCACTGTTGCCCACCTTGTGCATTTTAGACACAAGCATGCCACAAAATAGGCAACAATGCCTTCTTAGGGCTTCAAAGGAGGCCAAGGCTCTGGCATCTCGCAACACATGCTATGATAGGAATACGATCAAAGATAAAAAGACGGCTTGTGAGGAAGGTAATATCTCGTTCATGTGTTTAAATCCTATGTTTACACTGCTTTTTGAGCTTATCATTAAGGTAATTATGGTTTCTATGTCTTCAGCTATAAAGAGATGCCAGCCCTTTACCTCAACTCCATCGGAGGTGCAGTACCTTGGCCAGCTCAATCTAACCTTTGGCAAATACAATGGCCAAAGTTTTAAATGAATGGTGGAAAATGATGTAGGCTACATTAAGTAGTAAGGGAGAAAGCACATGGTGTACGCGTCTCCTCTGGTACATCGGCTCAAGCAGCGCAGTGGCATGGGACAGCCGACCACAATTAAAGTGTACATCTGTGCAAGATGTGGCCAACCCACTCAAGGCCACAAAAAGTACAGAAAAAAGAGCTACTGTGAAAGTTCAAAATCATCCACGTCCAAAGACCTTACAGGACAGACTTTTGAGAATTTTGCACTTTAAAAAGGCAGTGGACATTCTCTTGGGCTCTCAGTCTCAGGCCTCTGAGTCTGTCTAAGCAGACATCCCCAAGTGCTTATACCACTGTACACGTTGCTGTGCATAATACTTTTATAATAGTGTTGTTGTTGCTGCTAAGACAAATGTATGTTTATTGAATGACTGACCTTGAATACCTAACCTGGCAGCACTTTAATTAATCTCTCTCTATTCCTATAACTGTTGCTGGCATCAATAATAATGTAACTAATAATAACAGGGTGCTATTTTTCAGTATGAACACTAAATGCATCTACTGTGTTGACTTTTATGTCAAGCAGGTCAGACAACATGTTCAGAACTATTTCCTTTGCACTTTTAACAAAGTTAGTTCAGGTAATTCAGAACATTCTGGTGTTTGTTTTTCTAAATGCGAAAATGACAAATTAAACAATTTGTACAACTTCTATTTTCTGATTTTGTCTGATCTTTATTTTTTATCGAAATTCATGACAATAATATGCTGTCCATTTTTAATAATAATGTCCCCCAGTAAGTACAGTCTGGTACAGGTGGTTCCATTGTTCACACCATCACACACCACATACAACACACACATACCACTTGGATATTATGGCGTAAAAAAGGTTTTCGTATACATTGTTTGCATATACCATCAATTACACATGAGTTGTGGTAATACAGCCTCAAGAGACAATTTTTCCTAAATGATCTGCATCATGTACTACGGTCACAACATATTGACAGCAAACAAATTGATGTAACTAAGATTATACTTTAATTGCAGAAGCAACACAACAGTTGTGGGTTAATCTCACAAGCAGCCTGCTTTTAAGTGAAACAATGTTGCATTCATTCATTCAGTAACACTTTACAATAAGGTTCATTAGTTAATATTAGTTAAAAAACATTAGTAAACATGAACTAAGAACAACAATACTTCTACAGCATTTATTAATATTAATGTTAATTTCAGCATTTACTAATGCATTATTAAAATCACAAGTTGTGTTTGTTAACATTAATGCACTGTGAACTAACATGAATAAACAATGAACAACTGTATTTTCATTAATTATCATTAGCAACGATTAATAAACAATGCAATACATGTTTGGTCGTGTTAATTAATACATTAATGTTAACAAATGACACCTCATGGTGTTCCCATTCATTCATGAATGGTAACACGTGTTATTGTTTTGGTCCCGCCGGAAATGACGTCGCTTCATTCATACTTTGCTTGAAAACTAATCAACCAATCCCCTCACACGTTTGTTTACACGTCCAAAGCACTATTTGCACGTCGTACGGCCCCAGGGCCGTACACAAGCAATAGTCCAAGAGAGGTGCAAACAGAGTCCGACTGAATCAAGAATCAAAACACTAGAAAACAGGCAAGGCAAGGCAACTAAGTGGTCTCCGTAGAGTAGCTATCGCTAGGAGAGTGATATACGCTGTACAATACTCGGCAATGACAGAGAGGAAGTCCAAGGCTTATAAAGCATGTGTGATTGTGTGATCAGCTGTGTAATCAGAGCAATGTGAGATTGGTGACAGCTGTGTGTCCTCAGTGCAATGGATGATGTTGATTGTAGTCCAATGGTGAAGTGCAACAGTGGTGTAGTGCAAGAGATCATGCGGTGAGCGGGTGACCTCTGGTGGTGAGTGAATGGAAGTTCATGGACCAGATTCGTGACAGTGTGTGTGTGTGTGTGTATGTGTGTATATATGTATATACAGGTGCATCTCAAAAAATTTGAATATCGTGAAAAAGTTATTTTTTTTATTGGAACTTATTTCAAAAAGTGAAACGTTCATATATTCTAGATTCGTTACATGTAGTAAAACATTCCAAAAGTTATTTTGTTTTAATTTTGATGATTAGAGCTTACAGCTCATGAAAGTCAAAAATACAGTATCTCAAAATATTAGAATATTATTCGAATATTAGAATATTTCCTAAGATCAATAATAATAAAAAAAGGATTTGCCAAACAGAAAAGTTCAAGTTCTTTATTTATGCACACAATACTTGGTCGGGGCTCCTTTAGCACAAAACTTCCAGCATCAGTGAGGTGTGGCATGGAAGCGATCAGCCTGTGGCACTGCTGAGGCACTATTGAGCCTTCAGCTCGTCTGGATTGTTGGATCAACTGTTTCTCATCTTTCTCTTGAAAATATCCCATGGATTCCATATGGGGATAAAGTCAGGCATGTTGGCTGGCCAATCAAGCACAGTGATATCATGGTCAGCAAACCACTTGGAAGTGGTTTTGGCACTGTGGACAGGTGCTAAAGTCCTGCTGGAAAAGGAAATCAGCATCTCCATAAAGCTTGTCAGCAGATGGAAGCATAAAGTGCTCCAAAATCTCTTGGTAGACGGGTAAATTGACTTTGGACTTGATAAAACACAATTGACCAACACCAGCAGATGTCACAGCACCCCAAATCATCACTGACTTTGGAAACTTCACACTGGACTTCAAGCAGCTTGGATTCTGTGCCTCTCCAGTCTTTCTCCAGACTCCAGGCCTTGATTTCCAAATGAATTTTATGAAAAGAGGACTTTGGACCACTGAGCAACAGTCCAGTTCTTTTTCTCCACAGCCCAGGTAAGATGCTTCTGACGTTGTTTCTGTTTCAGAAGTGGCTTGGTAGCCCTTTTCCTGAAGACGTCTGAGTGTGGTGACTCTTGATGCACTGACTCCAGCTTCAGTCCACTCCTTGTGAAGCTCTCCCAAGTGTTTGAATCAGCATTGCTTGACAGTATTCTCAAGCTTGCGGTCATCCCTGTTGCTTGTGCACCTTTTCCTACCCAAATTCTTCCTTCCAGTCAACTTTGCATTTAATATGCTTTGATACAGCACTCTGTAAACAGCCACCCTTTCAGTAATGACCCTCTGTGACTTACCCTCTTTGTGGAGGGTGTCAATGATTGTCTTCTGGATCATTGCCAAGTCAGCAGTCTTCTCCATTATCATGGCTTCAAAGAACAAGAGATATCCGGAATTTATACTGTAGTGATGGTCATTTAATGAAGCTCAAATGTAAATATTCTAATATTTTGAGATACTGGATTTTTGACTTTTATGAGCTCTAATCATCAAAATTTAAACAAAAAATATTTGAAATGTTTTACTTTACATGTAATGAATCTAGAATATATGAAAGTTTCACTTTTTGAAATAAGTTACAATAAAAAAATGAACATTTTCACAATATTCAAATTTTTTGAGATGCACCTGTAGGGTTGGGTATCATTTGAATTCGATCGATTCCAATTCTTTTCGATTCCCAGTTTCGATTCCAATGTGATTAAATAATGATATCAAACATCTATCCTGTGTCTCTTTTTTGCAAACCATTTGTTGGAGCTGAATACCATAAACAAAAATCAACAGGCTACACAAAAACAGTTCAAATCACACTGGTGTGATCGTACGCTGCACAGACGAACCAAGTGATCACAACATTGTGATCGCACGCGTCAAAGGTTGATGCATGAAACAGAAGAATTATTGTAATTTAGGAATAGAATCACGTGTTTGAGTCATGCTCGCGATCTTTAACGATCTATTAAATTAATGTCATGTTGGTGGTGACACCTCTCTTGCAACATGTTTATCTATCACAGATATTATACTTAGCATTTTTGGCTTCTGATCGCAAATGCAGCGAAACTTTGGAGCGCTTAGATTAGCGAGCAAGGTCCTGGCAGATCGCTAGGTCGCACCGGTCCACGCAGATGAAGAAGAAGAAAAAAAGGCGCATAGGAATCGATAGATGGAATCAAAGTTTTAATTTGACAACAAGTATCCAATTCCTGACCTTAAGTATCAGTTTCTGGAATCGGAATCGATTTTCAATTCCCAACCCTATGCACCTCTATATATACATATATATATATATTAGTTTTATTTTGGTAGAAAATCCCAGAGCCCTAAAAGTTTCTCTTTTGTTGCCAACAGCCAGTTTAAAAGTGCTTCTCATTAGAAGTTTGGGAAGATGGTTGGCAGATGTTGCGTTCCCAAATGCCTGTTACAAGCAACCCAAGCTTGCAGCCCTTGCAGAGATGGAGTTTGTGTAGAGTGGTATTTACTGCAAACCGAGATGCTGAAAACACCAGATCACGAGCTGCTCACATAAAAATGAACACAGTACCATGTATCACTCTGAAGGTTTTTTTTTTTTTTTAATTGCAGCCTTTGTGATTTGGTAACTCAAACTTAACTATATTGTGATTTCGTTTTATTTGGATTAATTTTGCAGCCCTAGATCAAACCTTCCACAAAATATCTACTTTTGTGTTTTGAAAAAGAAAGTCATACAGATTTGAATCAGCATGAGGGTGAGTAAATGATGACAGAACTTTAATTTTTTGCTGAACTATCCCTTTAATAGGCCTCGTCTGTGAGTCTTTGTACGTTAATACCAACACAAACACTTTCAATCTTACTCAGCCTCAAGTTCACCACACCAAAAGAATGCACAACAAGAGAACAAATACACAAGAAATGCTTGTTGACACGGCTTCTTCAAAGACTCCAAACAGCACCTTTTTTCCCACAGCGGGCCGCCTCTCTGGTACCGTTGGGTGCTCGGTGAGGAGTCACAGTCATCAGGGCTCCTGAAGGACTAACAAGTTCTAATTCTGATTTACTTGATCTGGTATCTCAGAGGAAGCCGCAGAGTGCCTGCCAGTCTGGCTCCCCTCATGACCTCAGCACACAGGCCTGATCACAATGGGCGGCCCAAAGTAGCCCCACAGCCTCATGGGTAACTCACAGTCAGTGGCAGGGGAGGATATCCTTGTGGAGTTTATGTACTAAGAAAGGCCATCTAAGACAGACAATGTAATGATATAATTAGGGGTGACTTCTCTGAAGTCTTTGACTATCAATGGATGGCTTTATTTAGAGGCTGCGTGCAATAATGACTGATACTGCTAATCAATGACATTTTAGTATCACTGAGATACTATTACAGTTTTTTACTTGTCTACTTTAGTAACTTTGTAGTGTTCTAAAATTTTAAAAGTATGCTTTATTTCAGTTAACATTTATTTCAAGTGAAGAATTTTTTTTTATGGTTTTAATTTGAACCCTACTGCTAAAATATTTGGTGTAGGATTTACAAGGATTTAACAATTTTCACTCTGAATTTCACAAATAATTATAAAGAAAAGGCATGTAACACATTGAATTAGAAACAATAAAATATTATTTTCTTGTACAGCATACTCCAAATAATGTTTGTTTTATTTACAACTTCAACTTAAAAAACAAAAACAACAACCACAAAAAAAAAATAATAATAATTTTTTACAGTGTACAATGCACCCAAAGACCCTCCCGGGATATAATTCTGAGCCTCTGACAGTTGTATGGAATATATTTGCCATAATAAAATTGCTTGATCCCACCTCTTATTTAATCATAAATACACAAACACAAGGAAATGTGTCTGGACAGGAGGAGGAGGGGCGGATTTATTGTTGCTTCCTTTAAAGTCAAGTAAACTGGGATTTTTCACTGTTGATATAAAAACATCCTTGAATTAATTTGATCCATAGGTTCTTGGTGAGAGTTTGCTACAATAACATGGCTTCCAGTTCAGGGCTGGTGCTTTCTACCAAGGTGGGAGAATGTTGTGGCAAAGTTAGCCTTGCCATGAAGCCCCAGCTCAGAGCTGCACGTGAAATTCAACATGACACATGTAGTGTTTTATGTAGATCTGAGTCTGTGTCCTCTCAAAGAAACTCATATTGAATTGCAGAGTCTCAAATGTATGCTACTGACTAGCCTCTCATATTGTGTTGCATGACCTTGTAGATGCACAAAAATGTAATCTAGTGGGGTTTTGTTATTATTTTTATAAGTGAACAAATTTGCATGCAACCTAATAATCAGTTTATAATCAGATTGCAGGTGCAACCCAACTGAAAAGTCTTCATGTAACACTTCAAATCAATCCGACTGAGCTTGAGCTCTTAAATAATTAGTTTAATGGGAAAATTTTGGCATGTAAACTAAAAACTGTAATTATGCTCACAGAGACTTTCTCAGTTTTTCTGAAGTCTGCAGTTTTGTTCAGAATGGATGTACTGCACATGTAAATGAATATGTGAATCGAATTGTAAAATGTAGGGTACAAATAAAAATATCTTTCCAAATCTTACATCGAATTATATTACTTCGGATTGCCGAAAATTATTGCATGTAAATATATTGAAATCTCTCACTTTGAAGCTCATGGCTGTCTTCCTGCCTTCAAAGACTGACTATAGAAAGATTAAAATCATTCAAAAAGCTGTGAAGAAGCTTTTCATTGGTTAAATGAACGACTGAACCTATTGAACGAGTTGCTGTTTTGAGTCTGAATAACTAAAATGAATAATTTGCGACTGATTCAAAGACCAACCTACTGCTGTAGCAATGTAACAGAAAGGGCAGGCCACTAACTCAATCAGTGAACAAATCTTTTTGGGGAATTGATTAAAAAAATCCACTGAGATTAATTAAAATATCTGGTAAAGCACAGTGCAGACTCAGAGTTTTTACCTCTCCAAAGAACAGTAATGAATCCTCCTCTTAATGTGCTTTATGGCTTCCTCTTAACAAAACCAGTAGGATGGAACCGCTCAACCTACCCTGTAAGATCTGAACATTGAACATCAGCATGTAATCATACATTTTCAAGAGAAGAAATCAGATCCTTCAGTCTCAACAGAAGTGATACATAATGCTAGAGTTCCTCTGACAGTAATAATACTCCTTAGAATCCAGTGCTGTTCCTCATCATGAATGAAATGTTTTTAAACCATATCTATTTGTCAGCCACATTGAGGAATCTCTTCTTAGTAATAAGGGCTGTGACCGGCCAAGATTGAGACATCATGCTGCACGAATGCCAGAGCCAGCGAGGATTTTCCCCTCATTTATCTGTTCATTTTCATTTTCAAGCATGTGTCTGGCTTCACATTGCCAGGCAGAGAATATCAAGGAAAATGAGGAAGGAAATGCAGTGGAAAACAGAGGAAAGGGAAAGAAACCCTCGTCGATAGCAGGCTGCCCCCGTGTCGTTCCTGAATACGGCAGAGGGGTGCAAGTGCATGGCGCCATCAGAAGCGGCCATCCAGGCGACTGTACGAGGCAGACGGGGGAGAGGAAGACAAATGGTGACGTCCACTAAATACCAACTGGAAAGGCTAGTCGGTGAGACAGCCTGGAGTAGATTTTATATATTTTAGATGGTACTGATTTGGCTAATGTCAGAAAAAACACAAAGAAAAACAAAAGAATATGACCTCCTCCCAAAGTCAAGTGTTTTCAACTTTAGTGTAGGTGTTGTCAACTGTCAGATACCAGAGTAAATATTATCATACTCATCTGAAGTATTTTGAAGTGTGATTTGGCCCAGAAGTATTCTTTATGTGTTGGCATGTTTTACTTTAAGAGATAATAGGCAAGTAACATATGAAATGTTTTTTAAAAATTAAACATGCATGCAGAAAGCAATAATGAGATCTATAACATACATTTAGAAATTAGACAAAGTGAATTTTTATTTCATGCTTAAAAAATAAAATAAATAAACAAACCTGTCTGTATCCATGCAAATTAATTTTCAAGGCCAACATGTGGCTTTGAGTAAAACTATGCAAATCACAATGCAAATATCTATGCAAATGAGGATTACACAGAACTTAATAGATATTACATAGAATATTGTTCTAAGATGCCAGACAGAGATTTCAATTGCACATTCATTTGAAAACAAAAACTGTTATATACAAAATATGGGCCAAATGACACTAAATAATAAATGAATAATGAATAAATAATGTGCAAACGTTATACAAAATAAAAATGAATAAATAGCTTCAGGAACCAAAATAGTCTATACAGTATAACAAAATAATTATATCATATTTTAAAAATAATTATTACATAATTATTATATAAAATGAGCACCAAGTCTTTTTCTTTAAGTGTACATATAAAATGCAATTGATGGTTTGCTTTATTATTTCTTTTGAAATCCATGTGGACCCATTAATTTTACATGATTCGGAAGTCCTGTAAGCATAAACATTTAATTCATACATGTGCATGATAGTGTTGATGCATTTCCTGTATGTTTACGTGTGGATATTTCCTGTCTTGCTGCCATATTAGCATGTCCTGTCTGCAATGGGAGGCTCTTGGGATCTCATTGCCGTCGATTATGCAAATAACTCCTCAACATTTGTGAGCATTCGTGCATGGAGACAACATTCTAGTCTCTTGCACAAGTCATGACAACTGGTAATCCATAGTGAAATTAATACGAAAGTTTAAAAAACCACAAACACTTAACAACAAAGCAAGAACTGGGGAGCCGAATGATGTAAAAAAAGAAGGCCGGAGGAGCCAGGGAGAGAGGGAGGCAAAGTTTGGCAGATGTAGGAATGAAGAGAAAAATCAGCAGTACGGATTTTAAACAGGAAGAGAGTGGCGTCAGTACAGCTCAGAGATAAGAGAGCCGCGCTCCATACACAAACACAGAGCTCAGCAGCCTAGCAGCTCCCAGCACTACAGGCGCCTCGCAGTAGCGCTGTCCACCCACCTAGACTGAGCGCCAGGCCCCAGACCACATACTATCACACACACACACACACACACACACACATACATACATACTGCCCTCCTATCCCACCATTCAATGGATTCAAGGCACAATACCAACAGTTCAGGCCCTGGAACAGAGAGACTATGGAAAGATTTTAAGCTTCAAAAAAAGCAAAACACCATAAAAGAATCATAAAAAGTGGTCAGTATATTCCAAGTTTTCAAAAGCCGTATAAATAAGATTGCATCAATAAGTTATGAAAAGCACTACTACATCTCTCATGAACAACAACAACAGCTAGGATGTTGAGATTGTTTAAGGATTTAAATTTACAAAATAAATAAGTCAAACGACTGTGATTTTAAGGGTAAAAAAAACTGAAAACGCTAGGTTAATGATAATGATAAATTCCTGTAAAATTTACAGGGAAAAGCCATAAACTGACGTTCCCAGAATTCCCTGTGTTGCATTTCAAATTTTGTTTGAATTTGAATGTTTTTTCTTATCAGTTATGCTTATTAGGGTTGCATGTTACATCTAATGTTGTTAAATTAATGTTTATTGCATATTTCAGTTTAATGAGTCTCACCATGATGATGTTTAGTGCTTGTGTTAATGACACTGTGCACCTTCTATATATGTTATTATTTAAAAGCTGCTTGTGATGGGCTTTGGTTCATCATGTGACTTTGTCATCACTACCTGCATTTGGTGGTTATCAGTGTATTTCAAAAGTACAAAACAGATTTCAATACTTCAATAGGTTGGTATATTAACATTATATCAGTTAATGAAATTACGGTATTTAACTGTAAATTTAAGTTAAAACCGTAAAACCTAAAATGTTGTTACCGTATTGTTTACGGTAAAATTCCGGCAACCACAGCTGCCGGTTTTTTACCGTAAATGTTATGGATTTTTTTTTACAGTGTACAGGAACAACATGAGGGTGAGTAAATAATGACAGAATTTTCATTTTGGGGCAAACTATCACTTTAAGGCTTAGTCAAGTCCTGATGATACTTAACCGACAAAACCAGCATTCACACATTATTCTACTTTCTCTTTTTCTGACACTTAAAGGGTTAGTTCACCCAAAAATCTAAATTCTGTCATCATTTACTCACTCTCTTGTTTCAAACCCATAAGACTTTGGTTCATCTTCAAAACACACATTGAGATATTTTATAATAATACATGAGGTTACTGTGCTTCCTGGAAGTCCTGGTAACTTGACTTAGAAGTACTAAACTTAGAAGATCCATAAAGTTCATAATGGCATTGTAAAAAGAATCCATATGATTTGAGTAGTTCAATCCAAATCTTGTGATGACATACGATCACTTTGTTTGAAGAACAGACTTAATTTTTGCTTTTATTTACATCTAAACAATAATGGTTACACGCTAGAACAAACCTGTTTACATTATATGATATGCTTTATGTACGCGTGGTGATATTTTGATGTAGATAAAAGCCTGAATGAAATCTGTTCATTATATAAAGCGATTTGAATCTCTTCACAAGACTTGGACTAAATTGCTTGAACCAAGGTAGTCTCCACATGTCCAAGGCACGTAGGCACTGCCGCGTGACCTTGATCATGCGAAGCGGGTTCTCCCCTCGGGTTCATCATGTGACTTTCTCATCACTACCTGCGAGAAAGTTGGACGCAGCCGCCATCAGATCCAGCAGTCTCTGAACCTGCTTGACAGTGAGTGACTGGCCCGAAGAAAAGTACCCGGTACTGGTAAGCTTCGCCCCCGAAAGCAAACCTCAGGAACGTCCTGTGAGAGGGAAGGATGGAGACGTGGGAGTATGCGTCTTTTAGATCGATCGCGACAAACCAGTTCTCGGACCTGATTTGAGACGCGACCTGTGAGCGTGAGCATCTTGAACTTCAGTCTGCTAACTGAGCGGTTCAGAGATGCAGCAGATCTAGAATGGGACGCAACCCTCCATCCTTCTTTGGAACTATGAAGTACCGGCTGTAGAACCCGGACTCTCTCGTGAGGAGGAACCACCACGATGGCCTCCTTCCTTAAGAGAGTATGTACCTCCTGTTCCATTACCAGAGCCTGCTCGGGGCCCACTAACGTGGAATTCACCCCGTTGAATTGAGGCGGACGAGAATCGAACTGGATTCTGTAGCCTCTCTCTACAGTGCGCAGGACCCATCTAGACACATTTGGCAGTAGCTTCCACGCTGCAAAATAGTCTACTAAGGGAACCAGTCCCTCGAGACTGGCCTCTGGTGTAGTCAGAGCGGCTAGTTCAGTGCCCTGAAGCGGCGCACCGGCAGGGAACGACCGAACTAGCTGTTCTAGAGACCCCCGAAGGGGTGGCGAGCATCTCAGCTCCGCTACGGTACCGGGCGGAAGAGACTGAGATGTACGCTCGCTGGAGACCGCTGCGCCCTGAAGCACCATAGGTGGCAGGGTTGGCAAAACGATCTCCTGAGGGCACTGGGGGAAGACGAGCACCATACGCTGCGGTGAATCGTGCTCTACCCCAGTGGGGCTACCCTCATAAGCCCTGATCCCACTCACATCAGAGCTTCTTGGCCAAAGACCTCTTCGCCTGCTTGGCTGGGAGGTCCTTGACCGCGCACCCTTCTTGCCGCCCCGACCCGCTCCAGCGAGGGCGAGCTTGCCAATACGAGGAGCCAGCACGTGGCAGGGGCTGCTCTCGCCCAGCAGCCCCATGAGCTAGAGAGCGGCGAGGGAGAAACCCCCGCCCTCATCCAACTCCTTGAGCAGGTCAGCCTGGCATGCCCGCAACACCACCATGGCGTGCAGACATAAGCCAGCCTGACCTGCTGCCGCGTACCCCTTGCCTTCAGAGACGACGCAGCGTCAGGAGACAGATAGCTCGCAAGCGTCTGTTCCACACGCGGCATCGCTCTGTGACCGCGCTCACTTGTCCCCATCACATTACCCTATAGTAATCTAAAGAGGGGACGAAGAGGCGGTCCGAATTGTTTTCCCTACGACCTCGACACCTCAGTGTGGAGGTCGGGGAAGAAAAGGCAGGCTCGGATGTGGAGGCGAGTTTGAAAACAGACAAGCCACTCCACAAGCTCCTCATATTGGGGTGACAG
Source organism: Barbus barbus (assembly GCF_936440315.1). NCBI lineage: Eukaryota > Metazoa > Chordata > Actinopteri > Cypriniformes > Cyprinidae > Barbus > Barbus barbus. Next base: position 20,175,484 of record NC_136750.1, read on the forward strand.
AGTGGGTGCAACATGCTCGACGCTTCCCATGTCAACCTCCTCGGAGGAAGACACGAGAAACGCCGACGCCACTGCCCGAGGGGAAGTAACCGCGAGGCGGGCTTTCGAACTCGAGGGGCGGTCATGGGATCCACAAAAACATCTTCAGGGAGGAACACACAGCTCGTATTGCGCTTCTCCCATATTCCAAGCCTTAAACTGGCTCTTCTTAGCCATAGCTAAAGACAGACAACAGTAAATAAGACTGACAGAAACACAGAGCGCTTACTGAATGACAGAAAGCTGGCACCGGTTTCACCGCACGTGCTTTTATACCAGCTGGTCATTACGTCACCTCGCCCGTGACATCCCTCCCATCCATTAGACAGATTTCATTGGTATTCAGAGCCGGTTACGCTGTAGGCGTTCCCCAAAGCGTCTCCTGACGCAGCTCGAGTTCCTGAAGAGGAACGAGGTTAAGACCAATGTTCTGAGCTTAGTGAAATATGAATTATGGATATAAAAGCAGTGATAAAAAGCTTAGGGAACAGAGTGGAGTATGTATGAGATTCCGAGACGGGTTAATCAAAGTGGCCTGCGGGGCTCTGTTTTTCCAGCCACTCTCTGTCATTTCTGAATGTGAACTCTGTGAAGCTTTCATTGCGCTGCCACAGAGGAAGCCAAGCTGGAGGCCTAATTGCACGCACACCCAAACACAGAGCCACAGACTAACAATCACCCTGAAAACAGTGACCAAGCGTTGCATGTTTTACACTTAAGTAGAAAATTCTCAGTACTTGATCATGCAATAGACAATGCATTTATTTATCAAAAAAAAATCCTGAAAAAAAAACATGCATCATGGATTCCACATAAATATTAAGTCGCTGTTTTCAACATTTATAATAATAAAAAAATGTTACTTGAGTACCAAATTAGCATATTAGGATGATTTGTGAAGGATCATGTGACACTCAAGACTAGAGTATAATGGCTGCTGAAAATTTTGCCAGCACAGGAATAAATTACATTTTTAAATATATTAAAATATAAATAAACATACGAAATAACAGCTTTTAAAAATAGCAATAACTGTTTTTATTGGATCAAATAAATTCAACCTTGCAAAAAATCTTACTTACCCCAAACAAAGTGTTACATTTGTGTACATTACATACTAGTGATAAATAATCTGATAAATAATAAAGTTACTTTTTTTCCCAAAACCAATGGTAAAAGTGTGGAATGTGTCTCAAGTATCCCTGAACAGTTACCACTGTGCAAGGAGGGACTTACAGTTGCAGCTGAAGCACACAAATTGGGTCAGAAGCACAGAACCACTATCCTTACCCTGATGAGACACGACAGGGAGAAAGAGAGAGACTGGCCCTGAAAGACTGCAATCTAAGGATGGTAATTAGAACCATGCTCTTCTGTGTGATTGTGGATTTGCATTTCCCAAACCAGTGGTAAAAATATGCCTGGATTCAGTCGGTAGAAGTCAGATCTACCCACTGGGCCATTTATGCAACATCCAGAAGAAAATAATTAAGCTCCCTCTGAGGACCAAGACTTCTGGGAAATATGAAGGTCAAGGATTAAAGACAAGCTTGAACTTTAGCAAATTCAAAACAGGGAGGCAGTGCAGATATCAGTAGATTGACAACCTTTTATATTTACCTGGCGATTCAATTGGATGAAGATAGTCTCTTTCTCCTAATTTTTTCCCTTTCTCCAAATATATATATATTTATTTATTTATGTGTGTGTGTGTATGTACACACACATGTACATACACAGAAACAATTAGAAACAAATATATTGCTGAAATACTGCACACACCACAAATGTGCTGCCACTGTCTAATACTTGGCCTTGTGTCTGTTCTTTGGTCATAGTAAGACCAAAGCCTGCACTTGACATGTCTCTGTCATCATTTGAATAATCAACCATTATGCATGCAGGCTCTCAGACGTGTTATGGCACTTGGTAAACACAAACTGAGTCATTTCCGTCCCGTGATTATCAGCAGGGAGACAATCAGTACATCTCTATCCTGCCCACTGTTTAATGGTTGCAGCCAGCTCTTGAACTTGACTAAGTAAACATAAGATCTCTGCTCTCTCAGTACGATTGCTAAGGTTTCTTAAGTGGCGCCTTGGAGATGTTAGCTATAGATTATGTATACCTGATTCTGTGAATGAAATGCTTTTTTTGTGAGCTGTTGAAAAATCAGATGAAATTGAAATGTTGAAGCTGACGTTGAGGCAAAAAATATGCTGGCGTGCAGAATAAGAATATGAGATATTGGTAACTGAGGCATATAAAATAAACATTACAGAACCAAGGCTCCTGCTGAGGGTCAGTTAAGCTCCATACATATACATAAACATATATAAGTTTTTTTTTTATCTTGATACGTACATCCAAAGTCCAACATACACCCACAATGAGTCTGTGGCCACATATAGTATAATCCTCTTCATGAATTACACTGGGTTCAGGTTCTTTAAAAGCATTGCTAAAGTCTCAAAATTTTACAGCATTGTGGATTTACAATCACACATTCAGCAAAGTCAGCACATACAAAGTGTCAGTCAGTCGTAAATAAAGATTGCTAGAGTATGTTCTACAAGTCTTTCTACTTCAACATTTCACTTGATTCAATGTTCCTTTGTATTTGTTTGTGAAATTTACTAGCAATTTCTGAGCAATTTAAAAAAACACCCATTTTTTCCAGTGTAAAATGTTCTCAAGTTAACTAAACATCCCTATTTACCATTTTTCTAAATGTTTTAGGTCAAAAACTATGCCTACAGAGACTTATGGGACATAAAAAGAAAACCATTTTGCTTAGTAAGCTGAATAAATTGTAAATGTCCTAAAAGTGCAAACATTTAAGTCATGCAACTTTTTGGGCCTGAAGTCCTCAAAGTCAAACATCTGTGATCCGATCACAAGCAGACAGGGCTATATAGAGGTGTGAATGAGGTCCAAAACGTTTTGTGATTGCATCATTCAAACTATATTCAGAAGTAGTTGAAAACACATGTGACCACGTCCTGAAGTAGCTGTCAATCATACAAAAGAGAAGCCTAAAGTGTGCTTTCATTTATGAGTTAAGGGCTCCTGGTTGGTGAGACTTTCTTTCTTCTATATCAACCAATCAAATAACTTGTCAGTCTCTGTCTTCCTCTATACCTGCTTGTTTAATAAAAGAATGCGGAAAAATAGCTGAAGCATATCTGTCTGCTGGCATATCTTTCCGACTGCCAGATAGAGGAATCAAGAGGCACTTTTTTTACCCCACGTCTCAGGAATGCAAAGCTGAAGGCATTTGAGGCTCTTCTTAGAGCTTATTGAGGTGCATTATTAAAATAACAACATTCACACAGTCAGTTTAAGATTGACAATCTTATTTAGGTATGACTCTCATATTGTCCTGTACATGTAACAGAAGTCCTCTTCTCATGATAACTTTGAATAATGCCTGCAATCATAAAGATAGGCAGATAATGATAGTAAATATGAGCAATTTTTGTATTACACCTTTAAGCATTTATATTTTATTCTGAACCATTTTGAACTTTCAACATTTCTTCTCCACCTATACACCAATGGAGAGTTTTTCCACAAAGCTGGTGAGTTTGGATGCAAATAAACTAGGCATACTACAAGCATGTTGCTCTTTAGCTTTGATCTTTTTGTGATTATTTGAATCAGGGTTATTATATTTAACTAAAACTACAACCATTAAAAACACACTTATTTGCATAGATTTTGCCAATGCATTTGTATAGGACACATAGAAACACTATACGCCACCATTCTGGTCAGTCTTATTTACAACAGCACAATCTAGCAAATCAATGTATTTTTAGTTAAAGTTTTTAGATTTAGTTTTAGTTAACAATAAAAACCTTACTGCAAATAGTTTATTTACATCCAAACATGCCAGCTTTGTGAATAAACCTCAAAGTTCCCAGACTCAAAGGAAACAATGATGAAATGCATGTCGTGTGACAGGACAGAATATAATAAAAACAAGAACCGTGTGTAGAGTGACTGTGGGAGACAGAGGGTGCTTCTCTATTGATTTATCCTTCTGTAACCTTTTGTCTCTTTTTTCCCCCAGCAGAATGTGTTTTTTGGGAGCTGGTCTGGCCAGGCAGATTTGACTGGAGCCAGAGTGTAGATACAACGCTGAGCTCAGATAAACAGCTTCTTGTTTGAGCCGCTCTGCACTGAGCTGCTCTGTGCTGAGCTGAGCAGGCTGATAAGAAAGGCAGTGGCGGCGTCGGGGCCGTGGCAGCCAAGAGAATGGACCAGGGCCTGGGGAAGTAGACACTCTGACTGCACCCTGCCCTCCCCTGACCGCTTCTCCTCCCAGCCCTAATCTCTCCTCTTTTCTTCTCTCCCTCGCTCTCTTTACAGCAAAGGGCAGAGCTGCCTAATTGCCTGGTGAGAGTGAAATGTATCAGTGGGCCGCATCAGCACAGGGAGCAGGGGAAGAGATACAAACGGGGCCGGCTGGTCAGACCCAGAAAGAGACGTGACCTCGATGACTAGCCATATTCAAAGATGTTAAAAGGGGAAAATTTTGCAAAAAGTTGAAGTTACTTATTTAATAATCAAAGTACTAAAAAAAATACGAAAATACATTTTTTTTTCTTTTATTATTAAATAATTTAAATGACTAAAATAATTATAATTTAATTATATGCACCATAAATTTAAACCATAATTTAAACTTTTGATTTCAAATTTATGAATTAACCTGTTTAATCAAGGTACTGACTCTGGCTCAGAGTATACTGTGATGTTAAACTTAGTGCTACAAATTTATATATGCACAAGTGTAAATGTGACTGTGATTAAAGAACTACATTAAAAATCCTTTTTTGTTCCATTAAATAAATTAAATTAAGGTTTGTATGGAAGCCCATTCCTGCCACAGAAATAAAAAATATATATAATGAATAAAATAAGGTATGTAATTAATAAAAAAAGGTAATTGCGACATTTAATATCACAATTCTGACCTTTTTTTCAAGAATTCTTCTTTTTTTTCAAGAATTTTTTCAACAATTCTAAGAAAAAAGGCAACATGCAAGATATTAATTCAGAATAAATTACTTTGTTTATTCCATGGTAGAAAAAAAAACTGAATTGCAAAATGGAAATTCAGAATTCAGAGGGAAAAAAAATCTAAATTGTGAGATATAAACTTTATAAAATGGTTTACAGAATAAACAAATCAATAAATTAAGTACATACATGCATACATATCTAACATGAGAACAGAAACATTTAAATAAGACTTAACAATAATAATAATAATAATAATAATAATAATGTGTAAGAATCTGGAACAGAAGATTTATGTACAGATTTGTACCTCATTTACTCTATATATACAGCTGTTTAGAAAAATATGCATATATATTTACAAAGTACTAGGGAGAGAGTCAATAATTAGAGATGGGGAATGAATTACAGGCATGAATTACAGGACACAGGTAATAATTCCTGTGTTAGTTGTTTAGGCTGGAGATGGCATGGGGGAAAAAACTGTTTTTATGCCTAGATGTTCTAGTGCACAGAGATCTGTAGCATCTGCCTGAGGGGAGAAGCGCAAACAGGTCGTGTCCAGGATGAGAAGGGTCTGTTATGATGTTACCTGCCCGTTTCTTCACTCTGGAGTAGTACAAGTCTTGAAGGCTGGGCAGGTGGACACCAATGATCCTTTCTGCTGACCTAACAGTCCGCTGCAGTCTTCTTATATCTGATTTGTCGGCTGACCCAAACCATTCAGTTATAGAAGAGCACAGGACCGACTCAATAACAGCAGAGTAAAACTGTGTCATGTGTCAACTTTTTCAGTTGACGAAGAAAGTACAATCTCTGCTGAGCCTTTTTCACGACGGAGTCGATGTGAGTATCCCACTTCAGGTCCTGGGAGATGGTGGCGCCCAGGAACCTGAATGACTCCACTGCAGTCACAGTGCTGTTCATGATGGTGAGTGGGGGGGGGGGGGGGGGGGGGGTTCTCCTGAAGTCCACTATCATCTCTACAGTTTTGAGCGTGTTGAGCTCCAGGTTGTTGTGACTGCACCAGACAGCTAGCTGATCAACCTCCAGTCTGTAAGCAGACTCGTCACCGTCCTGGATGAGGCCGATGACTGTAGTGTCATCTGCAAACTTCAGAAGTTTGACAGAGGGGTCTTTAGATGTGCAGTCGTTCGTGTAGAGGGAGAAGAGCAGTGGGGAGAGAACGCAGCCCTGAGGAGCTCCAGTACTGATGGTGCAGGTGTTGGATGTAAGTTTCCCCAGCCTCACTAGCTGCTGCCTGTCTGTCAGGAAGCTGGTGATCCACTGACAGACGGACCAGTAAAGTCCTTCAGGTGAGCCAACACGAGCCTCTCAAATGACTTCATCACCACAGACGTTACAGCAACAGGTCTGTAGTCATTAAGTCCTGTGAATTTTGGTTTCTTGGGTACAGGGATGCAGGAGGGGACTTCACACAGCTCCAGTGAACTGTTGAAGATCAATGTGAAGATGGATGATAGCTGAACAGCACAGGCTTTGAGGCAGGCTGGAGACACCGTCTGGGCCTTTGGCTTCCCATCTTCTGTTTCCTGAAGACTTTGCTTACATCTTCTTCACAGATCTTGATTACAGGCTGAGAAACAGTAGGGAGAAGGGAGGGGGAAGGTGTTGATGGCTGTGTTGTGAGACGGTCAGAGTGGGTGTGGGGTGTCAGACCAGGCTTTTGTATTTCAAATCTGCAATAAAACTTGTTTGAGTCTTCAGCCAGTTGTTGATTGGCCTCGGTGCTGGGGGGAGTGGTCTTGTAACTGGTGATGGCTTTCAGGCCTTTCCACACTGATGTAGAGTCGTTGCTTGAAAGCTGTTTTTTTAAAGCTTTTCAGAGTAGTTTTTCTTTGCCACTCTTATCTCTCTATTCAGTGTGTATTTCGACTATTTGTACAAGGCTTTGTTCCCACTCCTGTGAGCATCCTCTTTGGCCTGGCGAAGCTGTTTGAGTTTTATACTGAACCAAGGTTTGTTGTTGTTAAATGTTAAGTAAGTCCTGGTGGGTACACACATGTCCTCACAGAAACCAATGTAGGACGTCACGGCGTTGGTGAGCTCATCCAGATCCAGATCATCCTTGTCTGTTTTTATTTGATCTCTACAATGCAAAATATGCCATGTTCCCAATGCCTTAAATTCTCTTCCAGCCCTAGATACCTCCAACTATCACAATTAATCATCATGCCTGCGAAGAGCTGCTGATACGCCAAACATGCCAGATGATTGGCAATCAATAACACAGCAAGAACGCTTTGGCTCAGCTTTGGACTAAACCCACATCTGCTTCAAATATCCCTGTCTCCTAACTACACAACCTTGTGTTTGTGTGTGTGTGTGTGTGTGTGTGTGTGTGTCTAAGCAGCCTCAAAACTTGAAACAACGTCAGTCACACTGAAATTCACTCACACACTTTCCATGCTTAGGCAGAGTGAGGAACAAAATATACCAATATGGTGAATACAACTAATGAAATTAAGCCCAGGGGGACACTCTATAATCACCATCTATAACTTCATAGACATGGATATATTAATATATGCACATAACCACAAAAGATAAAATTAAAAAAGCCAATTTGTGTAAGATGATAAGAGAACATACACTGCTGCTTGAAAGTTTGTGAACTACATAAATATAATCCTAAACATCATCAGATTTTTACACAATGCCTGAAAGTATAGACAAAGAGAACCCAATCAAACAAATGAGACAAATATATTTTCTTAGTCACATATCTGTGTGGCAAAGGTATGTGAATCTTTGTTTTCAGTATCTGGTGTGACCCCCTTTTGCTGCAGTAACTGCAGGTAAAGTTTCTTGTAACTACTGATCAGTCCTGCACAATAACATAGGAATAGCCCATTCCTCAGTACAGAACCACTTCAACTCTGTGATGTTGGTGGGTTTCCTCCTATGAACTGCTTGCTTAGGTCCTTCCACAAAATTTCAGTTGGATTAAGGTCCAGATGTTGATTCGGCCATTCCGAAACATTAAATTTGTTCTTCTTTAACCATTCTTTGGTAAAAATGACTTGCATGCTTGGGGTCGTTGTCTTACTGCATGACCCGTTTTCTCTTGAATACAGTTCTTGGACAGATGTCCTGACATTTTCCTTTAGAATTTGCTGGTAAAATTCAGAATTAATTTTTTCATCAACAATGGTTCTGGTGCAGCAAAACAGGCCCAAACCATGATACTACCACCACCATATTTCACAGATGGGATAAGGTTCTAATGCTGGAATGCAGTATTTTTCTTTCTCCCAACATTATGCTTCTCATTTAAACCATTGATTGTTTAAAAGAAAATACAAAGTTGTATTTTGATCTCATCTGTCCACAAAACATTTCTCCAATAGCCCTCTGGTTTGTCCACATGATCTTTAGCAAACTGAAGACGGGGTGAAAAGCAGTGGCTTTCTTCTTGAATCTCTGCCATGCACACCATGTTGTTCAGTGTTCTCCTGATTTTGGACTCACTCATGAACATTAACAAAAGCCAAAGTGAGAAAAGACTTCAGTTGCTTAGAAGTTACCTTGGGCTCCTTTACAACCTCACAGACTATTAAACATCTTGCTTTTAGAGTGATCTTTGTTGGTGGTTTGTGGAGCCCAAACTCTTTAGAGATAGCTCTGTAACCTTTTCCAGCCTGATGAGCAACAGCAACTTATTTTCTGAGGTCCTCAGAGATCTTCTTTGTCTGTACCATGATAAACTTCCACAAACATGATCAAACTTTGATAAAAAAAAGTTATAAATTGATTGGCATTGTTGAAATATAGGAACTTCTAAAGGGTTCACAAACTTTCAAGCAGCACACATCATGTATGTTCAGAAGAAAGTACTGTTTCAGTCTGTCTACTTCAAAATTTAATGTTTAATTAATGTGTTACTAGCTTTTTCTTTGTAATTATTTGTAAAATTTATTAGCAATTTCTGAGTAAAAAAATGTTGACACCAATTTTTTTTCAGTGTGTTTGCAGTTATGACTTTGAATTATGGCATGATTTTTTTCCCCCCTTAATAAACACATCAGGCAATAGCAGCTCATACCACTGTCAGGTCAGTTGATCCTTCTCATACTTGGATGGATACCTGGATGGGAGACCTCCGGTGAAAACTAGGTTGCTGTTGGAAGAGGTGTTAGTGAGGCCAGCAGGGGGTGCTCACCCTGTGGTCTGTGTGGGTCCTAACGCCCTGGTATAGTGACGGGGACGCTATGCTGTCAAAAAGAGCACCGTCTTTCGGATGAGACATTAAACCGAGTAGGGGTGTAACCCCGGTGTCCTGGATAAATTCCCTCTACTGGCCCTTGTTTATCATGGCCTCCTAATAATCCCCATCCACTTGATTGGCTCTATCTCTCTATCTCCACCTGTAGCTGGTGTGTGGTGAGCGCACTGGCGTCGTTGTACTGTGGCTGCCGTTGCATCATCCAAGTGGATGCTGCACATTGGTGGTGGTTGAGGAGAGACCCCCCCTCATGATTGTAAAGCGCTTAGGGTGTACAGCAATACACAATAAAGCGCTATATAAATGCATCATTCATTCATTCATTCATACTTGGCTCCAAGTGTTTCTTTCTCTTTCACTCTCTCCCTCTCTGTCGCTCTACCTCACAGTCAGCGCCTGAGGACTGGCAGCGGTTTCTTTTGTGCTCTTGCTTATTTTTGCTGACCTGGAACAGACAGACACTGAACAGAGCCTGGGTAGGGGGCGGAGGGGGCTCCTGAAATACGGTCCTCTGCGTTCGGGGGGGGGGGGGGGGGGGGGGGGTGGAATAAAAGCATCATAGCTCTCAGGTGTCACACCGTCTGGCAGGGGGTTGGGAATGGGGGAGGAGGCAGAGAGGGGGCAGTCTTAGATGAAATGAAAATACATCTACATATTTTAGAAAAACAAAAACATGTACATATGGTAGTATCTCCATCTATGTATAGTACATGTAGTGTACTCTGTGAAGTGATATGTGGTTATGAAAATGACAGTAATCTGCTAAATATTCTAAGACAAGCCACAGCAAAGAAGACCCTCTGCTAATCATCATTGGCCATGGGTTTGAGAGCTTTAATTTCATTCATTAACTCTCTTCACACAGTCCTCCATTCCACATGGTGTGGTCCACAGCATTCCTTCCCGTCATGGCACCGGATCAATTCGTCAAACACAGAATGCGTTCAGAGTTGGAGAAGCTAACCATGGTACATTCAATACAAAGAGGCCACAGTTTGTTTATTCTAAATAATCTGTTTTAATTCAATATCTTTTAACAAGTTCCTCTCAGAGGTGGTCCGTCCAAGAAAGGAAAAGTAATTCCAAACAACCACAACCGAAACATTATAGGACCCAAATCATCGCCCAGTTAAACCCGCCCGAAAAAAAGACAGTTGAAAACTGTTGTCAGGCAACACAAGCAAATATTTCACTCAGGAAATTCGCAACCACAAACTGACAACTAATAACTAAACGTTTCAACCAGATTCCAAACAAAGCAATCTTTTTCCTTTTACGCTTAAAATGACAAGGATTTCAGGGGTGGTTTAATGACTGTACCAGTCCAGACTGGTTAATCCACAGTAAAGCCCCAACACACTCACCACCTGCTTTTTTTGTTGTTTGCATTCATAGTTGCAGGGTGTTCACCACAAATTTCTGCATGATCTATTTCTGCAGTGACCATTTTGATTTTACTCTCCAGCCTCACCTATGCCTAAATACGCACAGCTTACCTATAACAATAAAAACTGGAGACCTTGACAGAAGACTGATATGATTGCTCAACCCAGTTTGTTAGGGTTTATGGAGCAGCAGTCAAGCCAAACTGCAAGGTCAAATACATTAAAGTACAATTAAAAGCAAACAAATGATTAAAGTAGTTAACCATGTACTGACACCCTTTGCACCTTCAGTCATGCTTCTGCCAGCAAAAGATAGATTAGCGGGAAGACACAGGTGGGATGGTACACTAAAGAACAACTTTTCTTTAAGAAGAGCAACAAACAGAACAGTTTGTTGGGAGGAAAAGGTGTGGATCAAAATGGGAAACAATGAAAAGTTGGTTTTGTTCACACTGCACATTAATCTCACTTGTAGTTGAATCTGATTTTAGGACTCCATTGTCATTATGCAAGTTATTTATTTCCATCACTATGTTCAGACAGAGAGGTTACATTAAGAAAAAAACCCACTTGCATTTTGAATGAAACTTACTTGAGAACAAATGTTTTTAAAATCAGATTAAATCCTGATTTTGGATTTAATCTGATTTTAAAAACATTTGTTCTCAATTTACACGCACACACACACACACACACACACACATACACACATATACAGTGGAGCAAATAAGTATTTGATACACTGCAGATTTTTCAAGTTTCAAGAAAAATAGAACTTAATATTTGGTACAGAAATCTTTGTTTACAATTACAGAGGTCAGATGTTTCCTGTAGTTCTTCACCAGGTTTACACACTGCAGCAGGGATTTTGGCCCACTGCTCCATACAGGTCTTCTCCAGATCTTTCAGGTTTTGGGGCTGTCGCTGGGCAACACAGAGTTTCAGCTCCCTCCATAGATTTTCTATTGGGTTCAGGTCTGGAGACTGGCTAGGCCACTCCAGGACCTTGAAATTCTTCTTACGGAGCCACTCCTTAGTTGCCCTTGCTGTGCGTTTGGGGTCATTGTCATGCTGGAAGACCCAGCCACAACCCATCTTCAATGCTCTTACTGAGGTTGTTGCCCAAAATCTCGCGATACATGGCCCCTCCATCCTCCCCTCAATACGGTGCAGTCGTCCTGTCCCCTTTGCAGAAAAGCACCCCCAAAGCATGATGTTTCCACCCCCATGCTTCACGGTTGGGATGGTGTTCTTGGGATTGTACTCATCCTTCTTCTTCCTCCAAACACGGCGAGTGGAGTTTTTACCAAATAGTTCTATTTTGGTCTCATCTGACCACATGGCCTTCTCCCATGCCTCCTCTGGATCATCCAGATGGTCTTTGGCAAACTTCAGACGGGCCTGGACATGTGCTGACTTGAGCAGGGGGAACTTACACGCACTGCAGGACTTTAATCCATGACGGTGTAGTGTGTTACTAATGGCAACCGTTGAGACTGTGGTCCCAGCTCTCTTCAGGTCATTGACCAGGTCCTCCCGTGTATTTCTAGGCTGATCCCTCACCTTTCTCAGGATCATTGATACTCCACGAGGCGAGATCTTGCATGGAGCCCCAGTCTGAGGGAGATTGACAGTCATCTTAAATTTCTTCCATTTTCTAATAATTGCGCCAACAGTTGTTGCCTTCTCACCAAGCTGTTTGCCTATTGTCCTGTAGCCCATCCCAGCCTTGTGCAGGCTGCCTGCCAAACAAATTAATATGACATAAATCACAGTAGTAATACGCTGATTTGCGTTTCAAACTACGATTTGAGTCGGTTGTGTCAAAAACACTTTTTGCTACCTGTCACCTGTCTGAACAACACAAAGTGAGATGTCACTCGTCTCTGCGAGTGTCTTTGGATTGGGTTGGCCAACCTTGGATATCTTTCAAGGATAGTTTAAGGGTAGTGCAAAGATCTTCCTCGAGCTTCTGTGCTTCTTTTAAGGAGCGGGCATGCATGATGGGGCCACAGGCGAGATGTCCTCCTGCTGCACCCATCAAGATCATAAGATCAGCCCTGCTCACAGCGGCTCACCCTGCCTCTCCGGGCCAGGAGCGGGAAAGGCCATGACTCAGCGGCAGACAAAGAAGCCGATGACGATGGAGATAAAGGCTCATCACGTCACCAGAGCGCACGGAGTTGGTGATAATACCGCTGGCCTCTCCTTGCTGGCTCCAGTCTGCTCGTCCTCCCATCGGTGCCATCTTGTCTTCGTTCTCACACACAAACACGCACACTCACAGAGGCTAGTGACTGACTATGTACTTTTTCTCACGACAACGGGTTCCCCACCCCCCGGACAGACTGCCTCCATAATGCCACGCTCCGCTGCACAGAAAAAGAGAGATAGAAAGAAAGAGATACTGCTCCTGACAGCCATCGCGGGCTCAGACGCCAGTCTCTGCGCTATCATCAGGACGATGGGGGAGATAATTCATGGAAAACTCTACCAAACGCATACAACGCCATTGTTCGCAGATAGTCGGAGATGCTCAGACATAAAAATAGACACAGAGATAAGATCCTTTGCCATGTCGCCAGTCTTTGTTGCATCATCACAGCATAGCTAATGATAATGCATCATAATAATCTCTTGCGCAATTAGCTAGAAATGACTAAAATAAATATGTGTGAGCCCTGTGAGTCCTGTACTTAAAGTGGCATCATGTATGAACGAGTGAACATGCCTGGCTCCACGTTACAGAGCCGGACGTGAAAATTGGGGTCAAGTTCAGGTCAGGTGTTGACGACTAGCCTGCTGCCCATGTGTCCTCCTGTTTCCTCTCACTGGAGGAGGAGAGAGGTCAACGGTGATGGCTTTGTAACGTGACCCTTGGCTACAGCTTTCTTTCCATCCTGCCACAGTGACAAAGCTCACGTTCTCGTCTCAAGGAAAGCCAGTGAGACCTTGATGCACTCTTTTGAACTGACCTTTGAATTGTTTTGGATGCAGTAATGGTGGAAGTAAGTTCGTTCATATGCATTACAAAGGAAGCCGTAATCAGATTTGATCTCGGGATGGAATACAGAAGAGGAAGATGCATGATTGTTATAATGTTTTTTTACTTTAAATGTCTGCATCCTTTGAATCTGATCAGATGTGAGGCTGGGCGGCTAACTTATCAGATTGTGGTAAACAAATGCATGTTGGGAGAAAACATGCTGGTTTTAATCATGTCATTCATGTCATACAACTGGTATGATTTTAGGCATTAAATTACGCAAAGTTAATAAGGTCTGCCAAATGTAAGCAACTCCAAGTTCAAGTTCAAGTTTATTTGTATAGTGCTTTTTACCATACAAATCGTTGCAAAGCAGCTCTACAGGAAATTAAGTTTCCACAATACATTTATATATTGCAGAACCTTAATATATTTAACTTATGGCAAAATTTGGTAATTCTGTATGTTGTCTGAGCGTTGGCATCCTCTGAGGTCCTCTGAGGGGTTGGCATTATCTTTTCTCAGGTGTTCGGTCATCTCAGATCATTTAAGGGTTGGAGCCAGAAAGAAGCTTCTGTAATTCCTAGTTACCACAGGATGTTAATCAGAAACAGAGAAACAAATAGAGACATAATTAGCATAGCTGCTGTTGCATCTAAGCAAAAATTATTTGTTCAACCCAAGCTAAAGAATAATAATAATAATGTACATTTGATCAGATATAACTGCAGTACAAGATTATAAGATGCATTATGTGAATGCTTGGCTAAAGAGATGTGTCTTTAATCTAGATTTAAACAGAGAGAGTGTGTCTGAACCCCGAACGCTATCAGGAAGGCTATTCCAGAGTTTGGGAGCCAAATGTGAAAAAGCTCTACCTCCTTTAGTGGACTCCCTTATTTTTCTTCAGTTTTGATTGTTTTGTTGGAAGATGGAGCAAAAAACAAATAGGTTCCAGGTCTTAGTGGTTTAGAGAAAGTTTGTGCTCGCTTCAAAGAGCTTTGTCAAAGCCACTTATTTGGATTTGTTTTTTAAATAAAATGGATTAAAATAATATTACTGCCATCAATCAACACAAAATGCATTCATAATGACAATAAAAATGTTTACAAATATTGAAATGCATAAATCATGTTGATATATCTAATTTCCCAAATATTCACATTTTTTAAATGCTACAGAACATTGAGACAACAATAAAACCACAGTTCTTGGATTTGAACCTCTCCGACAATTTGAAGAAAAACCTGAATATTAAAAAGCGAGAATTATTGATAAAAATCCACAAGATTAAGAGGATATGCTTAATCCATTTATTTTTGACATTTTGTGGAGAAAAATCAGCCCATTTTGAGAAAAAAAAGTATATTAAAAATATGGATATAATAAAGTGCTGTGACGTTTTCTGAGGGCAGCAGTCTGAATTGGTCTGACTGATAACGACTTTACAATCATAGATGCTCTTTGATGGTCAGATATAAATGCAGTAAAACATGAGACAGATAGTACAGATATTCATAAGAAAAAAGGAAGACAAGACAGTATAATCTAAAACACAACCAGGTTTTACTGATTATTCTCTCTGTTCCCCTGTACTTGTTCTCAGAGAAATGGGGCCGCTAAGGTCCCTGCCAAAATGGTCTTGTTGTTTAACCCACTCTTTTCCAATGAATGAGGCATGTACAATGAAATCTATGAAATTCCATAAACAAAAAGCAGATTGAAAAGGAATAGGGTGAGCGGACAGGTCAGGAGATGGCACAGAAGAGCGAATCTAGTACCAAAGTCTGTTTGGTGTGTATGTGCATTCTAGCCTAACAAACTCTATCAAAGAGACGATTATAGATCAATGGCTCTTAACCATACGCCATGCTGACCGCCACGATTTCTTCCATTCATATTCCTATAAGAGTTCCATCTCCTCTCCCTAATACTGGCTCTGCTAGCTCTAACCCAATCTTAGCATGCAGCGCTGTCTGCACCACTGCCTCGTTCCCCATTCACTGTGTCACAGTGTCCATACTGATTTATAATTAATTTAAAAAGGCTTGTGGCCCAGACCACACTGTTGAAATGCTCTTTGTGTTTGGCTGGCTTACTTCCACACTGTCTGACAAGGATTGTATTTCTCTGCCTGACACGGCCATTGTAATGCTAAAAGCTGAATAATGCACACAGAGAGCTGATGTATCTGAAATAACGGGCTTGTTTTGCAGGAGACACTCAGTCCAGTCAATTCTGATTTGGTACTTAGAGGCTATAAGGGATATTCAGCATAAATCACAGTGTGTCTCAGTTCCAAAACCTAGGTGCTGCCTACACTTGAAAAACAGCATCATAACAATGATGGAGACTACATGAGTAATTTAAAAAGAAATAAGTAGCAACTTCACACAAATAGAGATCTGCATCAGAGACCAACTTGCAATTTAGCATGTGATAACCGAACAATAAGGTAATATGCTTAAGAATGATAATATAAATAATAATAATAATAATAAAAACATACTGGCTGATAAGAATTATTTTCATAATAATTATACATTATGAATACTTATATACGTATATATTAATAAATATATTATTACATTATAATATTATAATAATAATTGTACTAATTAACTAACTACTATTACTAATAAAATAATAATTATTATTATTAGTTGTAGTAGTAGTAGACAAAATTCTTGCAGATACTGATAGTTGATCATTATTTTCATGGTAAAATATGAATAAAATTTGATCATGATGATGATAACAATAAATAATTAATCATCATCTACAACATAATTCTGACGGGTAAAACAGAATCATTATTTAGGTTAATAATGATGATGATGATGATGATGATTATCATTTTATTGATTATTATAATCAAAATTCTGACCAAATCAGATAAGGTTCTAAATCTTTTCCTGTTAAAAATGTGATAATTACATAAATGTTAAAATTTATAAATCCATTTTATTTTAATAAATGTAACAAAACTCTAAAAATGTAATTAATAAATGCTAAAAGGGACTTTAGGAATCACAACATTAGCTCAAACATTTATTAGGTATTTATTTATATATTTAAAAAATGACCTTTAACAATATATTGTGCATTGCCATCATGCATGTTATGCATAACACAAATAATATGTAAAATAATACATTTTATATTACTCTGTACTACTATAATACTTTTCAGTACGGAATGAAATTTAACTTTGTTTTCTCTCTTTGTCCGCCAGTGCTGTCAGATTCAGAGTCAGATTCCTGATATTCTCAATCTGCTGCCATAAACTAAATGGGTTTATGATCCATAACAGATATGCAGGATTATAACAGCCCTCATCCTGAGAATAAGAGAGGGAGAGAAAAGCAGTGTTGATGGCTCTTGGCAGGGCATGATACGGGCAGCGGTGCACTCACGGGCAGAGTCATCATCTGGCAGCACATTCCTGCCCTATCTGTGCAGTAAACTGGATCTCCTACTTCCTCTTATCAGCTGTCAGGAATTCTCGAACTGAGGCTCTCCCTGCTGCTCCCTCCCACTCCCTCTCTCTCTTTTCTCCAACGCCTTCTCTCCCTTTGACATAGAGCAATGATGGTTAATGGTCATTAAGATAAGAGAGCGCCACGGGACGCCTCTGGGGACATGCTGGAACCCAAACACTGGGAGGGGATGCGTCACATCATCACCGGCCCAACATCTAACCATACACCATTGAGAACATGCTCTCATGCTTGGTGGTTCGAAAATCACATTATTTTTCACATAATTTATATTATTACAATACCTTTCTCTCCCCAGCCTGACACAAACAACTCGATTGGTTCCGGGTTTGTACACAAAACAGATCTCTGCTCACAAGTGCTGCTTTATCAGACATTATATGCAAGATTAAATGAGACTTGTAGTGCTCAACCAAGGGAAAGGAAGGGAAGTGATGTGTGGCCAAGTATGGTGACCTATACTCGGAATTTGTGCTCTGCATTTAACCCATCCAAGTGTACACACAGTAGTGAACATACACCCGGAGCAGTGGGCAGCCAAGCGTTCTCCCCACCCATCAACCATTCAAATTTCCGTAGGCGGGATTTACAATTTATGATGTCACAAATACAGGAAACAACTTTGTAGTCCAAACGAGCCGTTCGCTGTAGTTCTTTTAAAAAAGGATTTTAAAAAAACTAAATATCTCCCTTTGGAGTGGACTTTGAGATTTGTAACTTTGTAGATCGCTTTATGCCCAAACATACACACTACACACTGACTAATATTCAAAAAATTATAATAGGACCCCTTTAAACATGGGTAATACTGCTCCAAGTACTACTGTAAATGTGAAAAACAAAGTTAGATAAACATTGTGAAAACTGAATTAAAAATACATCAGTATTCATTATTGTCCAACAGTATAGAACTATTGCATTACACTGTATTACACTGAATTATTAATCATACCATGTTTTTCCATTACTTTAATCAATCACGTTAATTTAACCAATTTAAACTTAAAAAAATTGTTGAATCTTGTATAACTTTATTTTTTAAGACACTTAAAAAATAATTGATACTTAAAAATGTGTCAGCAACTTAACTTAAAGGGATAGTTCACCCAAAAAAAATAACAATTATTTACTCACCCTCAAATTGTTCCAAACCTGTATGAATTTCTGAACACAAAAGAAGATATTTTCAAGAAAGTTGCTAACCAAACAGTTGCTGGTAGCCATTGACTTCAATAGTATTTTTTATCATTCGATGAAAAACAATGGGGACCAGCAACTGTCTCGATAGCCACATTCTTCAAAATATCTTGTTTAAAGTTCAACAGAAGAAAGAACTTCAGAGGGTGAGAAAATGACGATTTTTGGGTGAACTACCCCTTTAAGTTCAAGTAGGTGATAATATATAAAATAATACTTTACAGTGTATTGTTAATATTAACATATATGTCCAAATTACTGAGTCAGGGAGTTCCAGATAAGTTTTGTAAAACAGCTCAAGATTTTGTTTAAAAGTTCCAAATCAATAGAGTGTTTAGTTCAAAAATCAGACATCTGTAGCTATTTTTCTCATAAGCAAAGTAAGGTGGATGTTAAAATATTTCAGTAAATAATGACTTATTTAAAGATCTGTTCCTTATTGTATAGCTTCAGGATACTTGGAATATAGTGCATGCTTCATATGGACCCTTTTTGATGCTTGAAAGCTTTGTTGTTACTGCATGGGAAACGTTTTGAAGTCTTCATACAGCCATACCATTTTAAACAACATAATGGTGTGATGATACTCTGGCTAAGTATGTTAAAAAAAACAACTTCAAAGTTTCTCATGCCTCCTCTTGCTCATTAATGGCATTCCTACAGTGAGTACTATTCTGTTAATACAGAAACGCAGAGCTGTAATGACACTTTATTACAAACACCTTCAGAACTTCACTCCTGTGATTAAACAGACATTAAACCAAGCCCTTTACGTAACTAAATTGGAACCAGACGCTGACTTTAGATCTGCTGTCTTGTGATATAGAAAACGAGAACAAGAACTTCAAAGCTAACTCCGTATTTAGATGCTAACCACAATGTAATATTACACGACAGAGTTTCAAAATTCCCATGCCTCAAATTCTTACAACAGTATGAGCAAGCCAAAGGATTGCTCAGTAGCTTAGCTACATAGTCACACGTGCAGTTAGACACAGTTTGTTCAGCTTATGAATGCTAACAGGTTAACGCAGATCCATAAAACGCAAATCATTTGAGCAATTTTGTCAAATGTCAAAAATTCATGAACAATAAAAAAAATCTGTTCAGTGTTATAAAGTTATTGAATTTGCTCCTCTTTTTAACACTAATGATACTCTGCACATATATATATATACATATTACCATTTAAACGTTCAGTAAGATATTGTTCTAAAGAAATTAATACTAACAATGCATTAAATTGTCAGACGTGACAGTAAATATATTTAAATATTGCAATGGATTTCTATTTCTAATAAAAGCTGTTCTATTCATCAATAAATAAGCCATAAAAATATTAATATTATTAAAATATTATTAACAGCACTCTTTAGCATTGATAACAAAAAAAAAAGTTTCCTGATCACAAAACAAGCATATTAAAATGATTTCTGAAGGATCATGTGACACCAAAGACTGATATGATGGCTGCTGAAAATTCAGCTGTGGCATCAAATGAATAAATTGCATTATAAAATATATAAAAATAGAAAAGTTATTTTAAATTGCAATAATATTTCACATAATATTACTACTTTTACAGTATCTTTTTAATTAAATGCAGCCTTAGTGAGCATAAGAGACGTCTTTTAAAACATTAAAATATATGTATGTAAAATATAATATAATATAATAGTAATGCCCCAACATGCTCACATAAGCTATAAAATGCTAGAAATAATATTTTATTTAAATGTATAATTAATGCATTAATGATAATGCATTATGATCATTATTATATTTTGCAACATATTGACGATTATATATCTATTATTATTATTAAGAATAAGTAAGAATTACATTAACTCAATAATTAATCTGCTATTTATTTAATATGACAGCTTTTCAAATAATGTTAGAATAATGTGACTACCGAAGAGGTATTTGTAAACACAATGGAACTGTAATGTACTCAAAAAGGTAATGTGTTAATTATTAGTAAGGATACATAAATACCTAAAAAATTATATATACATAAACACACACACACACATACAATTCTCAACACAGCTATCAGGGCTCCATGAGATGTACAGGGCTGTAAGTATAAAGTTCAAGTGTTCCAACAAAGCTTTTTCACACGCAACCACAGAAGGAAATGATTCCACCTCTTCAACACACCAGCTGAAGACTGTGTGGATGCACATGTGTGTCTCTCTTCAAATAAAGATGTCAGTCGGCAGGACTCGACCTTTGAAGTGACAGCAGCCTACATCTGTCCCAACTTCCCCCTCTAATCACGTGACCACAGAAGCAAAAAGAAAAAGAAAAAAAGAGATTTATCGCACCTGCTCGACATGCTAAAAATACAGCCCTCCACTGCAATCCTATACATACTAGTGAGTTAACCCGGGGAGAATGTAATGCCCTGTAAGTGGCTACAACTGTGGAAATATGAGATGACTGTGTGCAAGGCTGAGCAGATTATCAATTAATGCAGTGACCTCTGTAGTAGCAGAGGCTCCAAATAAATCCAATGACCTAAAGAGTGTCTCTGCTTGCCTTGGAGGAAATATTTCTGGGCTCGAGCTGCCAAAGGTTACAGCAGAGTCTGTAGAGTCCATAGTTTGTCTTCGGCTCGAATTTAGCATGTTAATGAAAACATTTAGACAAAAACTCTGGCAAAGTGCCTTATCATAAGTTTTATGTAACTGATATGGATTTACAGGAAAAGGAGGTCAGACATGTGTTCATCGTTGAATGATTTACGATTGGATCTCTCAGTGACTGAAGATATGGATGCCAGATTGGAGAGGATAAAGACGACAACATTACAGTACTACTACATCTGTTTCAGACTTTTTTTAATCATTTTTATTAGCTTTTGTTTTTATTTATATTTAGCTTTATTTTAATTTTAGTTTTAGTCATTTTAGTGTTTCAACATAATTTTTTTAATTTTCTAATTAAGTTTTAGGTTTTTCATCAGTATTTATATTTCATTTTATTTCAGCTTTATCAGCGTTTTTTGTTTTATTTACCAATAATGACATCTGTTTCAGACTACACTGCACAGATAAAAGACTAAATGAAAGTTTTATTTTAATATAAATATTAATAGTATTTTATTGCATTTTACCTCTTCAAATGTTAGTAATTTTGTTTTGTCATTTTTATTAGTTTTTTATAAGCTTTATTTTTCATTGATTTTTTTTCCTTTAATGTTTGTTTTATTTCAGCTTTAACTAAATTATTTACAAAAATTCAGACTACACAGCACAGATAAAAAAATTCAAGAAATTAATACATTTTTAATTTCAATTTTAATAGTATTATTTTAATATACATACTAATAGAATTGTATTAATATTTTGAAATAAATTTTTGTTGAATTTCATTAAATTACATTTGACGTTTTCAAATGGTAGTAATTTTACATTTTGTCATTTTTATTCTTTTTTTTTATTAGATTTAATTTTTTTGTTTTTTTTTATCTAATTTTTGTTTTGTTTCAGCTTTAACTAAATTATCAAAACAAATGTAATGTTTTAGTTGTATTTAACGATAACAAAACATGTTCAAATCCTTCTATTAAGTTCATTAAGTTTCTTAAGTTTATTCTTTTGGGGCCTGAAATTAAAATTAATGTAGTTATTTACTGAGAATATTCCATGTTTCACCTGATTAATTAAAAAGATTGTACTTAAAACAATGATTTGTTAACTATTTCAGTCCCTATTAATTGCATGGAAAACGAGCAACCAAAATTGAATTCAAAATTACTTCTTTGTGTTCCGAATGAATGAATGATTCAAAAATAAATAAATAAATAATTGCACAATTTTCAGCAAGTCTGCAAGATATGACACCTCAATGCTATGTAAACAACTCCAGTTTGGGGTTGAAATGATGCACCTTTAATGGTAAAAAAATATATCACAGCTCCTCTTTAGCAGTGGGAGTTTAGGGGCCCATCATAGCTTACATCTGTTTCAGACTACACTGCACACCAGCTAGCCATAATTCTGCTCACTCTGTGTGTTAATCTGTTCATACTGCGCTTGAATCAGCCGAGGGGATCAGGAGAGAGCTGCTCAACTCATCTCACATTTCTGAACTTATCACCTCTTTCCTCTACTGCCCCCTCCAACATTTCACCCTGATGTGACGACAGACCTGTAAAGACCAAACCTTTTTTTGTTAATTGTGCTTGCCTCATGTTTGGAATAGCAGAAGCAAAACGGACAAGAAAATAGTGCCTATTTGGAGTGCATGTTTGTGGCTGAACTGCAGTGCATACTTATACAAACTACAACAAAAAGCACTGGAATGGTCACAAAGGTTTAGTTTTATTTTAAACTCTCACTAAACCCGTCAGCATTTACCAAAGTTATTTTACTTCATCCTGTTCAAAACTGCAATGGAAAAGTCGCCATGCACGCTGCAGGCACATCACTGGAACCTAGTAATATCCACATGGGAGTCTGTAATTACCCACAATGCAGCACTGGGATCCGTATACTTTCTCTCTTTATTCTGTTAAAACATAAGTATTTCTGCTGCTCTCCAACCTAGGTTTCGATCCAAACCCATGTGACTTTCTTTTTTCTGTGGAACAGAGTTGTTCTGAAGACTATTCTAGTCGCTCTTTCAGTGTAATTACAAATGAGACTCAAGTTAGTTAACAAAATAGTATAAGTGTTATTTTACTATTATTTCTATACTCATATTGTATTTATTAATATGTGGAATGAGTTTTTATTTTTTATATTAGTTTTCAAGTTTTAGTAATTTTATGTGCTTTTGTCATTTTTTTATATTTCTATTTAGCTTAATTTTTATTTCAGTTTTATTTTATTTTTTGTATTAATTTTAGTACTTCAAACTAAGCTGTCTTTCTTTTTTTTCAATCAGCAGCCAAGGAAACATTTATGTTCAAGATTTTAGGTTTATTTCAATTTTTTTGGTAAGTTTTTACTAATAACAACACTGATTCCTGTGAGCCAGAGTTGTTCTTTTGAATAAAAATGGACATATCTGCACCATAAAATTACATAAAAGTCATCCATATGACTTGAGCAGTATACACCAAGTCTTCTGAACATTTGTTATTTATTGAGAATCTTCCCTGTTTCACCCATTTCATTAAAAAGAGCTGACTTAAAAAAAACAAACGAACAAAACAATTAATTAATACATTCAGTCCCTGTTCAATTGAATAGCATGGAGAAAAAGTGACCAACGCTGTCTTCAGAATCACTACTTTTGTGTTCCAAATAAATAAATAAAAAATATGAGAAACTGAATGAATGATATTTTAGAAATTGAAGAAATAATTGCACAATTTTCATATCTGGATAAAGTAAGGGAGTCTAGAACAGAATAATTTAAGGAAGTCTGCAAGATATGGGACCTCAATATAACAACTCCAGTTTGGGGTTGACTGGATAATTGGTGTCCTTTAAAGGGATAGTTCAACTTCAGTTGCTGGTCCTCATTGACTTGCATATATTTTTTCCAAAATTATGGAAGTCAATGGGGAACAGCAACTGAAGGTGAACTATCCCTTTAATGGTAAGAAAGATATCATGGTTCCACTTTGGGTCCATGAAGAGGGCACTGGGAGTTTAGGGGCCGACACGGAGTGAAATAAGGCAGGACTGATTAAGATGGACTGCTGATAAGGGTCCAGCATGCACAATGGCTTCCATACTATTCGTGGAGCGAGCGACCCACGGTCGCACGCAACCCTACACAAGCACACAGGAATGCTCTCTCTCTTTCCCCGTCACACACACACGCAGGACCGCGCCGCCATACCATTGGATATCTTAGCATCAGTGTGGAGGCTGGCAGACACGACCCTTTGAAATGCGATCCTCAGCCTTTCCAAGAGCAGCCTCTTGCCCTAATTAGATGATTATATCCAGAACAACATTATTTTAACTCAGGAGAGGAGAAAAAGTCTTTATTACTCAGTAAATTCCTCCTGACTTGCTATTTGTAACCGTGGCTAAGAGTTACCAACTTCAAGCTGTCAAATGAGTGCCAGATTGTGTCGAGTTTTGAAGCTTTAGAGGAGGGAATACTTTCTTTAGATTAGTTCCGCTCTCGGTTCCTCGCCACAGGCCCGTGCGCCCACATCCAATTCATCACGTCATATCGCACTGGTCCAGCTGTGGCGAGACTGGGCTTTTTTTTTTTTTTTTTGTGCGTAAAGGGCTGTGTCCACAAACTTTTCTACTTAGAAAACAAGCACTCAGCGCACAGCCCTGCATGCAATAAACAAATTTTTGTGTCCAAGTTCAAGAGCCCCACTTGTTCAGACTGAGCACTCTGTGTCCTGGGATGTCCTGGGTAAAAAGTCAAGAAGATAAACACTTGGCTAATCAAATAATGGTGATCAAAGACTGTTTGTAAAGGGCAGCTATTGCAGCACAGACTTTGATGTCTTTACTAGTTGACTAGCCTCTTATGACACAGACATTATAAATTACAAACCGACTCGCTCGTCGCATCTTAAGAAGGGAGTCTTCGGTCTAAACTCCCAAAATGTTGTCACTGTGTCCAGAAAGTTCTTTGTCTTTCCAACATGAGAAGGCTTGTTAGTGGTGGAGGGGAAACGTCGCATTGCATCTCCTCTTGGCAGCAGCAATGGTAATTTAGAGGCTGGAGCGAGCTGTGGAACAAAGGAGGGCTCAGCTCGGGGCGGAGAGGAGTCTCTAGCATGTCATTTCAGCGGTCATCCATATATCTAAAAAAAAACTAAAAACAGAACGTGCCTTTCAAATATTTCCCTAAACTCTGTATGCCCCATAATCATGTTGAAAATGACAGTGTGTTTGCATTGTCCAAGCATCAGAGGCCTGTTCTAAACACACACTGAAACTGCGAAGACAATGATGGACCTGTAGAAATTATAGGGGTTCTGCATTAAGTTTGCTTACATCCACACACACTTTACATAAAGGGCAAGCATACTGCAGAAAATATCATGTAGACTTGTTGTCTTCTGTTGACACAGGGGTTGGGGAATAACTAAAAGTGGTGACACTACTAACTACTTTTATATGGCGCTTTGCAAAGTGTGATTCATTCTAGTGAATCGGTGACCTCTTAAGCCCTTTTTTTAGTGAATCGGTGACCACTTAAGCCCCCTTTTACAATAATGTACTATAGGCTAAGTATCAGGTGTCCCCAGAATGTGTCTGTGACGTTTCAGCTGAAAATACCCCACAGATCATTTATTATATAATTTTGAAAATGGCTACTTTTGGTGGAAGCTGAAACAGTGTTTTCGAGCATGTCTCTTTATATGCAAATGAGCTGCCCCAAAAGCTGCTGGAAAAGAAATCACATGTTTATATTACATCTGTGTGGCAGCAGCGTAATATACAGTAAATAAATCAATAAATCCACTGCTCTCTTGTCTCCTCTGAGGCTGGGACTCCAGATAGTGTTCTGTGCTTGTCAATGCAGCCAAAGACAGAACAGTTAGCATGCTTTGCTCAAACTTTCACCATGGCGTGAGAACTGCTACACCGTTGTCGCTTGCAAAATCAGAATGGCAGCGCCGTGGGTGGAAAATTGCAGATTAAGGGGCGGTAATATTATATAAGATAATAAGATCCCCTTTATAACCTTACCAAAAATAATTTGCTGGATTAATCTTTTGCACCTTTCCTGGGTTGGAAAATGCACCGGGGACTCGATTATAGCATTTACACATGGAAAAAGTCAGATTTTCATGATATGCCACCTTTAAATGATCAAATTGAAAAACAATTCAATTATTCAAGTTAGTACTGTGTACACCATCATTCAAAAGTTTGGCATCTGAAAGATTTTTTAAATGTTTTTGAAAAATCTTTTACACTCGCAATTTGATCCAAAAGTACTATTGTGAAATATTGTTAAAATTGAATGCTGCTTTAATTAACTTTCTGCTGCTATTTTTATTTTTTTGCATCCTGGCTGAACAACAGCATTCATGTATTTATTTTAATTCTTACTGACCCCATACTTTTGAACTGTAATGTATGTAGCTTTGAAAAGTCAAATTCATTCTAGTTAAATGATTCATTCATATATTTCATTTAAATGAACAGATTTTAAAATTGATTTGGTGGTTCAAGTCCCTGCACTGAAGCACCATATATCTATATAACGCAGTCGTGTAAATTAGGGTGATTTAGTTGTATTTGGTATAAATTTACCAATTTCTGTTCCCCAATTGAAATTTATATAAATCTCACTATTTTGCGCCAGCAAAAGTATGGCTCCGATTAATTATATTATTGGAAAGTGATATTATTATTATCACATATTATTACTTATACTTTTAATTCTAAATGAATAAAATAAATATAAAACATTTAAAAACTTTGCTGCCCAGTACACCCCAAGACAATTCTAAATAATAAGAGCTCTCTAGCATCAAAATATAAGCCATAGGTACTTCCTGTTGATGTCACTGCAGAGGGGGAGAGATCCAATGAAGATTGAAGGTGATAGGAAATGCTAAAATGTGGTCAGGGTCATGCCTGAGAAGGGTTACAAGAGCATGTGATAACTTTTTCCTGAAAACACACTCTCTATGCCTCCATGTCACACCTTCCTGTTGCCGTGCCATGAGGGCTAACAATGTTTTGTCTTAAGATTCTGTTTCTGTTTTCTTAACCTGAGTACTAAACACATTGTCTAGAATGTTTTTATATTTCTAATAGGTCTGCACAGGATTTGCACAGGACCTGTTTGCGCAAGAAAAATAAGACACTTTACAGTAAGACGGAAGCTGAAACTGGCGTCTCTACAAATGTGTCTTTAAATTTGATGGTGGGAGACAAATTAAAGAATGAATCAGAAAAAAATGGAACCTTTTGAAAGAAAGTGAGAAAGAACACTGAGCAAAGCAAAAGTTTTCTTACAGATGCTTGGCTTTGTGCCTGTTAGAAAGCAGGTCATGGAAAATGCTCTCAGAATGGGCCAAACAGCAGTTTATGAGTATTTCTGTGGCACGAGTCCATACCACTGGGCACAAGAAAACCTGCATACTTCTTTCAAAATAAACAGGGAATTTTCAGAAAGCAGTATCTATATACTTTTCAAGAGTTCGAAGAATGGTAGGACATTGCATGATTGCTGGATTCTTCACAACCTGAAATATGCTGTCAGAATGATTTTGTATTTTAACCTTGTAAGATGTTCATAAGTTTAATAGACATCTTACATATTTAATTGTAAATCTAAACATTACAATTTCATTTGCAAATCTTGTATAGTGTGGTTTACAACAGTAATTTGTTGTTATTAGGAAAATGATAAATGATAAAGACAGAATTATTTGTTGTTAATAGAATGGGGAAATTATATTTAAAAAATCTGAAATGATTATATATATATATATATATATATATATATATATATATATATATATATATATATACATATATAATACTGTATATACAAGGAAACATTAAAAAAGATCTCAGATTCATAAATATTAAAAAAAAATGTGATTTGAATACTTTTATAATGATCAAATTATCAATAAGAGACCGAAGTCCAGCTGCTAAATACAATGGTCTAATTCAGTGATCAAGTCTAGCACAATTACTTTACTTTACTTTTACTTTTGTCATTTAGCAGACGCTTTTGTCCAAAGCGACTTACAAATAAGAAAAAGTAACTAAAACTAAAAAGTTACAACTCTATAAATACTATCTACCCACATATTTAAGAAAATAAAGAAATTAAATAAACTTGACACATGCATATAAACAACATTTCAATAATAAACATATAAATTAGCAAAATGACTCAAGTGACTTACAGCATCGAATTTTTGCTGATGGGCCACATTAAAAATAAATTAATGAATTACATAAATAAGTATTCTGCATGAGACAGGAACAGTTCTCCATGATTGAGGAAGTCATAATAGCTTAGGGTGAGGGTCAGTATGATTCAATGTCATCTGAAGTCACAGGCCATCCAGGTCCAGCAGGTGAACAAACACTGGCCTCTGAAGTTGTCCCAACACTCTGGGAAGTTGCGGCTGTCATCGCTAAGCTCCAGTCTGGATCCAGCAGTATATACAGACTGCAACTCTCGCGGATGGAAAATCTGAAGAGTTCCTCTCATTTAATTATTCTTTCCTCTCGCTGTCCAACACAAGTAATCACGTTCTGCTTATGTACACAACAAATACCATGAAGAGAAAAACAAAAAGGACAAAAAAAATGATGGTAATTCAATCTTTTCGCTGTAAAGACCCAAACCAATCATCTAGCAATAAGAAAACGTTTAGGGTAGTTTAGTCTCTACGCATTGGCTGGTCGATGCAAACAAAACACAAGTCTCAAACAACCTTGGCGAGAATGAGCAGCACGTTGCTTCATTTCCCCAATACAACTGAATCCTATTAAGATCTGGGTGGTATTTCCTCAGAAATGCAGCAAGCAGTGCTAGAAACCCAAGAAAAACACCACCAGGAACAAAAAAATAAATGGCTGTAAACAGTGTATTAAGGGGATGTGATCGTGTCCTTGTTTATTTGTACTTGCTGCTTGGGTTCGCTGCTGCTGAGTGGACTGGCAGAGGAAAATAGGGTCTAAGGGACCAAGCTGTAATGCGGCCATCAGGAAGGAGCGATGGGGAAATGTCTCTACAGACCCCCAAAGGTCATCTGGACCTTCCCTAAAGACAGTGACTGAGCCCTGGCTGACCTAACATTCAGGCCACCCTCGACCCTTCAAAGCCAACAGACAAACCACCTAGACTTCAGTTCCTCCTTTTGCTAGTTTCTGTCTCTTTCACTTGCAGTAAGACACACAGCCATAAATAAATGCTTCTGCTCCAGTCTCTCGGTCTTGCCTTTCATTCTCATTCTCTCGTTTCCACCCCTGCCAAAATCTTGTGGTCAACATGAGGGCAAACCTAATGGACTTAATGACTGACCAGAGTTCACTAATGTCACTTGGACCAACAGAAATGCCAAATATGGACTAGATTTGAACAGATCAGAGTCTTAAAGTGAAGTGTTTGCAATACAAAATAATTTTCAAACTGGTTTCCCAAACACTACCACCATCTGCCACTGGTCAGATAAATAAATTGTCCCCTTCCCCAAACTCATGGCATTGGCAAAGTCATTCTTCATGAGTCGAGATGCAACAATGTTTTGAACCAATTTTTAGAGAAAACAACGAACAACACCTATGAATGGCTAAATTACAGTCGTCTCTGCACATTAATCAGGACTTGGAGATGCTATTTTAACAACTTCACCCATAAGATGTTATAACTTTTAAGGCAGTTCTTGAAACATCCTTTCTATTCTTCGTTACTCTCATATCTCCAATAATTCCCTCTGAAATCTAGTAAACCAGGTACATCCCACTCCTTCCATCGCACTCACCCACAATGCACCTGGAGCCTGGCCAGGGCTGCTGTTAATTGGGTCTCATTATTAAGTTCAGTGTAGTGCAGGTGGCGGTAGAAGAGCTAATGAGCAGAAGGGAGGCAGGATGTTTTGGCCCAGCCATTAGAAAAATTACTTGAGTGGAAAATGAGCGCAGCAGAAACAGTCTGACTGGGCTTTCTGATTAGACTGAATCCTAGGTTAAAAGACTACCAAGAAGCAGTAACCATTAATTTTAGAGAACAACAATGCTGAATTATTTTACTACATATATAATAATGGATAACAAACACCAAAAATACAGTTTATTAATCATTAGACATGCTTTCGACATAGTTCATCCAAAAATGAAAATTGTGATCATACTCACCCTTGTTCTTTAGAACACAAAGGAAAATATTTTAAAGAATGTTTCAACTGTTTTTATTCATACAAGAAAGTCAGTAGAGTCCAAAACAGCATTGGACCCCAATGACTTTTATAATATGGAGAAAAAAGGAGGAAAAAAATTATTCCATGAAGCTAAGTAAATGATGACAGAATATTAAATTACAGTACATGGTGGTTCTAATAATGAGGTTTGATTGAATAATGTCAATTAAACCGCCTTGATGTGCATTTTGTTGAACCTAAAGCTCTATTGTGCAAGACAGAGTCAAAGTCAAAACTCTTCTTTTTTTTCATTGTACAGTATTCAACAATATAGTAGGTCGGACTTCATTAACAATATATGTACCATTTTATCAATACTTACAATAGTTGAACTCAAAAATAGCTACTGTAAATTGGACTCTAAATGTTCCAAAATAAATACAACATGAGTAATATGGTTGACATCCCATCATGCTATAAGAATGATAACCAAAAACACAGAAAACAGCCAAATCCATGCACATTTGTTCCACTACCTACAATAATAAAGAAACCTTTTATACTGGGGCAAATGTTCTTGAGTCAAATGAATCTTAGTGAATCTAATAATCCTTCTCCATATTTTCAGTAAAAAATCTCATTTGTCCATAATAGAAATATTTGTATACAGGCAGAATTGTGTAGTGAACATTGCCAGTGGAAAATATTCTGAAACACTATATCAAAAATAAAATAGAAAATCTAGACAAAATAAACTTTTCACTAATTTTGAGAGGTCTTCGGGCATTGTTTTCATTGAAGTGATTAACAGAGAAGTTAACACAGGAATAATATTTTTGTTTAAAGGAGGATTACTTCAGAATATAAACGGAATGGCTTTAACAGCACTGAGAGTGACTTTTGGAAAAGACTTGTGTGAGAATCACTGGCTGTGTTTGTGTGTGTTTGTGTGCATAGAACAGCCTGTTTTTGTTATTGAGTGACTGGCGGACGTTATGTTAAGAGGAGGGCTAGAGACCCAGGCGGTGTTGATATCCTGTGCATGAATACTTAGGACCATCCACGAAAAATAAATGCCACACACTGGCAGATCCCATTAAAATTCAAAGGCTTTTCAGAACAGTACATTGTTATATCTCTAAAAACCATGGCTGGCACACAAGCTGCAGGAAAACACATTATGATCACATTAAGAGAAAGCAAGAAGAGGTCACATAAGGGGTCTGTTATGGAGAGGAAAGTATCAAAACAACATGTTTTTGAAGTAGCTTTTCCATGCAAACATAGCAGAAGAGACAGCGAGGCCTGTACTGCGAGAGACTCGAAGGCGGGCGAGTGTTTGGATGACTTTGAGGGGGTTTTCTTCATGCAGCCTCTGTTAAATTATCCAAACACAACCACACCAGTATTCATTTGCAGTTTATTCCCCCCAAAAGCAGCTTATCTTGACCACACAGTGACAATGTTCTTCCTGGGAGATGCCCAGGAGATAGCCGACTCTGGCTTTGAAACTCTGCTCCGCAGCTTAAGGGCATAAATAAGCATGCAGCACAGGGGCTCCTCTCTGATATTAAACTAGTCAGGGAGATCAGCTGAGTGTTTCAGCCTGGCTGAGGCCCCGAGAGTCAGATGGCTGGACATGAAACAGCAGAACAAGAAAAAAGATGAGAACGGCAGTGTGAACCTCTCAACAGACCAGGATCTCAATATGCACTCATTTGCATGGTTTCAAAAAACTAGTGAGTTGCACAAGCAGCTACATTCTATGGCAGCATGGTAACTTAATGACAATTAATTTGGCACAATCTACAGGGTTTGTGGGGGAAAAAAAACATAAAGAAAGAAATAAGAAAATACATTTTAGGGCTATGAAACATGTTTTTAGCAGCATGAAAAAACTATATAGTTTTGTGAAAAACATTTATACTAAAATTAAATAAATTCAGTAAGATTTTAAAACGTTTTTGAAAAAATTTTCTTATGCTTACCAAGTCTGCATTTATTTGATCAAAAATACAGTAAAACTGTAATGAATGTAATGCGTATGTAATGAATGTAATGCGTTTCTATCAAATGCAAAGCTGAATTGAAACCTTTCTTATTTTATGTTGAAAGAAGGTTTTTTGGAATTGTTTGATGAATAGAATAGAATAGAAGTTCAAAAGAATAGCCTTTATTTTAAAATAGAAATCTCTTATAAATGCACAATAAATCTTTACTATCACTTTTGATCAGTTTAAGGTGGATTTGTATCATTATAGGGTAGATGTGTACACACACTGCCAACACACATTTATGTTCAAACAACATGTAAAAGTGAATTTAGCATCCGATGACCCCTTTAAAGAAAGCAGATTTCCCTACATTCTGGGTACCTATAATGCCTAAAAACGCTGTCTATGGAGCCAGTTCTCTAAATTTCAGAACAGAGCGTCTGTAAATATGGTTAGTTTTGTGCTCACATTTTTCTCTCTTGGCTCAAAGGATACAGTAATTGAGCTGTAATTGAGTGTCTAAGCCTAACCTCCCCTCTTCCTCTCATTATTCCCCCAGCTTAGGCTCCTTGGCCTGAGCTCAGGCACTGTGGCTGGGGTGTGGGAGGCCAGAGGAGAGCCTCTTCCTGTCACAGTATTGTCTTCCAACCGACCTGTTGCTGACGAAGTGCACTCAGGTCTGCTTACAACAACAAGGGTTCAAAGAGCGGCTAGTGACACAACAACGCAGAAAGAAAGAGAAATTTACCTATGAGAGCAAAATAGGTATGGAGGAAATACAGTTTTCATTTCTCTCTCCAACACCCTTTGCCACCCTGAATCTTGAAAAAACATTTTCTCTTCCAGTCAGCTGAAGGTTATTAGCAAAAGGACCCTTGACACAATAACGGATCTTTTAGGAAACAGCACTCAAGAGTTATTTTTGACAGACTAGCATAACAATGAGCTCAATGTTTCTTAACACGTAAGCTTGTTTTCAAAGTAGCTTTTCAGCTTCTGCACAATAAGATCTAATATGTGTTGTTCTTCATATCCATTGTTACTTTTTGCATTGTATTATTGTATGGAGGTACATACAAACTACACCCATGGGGGTTGAGGCTGAACTACAGAAAGCAATGCCAAAAAAGTTAATAAAATAACTTGTACAATGCACTAACTTTCCGAGCATCAGCAGTTTGTGTCCCTCACTGATATATGAAACCGCCTGAAGCTTGACAAGAACTCCTACAAATTGAGGTCTGAGTTCTCATCTTGAACAGAAATAGCATGATAAAGAACACTTTGATCTATCTATCATATACAGCAGAAAAAATTGATGGGTCTGAAGAAGCAAAAAAAAAGCACAGCAAACCATTCACTCATTTACACTTGCTCTCACTGCACTGGTACCTTAAAGTTACCACAACAGTTATGCTAAAGGGATCTTATGTGAATGTGCGAACCAATGAACACAGCAAAGCACTGTTTCTCATAAGGCCCACCAGCGAAAAACAACCTGTTTAATGAGTCAGAACAATGTGCATTGAATAGATCAAAAGTGACAGTAAGACCTATACAATGTTACAAAAGACTTCTTTAAACAAATGTTGTTCTTTTCAACTTACTATTCACCAAATATCCTGATTATCATGATTTTACTAAGCAGCACAATCGTTTTTAACATTGATAATAATAAGAAAGTTTCTTGAGCAATCAAATCAGTATATTGAAATGATTTCTGAAGAATCATGTGACGCTGAAGATTGGAGTAATGGCTGCATAACATTCTGCTTCGCCATCAAAAAATGTATTATTTTTTAAATATACTCAAATAGAAAACCATTATTTTAAATTGTAATAATATTATTCTATTTTTAACAATAATTGCAGCTTTATTTCAATACCATTAAAATAATCTTACCGACCCCAAACTTTTGAACAGTGTTGTATTAGACAATTTACAATACCAGAACTCTTTTCATATGCTATGAACTGTTTAAACCCCTTCCCATCATAATAAAACTAGCCTTATCATAACCTCCATGCTTCATTCACAACAAACAGAGGACGCTCAGCATGACAGAGGCCTCTATAAATAGCATTTCATTGAACAATGTTGTGAATGGGAGGTACTGAATGCCTGCTACAGTTACAAAGGTTAAAAGTTAACAGTAAGCAAATATTTGTACTGCATATTAATTAAGCACAGACTAAAGAAGAAGAAAAGACTCTTCAATACAGAAAATCTTTTGATCCGCAACCACAGTTCGATTAGAAGTAGACACATAAAGTCTCTGAAAGGGAATGTAGCGCTTTAAGGAGCAAATCCTTGTTTTGTAGTTGGATGCAAACAATGGCTGAGTTGTAGATCATGCCTGGTGTTGGGCAGAGGCCCAGACTGTCAAGGGCGCAGTGAGCAGACTTGATTCATTGATCATTAATTCAGTTTACTAACACTGATTTACAAGCAAGCAGTGTCATGGACCCATTCTGGCATAGATTAAAAGGTCTGGCATCAAAATGATGCTTTTACCAGAGCAGGAAGAAAAAAAAAACAACCTTCAAATAAATAAAAGGAATTATTCCGATGCAGTTGTTTCAACTCAAAACCATAAAAACGAATTTGACGGTCTGTCTTCCCTCCTTGCAACAGACAAATTGATCTACAGTAGCTCTTCTAAGCAAAACTTTACATCATCCATAATACATTTTGCACAACAGAAATTCAAGTACTTATAAAAATATATGTGAGAACTGCCATATTCTCAAAGTAAAGCATGAAATCTTGTTTTGGATTCTGCATTCATGGAAAGTAGCAGGCCTAAACGCCAAAGTTGTTGCCAAGCAACCACATTGGATTTGTAAGCTTAAGAAATAAAAATAGACTCTGAGCATATGTTCTGCTGGGCTGACTGGTGTTCTTAAAGTATAATGTTACATTAGTGCTAATGATTAAGATTTATCATTGCTCATTTATTATTATTAATATTTAAGTAACATTTTATTAAAATGTGATTAAATCACTGTTCTGTAAAAAGTTAAAATGTTAAACAAAATATTAATTTGAATTATGATTCTCACATCGGATTTTTAAATGTAGGTTAAAAAAAAGTGAAAACTTGGATGGTATATTTCAAAATACTCTTTATGGAAAAACTCTCTCAAAGTATTACCCATCAAAAAAGTAAAAGTCAGGACATTAAGAGGTACAGACAGGCTCTTTCAGCAGGCCAGGGGGAAAACAACGAGGTGCTTCAAGCCTGAAGGCCATGATACCTGATCATCAAACCACCGCCAATTAGAGCATTAGGAGAAGTCATTTATTTTGCCTATGTTAAAAAAGGTGCTAAACTCTGTGAACCATTCCCTCATACCCTGCTGAAATTTCATCCAGAGTGCGGCCCCACGGAGCGAGAGACAGAGGGATATTGAGGGGCAGTGTGAGGGAAAGACTGAGGGAGACAGAGAGAGAGAGAGAATACGAGACCCCAGAGACGTAGACCCCTGGTGCAGACTCTGCCAGTCCTATGCAAATCCAAAAAATACCAGGCAAATACCACTTTCTACTCTTCTTCTTCTTGCACTACCTACTCGCTCTCACCTTCCACAATTCTAACCCAATAGGCAATAGACATGTGTGTGAGTGTGTGTGTATATACAATATATACTGCTAGGTTTGATATTGTCATTTTTCACACTGCAACAGCAGGTAACTGTGGTTGTCATTTACTGTATTTACAGCAGTGAGTGGATCTGCAAAATGGACCATAATGTATGCCACATGTCACATGTGACACTAAGTCAAAGGTATCATCTCTAAATGTTGGTGAAACAATTTTGGAGAGAATTGAGACACAAAGGAAGTGTTAAAAATAAGCAAGTAAAAATGGGTTTCTCTGCATCTCTGTCATCCCTAGCTATTGTTATCCCAAAAAGAACAAGCCTAACAAGGCTACTTACAAAGAAGAGAGGAAAACTGTACGGACTAAGCAGTAGTTCATTCTCTGTACGGGGATGGTGGTGAAAGGCCAATTGAAATCATATAATAAATAACCCTTCACCAACACAGGTGCAGGTGTTGCTGTAGATAGTTTGCTAAAAGAGGCAATCTTACTAAACCTACACTCATGTCAGACAAAGAGAAGGCCCTTTCCAAACTGCTCTAGATTGGACCAATCCGCATTATATGTTGACCCCTATTCAACAGGTCATTGACCATTTTTATATTTCAGGTTACAGTTTTAGTATCTGAGACTCTTTTTAACTCTTTATTACTGCAACATATCAGAGTGATTCAGCTTCATCGGAGAAGAGATGTTGTTTTGTGGAAGAGGATAAGTTAATGTTTTTGATTATAGTTTATGATAGTAATGATGCACACGGATAAATCATTTATAATAAACTTCAATTTTACATAAGAATGATGACTTTAAGAAAGTTATTATGTGACAAGTAGGTATTAATTTTGCAGAGACAAATATGACTTATAGTTTAATATAGGTTTTTGACACTAGTAAAGCATTAAAGAAATGTATATGTCACAGGATGTCACATGGCTACATTGATAATCAGCATTTGTAACTGATAATCCAATTTTGAAAGCAATTTTACAACAGGTTTCAAATGAACTGCTACTGAATGATCAAATAACAGATGCAAATCCGGTCTGTTTTCCATTTCCAAGTATTTTTATTATAAAACTCTACATTAAATTTTAAGGAGTATAGTTAGAGTAGGGTTGCTTTTAACACTTGCTCCAGGCCCATGACTCGAATTCTGGTTTGGATCGGATTGTAAATTTTTTCTAATAACTATATAGGTCTGCATTTGATTTAATTTATTGTATATTTCACTAATTGCTATTATTTCATTTATTGTATGTTTCACTAATTGCTATTATTTCAGGAGATTCAAAAGCAAGTTAGCCTTAAAAAAAAAAAAAAAACTATGCTACTTGAAAAGATTGCCTGAGTCAATGACATCCACACCAGAGGTGTAAAAAGTAGTCAAAAATTTTACTCAATTAAAAGTACAAGTATCTGGCCAAAAACATACTTGAGTAAAAGTAAAAAAGTACTACTTTAAATTGTACTCAAGTATTAAAAAAGAAGAAGTACTTCTTTTTTTTCTGACAGACATTCAGAAGTTTGGTTAAAGGGAGAAAACGAAACAAAATGCAATTGCACAGGTCAAACACACATCTAGTGCAGTGATAACAATTAAAATGCACCACAGCGGAAGACACACACACACAAAAAAAAATAGCAGGGAAAGGGATTAAAAGGAAACTCCATCCTTTCCACCCTCATGCCATCTTATATATATATATATATATGTGTGACCGGGGCAAAATTCACCTTATACTTGGTTAAGTTTCACAGTAATTCATCTTTGTTGCTTTAACTAAGTTATGTGCGCTGTCCCCTTTAAGAGTTCGTGCATGCGCTAGAGTGAAGTGCACGTCAGATTGGAAGAGAGCAAAGTTAGATGCAGGAGTTACACAGAGGAAGATATAGTTGATAAAACTGTTAAAGAGAGGAAATTTCCAGCTTTATTTCAACTTGTGAGTGTGTGGTGACTACAGTTGTGTGGTTTTATTTAGTGGATGGTTTAGTTTGCCGATCATACAAGCATTCTGTTCCTGCACGTGAGAGATCGCCCGTGGGGGAGGGGAATTCAGATCACGTTGACGGAGATTGAGCGTGAGTTAACCTAAGATATGTTGTAAGATTTGTTAAAATGTTAAATAACTCTGCTTATTTCATATATCAACTGAACATGCAGTAACTCTTGTCCTTTATACTGTGTTAGAGGGGAGAGAAACGATACGTAAGATCACACAAGTGCCAATTACCACGTGAGCTTTTTCTGTGTGCTTCAGAGGCTTAATAAGAGTGAGTTTTGTTCATTTTATTCTAAAGTGTTTCTGTATATTGCATGAAAAGGATTGTACCCTGTGTAAAGTGTGTACTGTTATCTTTAGTTTATTTACCGATTAATATGCTCAAAACAAGATAAACGTGAACTGTGTATAAAGTAGGTGCTGCATTCATGTGGTGAAATGTGCTGATTGCTCATATTCTGTGTTCTATTTGTTTTATTAGGCACAAACAGGCCACTGCCGTTGTTTTGTACACCCTTTATAAGTTTTGTAACCTGGTTTGCACTGGTTTAAGTTGAATGGGGCTTGTGAATTGGAGTTTTTTATTTGAGATTGCATGAAGAACACTTTTTCATATTATTGCTTACTATTTTACTTCTTGTACCCATTGTAGAAAAGTGGGTGTTTGTCTTTGTTTTCGTTTCTGTTTTGTACAATTTTTCTCATCTAATTGGATTAGAATCTCCAAATCTTGTCCCCCCACAAAACATTAATGCTGAGTCCCTTTTTCAGGCTCAGTCAAGAATAAAAGAATCCTTTTGCTAGATGTCTTGGCTTTGTCTTTTCCCTTAACATATAATAAGGACGTCAAGCCGGCCACATCTAATTTTGGTGTCAGAAGTGGGATTCTGTTTTGTTCGGGGCTGATTTCTTTTTGTTACAATAGTGCAAAAGTAGAAGGGTGCAAACAACGGTAGTGGCGAAAGGCGACCGAGTGCTGGAAGGACCTGCAGTGCCATCCCGACAGAAGCGGCGGCAGGACAAAGGGTCAGCGCAATAGGACTGCAGTTTGTGAGGACTTCGAGGAGGACAGTGCTGGTTTAACTGACTGTTTGAGAACTGAGACCTTTGGTGATTGCAGCTCAAAGTCATGGATGCTGAGGACATGGACGGTGCAGCCGCAGGGGAGGAGGACGTTCAAGTTGCAGGTGCTGCAGCTCAGGAAATAGACATTGAGGGAAGTAACCCCGTCTCACAGCTTCAGTCCCAGATCTTGGAGTTGGGACGTAGACATGATGAAGTAATGTCAGCTGTGGCTAACATGACTGGTGCCCATACTAGATCCTATGTGTATATCCCCAGAGAGAGACAAATTGTACCCTTTAGTGGGGACCCAGGTAAAGACTGCCAAAATGTTGATGAGTTCATTGAGGAACTTGGGAGGGTTATAAGAGTGAGGGGGTTGAATGCTGAAGATCAGGTAGATTTTATTATCTCCCACTTAAAGGGTTCAGCACTAGATGAAGTCAGGCTGTGTATGGGGAGGGAGGATAAGTCAGCTGAAGACCTGTTCTCATATTTGAGGGCAGCTTTCAGGGAAAAGCGTAGCACCTCCCAGATGTTGCACACATTTTATGCACGAAAACAATTGGACGGTGAGGATTTTCGTGATTTTTCACATGCATTGTCATTGATGTTAAATGCTACACTGCAACAAGCACCACATTGTGTTCCAGATGCGCAGTTGGCATTGAGAGACCAGTTTATAGAAGGGGTGAGGGATTCAGGCCTCCGAAGGGAACTGCGCAAGGTGGTTAGAGAGCGACCCCATGCTACATTATTTGAAGTTCGGGAGGAGGCCCTGTTGTGGTGTTCAGAAGAGAGACCCCGTCCAGCTAACGTGGGCCGAAACCGAAACATAGTGAGTGTCGAGGAAAGTGTAGGGCACGCAAGGATGACCGCCACCGTACCAAACGACTTGACTGTAGCCCTACAAGATGTAATTAAGGTAATTACACAACAAGGGAAGGCAATCGGGGAACTTACCAATGCTGTCCGTGATCTCACAATTCAGAGGTCTGACCCAACTTGTGAAAAACATAGTAAGCCCAAGTTTAAGCCAAAGTATACCCGAGATGGTCAACCCATTTGTTTGAGATGTGAGGGCGTTGGGCACATAGCCAGGCAATGCACTGGGCAGCGCTTTCAAGAAAACCCTGTGCCAGCTACGCCTGAGTCTCCGGTTCCGGGAAACTTTGCGCCTCCATTGCGAAGAGCCGAGCAATGAGAGGTGGCACCGATGGCTCAAAGACTGGCACACTGACAAAAGAGCGGTTTCTGGAACGTGCAGTGGGCAAGTGCCCAGAAGTGGAAATTCACGCTGGGGGCGTAGCAATTCGGTGCCTGTTAGACACTGGCAGTAACGTGAGTACTTTGACAGAGAGCTTCTTCAAAGAACATCTTCATGGGGAAGACAAAGACCTGCATTGTACGAGCAAGTGGTTAAAAATTACTGCTGCCAACGGTTTGCCTCTTCCCTACCTTGGGTATGTTGAACTTGATATCCAGGTAATGGGCTTGACTATACCTGGGTGTGGGTTCTTGGTGATACGTGACCAGAATGATGGGGAGACTGACTCAGCACCCCCAGGCATACTTGGCATGAACATAGCACAGCGTTGTAAACAATTAATTCTAGCTGAGTTTGACCATGCTTTGGAGGGGACGTTGGATGCTGACTGGAGAGCCGTCCTTAACAGAGTCCAAGAGGCTGCCCCAGTAGGAGCGGACTCTATGGTCCGGGTAGCAGGCACACGCAAGTTGTACATACCTGCAGCCTCCGTGGCTACAATTCAGGCCAGAACACACAAAGAAGTAGCTGGAAACAGAGACTTAAGCTTGTTTGAGCCAGGTAAGGCATCATTGCCGGGTGGCTTGGTCCTGGTTCCTACCTTGGTTTTACCTGGTAGGCGGGTATTCCCAGTGCAGGTAGTAAACTTGTCTTCAGAAGGTGTGTGGCTGCCACCGAAGGTGAAACTAGGTGTTCTTGCCCAGGGTCATCATGTTGAGAGTAGCTCCTGCGAAGTTAGATTCCATCAAATCTCTGCAGATCATGAAGAGGTTAGGGTTAACCAGAGGTCAATGACAGGGGTTAGCGGTGACCTGCCATGTCCCTTGGAGAAAGTACAGATCGGCGGTACCCCTGCACAACAGGCAGAGCTGAAGGAGCTTCTGAGGCAATACCTGGATGTGTTTGCTATTACTGATGAAGACCTTGGTTATACTGAACTAGTAAAGCATGAGATTCCCCTGAACGATGACCTTCCTGTGTCACAGTCTTACCGACGTATACCCCCAAACCAATTCCAGGAAGTGAAGGACCATATCTCTGGACTGCTCAAAAAGCGTGTCATCCATGAAAGCTCTAGTTCGTATGCATCTCCAGTGGTGTTAGTCCGGAAGAATGATGGGAGTCTTCGGCTATGCGTGGACTACCGGAAGCTGAACTGTAAAACTAGGCGTGATGCATTCCCGTTGCCACGAATAGATGAGAGTCTGGATGCTTTGAGTAAAGCCAAGATGTTCTCGTCTATTGACCTCGCGAGTGGCTATCACCAGGTAGCAGTTCACGAGAAGGACCGTCACAAAACAGCTTTCATTACACCATTTGGCCTGTATGAGTACCAGCGGATGCCGTTTGGCCGATGTAACGCACCAGCGACATTCCAACGTCTCATGCAGGCCATAATGAGTGACCTGGTCTTTCAAACGGTACTCATCTATTTGGACGATTTGCTGGTGTACTCAAGTACGTTTGAGGGACACTTAGTGAGGCTTGAGACCGTGTTACAGAGGTTGAGGGAGGCCGGACTTAAGGTTAAGGTGGAAAAGTGCCACTTCCTGCAGTCTGAGGTAAAATTCTTAGGGCACGTGGTATCTGCTCAAGGGGTGTCTACAGACCCAGATAAAGTGAGTGCAGTAAGACAGTGGCCAGTCCCTAACACTCTGAAGGAGCTGCGGTCCTTTTTAGGATTCTGCAGCTATTATCGAAGATTCATTGAGGGCTTCTCCAAGGTGGCTGGTCCGCTTCATGATGTCGTAAACACTTGTGTTCACCAGGGGAGTGTTGCGCAAGCCAACAAGTTGTTTAAGGTCTCCTGGACAACGGAGTGCCAGCAAGCCTTTGAGCACCTCAAGGAGAAGCTCACCTGTGCTCCGACACTTGGCTATGCTGACTTCACCCTACCGTTTGTGCTGGAGACTGACGCCAGTAACCTGGGATTGGGCGCTGTGTTGTACCAGCAACAAGGGGGAAGTAAGACTGTGATAGCCTATGCAAGCCGGCGGTTGAGGGGCGCAGAGCGAAATGACAGGAACTACAGTAGTATGAAGCTGGAGCTCCTGGCACTCAAATGGGCTGCGGTGGAGAAGTTCAGGAGTTACCTG
This sequence comes from Barbus barbus, assembly GCF_936440315.1. NCBI lineage: Eukaryota > Metazoa > Chordata > Actinopteri > Cypriniformes > Cyprinidae > Barbus > Barbus barbus. The sequence goes on from NC_136750.1 coordinate 20,217,665, forward strand.
CTAGGATCCAAGTTTACTGTCCTAACGGATAACAATCCCCTCTGCCACCTCAATACGGCTAAACTGGGCGCCATCGAACAGAGGTGGGCTGCACAGCTTGCAATATTCGATTTCGAAGTGCTGTACCGCCCTGGGCGGTGTAACACCGCAGCTGACGCACTCTCTAGAAGACCAGGACTGGAGGGGATGGAGGTGGTAACTGAGGATTCGGAGTATGATGGCTGTGTGGCTATTTGCAGCGGGCTTCGTACAGGGACTGCAGTGGGAGTTGACCTGGCAGGGCTAGTGGCGAGTCCTAGAGAGGGAGAAATTGGACAGTTACAGGCAGCCATAGAGAATGAAGAGACAGGAGAGGAACACCTGGAGAATACCCCAACATTACCTGGATACACAAAGGATGAGCTTCGTCAGTTTCAGGAGGCAGATCCGACCATCAGTGTGTTCAAGAGGTTCTGGAACAAGAAGAGGAAACCCACAAATTGTGAGAGAAAGTACTTGTCTAGACCAGTGCGGTTGTTGTTTAAGCAGTGGGGCAGGATTCAAGAGAAAGAAGGGCTGATGTACAGAACCATTGATGATGTGTTCAATGGGGAATGCCTACAGTTGCTGCTCCCAGCATGTCTAGTCGAAATGGTGTTGCAAAGTGTCCATGACCAGATGGGGCATCAGGGCGTAGAGAGGACGCTGGGCCTGCTCAAGCAGCGTTGTTATTGGGTTGGGATGTATGACGCTGTGGATAAGTGGGTGAAGAAGTGTCAGCGCTGCGTGCTAGCCAAAATGCCACAGCCCAAGATTCAGGCACCTTGGACCCCATTCTTGGCTTCTCATCCACTAGAAGTGGTCGCTATGGATTTCACCACACTGGAGCCAGCGTCGGATGGGCAGGAGAACGTCCTGGTCGTGACCGATGTATTCACTAAGTTCAGCCAGGCGTTCCCTACTCGCAATCAGAAGGCAGACACTACTGCTAAGATCCTTCTGAAGGAATGGTTCCTCAAGTACGGTGTGCCTCAGCGTCTTCATTCAGACCAGGGGAGGAACTTTGAGAGTGCCGTTATTTCAGAGCTCTGTAAACTGTATGGGGTAAGAAAGTCCCGCACTACGCCACATCATCCCCAGGGAAATGCACAGTGCGAGAGATTTAACAGAACTCTGCATGACCTCTTGCGTTCCTTGCCACCTGAAAAGAAACGGAAATGGCCAGAGTACTTACCTGAGCTGGTGTACGCCTATAATGTGACACCTCATTCCTCCACCGGTTACTCCCCTTACTATATGCTGTTTGGGATGCAGCCACATTTACCAGTCGATGCATTGTTGGGCCAGGAGCCAGTGCCTGAGAAGGAGCCCGCCTGGTTGTCTGTCCATAAGGAGCGGCTTCGGGATGCTCATGCCCAGGCACGTGAGTACGCTGAAAGGAAGGCAGCAGACCGAGTTGCCAAGCGTGAGAGTAGGGTATATTGTCCAGAGGTGGCAGTTGGTCAGCAGGTGTACTTACGTTATCGTCCTCCAGGACGGAACAAGATACAGGATGCCTGGGCACCCACAGCCTATAAGGTGGTGGAGGTGCATGGTACGACCTACACTGTGGAGCCAGTAGGAGACGGTCCTGCAAAAAGAGTACATAGATCAGACATTAGGCCCTGTCCGAGACCAGTCCCAATGCCACGGAGAAAAGTGAGACCTGTAGAAGAAGCACCTACCTCAGTATTGGTGGATGAGATGCCTTCTTTAGATGCGGAATGTGTGCTTGTGGAAGAAACCAGATGGCCTGAGGAGGACCCAGAGGATCCAGTGCTTGAGGAGTCACAACAGCCAGATGAGGAACCAGACAGTTGTGCTGAGGGGGGATTTGAAGAAGCACAGGAAAGATATGATGATGCACAAGTGAATAATGAGGCGAGTGTTGTTGGAGAGCCCTCTCTGCCTGATACGGAGAGAACTGATTCACTTTCAGACGTGGTGTTGACCAGACCAGTCCCTGTTCCCCGAAAGCCTAGGGCAGAGAGTATTCATGTGGATGCGCCCCTTCCTACACCACGCAGAACTCAGCGTTCAACTGCTGGTGCTCACAGTAACCCAAACAGACTGCCTAAATCCGCTTGTAATGCTGTGTCTTTCAGTCCCGATGTCCTTTCCCAAGTGTTAGCGGGCATGGTCTTGTATACGTCCAGTAAGCTACAAGGAGTAGTGAATGATTAAAGGGTGTTTGCAGTCATCGAGGACGTTGACTGTAGGCAGGGGAGAGTGTGACCGGGGCAAAATTCACCTTATACTTGGTTAAGTTTCACAGTAATTCATCTTTGTTGCTTTAACTAAGTTATGTGCGCTGTCCCCTTTAAGAGTTCGTGCATGCGCTAGAGTGAAGTGCACGTCAGATTGGAAGAGAGCAAAGTTAGATGCAGGAGTTACACAGAGGAAGATATAGTTGATAAAACTGTTAAAGAGAGGAAATTTCCAGCTTTATTTCAACTTGTGAGTGTGTGGTGACTACAGTTGTGTGGTTTTATTTAGTGGATGGTTTAGTTTGCCGATCATACAAGCATTCTGTTCCTGCACGTGAGAGATCGCCCGTGGGGGAGGGGAATTCAGATCACGTTGACGGAGATTGAGCGTGAGTTAACCTAAGATATGTTGTAAGATTTGTTAAAATGTTAAATAACTCTGCTTATTTCATATATCAACTGAACATGCAGTAACTCTTGTCCTTTATACTGTGTTAGAGGGGAGAGAAACGATACGTAAGATCACACAAGTGCCAATTACCACGTGAGCTTTTTCTGTGTGCTTCAGAGGCTTAATAAGAGTGAGTTTTGTTCATTTTATTCTAAAGTGTTTCTGTATATTGCATGAAAAGGATTGTACCCTGTGTAAAGTGTGTACTGTTATCTTTAGTTTATTTACCGATTAATATGCTCAAAACAAGATAAACGTGAACTGTGTATAAAGTAGGTGCTGCATTCATGTGGTGAAATGTGCTGATTGCTCATATTCTGTGTTCTATTTGTTTTATTAGGCACAAACAGGCCACTGCCGTTGTTTTGTACACCCTTTATAAGTTTTGTAACCTGGTTTGCACTGGTTTAAGTTGAATGGGGCTTGTGAATTGGAGTTTTTTATTTGAGATTGCATGAAGAACACTTTTTCATATTATTGCTTACTATTTTACTTCTTGTACCCATTGTAGAAAAGTGGGTGTTTGTCTTTGTTTTCGTTTCTGTTTTGTACAATTTTTCTCATCTAATTGGATTAGAATCTCCAAATCTTGTCCCCCCACAAAACATTAATGCTGAGTCCCTTTTTCAGGCTCAGTCAAGAATAAAAGAATCCTTTTGCTAGATGTCTTGGCTTTGTCTTTTCCCTTAACATATAATAAGGACGTCAAGCCGGCCACATATATATATATATATATATATATGAATGAATGATGCGTTTATATAGAGCTTTATTGTGTATTGCTCTACATCCAAAGTGCTTTACAATCATGTGGGGGGTCTCTCCTCAACCACCACAAGTGTGCAGCATCCACTTGGATGATGCGATGGCAGCCACAGTTCAACGGCGCCAGTGCGCTCACCACACACCAGCCACATACGGTATATATATATATATATATATATATATATATATATAACTTTTATTTATCAGATGAACACAAACTAAGATCTATATCATCTAAACTAAATCATCTCTCTTCATATAAGACAAGTATGGGACGTCCAAAAAGGACACTTCAAAAACTACATAAAGTGAATATGACAGTAACTCATACAACCCCTGTTAATGAATCAATATTTTAAACTTGACCGTCGTGTTCACTTTGTGTGGTTTCTGAAGTGGTCCTGTCTCCTTGCATTACACAGACTAAAAATATTTGCTTCTGTTCATCTGAAGAAAGAAAGTCATAAACATCTGCATGGGACGACATGAGAATCTTAGTTTTTGGGTGAACTATCACTTTTAATAAGAATGGGATGACGAGCTTAGAAACATATTGAATTAACGAGGAGAGTCATAAAATTAAAACATACAACATTAACATTTTGAAAGGCCACTTTTTTGTGTTTTCTATGTCACTGGTCTAAAAGGATAATTAATCTTTTAATTGTTTATTTGGGGCGTTTTTATTTGGGCTTTTTCTCAGCAAATATCACTACATAATTATTAGTGACTAATTATATGAATTAATGAGCAAATTATGTAATTATTAAGACTGAAATATTAATTGAGACTCCAAATTCCTACTCAATGTGTCACATAATGACATTAAAACAACTTACCCACTACCTGGTAAGAACATCACAACATGAATTACAATTAAGTAAACATAATGTTCATTTAAACACCTATTTGTAACAAAAATAATAAATCCCACAAAAATATTAATTATATTTAAATTTTCATCACTGATTTTATTTGCACTCAATCTTGTGCATTCAGCCAATATATAACACAGCTAATGGCTCTATCAAAACAGAAAGAATAATGAATAAACGTTTTGGGGGAAAAAACTACTTTGCTACCTCAACATGCTTCCTCTGATTTGATGGTGAACTTTTGAAGCCATACATTTACCCGATGAAAGTCATAACTGAAGTAGAACTGTGTGCTTGATGCATGAAAACAATGATCATTGGTTCTCACGTCAAGCACCCACTTTTGAGCTTCCGTTTACCATATTTAATGTGCATAAGATAAAATAAAAATGTAATGTAGGCTACTTTTTAAATTTAAATAAAATTGTAAGGAGTAAAAAGTACAGTTTTTTCTTCAGAAATGTAATCAAGTAAAAGCACAAGTAGTCAGTTTAAATTGTACTTGAATAAAGTAAAAATCCCCCAAAATAATACTTAAGTAATCAAGTAAAATTACTCAAGTATTTTATACCTAATCCACATGATCCACACTAACTTTCAGTAGGTAGTAGGCTATAACATGAATCACCTGTAACCATAGAGACTACTGTAAGTAGGATTTTAAAGAAATAACGTCCATAACTAATGTATCTCAGCTGACAAAGTTATATCATAGGCCCAGAGACTTAATCGAGACGCGAGTACATCTTAATTTACTGAAAACAGCTTTTAGTTTGTTCGTTTGTTTTTTACCTGTAGAATACAGCATTTGGTCCACGCAGAAGAAGAGATGAGATCAGCTCCGGAGGAAGACTGCATCTGAAATCTTAAGATGCCACACTACTCATATTTCTATCTCCGTAAGTACGAAATTCTACACGAAGGATCGTAACAAACACGGGGCGCACGGTGTGTTAACGCATTTAAAGACATAACTTAAAACTAGTAGGCCAGTGCGATCCGTTCACACAACACATGACGTTTACCGAAAATTTAACAGTTTGGTCATAAAATCTGGTTGTCTCTTGCTAATAACCGATTATGAGTAAACGTAATAGTATTTTATAGGGCTGACAACTTTATTCTCGTGCTGTCGTGTAAACGTTTTCTTCAGGCATTCTTCCAAACTTTTAATAACAGACAATGAAATACCATATTAGGGCTTACATTTTGAGTCACTTTTATATAATAATGTTCAGATGTTTCACTGTAGCGGGTAACATTTTTGCTAACATACCATAGGTTTTGATTATCTTTTACAGTCTAATAACAAAATAGCCTTTATCAAAGGGGTCTTTCGGTTACTAATCCTTCACTTCGCCAAGTTAGTTAGCCTGAGGTCATATATAGAAATTTGGGTTGTTGTTTGGCAGTTAATATGTTCTATGCGATTAAATCATTTTCATTTTGTTCACCAATGAATATCATCATGTACATTCATGCATACTATGAACATTTAATTGGTCTCTGTGGCTGAATGTGCCTCATGAAAGTATGGGGGAGCCCCATGTGACGAACAGCGCCATCTGCCGGAAGCAGCGGAAAAAACATAGGCCATAGCTCATTTTGTGCTGGAGTCCGTTTTTCAACCTTTATTGCTTCGTAATTTAAAAATATTTTAACTTTTAAACGAGAGTAAAGCAATGTATCTGATCACATCTGATTACATTGTGAGATTACATTTTGGTCAATATTGACACAATTTTTGTACTGATCAGTGTCATGCCCTTCTGAGGAAAAAAAGCAAACTTAACCTCAGCTGGTTTGCTGGTCCTAGCTGGTCTGTTAGCTGGTTTCAAAAGGGTCTGGGGTACCACCTGGTCAGGTAGAGAGACTAACCAGTAAACCAACTAAGACTGGTTTAAAATGTTTTCAGCAGGGTAATTTGCCATTATTATCCACGGGGACTTGTTACCCTGAAGGAACCTGATTTTAAGTAGAACAGTATTGGTAGTTGATTGTGTGGTTTTAGCCTCCAACATTTTGTCTCTAAAAACAGTTTTTAATGTCCTCAGTACACCACATCACAAGCATAAAAGAAATACAGTGGCATTCTATGCTTAAAAGCAGCTGGGTTTGTTGTCTTAGGCAACTTTTTGTTTGAAAATTTCTCTGACTTAATTCCAAATCTGATGAATAATAGAATAAACAAACATCCAATTTATTAATCAAGACCTATATTACCCCAGTGCCCCAAAAACTACTAAACGGTCCTGAAATTGAGCTCCACAAACCAACCGATCCAAACCAAAATTCAAGTCATGGCTCTGGAGCAAGAGTCAAATCTGCAATAGGGAAAAGGATATTTCATACGACAGCCATCCATGGGCCTCCAACAACAACACCTCAACACACAGAGGAAATTCTCCCCCGTCCAGGGCTCGCTGCTGGAACACAGCATCCGCTTAATCCTGCGCTATAATGAGCTCATTTCACAATGTCATTTGCAGCCTTTTCTTTCTGCTATTACAGTCAAACTGAACTCCATTATCTCCAGGGTTACAGTAAAGAAAACAATCACATAGATCCCATTTCCACAAGTTTGTGTAATCCTCCGCATTTGTCAAACAGCAGTAGTTTGTGTATATGTATTTTGCAGGTATATTCAAGTGTCATAAACTTCACTGACTGGATTTTGGATTGCTTTTTAAGAGGGCTATTTAACTTTGGAAAGCTCGGGGACCGCAAAGCAGGATTTTTATAATATTTGTTTTATATTAACTTGGTGAGTACATTGTGTAGTATGCTGAATTGCTAAAATCTTATATAATTTCATATCACAGTAATGGTATATATCTTGAAATAGTTATTTTTTTCAGGATATTCAATCACAAAAACAATTATTTCATAATTACAATATACAATAATGCCATTAGAAAATGAAAATTCTGTTGTGATTTATTCTCCCTCTTGTTATTCTAAAACTGCATAACTTTCTTCTGTGGAACACTAAAGAAGATATTTTGATAAATGTTGGTTAACAGCTTTGGTGACCAATGACCTCCAGTGTATGAAAAAATCGTCAAAATATATTATTTAATGTTCCACAGAAGAAATGAAGTTTTGGAACAACATGACAGAGAAAAAATATTACAGACATTTTTATCATTTTTGAGTGAACTATCCCTTTAAATCTTCTCAATGGAGCTTTAATCAGATTATTCAGTTTACTTTTACTCAAATATAAATATTTATAAATATTTATTAATTGAATTTATTTAATCCCTTTCTTCTTTTATCCAGGCATTGTCAAAAAAACTAACCGCAAACCCATCTCCTGAAAGCATCTGATGAGAGGAGATGGCCGCCCAAGACCCAGCACTTAAGCCGAGGTGACAGTGAGTCTGAAAGACATGATGCAAGTCAGAGAAAATTGGAGATAAACAGATAAAAGAATGCACTCTCTCCTGGACACAGCAGGAAGCAGAGGACAGGAAATAAACCTGTATTTAAGCTGATTACCTGCCCAGTGCCCCAGGCCCTCTTAGTAGCTCCACACTGCCCGGCCCCTCTACATCCACCGCTGTTAATTAGAGTTGTGCTCAGGGGGAAAAAGGCTGCCTTGTCAGCCTGGCAAGAGTGTTAGTGATGGCTGGTTGGAGGGGGATATGCAGGGGCTCTTAATTGGGTCTGTATGCTGTATCAGTGGCTGGCTTGAGCATTGGTGATGATTGCCATGAGCAGGTGGCCATGGTGGCAGCTCCACACAGGCTGTCCCAGGCCAGCATGTCTGTTCTCGTCAAGACCCGGAACATTGAGCAGACAGCTCTCACTCATTACCCCAAACCTGCGCACCCCTCGTTGCTTAGCAACCAAACCCGTGGCCCCTCCACAACACTTCCTCCAGCAGGGCCAAAATCTACTCAACAGTTGCTTTGCATCTGCAGGCCTTCCAGAATGTCCTTTTCTATAAAAGATGGTCGTGGGTGAACCTCGGCTTCAACGTTCATGCAGGTTTGGGTATGAGGGTGAGTAAATGATGACAGAAATATATTTTTGGGTGAACTATCGCTTTAACAACCAAGCTGGGGGACAAGAAATTACAGTGTCACAGCAGATGAAGTACTTCTCCATATCCTACTTTCTTTTCTTTTTTTTGCTCTGCGACGCCTTACATGATAGGCTTTTACTCCTCGATGTGTGCGTGCCTCCAGACATGCCAAAACTAGAAGTCATATTCCATGACTTGTGCGATTGAGATCAGTCTGATAACACCTTGTCGAACACACACAGGAATTGTTAAGATCTTGAAAGCATTCTTGTGAAATCTGCAGCCGTCTCTGTTTGGCACAGATCACCCCCAGATTACGGTAGATATCTTGGAAAAAAAGAAAGGGCTTACTTACAGAACCACCCTTCTTGTGACTTCAACCTCAAAACAAGAAGATCTTGATGGACCAGGCCATGTGACCAGAGAAAGCATAAAACATCTTCCTGACCATGTAAACATCCAGTATTGTTTGAGTGAAATGAAAAGAGACAGAGTAGACCCACGGCTCCAGAAATACCTCCGAACTCATTGGAGAGAGGCAACTGTTGGTTTTGGGATGACCACATGACATCTGCTGCTCAGCCAGGCACATGAACTTAATTTATTTTTCCATATTTTTATATTAAATCAATCCATTAGAAAAATCAAAGTCACACAAGTACCAGGGAGGTAGTGGGGGAAGGGCCTCAGCGGATAAAGCTGATGAAAATGTCATGAGTGAATGGAAGTTTGGAAATGAGCTGTAAAAGACTCAATCGTTTAGAAATCTCATTTGACTTTAGCATGGCTTAGGAAAGTGGTATTTGGTGGCATCCAGCCCAGGCAGGGAAATGGCAGGAAATGACATCAGCTGTTGAGTTGCGCAGGGCTGTGCTTGTTTAACGGGCTTTGGAAATAAATGGACATTTTACAGGCTTCACACCTACAGCGTATGATTGTGCTGCTTGCTGTGGCATTGAATGTATGTTGACATTATTGCATACCGTACAAAAATTTTATGGTGCTGTATTTAGGTTATAAGATGCAAGCATTCCAATAGTGATGACAGATTGGAGCGAAAACATATTGCATATTGAATTCTGAATGCGTTAATGCATAACCTCCAGAAAGTAATCATCTGTAACTTATAATGATCTGTCTCCTCGCTATGTCTGCAGGTTTTTGTTTATCTTGTTTTGTTGGTAATGTGGCTTGTCCTCTCATATTGGTAGGGTGAATTGGCAAACAGTTCCTGTAAATCAAAATCAATTTTTGCTTTTTAAATGCACTTTGCGAACTAGGGCTTGGTTAAAGTGTAGTGTAGTCCAATTCACCGACAAATGACTTTTATGATCTGGTTCTGTTTCATGAAACAAAAACAAACTGTAATTAAATTCATGAACAAATGACTCTTTTGAGCCAGTCATTTAAATCCCACTGAATGAACTAATTGAATCCATCATAGCAGCTACTGAATCAACCACTGAATCACCAAGTTATCATTACTTTTAGTTGTGATGTATTTTAATATATTACTGGATGGCCTGATGGAATATTATTGTAAATATAAATATTACTTGCTCTTTCACTTAAATGACTTTCCCTTTCCATTCCCACTTTTCACTATCCAATCAATTTCTAGTAAGTAAAATCAATATTTCCTTGCCGAATATTCTACTGCACTCATAAATATGTCACATTACAGAAGTTAAAAGTAAATTGGTTGCAAAAAGCAATTCACATGGACTTTAACTGTGGTCTGTGAGTGAGTCAGTGAAATGTTGTCTTTTGGACTTGCTAAAGGTCAGTGTTAACTTAGCAGCCCACCCCTCGGGGCTTAACGTTAATATAATAATCCAAACTGGATTCCTGTAGCTTCAGAGCTGAGTTCTCCGTTGGATCAGTGTGTGCGGTTTGGGAGGAATCCACACGGAACCCAAACGGACCTGCTGTAACACACACACCCTGTTGTATGGCAACGGACCCACTGGAATTCCCCTGGCTGATCATTTGTCACGGGTTGAGTTTCGCACGGCTGGAATTTCACAGTTTGCACATGCAGAATATCAGACAAGATGTGTGATGTTTCTGCAGCTCAGGGCTGCCTGTGTGCCGTGTCGATCAAAGTGCGCAATGCCACTGTTACACTGTTCACACACAGCTGTGTGTTCATCGGGGTTGAACTTGGGCTGCAGGTGCTAGACCTCAGTGTGGAAGTGTTTGTAAATGAATGGTTTTGTCAATGTGTTCACACATTCCCCCTGGAGCTAATGCAGACTATCACCCCTATAGTTACAGTGTACAGACTCAAACCACACAACCAACGCAGGTCTTCCATGCCTACCGGTCAACATTATTCAGGTATGACACACAACGCTCAGTAACTCTTTTCCACCTTCAGAAGTTTCGCTCAACCAGATCATTTCATTACACAAATCAGTCAGCACTGTAGAATTCACACCTCTCTGTTCTCCCGCTTATTTGTCCCTGTAGTCCTAACATCAATAATGCTTTCCCATTTGCTAGTTCATGACATTGTTGAAGCTTTCATCAATCCAATTGAACTCTAAAGTGAGAAAAGTTCTTTATTTTGTCAAATGTAAGCGTATGTGTTCTTAAGGGAATTACTGCTTCAGGATTGAGGCCATGGCCCTAGAAGATATAACAAATGACAACAAGAAGAGAGGAATACCTGGCGGTCCACTCCAATGTACTGTGTTAATATGAAGGAATTTTCTGTGTTGATTTTTCACATTAGCCAGATTTTAATTACGCATTGCATTTAGTTGTGTTTTAGGTCTAAGTAAGTGTCCAGGACCTTAACGGATAATGGCAGAAAATTACCAGAGCCTTTTCCATTTTTCTTTGGATTTTTTTTTCCAACAGAGTCTCTCTAAAAGTAACATGAAATGGGACTCTCCTTCAATATTTGATTTAGATGATAAGTTTAGAGAAACTATCATTAATAATTGTCAGAGGAAGTAAGATACAAGGTTTTATATACTACCGTTCAAATAAATAAACTTAAATAAATTGACAATTTTATTCAGCAAGGCTACATTGATTTGATCAAAAGTGACAGTTAATACATTTGTGATGTCACAAAAGATTTCAATAAATAAAAGGAAGATTTTAATAAATGTTATTTTAATTCATCAAAAATATTGAAACAAATATAGCAGGGTTCAAACTGAAATGTTAAACAGCACAACTGTTTTCAACACAGATAATGATAAGAAAAGTTTCTTGAGCATCAGCATATTAGAATGATTTCTGACTGGAGGAATGACTGCTGAAATTTTAGCTTTTCCATCACAAATTATTTAAAAATTAAATAATTGAATTAATTCATTAAAAAGAGAAAAACTGTTATTTTAAATAAATAATGTAAAAACCTTTCACACTATGTTTATACTGTATTTTTGATCAAATAATATTTGAGGAGCATAAGAGTCTTTTACTCAAAAACATTTCAAAAGTCTTTCGACCGCAAATTTTGAACAACATACGTTTTAAGTCCTTATAAAAATAGTTAAACCAAACCATCTGCATAGCTTTCTCTTTCTTTCTTCCATAGAACACAAAAGGTGAATTTTTGATGAATATTCTGACTATTTTTCTTCAGTATAATAAAAGTGAACGAGGACTGGATCTGTCATGCTTCAAAACGGCCAAAAAAGGACTATGAATGTTTTTTTAAATCCAAATGACTTATGCGTTATGTCGCAAGTCTTCTGAAGCCATAGTATATAGCTCTGTGTGAGAAATAGGCACACTTATGGGGAAATTAGAAAGGTTGAGTTCATACACGTATCGTTCTTTTGTATAAAATCTTTTAAATTAATTTTTGGATCCAGTTTTCAAAACCCGTCTGAATGATTTTTACTTATTGGAATGATCTGGTTCTTTAAAAAAATAACTCAGCGACTCAATGACTTGGTTAAAGTAGTTAATAGCTCATTAGAGTAAATTTACTTTTATGCTTCATGGAAGAAAGAATATCATAAAGGTTTGGAGCAACATGAAGGTGAGTAAATGATGACAGGATTATTATTTTGTTCGAACTCTTGCTTTTAACATTGCAATGCAAAATCTGTGGGGGTTTTTAACTATACATTTGTACATTCTAAAGAAAACTCACAAAGGACAGACACCTGACCTTTGACTGAAATTTGACATTTGGCTAAATAGACCCTTTCTTACCCTTTCCAAGGGTGGGTTTATGTTTTATAGTTTCCTAATTCCTCCTTTCCTCTCCTCTGACGTTCAGAAGAAAGAGAATATATAGAGTTAAAATTTCCCTCCAAAAATCTTTCAGCACTCCACTCAGCCATGTATGCAGAATGCTATCTGGAAGGCCTTCACTTGAATAGGGGAAGGAAAAAACAGACTTGTAATGAATTATTGATGTGAGAGAGAAGGAAGAAAAGAAAACAAAGACAAACCAAAACAGCAAGAATTATGTCTTGTGTGCCATGCGGCTCTTACGTGACCGAGCCGTTTAACACGAAATGCCACTGAAGGTGAACTGCTCTGAAACATGTAAACAAGCAGGCAGATGAGGGGAAATGGGCCTGAATGACTGTGTAAGTTAACCACACCAGAGCTCCACAGGGCAAAAGCCACAGAGCCAGTCTGAGAAGGGTTTGGGATTTCACTCACCCCAGCTCTTCTTAAAAAACAGGCCTCCAAGAGCAGGATTGCTGCATACGGGTGGTCAGTTCGTTTAAAAGTTTCAGCTGTGAGCACAGCAGTTCTCCAGTGACTGGCTTTGGATGCTAGTTTAGGCTCTCTCTCCTTCTTGAACCACATCAGATCAACAACAGTCCAAACATGCACACAAACCGCATGCGTGATCTGAGGCATTCCCGCGGCTGTAACGTAAAGAAGCTATTTCCATTTAGTCCAGCCTAAATCAACAGGCCTTTTTACTGTGGTCGCTGTTCATATGAACATATTGCCAGAATATGACCATGCATCATTTGCGCTGCTTTGATTAGTGCTCTCCTCCACCCTAAGTTTGTTTAGTGTAAGAGTTTGTCATTGACTTACATTTGAGTGATGCTATCAGAATTAAAAGCTTGTCAACATCCAATCACATCAGTCCTTTGTTCTCTCAATAATGCCAGCATGCATTCCTTTGTAAATTACCACATTTTAAGGTTTAGGAACATCACTAATGAATCTCCAGTGCAGAACATACCGTGACTTGTATATTCGGTTTCCTGAACAAACGACTCTTATAAGCTGGTGGTTCTTAGTAAATTCAAAGCAAATTGTTTTTGTGAGACAATTCTTAGTGAATCAAAAACATGCATCGTGACCACTGTAGTGCGAGTGGTTCTTGTGCAAAAGATTCCTATGAGCCAGTTCTATTTATTGAATTCCAAACATATAATGCGACCAGAGTAGTGCAATTTCCAAGCAAATTGTTCTTAAGAGTTAGATCTTTTAAGTGAATGAAAAACATACAGCACGACCAGTATAGTGCATGTGATTCCTGTGCGAATGATTTGAATGAAAAATACACAGTGTATATAATGCTGTCTGATTCCCAAAGGAATGAGTCTTGTGACTCTTGTGTAAATCAAAACAAAAGCGCTCAAGTCAGATTCTCAAAGGAATGATTCTTAGAAGACACTTCTTCTTGGTTAAACATAATGTAATGGAGCCAACAGGACATGAGGCGAGCGGATCCAAGTGCAAGCTTTTATTTGTGAACATAGTCAAAACACAAGCAGGGTCAAACAACAGCAAGCGGGTACAGCACAGGCAAGACACAAGAGTAATCGTAGGGCAAGCGTGGGTCTTTGATCGGCGAACAATATCCAGAGGGCTTGACAAGAGGGGTAGTCCGATAACGTGAGCAATAATCCAGACGAGGAACAAACAGAGTCCGAGCAGCGAAACCAGGGTTAATCCAAGGGACACGAGCAGGAATCAGGAAACAGGAAACAAGATGACATAAAAATGACAAGACTAAACTAGAACTAGAAATTAGGCTCAGCAAAGCAACTATTACTTTGAGAGTGATAAACGCAGAATACTAGAGACTAAACAGAAAACACACAAGGAAAGGCTTGGTACAGTAGCTAACACTAGGAGAGTGCTAAGCGCTAGACAATACTCGGCAACTAGATCAGGATCTGAGTGTGTTTTATGTAGTGTGTGCTCTTAGGTGTGCGTGTGATTGGTGACAGCTGTGTGATCAGTGCATTCAGCTGTGTATGTGCAATCAGTGCAATCAGCTGTGTGTGTGTCATCAGTGCAATGGATGATGGGAAATGCAGTCCAGTGTGATGTGTGGTGTGAGAGTCAATATGATGGAGAGGCCACCTCTTGTGGCAGTTGAACAAAAGACCACAAACCAGAACAATACTAGAGACTAAACAGAAAACACACGGAAAGGCTTGGTACAGTAGCTAACACTATAGCCCCTTTCACACTGCACGTTGGTCCCGGAAAATTGCCGGAAAATTGCTGGAGTGCCTTCTGTGTGAATGCAAACACGTCCTGGGATTGATTCCGGGATCGATCCCGGGTTGGGGACCTAGTAACATTGCCGGGTTCAGTCCCGGAAGGAGCGCTGTGTGAACAAAAGCCAGAACCAATGCCGTAAAGGCTGATGATGCGCGTTATCATGCGACTCTTTTACTGGGTGTTTTGAAGGCAGATCAACATTCACACAACGAAAAATGTGTAAACTGGAATGAAGCAGCGATCGGAGCTCCTCACTATCCGCACTGAAGCTGAAATCGTTCACCAGTTTAGTGAAATTGTGCGCGGCGCATTATACACGTCACATGAAATGTCACGTGTCTTTACGGGATCTTTGCGGGTTGTGTGTGAACGCATGCACAGATTCCGGAAAATCACTGGCAGTGTGAATGAACCAAAATCAAACAATCCCGGGATGATTCCCGGAACACATTACCCATGTATTTTCTGGAATCTCTGTGTGAAAGAGGCTTAGGAGAGTGCTAAACGCTAGACAATACTTGGCAACTGGATCAGGATCTGAGTGTGTTTTATGTAGTGTGTGTAATAGCTCTTAGGTGAGCGAGTGATTGGTTACAGCTGTGAGATCAGTGCATTCAGCTGTGTATGTGCAATCAGTGCAATCAGCTGTGTGTGTCATCAGTGCAATGGATGATGGGAAATGCAGTCCAGTGTGATGTGTAGTGTGAGAGTCAATATGATGGAGAGGCGACCTCTTGTGGCAGTCGGACAAAAGACCACGAACCAGATTCGTGACACACAAACAGCACGACCAGTGAAGTCAAATTTACTGAATTTCAAGTTATTTCCTATGGCAACATGTATACATTATTTGTTTGACTGTCATATTTGGCATTTTAATATAAATAAATTGAGAAAAGAACAAATGAAATTTGTTACCCCTTTTTTGTTTGTTTTTTTATAGCTTTTTTTATATACACTGAACACAATTATAAATGCAACACTTTTGTTTTTGCCCCCATTTTTCATGAGCTGAACTCAAAGACTCAAAGAGCATGATTATTGCACAGGTGTGCCTTAGGCTGGCCACAATAAAAGGCCACTCTAAAATGTGAAGTTTTATCACACAGCACAATGCCACAGATGTCGCAAGTTTTGAGGGAGCGTGCAATCGGCATGCTGACTGCAGGAATGTCCACCATAGCTGTTGCCTGTGAATTGAATGTTAATTTCTCTACCATAAGCCGTCTCCAAAGGCGTTTCAGAGAATTTGGCAATACATCCAACCGGCCTCACAACCGCAGACCACATGTAACCACACCAGCCCAGGACCTCCACATCCAGCATCTTCACCTCCAAGATCGTCTGAGACCAGCCACCCGGACAGCTGCTGCAACAATCGGTTTGCATAACCAAAGAATTTCTGCACAAACTGTCAGAAACCGTCTCAGGGAAGCTCATCTGCATACTCGTTGTCCTCATCGGGGTCTCGACCTGACTGCAGTTCGTCGTCATAACCGACTTGAGTGGACAAATGCTCACATTCGGTAGCGTCTGGCACTTTGGAGAGGTTGAACGGATGAATCCCGGTTTTCACTGTACAGGGCAGATGGCAGACAAACAAACACAGGTGCATTTTATTGTTGGCATTTTGAATGCACCGAGATACCGTGACGAGATCCTGAGGCCCATTGTTGTGCCATTCATCCACGACCATCACCTGAAAACATCCCAGTTCTTGCATGGCGAGCATACTCACCGGACATGTCGCCCAATGAGCATGTTTGGGATGCTCTGGATCGGCGTATACGACAGCGTGTTCCAGTTCCTGCCAATATCCAGCAACTTCGCACAGCCATTGAAGAGGAGTGGACCAACATTCCATAGGCCACAATCAACAGCCTGATCAACTCTATGCGAAGGAGATGTGTTGCACTGCGTGAGGAAAATTGTGGTCACACGAGATACTGACTGGTTTTCGGACCTCCCTAGACCCCCCAATACAGTAAAACTACACATTTTAGTGTAGCTTTTTATTGTGGCCAGCCTAAGGCACACCTGTGCAATAATCATGCTGTCTAATCAGCATCTTGATATGCCACACCTGAGGTGGATAGATTATCTCGGCAAAGGAGAAGTGCTCACTAACACAGATTTAGATTTGTGAACAATATTTGAGAGAAATAGGCCTTTTGTGTACATAGAAAAAGTCTTAGATCTTTGAGTTCAGTTCATGAAAATTGGGGGCAAAAACAAAAGTGTTGCGTTTATAATTTTGTTCAGTGTATTTAGAAAGAATTATTAAATTGCATTTATGACATTTCTAAAAACATTAAGGACATATTTTGCAAGAATTGTATTACATTTATTTCTGGTATGTTGACTTAAAAATAAAGGTCCTTCACGATGCCATAGAAAAACTTTTTTGTCTAAATGGTTCCATTAATAACCTTTAACATCTGAAGAACCTTTCTGTTTCATAAAAGGTTCTTTGTGGTGAAAGAAGGTTCTTCAGATTCTAAAAAGGTAAGAAAGAGATGGTTCTTTAAAGAACCTTTGACTGAATGGTTCTTTGTGGCACCAAAAATGGTTCTTTTAAGCACCTTTATTTTTAAGAGTGTGGCCTGCTGGAGGAAGTAAATTCAACAAGTTATTGATTGAGGGATGGTGGGTGGATTAACTGATTGATTGATTGATTGATTGATTGATTGATTGATTGATTGATTACAAAAAATTGTTAATTAAACTGTGATGGAACGCCGATAGTCGAAAAGAATAGTCCGCCCAAAAATGTCTGTCATTAATTACTCACCCTCATGTCGTTCCAAACCTAAGACTTTAAGATCTTCAGAACACAAATTAAGATATTTATGATGAAATCCTAGAGCCTTCTGACACTGCATAGACAGCAACACAATTGGCACATTCAAGGCCCAGAAAGGTAGTAAGGACATCGTTAAAATAGTCCATGTGACATCAGTGGTTCAACCTTAATTTTATTAAGCTACAAGAATACTTTTTGTGCGCAAAGAAAACAATTTTCAATTCTATTCAATGATTTCTTCTCTTCCGGGTCAGTCTCCACCGCTATTCACGAGAGTACCACAACGCATGCGTGTGAAACAAAGGTCATACAGGTTTGGAACAACATGAGGGTGAGTAATTAATGACAGAATTGAAATTTTTGGGTGAAATATCTCTTTAAGAGGCATCTCCCATCCCTACTAAATCCCAAATAAAAGCAACACATTAAAACGTATATTTCTGAAGAAGCTTGTTAGTTAAAATTCGGAGTCATTGGGAGAAAGTAAGCTTGTCGTATCTGATTTTTTTTAGTGGCGGGACTCCTGATTCGTACATACCCTGTGAGAACTGGTGCTGACAGACACAGACCACTCTGCTGACCAAGTCGCATTTCTGTGGTTGTTCTGATGATGGTCTGAGACTCTTTTATTAATCGTGATCTTTGATGTCATCATAACCCACTGCAGGAACTCAAAGCAGGTAATTCATCTGGTGTGAAAATTGCAGCACACATAAAGAAGCCCACTGTATTCACACATCCGCACTCGCCCAGTTTCGGCATGGACTTTCAAGGCCACACCTTGAAAGTGAAACCAAAAATTGCTGAAAAAAATAGAATTCCCTCCAAAAAACCAGGCCCTTGTTTGCGGTTCATACAGAATTAATGCTCCAGTTCAGAACAGTGGCCAATATATGGAGTCCTTTGAGGACAATTGTGTTCATGTAGTTGTATACGTGCAGAGGCGTATATGGCCGAGACTTGAGATGTGTGCGTGTCTGAATGCATGCAAGTCGATATGTGTAGAAGGAAGAGTGAACGGATGGGAAAGGTGAAGGTTGAGACGGAGCTTTGAAAACAAAGAGTCTGAAGTCTCCCCACACACACTTTTCCTTTTCCTTGGAGCACAGGGCTCCTTCCACCATTATGGGCTCAAGGGGTAACATCCTGGACATTATGGTTTTGTTTGTTGGTGTATTTTCATTTATAGAATAGATTTTGTGAGAAAAAAGTGCTGGGGCTATGGTAAACAGCATGTTCGGTCTGATTTTGTATAACTGCATTGTACATATTGTCGGTTCTTCCTTACAAATAAACATCTTTTGAATGAGAGAGCAGATAGAGAATATGAAATTGGATTGTTTGACAAGAGTGACCACATACTTTGGCACTGTTACCAGTTTGATATAAGAAACAATGACAAGAATATGGCTCCCATGTTAAGCTATTGGGGCTTGGGATACTCAAAAATTTATTTTTTTTCTTCACCACTCCCACTCCATTCCTTCTCTTTCATGAATACTTTATCTCCTTATCTTGCAATGTATATATTTCTTATTTCATTGCTTTTTTGAGGCCTCCATCACTGTTGCCTTGTGAAAATGAGTCACAACTTCCTGACTTGAATGTCCAAAGGTCAATCCCGCTGACTCGATCTGATTCCCTTTCCCCCTTTCCCTTTTGTGAGGCCCCTCAAACAGCACGCCCAGCTCCGCATTCCTCAGCCATACAGCACCTTCAAACAGAGCGGCGCTGGGCTTGAAGCAGCCCCCGCAGCACTCATCCAGCCAGCTCGAGGAAAGGTCTCACTGCGAGAAAATGCAGGCCAGCAGCAACCCGGCCCCTGTGATGACAGGGAGAAGGCAACTGGGGGTTCTGCGGGGCACAGATTGGTATATGCAGCACATTAGTCGTCTGAGCCAGAGTCCACAGTTAAGCCCACCATGAGAATATCTTGAATATCTCACAAAGCCTGTCATGATTGGTCTTGGTTACATATTGTATTTCATCCCATTATAAAACATTTTAATAAAAATTTTAGTTCATTAAGATGTGTGTGTGTGTGTGTGTTTGTGTGTGTGTGTGTGTGTGTGTGTGTGTGTGTGTGTGTGAGTGTGTGTGTATATATATATATATATATATATATATATATATATATATATATGTATGTATATATATATATATATATATATGTATATATATATATATATGTATGTATGTATATGTTTCTTTTTCTTTAGTTTCTTTTCTATTTTGATTTTTAATTATGCTTATCAGTTTTTTATAATTAAAAAACATTAAGGCTCTGAAATGTAATTTTATTTTACTTCATATTATGTATATTATTTTGTTATTATATATTTTATATTCTTGCATATGTTATTTTATATTTTTATTAAATATGTATGGAAAATGAAATAATGTTTTAGTTCTTTCCTTTAATTTTAGAGTGAAATATTTTTCTGACTATGTTCCGTGAGAATCACCCACTCACTCCCTGAGTCTCTTCCATGTCTGTGCTTGGAACTGGCAGCTGTGTAAGCCCTGCACCATTTCCCCTCTGACCCCAAAAGAAGCAGGCAGCAGAACTATGGACTCCCCCTGTGCTGACGGAGTGATCCAGTTACATCCTTCTGCGCAGTCTGGCATCCACACACGCATAGAGCACGCAAGCGCTAAGTCCTCTTTGGAGGTCTGGCCGGGAAGAGAGGAGACGTGACATTAGAGGTGGGTGAAGTTGGCTAGGTTTGTGTTATCAGAGCCTCAAGATGTCTCCAATGACCATCATCCAAGCGCTGTGCACTCACTGAACCCAGTGACCTTACCTGAGGATGGCAGCACCAGGCTGTCTCTGTGCCACAGCCGCAGCCATGGCTTTCACCTGGCCAGAAAGAAGTCTATCTGGACATGCCATATCTGCCACAACATGTCTGTTGGTGCCATCCTCACATGAGATATATGGAGATTGAAAGCAACGATTGAGGAGCTGATAAGAATCAGGAGTCGGGAGTCTTGCACGAATGAGCTTCACGCACCTTCTTGGCAATTATATAATGTACTCATATATCATGTATGAAATACACAATGATGTAATGAGAAAAATATTGAAATGAAAAAAGTCTTACTTTCTCTAAATGGTGTTAATGGTGTAATGCCAGTTTTTGGTCAACTGCAAAACTCATTATACATTAAAATAAATCTTAAAAATTTGAATAATTCTAAAATAGTTTTTTTTTTTTTAAATAAACAAACAATAATAATAATAATCAAATATGAAATATTACAACTACTCACATGTGTATCAGTATTCACATCTGGGTGGGTTTAAATAATACAAAAAATAAATAAATTATAAATACAAATAATCATATAAATAACTAAAAATAGGGGAAAACCCACTAAAAATAATAATAATCAAATAATTTTAAAAATCATATGACAATTTTAGCATGAAATAATAATAATATGAATAACCATCTTCTTAAATCACTAATAATCATAATAATAATAAATCAAAATATGACCATTTTTGCATGATTTATGTATGAAACACACAGGTTCTCTGCAAAATGTCCAGTGGTGCTGTGTATCAGTGTACACATCTGGATGGGTTCAATTATTAAATATATAAATAAATAATAATAAAAATAACTACCTTCTTAAATCCCTAATAATAATTCAAATCAAATCAAAATACCACAATTTTAGCATGATTTATGCAGCAGTGCTGTGAGTGTATACATCTGTATGGGTTTAAATAATTTGTAAAATAATAAATAATATAATAAATAGAAACTATTATAAATATAAGCTAAAAATAGGGGGAAATGTAAATAATAATAATGAAATAATGCTGTAAGCAGCAATTGACCCTTCACAAAGACCCGTCCCCCTTAGTTGCTGTTGCCCCATCCAACAATCCATAACGCTCTCATGACACACATCATGTTCTCACGCAGTGGAAAATACATCACAGAACAAAGAGGAAACTGCCAACCTGCCGACAGACAAGACAGTCTTGGCTTTAAATTGAGTCTTTTTTTAAGAAATTCAAACAAAAAGAGTTTTGTGGCTCTTTAATGTGTCATGAAAGATCACTGTAACGCCTCAGTTAAGCATCACATTAACCAATCATCTCTTCCTCTTTACTAGTTATAGCACAAAATAAACATGAATGAACATCAGAAGGTATCTTGTTTTAACTGGAAAGACATTAATACACACCATTTTTTGGTGTGTATTTCATAATACACACCATTTTTTGGTGTGTATTTCATAATACACACCATTAATACACAAGTCCACTGACATTTGTTTGTTGGAAAAAATGGCAGATTCGGCCTTATGATTGGTTAGATCAATTGGTGCGGGTCCTAATGCCCCAGTATAGTGATGGGACTCTATACTGTAAAAAAGCACCGTCCTTTGGATGAGACATTAAACCGAGGTCCTGGCTCTCTGTGATCATTAAAAATCCCAGGATGTCCTTCGAAAAAGAGTAGGGGTGTAATCCCGGCATCCTGGCCAAATTTGCCCATCGGCCTGTAATCATCATGGCTTCCTAACAATCCCCATCTCTGCTGATTGGGTTCATCACTCTGTCTCCTCTCCACCAGTGTGTTTTTGATCACTGTAGCGCCCCCTACTGGCCAATTGGGTGAGTCTTTGCCATTGCCTCCCCAAATTGAGCCGCAACATCTGGCCAAGTTTAAAGTCTCTAAGCCTTACGGTTTGATAAGTTTAATGGCAGAATAATAATCATAATAAAAATCCTTACAAATACAATAGGGTTTCAGTGCCTTCACTGTAAAAAAAAAAAAAAAAAAAAAAAGTTGAGCCAACTTAAAGTTCTCTCATCTTATTTTTGTAGGATATTCTCAACTTTTTGTTGTATAAACTTAAAACAACAAGTTGAGAAAACTCAAAAATCTGCTGAAGTTGGTTGCCTTAAAATTTTAAGTTGGCTCAACTTTTTTTTTTTTTTTTACAGTGTTGCAGTTGAACCCCTAAAAATCATAATATGACTATTTTAGCAAAATATATGCATGAATCACACAGGTATATCTTTTAGACAGTCTCTTGTTCTCTACACTGTCCAGTGGTGCTCACATGCTGTGTATCAGTGTACACATCTGGATGGGTTTAGTCAAGGAATCCTATAAAAGAACCTAATGGGCTCTCCTAACATTTTGAGAGTCTGATTAAGAGAGCTTTTAGATGTGCTCCACATCAATGAGTTCCATCTGTGATTTATGTGAGTTTACTTTAAATGTGCATTTTTTTTCCTTTGGGAATTGTTTGGGCACGTGCAAAAACTTGTACATGTCTTCTGAACAGGTTGAGGTGGTACCTGCAAGTAGCTTTATTACCCAAAAAAGGTTGGATGGAGGCTTAGAGTTTGTGTGTATATCACACAAGTCTTCCTTTTATGTTGTATAAGTAATTCCAGTTATCTAATACAAAGCATACATTAGGACAGTGCACAATATGTTTTGTATGTGATACATAAAACAGTCGTAATAAATAATGTTCCCGAGAAATACTCTTGGATGCCCTTCTAAGCATCCATTGCTTTCAAGCTGACACTGAAGGTTTTATTAGATCAGGCAGTTGAATAAAAGAACAATGCTCTCTAATGGTACCATAGACTCTGACAAATGCACACAGTGATATAGGATAATATCAGCTCAGAAGTTTAATGTAGTGCAAATCATCTGAGAAGCAGGGTGTGTTTTGTGTGCTGGACTCGAAACATGCAATGAATTAGGCTTCCTGGTGCTGTAAAGTTGACACCTGCCAGTTCAAACATCACCATATGCAGGTGAAGACATGTACAGCACTGCAGGTAATTGGGGGACAGATGTAAACTTTTAACTTTTGCTCTCTCTCTCTCTCTCTCTCTCTCTCTCTCTCTCTCTCTCTCTCTCTCTCTCTATAGGTGTATATCTAAAAGCATGGATATGAATAGCATGAATATTATTAAAAATTTCTTAGACTTTTATGTGTCTCCAAACATTTTCTCTTTTATGGTAATGCATTTCCTACATTTCTCCACATGGCGTCGCTACTGCGCTCCGTGCAGAATGTCATAATGTAGTGTGGGTGGGTCAGGGTGCTTGATATGCTTATTATGCGGTAAAAAAAAAAAAAAAAAAATATATATATATATATATATAATAATAACAAATATCAACAATTGTAAACATATAAAATATCAATTAAATTGTTTCAAAAATAAGAATATTAATATATACTAAATAATAATAACTAAATATAAAATCTTAATAATAATTATAACTAGAATTATAAACAATAATAATAATTTAAAAAAAGTTTTTTTTAAATGCCAACATAATTATAAAAATGCGCTAACATTATTATTATTTGTATATTTGTTACTTTAATAACTATAAATGTAAACAAATTATACCATAAAATTTAATATATTTATCAATTAAAATACATAAAAAATAAAATCTAGAAGTCTGAAAGTTTAACATAGCTTAATATACAAATAATAATAGTCCCTACATAATCTAAATAAATAAATAAAAAATATATATATAATATATAAATAAATAACAACAATAACAAGTTTATGATAATCATTTTAAATTTAAGAACTGTATATTGGCTTTCCTAAGCCAACATTATTATAAAAGATGCCCTGACATTATCATTTATATTTACCGTGTTTTTTAATGATAACAAATTTAATCTAGAAAAATAGCCTATTAAATACATAAATATAAAAATACGAAATTTAAATGTTATGTTATGAATAGCTGTATCGTCTTTTTGTTTATACAATATAATATAGAAGAAGGGAACTAGAATGACTCTGGACAGTTCAGACCTGCGGCACTTTTCACGTGCTTTATGCGCATGCGCGCTGAAGTGCGCGTGACATGTTCTTCAGAATGCTACAACTGAGGAGTTGAGAAGAAAATAAATTAACAGTTTAATCGAAACCATGCACTTTCCTCAGTGCGTGTTGAACCAATAAAGTAAGTCAATTCGTTTAGTTTATGAGGCTAAAAAAAGAAATGAGTTACGCTAAACGAGATAACGTTAAATTGCTTGCAACTGTATTTATTTCCGCTAGCATGCTTGCTAAAGCTGAGTCTGCACAGTACTTTATTATAAGATGTGTTCCGACACGGTTTTACATTAGAACATGTCAGTAAAATAACCGTTTAGAAGATGCATTATTTACATGTCTATTAACAGTCTGAATAAAACTCGATAACTCGTGCAATGACTTCGTAATTCCCAGGGAAAGCAACATCAGCCTTTAAACCAGAGGAGATCAGGAACATGATGTACTCGTGAACCAAACAGCAAGCACGATTACAAACGATTACCATCTACGGTTTGCTCTTACTGGCTGTACAGCTAATTTCAACATTGTTTAAATGTAATTTGTAGTTCATATAAATCAATAAATATTTGTTTCTTAATTCTGAGGTCATGTTCTGTAATAGAGCAAACTAAAGACATCTTCTTGTGTTTTTGTGTGCAGGAATGCTGTAGAAACACTCATCCACTATGCTGAGTCGCCTTCAGGAGCTCAAGAAGGAAGAGGAGACTCTTCTAAAAATAAAAGTCATGCTGCAAGATCAGCTTAACAGACTTAAGGTAAGAACAATCAAAACATTTCATTGTGGTCTATCTGTGCATAAAACTGATCTCTGTATTTATGTTCATCAGTTTGAGGAAGGGACCCTGAGATCAATGATAAATGCTCAGACTGAAGAAAGCCCAAATGAAGCCCCTGCCCCTGAGGTAAAAAAAAAAAAAAAAAAACTATTCTGAACTGAATTGTACAGAAGTTCTAAGCGGCCATGCATTATTATAATTTTTCTGTCTTGTTTTCTCGTGATCACGACATAACGAAAGTTGTTTTGACGTTATCACGACTTAATTTTCTCGTGATCTCGACATAACGAAAGTTGTTTTGTCGTTATCACGACTTAATTTTCTCGTGATCTCGACATAACGAAAGTTGTTGATCTCAACGTAAAAATTCTCACGACGTAATTGTAGCTATCGTGAGAAAATCAGGGTCGCTATATTGTCTTCGACGATAAAGTTGCAGACCCGACAGCCTTCTCAAGTGTCGAACACTTATGTGTAAGTCGTCAATCACTGACAGACACAGAGCTATTTCAGTTTGAGTGAGTCCCTGATCAAAGTAAAAGCGAATACGATCATCCATGATGCTGCTTCTATAGCATTTTCTCATGCCGAATACACAGAGAAAATTAAGTCGTGATAATGACAAAACAACTTTCGTAAATTATAATAATGCATGGCCACTTAGAACTTCCGTAGAATTTAATTGAATTGAAGTGACATACTGCCAAGTATGGTGACCCATACTCGGAATTCGTGCTCTGCATTTAACCCATCCAACGTGCACACACACAGCAG
Source organism: Barbus barbus (assembly GCF_936440315.1). Taxonomy (NCBI): domain Eukaryota; kingdom Metazoa; phylum Chordata; class Actinopteri; order Cypriniformes; family Cyprinidae; genus Barbus; species Barbus barbus. The sequence goes on from NC_136750.1 coordinate 20,243,685, forward strand.
TGAACACACACACACACACCGTGAACACACACCCGGAACTGGTGATTTACATTAAAGGATCAGTACACTCAATAATGTTTTAGAATAATAAAAGTAATAGTAAGTATCATAATATTTTGTGCTCCTATTTTCTTTAACCTTTTTTTTTTTTCATGAAACACCAGGCAGAATTCCTAAGTTTGCCTTTCATACAACAAATGTGAATAGTGATTTATATTGCAAAACTTCATAATGGAAAAAAACATCATAAATTCACATTTGTGGTCAATCCCTTTAAACTCGCTGCATCTTTATTGGTCACATGACACAATCAGGTCAGAACAACAGGAGATTAAATTATGATCAAGTTTTCAGATTTATTGTACACTACCATTCAAAATTTTGGGATCAGTTTTTTTTTTTATATATATGAAATGAATGCTTTTATTCAGCAAGGACACAACCGACTGATCAAAAGTGACAGTAAAAACATTTAGAATGTTAGAAAAGATTTCTATTTCAAATAAATGCTTTTTTTTTTAGTTCAAGTTCATAAAAGTATCCTTAAAAAATGTATGATGGTTTCTATTCTAGAATATTTTTATTCTAGAGCACCAAATCAGCATATTAGGATCTTACAACGAAGACTGGAATAATGGCTGCTGAAAATCCAGCTTTGCCATCACAGAAATAAATTACATTTTAAAATAGAAAAGTTATTTTAAATGGCAACAATATTTCACAATGTTACAGTTTTTACTGTATTTTTAATGAAATAAATTTTGCCTGCGTGAGCATAAGAGATTTCTCTTGACAAAAGGCAAATTATTATATTTATATTTTGTTGTGCGCAGGTGGAAGTCAACCTAGATGATGAGACTGAGATCAACCAGACCAAACTAGTATTAGGTGCTCAAACAGACTATGACATGGAAGAAGAAGAGGATGAGGAAGAGGACGATGACGAGGATGATGCAGATGATGACCCTGATATGGTGCTAGAAGATGAGGAAGACGAAGATGACTACTGACTGTGCCTGCAAAGACGGCGTATCATTTACTCCTATGTTTAGGTGTGTAGTCTGCACATTTGGCATGCTGATAGAGACTACAACAGTCTCTCTGTCTTAGATTGGTGTTGCTTTAGATAAACTGTTGGTTCACCCATCTATAAAATCCTCCAAAAGTATGTGTAGCACAAATACAACTCCTCCTATTACTGTGCTGTTGGCCAAGCCTGCACTTTATGTATTTTTTAAATACATATGAATTAAAGATTGCACCAATTCTATTTCATGGTGTTCACCAAGTAATGCTGTACTATATAGGCTTTATTTAATATTGTATTGTATTGCTTTCAGATTGAATGCATTATGATTATGAAGCTGATAAGTATTATGTATGTTCATGTTGTGAGGTATTCGCAGAGGTATTTTTTCTATTTGGAGTGAGTGTGTTGACTAGGTCGTGTATGCATGGGCATGACAATTGTTCTAGCTGAGCCAGTATTCTAACTTTTTTGTACTTCGTGTGCAGCATTGTTAATGTACAGAGAGTTCCTATGTTTTCTTAAAGAAAAACATCTTTTCTGCAGATTTTGAAGAAGGTGCATTTTAAAACACTTCAACTTAGCACTGTTTCTTTAACAGAGTGAGGCAGGTTGTTTGGTTAGGTGTTTTGGTGTTGCCTTGATGTAAGTGAATGACATTTTTACATTACACTGTAGGTTCGTGCTAATAAAGGCGAGTATGATGACAGATGCATTTCCTCTGTTGGCCAGTATTATTAAAATGATAAATTACAGTTTCTGTGACAACAGATTTCTGCCCCCTCCCAACCACAGCATGAAGCTGCAATACAGTAAAAACACTTCCAGCATTCAGTATTTTCCAAAAAGCTGTTAAGAGTGTACTACACTTCACAAAAAGAGGAGCACCTCTGGAGACAAATGAAGCCACAATAATAGATCAATTTATATTATAACTTTAAGCATGTTTAATATTTATATGTTCTTAAAGTGCAAAATAGATTGTTTTAGAAATATGTATATCCTCCAATATACTGTGCAAAATAAATGTTAACATTAATTTGATATGTTTTTTTTATATAGAAAGTATGTTAAGTTATGGATATGTCAAACATTTTTTAATTAGTAATTCAATTCTAACAATGCTCTACACTTCACAAGAAGAGCAGGGTCTGGAGAACAATTATGCCACAACAGTAGATAAATTATATAGATAATATTCTAAAAACTTTAAGAATGTTTGATATTTATACGTATATTCTTAAATTGCAAAATAGATTCTAGAAATATTTGTTTTAGAAATAATTTTATATATATATATATATACAGTTGTGTTCAAAATAATAGCAGTGCAACATCACTAACCAGATCAATCACTGTTTTTGGTAGAAATTATATATATATATTTTAATGTATTATATATACAGTAGGTGTGGTAGAATAATAGAATGAAATTCATGCTGTTGATTCTGTGTAATTGAATCGTTAATTGAAAAGGGCATGTTCAAAATAATAGCAGTGTGGACTTTAATTAGAGGTAAATCATTCTGTGAAAAAAAAACTTAAGGACGTAGGCAGCAAATGTTGTACTGCGCATTTCTCTCTGAAAATCGGAGTAAAATGGGTAATTCCAGACATTGTTCAAAAGAATAGTGTACTTTGATTAAAACGTTGATTAGAGGGGAAAACATATAAAGAAGTGCAGAAAATGATAGGCTGCTCAGCTAAAATTATATCAAATGCTTTAAAATGGCAACCAAAACCAGAAAGATGTGGAAGAAAATGGAAAACTACCATTCGAATGGATCTAAGAATAACCAAAATGGCAAAGACTCAGCCAATGATCAGCTCCAGGGTGATCAAAGAAAGTCTGAAGTTACCTGTGAGTACTGTAACAATTAGAATACGCCTATGTGTAGCCAAGCTGTCGGCAAGAAGCCCCCATTGTTAAACAAATGAAGGTTACAATTTGCCAAAGTCAACACATTGACTGGCCTAAAGTGAAATATTTTGTATACTGATGAAGCAAGATTGTTCTTTTTGGGTCTAGGGGCCGCAGACAGTTTATCTGATGACCCCCAAACACTGAATTCAAGCCACTGTGAAGACATGAAGAATGATGGCGCAAGCAATACTACGTGTTAGGCCTATTTATCGCATTACAGGGATCAGTTTGAGTACATTAAAATAAGGATCAGTTTGAGTACATTAAAATACTTTAAAGAGGTTATGTTGCCTTATATGCCGAAGAGGAAATGCCCTTGAAATGCGTGTTTCAACAAGACAACAACCCCAAAACACACCAGTAAGCGAGCAGCATCTTGGTTCCAGACTGGGGCTGGGCGATAATTCGATAACGATAATATAATATTCCTCGATAAAACGATATGAAGAGTTCGATAAATGTTTGATATAATGTTTATGCGCCAAAAGCGGAAGTAAACAGCGCGACTCATTTGAATCGCGCGACACACATGGTGCGTTTATCCGCTCGGGTCAAAGTTCAAACTGCAGCGCTGTGAGATCCAGTGTGAATTGCTTTCTGTAAAGTAATAACAAATTTGAAAAAAAATTCTTCATGTTTTGATTAAGAATAGAATGTGCAATGTTCCCAATGCATTTGTGTGTATTGAAATAAAAGTTATAAGGAGTATGACCTTTACTCGCTTTTTTAAATACACTGATATTATTTTGAACACAACTGTGTGTGCGTGTGTGTGTCTCTTCATATATAGTGCAAAATAAATTAGAAAATATTTAATATTTTTAGTTATAATTTTTTATTTAATACTATTTTACATAGAAAGCAAGTATGCTTATGGATACATCACTTTTTTACATATTACATACAAGGTCTGGAGAAAATAAATGTCAATTTTCTACATTTTTAAAATATTTTTATCTGTAAATGTTTTATTAACAATACTATTTTAAATAGAAAGTAAAGTTTGTGGATAAATCACAGTTTTTTACATATGTAATTATTTTTTTAATTTCCTCCATAAATTGCTTTTCACGCATTACTGCTTGTTAAAATACAAGTTGTGGATTACTCAAAGTCACAATAACTCAACATAAGAGTCAGAGTAAGACCTGAAATCTGATGTATAATATTTGGGTCAGTTTATCCCACCATATCAGAATCAGAATTAGCTTTATTGCCAGATAAGTTTGCACATACGAGGAATTTGTTGTAGTGACAGTAGCTCCACAGCAACAGGACAGGACACAGATAATAAAAAAATAATAATATAAATATACAAATTGTATAAATATACAAAATGGACAATATGCAAAATAGCACAAAGACAATATACAAAACAGACATATGCTGTCATTGTTGTAGTAAACATATCAGCCTCTCCAACATTAACTTTGCTTACAGAGTGAAACCCTTGTTTGTGGGAGATCTGTCCACCATTGCAAAATGTGATCACAGTCCATTGACCCTCAATAGGGAGGCTTTTGGGTCTATAGTCATGAGACCACCTTTAGTACAGCACAGCGCTTTGCCACCCAAGCTGAACAGTAACGGACTCTGTATGACAATATTCAAACTTCAAAACTGGATGTGATATCAAGGTGTGGGATAGTTTTCATCGATTTTAAAGGCATTTCCATGTGGAATCAATGCAGAGTCTGAGAAAGGTATGTTCAAATCAGGAGTACGAGCATGAAAATTGTCATTCATTGGTCAATGGTCATTCATTACTGGGCAAATTGCATTGTGTTTAGTAATAGCAATGAATGATGTGTAGTGAAAGGTTAACTACCTCTCAGATCAGGAGAGTGCGGTGCTGATGAGAGTCACTGAACTGGAGCTGAGATCTGGAATATGATGCTGTCACACCGTGTTGGACGAGCGTGTCATGTGCTTGTGCTGGTGTTGTGTCTGTCTGCGGCTGAGGACTTCGACTGGTCAGCGAACAGCCACGACTCCTTCTATTATGGCACTTTTCCAAATGGTATGATCCCACCATTACCAAATAATGGATTCCTTTCGCAAACATTATGGCCTTTGTGAAATGAATTGATCTGCACGGATATCAATGATGAAAGTTAAATACATTAACTGACAAATAATACTTCACGTGAAAGACGTATTCTCTACCGTTTCACTTAATTTGTCAGGATTTTCGTGGGGCGCCGGCAGTTCAGCCTATCAAACAGAAGGAGCCTGGGACAAAGATGGGAAAGGACTGAGCATCTGGGATGTGTTCACTCATAAGAAGGGAAAGACGTTCTTGAATGATACTGGAGACTCTTCATGTGAGGGATACTACAAAATCAAGGTGACCATGCTGGTTTTTGCTACGACATTGAATATGAAATGCCTCAGCTGAAACGCAACAACATTTTTGCTTAATTTTCTTCTATAGGATGATATTTCATTGATAAAAGAGCTGAATCTGAATCATTATCGGTTTTCCATCTCCTGGCCCAGGATCATGCCAACTGGAATCAGGTGTAAGTATCTGTACTGCTGGCTCTAGGTAGGATTTTTTTATATTTTCCCAAAATATTTGACCTCCACTTTTGTGTATTTGCAGCTGACCATGTGAATGAGAAAGGAGTGAAGTACTACAATGCTCTTATTGATGAGCTGCTTAAACACAACATCACTCCCATTGTGACCCTTTATCATTGGGACCTGCCACAGGTGTGTATTCCTGCATATGTCCAATAGGCCTAATAGCACTATTTAAAATATTGTATTGTGATTTATTTAACCTCTCTAGAACGGTTTAATGAATAGATCTTAAATATATCTTATCTTAAGATAAGGAACAGACATTTGCCTGTCCATCACAGCCTCCTTTTCATTTTCTAAACAAAAAGAGACCATTTTGATTCATTTTACATTTACTTAACTCTCTGAACAATATTTTTCAACAATATCTGTCAAGATTTGACAAGGAAAAAGATGAATACACATTTAATGAATTTCATTCATCCACTATATTGACTGCAGTAATTGTGCAAAAGGCTCAAGTGATGTGAACATGGACAGAGCATGTACAGCGAGTGTTCGTTCAGACCACGCCCCTTTTCTGACATGTTGCGACATGCCCTGGCTTGTAGAGAACGGCTGTCAGTTTCAGTTTCAGTTAAGATAATCTTCGCATAGTGTTCGTGTGCGTCAGTGACCACCAAACACACCTTCACTGTAAAGTGTATGAGAAATAGTGCCTGTGCATCTGTATTTTTGAAGTATATTTATTAAAACCATTCAACGACTATCCCTGACTTCCGTGTCCTGACTAGACACTCCATATTGTTGACAAATTTCCTTAACCAGTAGATCTCCATTACAATTTATGGTCCTTCGAGCCGGATAGTGTCAATGATATGGCAACCAGTAAAGAAGGACTCAGCCTCCCTGTTTCACCGGTGCGCCCCAAACGCTCAGTGCAACGCCCAAGATATCTGGATGATTTTTTAGTCCAATATCCAGATCAGCATAGCTTAGCGCAGATGCACAGGCACGAAGAGGAGAGGGCGCTACGCAGTCCTGCTAGAAGCATATCCACAATGTCACCAATGCATCATGCAAATGAAGCCATTGTTCATCAAGCTTTGGAGACAGCGCGGCAACAGAGTGAAACGGCTAAGAAACAAACAGAGCTTTTGGAGTTTCTCCTGCAGCATCATTCCCCTCGGACCTCAGCTCAGTCGTCAAGGAGGTCATCACGGCATCAGACCCCAGTACGCCAACTCTACCCAGACAGAGGAGGTGAACCACAGCCTTCGCCAGCCCTTGTTCCTCACCACCACAGAACTGAGGATAACCCAAGCGTAGCTGCAGATCTAACCCCTCAGCTAGAACAAATGACACTTCCTCCATCTCTCAGCCGAGTCACTCAACCCCCTCAGAATACGCTCGTTCCATGCTATGACGTTCAAGCTATCAAGCAGGAATCTGATCATGATCCATCAGCTCACCTTCAGCCCAGCCATCCCAGAGAGTCAACCCAGGGTCTACAGCCATCAATAGGCTTGTTAAGAAATGCCACATCATATAGCTCACTCTCGTCCTACCCTATATCGGGTAATTGTAAGCCCAATGCAGCTGCACTCGGCAGCCAACACGAGAAAGGTAGGGAACCTCAGTTGGGAAATACACATCTGGTGCCACCTGAGCTTCATACTGCACATCTCTCACATGTGGCTCCTCCCAGATCGCTACATGTAAATCCAGATTTCGATCAGATGATGCCTCTACCCATGCACCAGTCAATACATCAACCTCCTTATGTACCCCAACCTTTCTACCAAGGGAACCCAGCCATGCTGGCCCATTATCCATCCGCCGGGTATCAGCATACACCCCCCAATATAGAAGGCCCAACATTTCCTGATTTTACCAAGGAGGATAGAGCTCAATATGTGGAGCTACGTCTTTCCCTTAGCACACTCCTTCATCCTTCTCAGTCCGAGCATTACAAGTATGCCATCTTGCTGAAGCATGTCAAGGTGCCACATGCACATCGCCTAGTGCTAGCTCATGCAGAGTCTAGTATGCCCTACTCTGAAGCTCTGAAAGCACTGGATGAACGCTACGGACGTCCATATCAGTTTGTGCTGAAGGAGATAGAGGACATGGAACGCCTACCCCCCATCCGAGATGATAGGGCTCTTGATGAGTTCTCCATCAGAGTGCAGTCGCTTGTCGGGATGCTGAAAGCTCTCCGAGGTGAAGGCCATGAGGAACTCCACTGCGGCTCCAATGTGAAGCGCCTTCTAAGCAGGCTCCCCAAGCACCAGCAAGAGAGATTTCGTCGTCAACAGTTTAGGAAGGACCCGGATAAACTGAAGCTAACGCTCACTGACTTTTCAGAGTGGCTGAAGGCAGAAGTCAGATGCCTGGACATTGAGCCCTCACTTCAAGCTCACAGTGAAAAGGATAAAAGAGAATTTAAGCAGCAGAAGTCCAAGGTTAAGATTACTACGGTTATGCATGGGACAGACAGTTCCAGTAACCATCCATCAGACACGCCCTCTCAAGCAGCTCATTCTATGCGAACCCAAGGGAAGGGTAAGATATACTGCCCTTACTGTGAGGCAGAACACTACCTCAGCCAATGTGAGAGCTTCGCTAAACTTACCAAAGCAGAGATGGTGGATTGGATTAAAGTTAAGAGGAGGTGCTGGAGATGCGGACGGTCTCACCTAGCCTCTGCTTGTGACCTCAAGAAGCCGTGTCGCCTTTGTAAGTCGAAACACCTCTCTGTCCTTCACGAGGTCAACCAGAGGAGTGGGAACGAGCCCACCATCACATCGACAGCAGAAACTCACTACCTGGATCAGCCAAATAGATATAGCCAGGTGCTGTTAAAGATTGTCAGAGTCAATTTGCAATACCAGGATAAAGTGCTTGACACGTATGCAGTGCTGGATGATGGCTCTGAGAGAACCATCCTGCTTTCGTCTGCAGCACGCCACCTAGGAGTACAGGGTCAAGTAGAAGACCTCACACTCCGTACTATCCGCCAAGACATCAAGATACTGTCAGGCTCACGTGTGTCCTTTACGATCACTCCAGCTTCCCAACCAACAAAGAGGTTCTCCATTCAAGGCGCATTCACAGGTGAACACCTAGGCCTCTCTCAGTACAGCTACCCAATTACCCAGCTCCAGAGAAGATATCGTCATCTACGAGGTCTGGTAATCCCACCCATCGATGGAGCTCAGCCAACCCTCCTGATTGGATCGGATAATGCTGATCTGATCGTTCCGATTGAGCCAGTGCATCTTGGTCCCCCTGGTGGTCCTGCAGCAGTCAAGACTAAGCTCGGTTGGACACTCCAAGGTCCAGCGAAATACCTGCAGCAACAGCTTCCCACCACACAGTGCTTGTTCACAGTTTCCTCCCCTTCTGCTGAGCTGTTCAGTCAAGTTGAACGGTTGTGGCAATTAGATACACTGCCTTTCAAAAGTGAGAAGTTGGTGACCAGATCCAGACAGGACAAGTACTCAGTGGACTTATTAGAGGCTGAGACCATCCGTGTAGAAGTAAACGGAGTGCATCGGTACGCTACACCCCTTCTACGAGTCCCAAACATGCCCAAGCTGAAAGTTTCAAAGGAAGTTGTGATGAAGAACCTGCGAAACACAGAGAAGAGGTTAGCACAAAACCCACTGCGGACATCTACCTACCAGGAGGAGATCAAGAAACTGGAGATTGCTGGGTACGCCACCAAGATTGACTCCGGCGAGGTGGACTCATCCGAGGAGTCGTGGTTCCTGCCCCACCACATGGTCAGACACAATGGCAAGGAACGGATTGTTTTCAACTGCAGCTTCCAGCTTGGCAGACAAAGTTTGAATAACTACCTCCTTCCTGGTCCAGCCTTAGGAGCCTCACTCCTTGGAGTCCTCCTGCGCTTCAGGGAGCATCGAGTTGCAGTAAGTGGAGACATTAAAGGGATGTTTCACCAGGTCCGCCTGCTGGACAGAGACAAGCCCTTGCTGAGGTTCCTTTGGAGGGATCTAAAAACGGACAAACAACCATCAGTGTACCAGTGGGAAGTTCTGCCGTTTGGGACGACGTGCAGTCCCTGCTGCGCGATCTTTGCTCTTCAGAAACACATCAGTGAGTCAAGTCAACCAGGAGAGGATGTCCGCCACAGTGTAGAACAGTGCTTCTACGTAGACAACTGCCTGCAGAGTCTACCCACCATAGTAGAAGCCAGTAACCTTGTGAAGAAGCTTAGAACCCTTCTAGCTGCAGGTGGTTTCGATATTCGTCAGTGGGCCAGTAACCAGCCAGAGGTGATTCGCAACTTGCCTAATGAGGCCAAGTCTGACAGCAGCGAAAGATGGGTTTCTCAGACACATGGTGAAGCTCAAGAAATGACGCTAGGCCTCAGTTGGCACTTCATGGAGGACACACTCCATTACAGGCATCGCCCGGTTTCCCCAAGCCAGACTACCATGCGAAATATCTATAAGATACTAGCAAGCCAATATGATCCCCTAGGTCATATCCTGCCTTTCACCACAAGGGCCAAAGTTTTGGTCCAGAGACTGTGGGCCAAAGACCGCGACTGGGATGACCCAAACTTACCGGTCGACCTCCTGCAAGCCTGGACTTTATGGGAAGAAGAGCTCCCTCAGCTCCCAACAGTTAGTCTCTCCCGGAGCTACTTCCCACTAGACGTGGATGTAAGTGCCATCACCCTCGAGCTTCATGTATTCTGTGATGCATCTGAGTCCGCCTACGGGTCAGTTGCTTACCTACGCGGTGAGGATCCACATGGCCAAGTCCATGTAGCCTTTGTGCTGGCACGTTCAAGAGTGGCACCGAAGAAACAACAGTCAATGCCACGCCTTGAGCTCTGTGCCGCCCTTACAGGAGCTCAGCTTGCCCAGATGATCCAGCGAGAGCTCACCCTTAAGTTGAGGGACACAGTGCTGTGGTCTGACTCCACCACAGTACTTGCCTGGATACAGTCGGAGTCCTGCAGATACAAGGTGTTTGTAGGGACTCGTGTATCTGAGATTCAGGAGCTGACGAATCACCAGTCATGGAGGTATGTGGACACACAGAATAACCCCGCGGATGCTATCACCAGAGGGATGACACTATCCAACCTAGCCAAGCCAAACCAATTCAGTCAAGGTCCTGCTTTCCTTCGGCTACCACGTGAGAGTTGGTCAGCCACAACTTCTTTCGTGGAGGTCCCAGATGAGTCAGAGATGAAGAGGTCTATGTTCTGTGGCATTATGTCAGCCATTACTGCTCCAGAGATCCCAGCCGCTGAAGACCACTCTACCTTTGAAGATCTCCTTGAGGCAACGAGTAGGTCACTACATGGGGCGGCCTCCCAGTCAAGCGCCCTCAGTGCAGATGACTACGCAGAAGCAGAACTCAGAATCCTTCAGAGAGCACAATATGATAGCTTTCCAGACGAAGTCAAGTGCCTACAAACAGGGAAAGCACTTCCATCCAGCAGTCGGCTCTTGTCACTTGCTCCAGAGTACGATGTCTCTAAGGGCCTTATCCGAGTAGGTGGTAGGTTGCGCCGTTCTACTGGTCTGGAAGAATATGTCGTACACCCAATTGTGCTAGAACCTAAGCACCATATTACCAAACTTATCATACGACAGTATGACAACAAGTTACTCCATTCTGGATCGGAGAGGGTCTTTGCAGAGCTCCGGCGCAAGTTTTGGATCCTCCAAGGCCGAGAAGCTGTACGTCGTCATCAGAGATCCTGCCCGGAGTGCCAGAAATGGAGAGCAAAGCCTGCTATTCCTAAGATGGCAGATCTGCCCCTTTGTCGTCTCCGCCTCCTGAAGCCTCCATTTTATTCAACAGGAGTAGATTGCTTTGGCCCGTTCCAGGTCAAGCGTGGTCGAAGTACGGAAAAGAGATGGGGAATAGTTTTTAAGTGTATGACCACCAGGTGCGTTCACTTAGATGTGCTGCCCAAAATGGATACCGACTCGTTCCTTATGTCACTCAGAAGGTTCGTGGCTAGACGGGGAACACCCTTCGAGCTTCTCTCTGACTGTGGGACCAACTTCCGCGGAGGGGAGCACGAGCTCAAGGCAAGTTTTGAGGCCATGTGTGAAGAGCTGCAGACCAAGTTGGCTAAGCACCAGATCCGTTTCCAGTTCAACCCACCAAATGCACCTCACTTTGGTGGAGCCTGGGAGCGGGAAGTCAGATCTATTAAGGCTGCACTCTATGTTACTCTGGGAGCACAGACAGTGACCGAAGAAGTCTTGCAGACAGTTCTGATTGAGGTAGAGGGAATCCTTAACTCCAAGCCATTGGGATATGTGTCGACAGATGTAGCTGATGTGGATCCCGTAACCCCCAACTACCTCCTCATGGGGCGGCCCGACTCTTCGCTTCCTCAAGTGGTGTACCCTGAGTCTGAGATTCTCAGTCGGAGAAGATGGCGGCACAGTCAGGTGTTAGCTGACCAGTTTTGGACCCATTTCATACGGAACTACTTGCCTTTCTTGCAATCAAGGCAGAAATGGGTAAAGGACACAGAGAACCTCACTGTGGGTACAGTGGTGATGGTAATTGACCAAAGGTTACCTCGTGCATTGTGGCCCGTGGGACGAGTCACGAAGATCATTAGGAGTGTCGATAGTAAAGTGAGGACTGCTGAGGTGCAGGTAGACGAGAGGACCTACACCAGACCAGTGGCCAAACTCATTGAGCTGCCGGCCATCCCGGAGAATGCCTCGACAACAGCTCCTGTGGATAGTTGAGCCTTTCCAGGAGATAATTCACACCGTGAATTATGGGGCGGCTGTGCAAAAGGCTCAAGTGATGTGAACATGGACAGAGCATGTACAGCGAGTGTTCGTTCAGACCACGCCCCTTTTCTGACATGTTGCGACATGCCCTGGCTTGTAGAGAACGGCTGTCAGTTTCAGTTTCAGTTAAGATAATCTTCGCATAGTGTTCGTGTGCGTCAGTGACCACCAAACACACCTTCACTGTAAAGTGTATGAGAAATAGTGCCTGTGCATCTGTATTTTTGAAGTATATTTATTAAAACCATTCAACGACTATCCCTGACTTCCGTGTCCTGACTAGACACTCCATATTGTTGACAAATTTCCTTAACCAGTAGATCTCCATTACAGTAATAATGGATTAGTCTAACCTTTTTAGCAATGTTTTATTATTTATCATCGTGTCTGTACATTTGGACAGGTTTTGCAGGAGAAATATGGCGGATGGCAGAACATCAGCATGATTAATTATTTCAACGACTTTGCCAATCTTTGCTTTGAACACTATGGGGACCGTGTCAAAAACTGGATAACTTTTAATAACCCATGGGTACGCTCACTCTATTAATCTCTAGTTAATAACAGCAAATTAAAGAAATGTGTAAAGTATGAGCTTATTAATGCTCATTGCGTGTCAGTCAGTGGCAGTGGAAGGATATGAAACTGGAGAACATGCTCCAGGACTGAAGCTCAGGGACACTGGGGCCTATAGAGCAGCTCACCACATCATTAAGGTACCATTAAATATTGTACCATGGTATTTCAGAATGGAGAATTTGTACAATACTGTTTGTGTTGATTTACTGACAGGCACATGCTAAGGTTTGGCACACTTACGATACTCAGTGGCGAAACAAACAAAGAGGTATGAGCTTATAGCAGTATCTATAAGCTTATTAAAAATCACACCCTCTGAACCCTCTGGCTGCTTTCTTTTCTAGGTATGGTGGGTATTTCACTGTCCGGGGACTGGGGAGAGCCTGTGGACATCACTAACCAGAAGGACATTGAGGCTGCAGAGAGATATGTCCAGTTTTACATAGGCTGGTTTGCTACACCTATCTTTCATGGAGATTATCCTCAAGTGATGAAGGATTTCATAGGTACTGTTGCTAAGTAGATGTTGAATCTGTGAGGTTAAGAATGGCACAATGCAGCATATTAATGACAATTTTGTATCCAAGGGAGAAAAAGCGCACAGCAGGGTTTGGGAACGTCTCGCCTTCCCAACTTTTCTTCTCAGGAGAAGAGTTACATCAAAGGCACCTCTGACTTCCTAGGTGTGGGGCACTTCACCACACGCTACATCACCCAAAAGAGCTTCCCTTCCAACCGTGGCTCCACCTACTTCTCAGATCGGGACGTAGCAGAGCTGGTCGACCCACGTTGGCCTGATCCTGGTTCAGAGTGGCTCTACTCGGTTCCTTGGGGCTTCCGCCGTCTGCTCAACTTTATAAAGGTGCACAAATGCTGTCGTTGTTTAAAAGGCAGTTTCACCTCATTTCCTCATGCTGATCTTTGATCTTGTTTCATAATATATATTTATTATTGTCTTTGTGACAGTACCATGTCATGAATTGAAAACTTTTGACTTGCTCTTTGACTTTCTAAAGACTCAATATGGGAACCCCATGATCTTTATCACTGAGAACGGGGTCTCAGAGAAGATGATGTGCACTGAACTGTGTGATGACTGGAGAATACAGTATTACAAGGGTTACATCAATGAAATGCTCAAAGGTAACCAGTTCAAAAATGAGTAAAGGGATGGGTCATCCAAAAATTGACATTTTGTCATCATTTACTCATCCTCCTGTTGTTTCAAACTAGTATGATTTCAAAAGATCTTTTGAAGAATGTTTAAACTGTTTTTGTCCATATAATGGAAGTGGTCCAAAACAATATTGGACCCCATTAACTTTCATTGTATAGACAAAAAAATATCTTCTTTTGTGTTCTACACAAGAAAGTCAGGTTTGGAATGACTTGATGCTGTGTAAATGATGACAGAATCATCACAAATTATACTGTATTTTATTTGTTGTTAACCTGCAGCTATCAGGGATGGAGTGAATGTGAAGGGCTACACCGCTTGGTCCCTTCTGGACAAGTTTGAGTGGGATGAGGGCTATTCAGAGAGGTTCGGCCTTTACTATGTGGACTTCAGGAACAAAAATAAGCCTCGCTACCCCAAGGCCTCTGTTCAGTTCTACAAACGCATCATTAAGTCTAATGGATTTCCCAATCAGAGAGAGGTACAGCTATTTTGTTGAAATACCCATTGAGTTACTAAAAAAAAAGAAAGAATGAAAGACATACAGTAATCACTGAGTCCTAGAGATATATAAAAGTAACAGTTTCTTTCTTCTTATGTTTTCTGTTTTAACATGAAATGTCAATTTTATGCATAGAAAGGATTCTAGGTAACCATAAATACACAAATATATATATATACGTATGTATACATATAAAACACAAAATACAATACCTAAAAGACTACAAAACTGTGTAGGGAACCAAATCACATACCACACACTTATAGTTAAAAAAGCCATTTTTAAGGAAAGTGCTGTTTGTTCACTGATTAACATTTTGAATGAACTGATTCTGCTCCAGATTGATTGACATCCGTCTTGCGGTACTATTTGGATTAGAGCATCTGTTTTGGTATTGAAACATGCTATTTAGAGTCAATGAAATATTTGCAGAGAACATTTCCAATTAAATAGCTGTTTAGGGTGAATACACCAACAACCTCATTTGGTTATCTACCAACAAAACCGTCTTGGATAACCCCCAAGATTAGGATGTGATTACCATATAAATGGTATTTTCTAATTATTTTTCTGTCACCTTATATTAAACAAACTCAAGTTGCCTTGGACATGTTCCAAATGTTTATTTTCAGATGATACAAAACCACATAAACCATTTTATACTTAACTGTTTATATAATCTATGTATTAAAGGTGGTGTAATTAACTGAATTAAACAGTCAAGTTAAATACCATATAAAAAGACAGATTATGGAACAGAATTCTGAAAGGAGTGTCCATCTGCGCAAGACTCTATCTGTAAGAGAACAGTATGAATAAATGAGACAATGACTATATGCTCTGAATAATCATCATTGGCAGGTTGAGAACTGGAAAAGGAAAGCTACAGAGACTTGCTCCACCAGCAATCAGCTCCTGGCTGCAGGTCAGTGGATCATTGATTCTAACTTAGTTGAAGAACCGGGGCAAACAAGGAAAAATTCCATTTGTTGATCACAGACTAAAAGAAAAAAATCATGTAGCCTTTAATCAAGAACAAATTCGATGGGAACAAATTCCTCTTGAACAGTACATGAGAACATTCCTTGTCTTCATTTGTGGTTTGTGGTTTGACTAGGTTTCTGCTTAGCCATTAGTATCCATAGGGACTCGGTATGCTTACCATGCGAACGAATTGACGAAGACTTTTGGGGAGGTCTGAAACAGACTGAGCTGAAACCTCTAACAGGATTTTTCTTTGTTTGCCCCTCCAGCTAGAAGCAAATACAAGGAAAAGAAAGATCATGTAGAGATGCCAAAGGTTTGGTCAGTGCATGATGAAGTTTAGACACTAGGGTACATATAGAAGTAACTTGTTCTTTTCTTTTCAGCTTGGAAAACTTCTGACAAAGTCTTTAAAAAAAACATAGAATGATTGTGTTGTGTAGTTGGATAAAAAGAGCATTAAGCAACTCAAGTTCTGGCTTACTCTGATCTTGGGAAGCTGAAATGTCAGGGGCCATATTCTACAAGCTTCAGTGAATGATGTTAAAATGGCTCCATAGTACATATATTCTTAATTAAATGTCACCATAAAGAAATAACCAGATCAGCTATTGGAGCACTTTTGATTAAAGGGTCAGTACTCCTCAAAGCCTTAATTCATTAGGTCGAGCTATTAGAGTGCAACAGTGCTCACCCACTTGTCATGGCCTTGGTTCTGAAAGTTATGTTTCCCATTAATTTTTCTTTCTTTCTTTTTTTTTTTTTAAGAGTTATAGGCTATGAACCAAACCAATCAGCAATGCAAATCATAACATTACAAACTTGATTTGAAACAAAAAAGTATTTGAACATTGGACAAAAACACAAAGGTACAAGACAGTCTTAATGAGGGAAAGAATTAAAGAGTTTTTAGTGGCGTGCTTTGCTTTTTTCAGTTCTGATTGGAGATTTGCACAGTCTTTGGTAATGTAGTTTTTCACCAGAAAGGACCAGTTTAAAAAAAATAAATAACGTGAGCTGATGGCTTCAACTAAATAATATATCATCATATACCATCAATGAACAACCGTGTAGTCTGTCCTGAAAAGTTTATTAAAAATAATGAATGGGAGTTTTTTACTTGTGAAACCTGACTGTTGCACACTATTATTATTATAAATTACATGCTTTGTTGTCAAGGTTTAGTCAGGTGCAATTTCATAAGTCACAAGTCATACTGCTGATGGACTGGCAACCAGAAATTCAGTCAACTAACTTGATGAACTGTCTGCCGCTTTGAATAGAGCTTGCTTTGCTGAAGTTTTGATAATCAGCAAATAATCATCTGATTATAAAGATTTGGAAATCTTTTTAATCAGAACCTTAAAATGTTGCTTTTGCTAATACTCTTAATACTATTTTGATGAATCAAACTGAAATACTGTATATGCTGTATTATAATCCTCAAACAAACAGCCAATGTAAGTATAAAACTATGCTTGATGTGGATGGCATGCTGTCGTTTTGCTTATAACCCAGTTGACTGTGCCGCTTTATTGTGAGCTTACGCAGCGGCCCTCAAAGGGTTAATGTGTCCTACTGCCATCCTAAGATTATTTCTCTCTCTTCATTAGAGGAACAGCGGAATACGGCTGCCAATATTCTAAGACTTATTCATGGTAAGCCATCTCACACACACACACACACACAATAGCTAGAAGAGAACTATATTAACCCTTTGAGTGCTCCGTAACGCAAAAGCAGTGTGAACTTGGGCTATGCTAATATGTTTGGTCTGATAAACACATTTGTGTATTCATTTCAGATCCTTTAACCAGCCACATGGAGATGGTGACCGAGGTTGTGGTTCCCACAGTATGCACCCTCTGCATTTTGATCAGCGCTGTCTTTCTCATGTTCCTACTCCGCAAACGAAACTAACTCGCTTGTTTTTTTTTAAAGGAAACAAACTGAATTCGGCCCTTGTTTCTTGGGTAATACTGCTTGCATTGAGAAGGTTAAGGACACTATGCTGAATTTAAATGATATAGGCAAATAGTCATCTGCTTTTGGAAATTGTTCTCTACGTGGACAAAACTTGTCTTAAACCCTGTTGAAGCTTAAACTTCTGCAAACTGAAGTGGTTGCATATTCACTGCCATTCATAAGTTTGGGGTCTGCACGTTTTTAAGAAATTGATATTTTTATTCAGCTAGGATGCATTAAATGGATCAAAAGTGATAAAAAAAGGTGTAAAATGCTACAAAAGTTTAAAATAAAAATTATTTCAAATAAATGCTGTTCTTTTGAACTTTCTATTCATCAAAAAATCCTGAAAAAGTAATATGGTTTCCACAGAAATATTAAGCAGCACAGTTATTTAAAGTTGCAATAATATTTCACAACACTATTTTTGACTGTATTATCTAATAAATGTAGCAGCGGTGATAATGACTCTTCTTTAAAAAACATTTAAAAAATTACTCCAAACTTTTGAAAAGTATTGTAAATAAGCAAATTAAAACTACATCAAATTTTTAAAAAATAAATATGTCATTTGACATTTGAAATGACATTTTCTGTGAGTTAATTTCTATGATATGAAGTCTTACCAGTGTTAAGTGAAGCTGATGAGACTACAGCTCACCATGGTCCTGTAGTAAGACATCTTCTCACTTTCTCCATTCACAGACTCATCTAAGGGTATATCTGCAGATCATTTAAAATGTTAAATGTTAAAATGTTAAAAAAAAAATTCAATTAACTCAACAAGACATAAAACTAGAACAGCTAGTGACTTCACCT
The DNA here is from genome assembly GCF_936440315.1 of Barbus barbus. Lineage (NCBI taxonomy): Eukaryota > Metazoa > Chordata > Actinopteri > Cypriniformes > Cyprinidae > Barbus > Barbus barbus. Next base: position 20,261,997 of record NC_136750.1, read on the forward strand.
AAGTCAAAACTAATGTGGTCTACTAGAGGCTTGTCACTGAGATACAATGCTGTCTTGACTTCCTTTGACCCCTGTCCACTGGACACCTCCATAGCCCAAGAGAACGGTTGCTCCCTGAGAGAATAACATAAACAAATAATAATTCATAGCTACAAATATCATTATTCTGTTCAATACATCTTACATCAACTGGAAGAATTATACAGAGAGAATATGACAGCTCATAAGAAATGCAGCAAATACTCACTTCTCATAAAAATAGCTAATAAGTGCAGGTTTAATTTGCAGCTGGAAGACATGCTCATCATCACAGTTGGATGTTTTGTAGTATTGCAAACAGGACCTGATATCAAATATCATGGTTAGAAACATGTAAGATCTAACTACTGAAATTAGTATTTTCATCTGTTTAATTATCTTGCTATGCACGATCCCCAATGCTATCATGGGATCTGCAGTGCTCTCTGAAGGAAGAAAAAACAAAAAAAAGTGTCCTCTAAATCATAATTTAATGTAAAAACAAAAGGTTATGATATATTATTTCTCTACATTTTGAATCACCATTTGATTAATATATAATTTCCGGAAAGGGCAGGAAGCTCACTGAGTGAAAAGGAAGAGGCGATCATGAGGAAGACTGAGGAAAGTGCTGCAGGTGCCCAGGATCTCCAGCAGGTGGTGCAGTTTCCTCACTCTTATCACCTGCTCCTGCAGGTCCACCTCTGTGTCCAAGTAGTATCTCTAAAAATTACAAATAAAATGTATAAACAACCCCAGTACATGCTAGTATTTATCTAAATCGTAGGAAAAAAAAATTTAAAAGTAGTTTTCTACCAAATAGTTGAGAGTTGTAAGTTCCTTTCCTAAAAAAGAATTACGTCAGAATTAAGTCTTCAATCTACTTCTCAAAGAGCATGTAAAAACTCAAATTTGATTTAGGTTATTAACAGATGAAGTGAACTATAAACCAAAAAACAGCTAGATTTGAAATCTTAAAATGTATGTACCAACAAGATAGTTGATGAAGTCTTTCCTGATCTTGTCCAGGCCGAGCTCTAGCAGCATATTAGCGGGTGTGAGGCCAGTGAGAGGCATTGAGTCTATCTGCTGCTGGTACGACTGCAGGATCAGCTTACTGAGAGTGCTATTGCTGTCTTTGTGGATCTAAGGAAAACAATACCCTCATTACATAATTTTAAAATGTTTATGCTGAAAAAAAGGACAAAAATGTTAGATCATGTTTATTCACAATGGTTAACCCAAAAAAATCTTTAGTGCATTTAAATAGACATGAAGCTGCACACACCCATGGTTTGATTTTACCAAGTTTCACTGCTTTGACAACAATTTTCAGGCATTCTGTTACGTCTTGATATGAAGTTACGCCTATTAAAAAAAAAAAAAAATTATTTGGTTTCAGTAAAGATGTTTTGCTGTATTTCGTGAAAATTCCCAAAGGTGATATTTACTCTTCCTCATCTTCTCCCACAGTTGTTCTGTAAAGTCCAGATCTCCTCTCTCGATCACCATCGAGCTGAAGGCTGCCATAGCATCTGTCTTAGCTTTTTGTTTCTGTTATAAAAGATCAAATGGATAGTTCACACATAAATTAAATAAAATTGCCATTGTTTACCCATTCATTCCAAATCTGTATGAATCTTTCTTCTTTAGTGGAACACAAAATGCAAATTTACCTAACAATGTATAATAAAAGTGAATGAAGAATTGTGCTGTTTAATATTATGTTATTAAGTTTACCTCAGACGATTTGGCAGTGTGTCCTGGTGCTCCTTGTCCAAAATTCTCAAGTTCTAAAACAAGGGGAAAAAACAGCTTCATAAACCAGCAAATTATCTCCCGCAAACTGCACACGCTACACTTAAAAGCAAAAAATTCAAGGACTGACCATCAGCAGCATTTATATCTATTTATGGTTTCTTGCTATGTATACTGTACACAGATTAATCAGTACAGCTGCTATACCCTCAATGAGTGCTCTGGTCAGGTCCACTGCAGACTGAGTCTCCATTGGTTCCAACCATTCGGTTTCTCCTGTTCTCAAACCCTCTGCTAGAGCCTAGTCAAATGTTTTAAAACAAAAACAATAAATGTTGATGGCATGATTATTATATAATTACATATTAATAATATAAAATAATATATACTGATAAACATTTCTCTATCTAGAATAAATCAAGTTTTTTATTACAGGAAGTTATTTTTATTTATGATTTATTACATTGTTATTGTTAACTAAAACTATTTAAAATAATTTTCATTAACTGAAACAAAGCTGAAACAACATAAAATATAAATATTACACAACAAACTTAAACTTAAAATGCTTTTTATTAGAATTAAGTAAAGAAAATGACAAAAGCATATAACAAATGACTAAAACCCTTTAACTAAAATTAAAATGAACAACACAAACAAAACATTAAAACTACATTGTATACGAAACACAATTTATTTCCAATACTTACCAGAAGGAACTCCATCTCTTTATAGGTCTGATACAATGGACTCCTTATGTCTCCAACTGCGACTTTGATATTCTGTAAATGGGGGGAAAAAAGCGAAACAAATCACTTAGTAATCTCAAGAGGCAGTATGATCAAAACTTGGGAGTAACTGGGACTAAAGTATCAAAGGCAACTGGATGCGGCACTGATGCTGACCAGAGATGCTTTAGAAGACAACGGAGGACACTCCAATACTTTCTCCACATTGTTCCATGCGAGACTCGCTATTACACTGCTCTGGGACTCAAACATCATGCTCTCCTCTTTTAAGGAGCAAAACAGGTTGTACTGTGCATAGCCTTTGGTCGCCACCTGAAAAAAAAAACATAATATTCTTAACAGATACCAAATAGTGAGAAACCTAAAGCAGCTAAATGACTAAAAATTCTTACTGTAGAAGCGTGGTGTCTTTTCTCATGCTCTTGTTTAAGCTCATCTAGTGTGGTGAAACAGGTTTCATCTCCTGTTGGACCTGCAGAACATTGGGAAAGATTTAGTCACTCTTTATGGGTACTTATCCCTTTGAATAATGCATGAGTAACAAATAAGTGCTACTACCTTTGCAACTGACTGTATACAGTTTGACACCACTGGTTTTGTTCCCACTATAGATAGTTTCTACTCCAAGCCAGGCAGTGGCACATGGATCCAATTTGTCACAACGGACCCACAGAGGGTGCAGAGACCCTGGGGCTTCCACCTGGGGCATGTTGGGGTTTTGAGCCATGGTGTACCAAGACAATAGCTGCCTAGCAAAAGAAAGGGAGTAAAAATTATTCTTTATTATAGTGCTCAGCTTTCTTGGGGGAAAAATAATTCTTCAATTGTACTATATTGCAACAAGCAGTTTCTTTCACCTTGCTTTCATGACAGAGAGAGGCTGAGGCCCTAGATCTTGCTCCACTTTAAAAAGAGTTTCTTCAACAACACTGGTGTCAGCTGGAGTTTCTGTAGCTTCTGGTTCACACTTTGGTTCCTTTTCATTAAATGAGTTCACATGTTATGTAATGTTTAGTGTAAATAAGCATAGTACATCATAAACTAACTTACTGCTTTCTCACAGACAAAGATAGGCTGATTTCCACCGATTATGTCGTGCAAAAGTTCTTCCTTCTCCACCAGTAGTACTGAAATATCATCCTGAAATAAATAAACAAACAAATAACTTGTTTTTCAATACGCACGACTGAACATCTTTTCTATTCATCTGCACACATTTTAGTTTTACCATATACGTGCAGTTCTCTTTATTTTCATCTTGGCACAACCTTAAGCAAGCAAGAAAAGAGATATAAGATAAACATATGAATAAACTTACACATAACAAAAACATGACAGATATGCCAGCTATTCAAGTTCAGTCAATCGTAATAAAAAAGAAAGGTAACGTTACAATAACTCACTTCAGAAATGTAACAAATGCGTTGGCGTCCGAAACTATTTTTGATCCCATTCCCCTCGTTTTAAAACAAAATATATATTTAATTACCAAATTATATCCGTTTGAATGAAAAACGTACAGGATTCAAAACTATTTGATAACAGCGCGCCTAATGTACGTCACGAGGGTTACGACCTATGGTTACGACGCAGGCGTCCTTTTGCCACGCCTATTCTTGTTAAAAAAATAATATTCGCCAAAAAAGTTTTTTACTGTTTTTTTTCTACAATAGTATTTTAAACTAAGATAAAACTAATGAAATACTTAAAAAAAATCCAAACATTTCTATGAATATAAAATTAATTCACTGAAAGTAGATCCATAAGACCCATCCTCCATCTTCCACTACTTATATAGTGCCAAAACATACTGCCACGTTTATTACTTTATCGCAAGTATCTTATTGCAATTCACTGTAATTAAAATCATAAATTATACAAAATGATTTTATAATTAAATCTAGATCATGAAGCACAGACTTGGGCGGAAGTGACATGTCGGATGGATATGCAAGTACCGGTGGAGTGCTTCATTCTTCCTTTTCTTCCGTGGCCGCCATCGAGTTAGGAGCGTGGTTCCTGGCGAGCCGTGAAAACTTACAATAATGGTGAGCGCAGAGAATATTTTTTCATCGCCTTAAGCGCGTTTTCAATAAAGCGTCTTCGTTATATTGTTTTCCGTGCATATCTTTCATCAGCAGTTGGTTTTTATATGAAATATTACACGTTAGCTTCAATGCTTGCACTAATTGCGACTCTCCGGAGCCATTTTGATCTAGTGAGGCGTGTATACACGTGTAGTCATGATTTTTTAGCTGACTCCGTTTAGAGGTTATTACCTCGAAATTCAAACGATTTTAAAGAAATGGTATTCCGTCCTTTTATAAACCCTAATAACTTACCTAAATAGAATTTAACAGCCTTGAGATCATATATAAGAACATAGTTGGCAATGTTAGCTTGCGTGTTGAGGCCTAGTATTTGGTTTGAACGCAGACACTTCAGTTTAGGTGTGCAATAGACAAGTATTGAAGTGATCTTTCACTTTAAAATAACTGTCGTTTATTCGTCCTCATGATAGTATAAACAACATTAAAAGGAAGTCATACAAGTTAGATCAAGCAAATAATAACACAGTTGATTTTACGCTTAATTATCACTTTAATTTGCAGCAATTTCCCACTATGCTTGTTCTGTAGTTAAATGTTTTTCAAATTATTATTTTCTTTCGCCTGCCAAGTTTTTATCTGGTATTCTTGCTATGATGGTGTAATTTGCGTCCTACTCTGTGTTCAGTGACAGTTGCCTTCTGTCTCATGCTGGCACAGAAGATTGATGAAAACAAGAGACTGAGCAAGATTCAATGTTATAACTGATGAATAAACTTGATGGAAATACCTTGTTATTCATACCTCTGTTTTTGTTTTAGGCTTGTGCCCGACCGTTAATCTCGGTCTACTCCGAGAAAGGAGAGACATCTGGCAAAAATGTGGTTCTGCCTGCAGTGTTCAGGGCTCCCATCCGCCCTGATGTTGTGAACTTTGTGCATACCAACATGCGCAAGAACAAGCGCCAGCCCTACGCTGTCAGTGCACTGGCCGGTGAGTGTTGTTTTAAAATATACAGAGTTGAAATGGCAATTCAATGATGACATTCCACTTCAAGGTCCGTGTTTCTGACGACTGATTATGTTGGAAGTTCTGAGAGACATTTGTCTGATATTTTGCCATGGTATGACATGATCAAATATAACTCCAAGATGTGTCGTTTCAGGTCACCAGACCAGCGCTGAGTCCTGGGGCACAGGAAGAGCCGTGGCCCGTATCCCACGTGTGCGTGGTGGTGGCACCCACCGCTCCGGACAGGGTGCTTTCGGAAATGTATCCTGAACTATCGAAACATTTACTTGAACAACTTGTCAAATCTTGATTATAAGCAACCCTTGCTGTGATGGTGTAATTTGCGTCTTACTCTATGCACAGTGACAGTTGCCTGCTGTCTCATGCTGGCGTGGAAGGTTGATGAATATTAAGACTGAGCTGGTTCACAGATGCATATTTAAAATGAAGGCCTGTTCACTCAAACGCAAATGTTCAACGTAGAAATTTGATCTGATTTTCGCATGAGATTTGTTTGTTTGGACCAATGAGTAAAAAACGGTAGATGGGAAATGCAGAAAAACAGTGATTTACCCCAGTTACAGTGATGCACAAACAGTTCTCTACAACTTTGTTTCTAACCCATTTATCACAATTAGTCAAACAGAATTTACTTGTTTTCAAAGCTGTTCAGATTTTTGTATTCACTATGGTGATTAAATAATGCTAAAAAAAGAGCACAGATAGGAGAAATGGTTAAGGATTCTTGATCTGCTGTTTGTGCCGACAAAAATATGCAACAGCAGCAGCTCTTGGCATGTGACAAAGTGCAAAATTGTTGGCCAGTTTTCTTTGTAGTGCAATGGAAAAGACATTAGAGCAGCTTTCTGTGAAGGAAGTCACATTGACGACATCCAAATGTTTGTATCATCTGAACGGACACATTAACAGCCATTGATTCAAATCAAAATGCTTAATGCATCAAATTTTCGCACTGAATATTCACCTTTGTGTGAACAGGCCCTTTAGTGAGAAATGTTGACCCTTGACTCCACTGTAGATGTGTCGTGGCGGCCGTATGTTTGCCCCCACAAAGACCTGGCGCCGTTGGCACCGCAGGGTCAACATTAACCAGAAGCGCTACGCCATCTGCTCTGCCCTGGCTGCCTCTGCACTGCCTGCCCTGGTCATGGCCAAAGGTAAGTGAACACATTGTGTCCAGAGCCTCATAATCCTTTCATTTACTGTAAGTTTGGGTCTCCCTGGGGTCTTTATAATGACAGTGCTCGTACGCACTGTATATCTTATGTGGGTTGCCATTTATTGGCATTCTGCTTTCAATTCAGTGCTAGAGAAACCTCAGTTTGCAGAAGGTCCAAACCAAACTATTGGCTTTTCCCTTTCGAAGGCTGAGTACAGCAATAAATATAGAGTATTTGCTATTACCTTAAACGTTTTTGGTATCACTGACTTAAAACAAATGGCAAATGTTTCAGGTCACCGCATTGAGGAGATTCCTGAGGTTCCACTTGTTGTTGATGATAAAGTTGAAGGATACAAGAAGACTAAGGAGGCTGTGCTTCTGTTGAAGAAGCTTAAGGCATGGAACGACATCAAGAAGGTGAGCTACTGTCAAACGCTGACTTCAAATGTTGCGCTTTACTAGCATGAACTTTTTTTGATGCATATTTCTGGTCTCTAGGTTTACGCCTCTCAGCGTATGCGTGCCGGTAAGGGTAAGATGAGGAACCGAAGGCGTGTCCAGCGTAAGGGACCGTGCATCATTTACAACGAAGACAACGGCGTGACGCGAGCTTTCAGAAACATCCCTGGTACGAGATCTTGTATTTTGTGGTTACTTCATGTGAACACACTTTAAACATGATGATATCCACTTCTGGTCCGTGTTTATGAAATGTATGATTTCAGTGGAAGTTCTGATCCTTACCTTGTATCACGCAAAATTTGTTGATCCAGATGATTGCAAAATCATAAACCACAATGTCTCTTTTGTCAGGTATCACATTGCAGTCCGTGAGCAGACTGGACTTGTTGAAGCTTGCTCCAGGTGGACACATAGGACGCTTTTGCATTTGGACTGAGGGTGCATTCCGTAAACTGGATGGCCTCTATGGCACTTGGCGCAAAGCCTCCTCCCTTAAAGTGGATTACAAGTGAGTTCCCTTACCCTTCGTTCTTATCCTTGTCTGGTTGTGAGTTGAACAACAGTGATGAGCTTATACTTTACTGTCCGTGTTTTTGAACGGCATGATAATATCAAAGGTCTGAGTGAAAAATAAGGTGGTCTGGAACTGCACTTGTTCAGATGCACACCTAGATATTAAAATGTGTAGATATTGAGCATAAACTTTTGGACTTGCTGTCTTATGTTCCAGCTTGCCCATGCACAAAATGAACAATACAGATCTGCACAGAATCCTGAAGAGCGAGGAGGTCCGGAAGGCACTTCGTCCTGCTAAGTAAGTTTTGGTTACTTTGACCATCTATATTGCTAACATATCATTGCAGTGATGAGATTCCTACTTTAGGTCCGTGTTTCTGACTAATGATTGTACAGGAAGTCCTGAGCCATCTTGCTTGGAAACTCAGTCTTATTTTTTTATTCTACAAAACAAGTAGGGTAACAAGTTTCTTTACACAATTGCAGACACAAGATTCATCGCAGAGTGCTCAAGAAGAACCCTCTGAAGAACTTGAGAGTGATGATGAAGCTCAATCCCTATGCCAAGTCAGCCCGTCGCCGTGCTATCCTGGCACACAAACCTGAGGTAAGTACCCTCACGACCCACAAGTGTCACTATAGTCTGATACAAATGCTAAGCAACTTCTTCTAAATTTGTGTGCAGATCAAGGCCAAGATGTTGAAACCCAAGAAGAAGAAGAAGGTTGTGAAGAAGACCAAGGCCAAGAAGACTGCAGCTGCTCCAGCTCAAGCTTAGACCTTATGAACAGACTAATGGAGTTAACAAATGATTTTCAAATAAAACCGCTGTCAAATTCTGATAAAGCTGTCCTTTTTAATCCACTGCATACAACTTAAGCACTGGCACATTCCATCAGTTGTCATCTGTTAAATAAATCTTTTATTATAATATACAAGTTTGTATAAGTTATGACTGGTTTTCTCTCACTTTGTGAGTTAACGGCTGCAAATTCACCATTGAAATAAAGCAGAACACAAAACATTACAATGAAATAATGTCACCACGTCAGGGGTAGCTGATAATTTCAGGGTTTATGACTGCACTAAGAGTTTAAAAAGTATAACATGATCAAAGCAAGTTAACATTTAGGAGGATTCATTTGCAGTGTAATTTCTGCCTTTGATAGCTTTTGCAATCAACATTAAATTTTATAGTAAGAAAAAAAACATTTTGTAATACTGACCTATTGGAGCTGTAATGCATTGTTAATTACAGCAGTATGCTCATTAATACTCAAGACAACATCTAAAATAAAGGAGTGTTCAAGAGGGCAGTAGTTTGCTGTTGGCCTCTGGTCTGCCTGGTAGGGTGGAACTGGAGATGTTGCAGATGAGGAAACACTAAATGGCTGGCGTAGAAAAAGATGGCTGCTCTCACATTCCCATGCTGTGAGTTGGAGTTGCTGGCTGGTTTAGCCCAATGGTGCTGCATAACCAATCAGCAAAGTCAACCTCCTCTGCTTCTGAGTTCTTTATGAAGGGATGGACCTGGAAAAAAAATGATTAGATGTTAGATGCATGAGGTGCATTCATAGGAAAAATAGATACATTATATTGAAATAAAATGATTGTTCCTACCATCAGTTGCTTGAGGTCTGCTCTTTCTGCGGGATTTTTGATTAAACTGCACAAAACACAAAAAAACAGTTAGCGACGGAATTAAAAATGTTAATATATTGGTCCGTCTGTCTAGTACGGAGACCCTAATAGGACATGGAGATGAAAAAATATTAAATGAGTAAAATGTTCTGCGTTCTCTTGCAAAACTTGCATTCACCGGAGAACCCCAAACAAGTTTTAGTTCAACCACTAGATGGAGCAGCAAGCACCACTGAAGAAGAATTTGTGCATTTAGAAGATGATTGCCAGTTGCCTGGAAATCAAACCCATTACATGCGCTATGCTCTACTAGGTGAGCTACGATGCAATTTTGCTTACCATTTGTTAACAAAGTCTTGAAATTCTGCACCAAAGATGCTTGGTAGCTTGGGAGGTGGCTGAAAAAAAGAGAAACAGCTTCATTAAGGCTAAGTGAAGCAGCCAATAAATCCTCACTTTAAATAATTCACTGCCATAAAACGGTTTAGTGATCTTTTAAGCACCACTGAAAGCTTACTTCATTGACAATATAGTCAAGCAGCTCAAATATGGCCATGGGAGGTCTGCTGTCTGGGCCGTATGCTGAAAAGACAAACCGATTAAAAATAAAATCACTTTATTATATATTATAGTCTCAGAAACACCTCTAACATAAGTTACAGGATAACAAACAGACACTCACAGCTGCCGGGTCGACCAGGAGGCCTGGGTTTAGGGGAGGCGTCACTGGCCGAGGGGTCCCCCTCAAGGGGCTGACCAAAGATTTGCTCCAGCTCTTTGGCATCAGGTGGTGGGATAGGGAAGCGTCCAATAGCCATCTCCACCAGAGAGAGACCCATGCTCCATATGTCAGACTGGACAGAGTAGTGAGTCCCTTGAAGGCGCTCGGGCTACAGATGGACACAGGGATAAAAGCAGAAGGATCATAGAGAGGAAATGAACATTATCATAAAGGAAGCGACGTGATGAAAAACAGGAGCCTGAACAAACAGATGGCTGTACTCCAAATCAAACATCCAAGGATTCATGTCCAGGCTAAAGAATTAAACTGACAAAAGATTGTTATAAAGAATATACACTGATCAACCAGAACATTAAAACCACCTGCCTAATTTTGTGTCCTGTAGTATCTTTGAAACCAAGACATTAGCAGAAGATCCATGAGGCCTCCTTGGATTGGATTTGTTGGTCCAGCACATCCCACAGATGTGTAGGCAACACTTTGTCAAGTTCCTCAAGCCATTCCTGAACATTTTTTTGTAGTTTGGCAGGTTGCATTGGACACCAGTTCACCAGTGTTTGTCCTTCCTTGCACCCCTTTTGGTAGATATTAATCACTGCATACCAGGAACACCCCACAAGACTGACCCAGTTGTCTAGCCATTACTATTTGGCCCTTGGCCCTTCCAAAACATGAAATTCAAGAACTAACTGTTCACTTGCTGCCTAATATATCCCACCCCTTGACGGGTGCCATTGTAACGATATAATCAATGTTATTCACTTCACCTGTCAGTGGCTGTAATGTTGTGGCTGATCAGTACAGTTGTGGTCAGAATTATCAGGCCCCTTGTTAAATATGAGCAAAAAAGGCAGTGAAAATCAATCTGCATTATCATTTTGGTGTTTCTTTCAAAAACTTCCAAACTTTCATTTAAGTGAAACAACTGAAAGTGAGGAAATAATTAAATAATCTTTTAATAAAAAAAAATGTTCTCCAATACACGTTGGCAATTTTTTCAAAATCAATTTTTCACACTTTTTTTTTTAATTAATTTATTATTAATCAAATACAGTGCCTTGCAAAAGTATTCATACCCCTTCATTTTTTTTTTCACGTTTTATGTTGCTGCCTTATGTTAAACTGCTTTAAATTACTTTTTTCCACATCAATCTAGACTCCATACAGTACAATGGTACAGCAAAAAAAAAAAAAAAGGGTTTTAACATCTTTGCAAATTTATTAAAAATAAAAAACTTAAATGATTCCATTGCATAAGTACTCATACCCTTATCTGGGACAGTTGGAATTTTATTTCTTGTAGGTGTTACTAGACTTTGAGTGAAAGTAACCTGTAGCAAATTCAATTGAATGGGTATGATTTGGAAAGGCACACACATTCTGCTTCACTGACGGGTCACAGAAGCATGTAGTCTCTGTTACCCTTAATGGAGATACTGGAAGTTTGAAACAACCAGGATTCTACTTAGAGCTGGCCTCCTGGCCAAACTGAGCAATTGATGGAGAAGGGCTTTGGTTAGAGTGGTGACGAAGAACCTGATGGTCACTCTAGATGAGCGCCATGATCATATGTGGAGATAGGAGAAATCTACAGAAGGACAAACATCACTGCAACACTCCACCGATCTGGGCTTTATGGAAGTGTGGCCAAACTCAATCCTCTCCTCAGTGAAGACAAAAGAAAACACACATGGAATTTACAAAAAAGCATCTAAAGGACCCTCAGACTGTGAGAAATAATATTATCTGGTCTGATGAACCTCAATTCCAAGCATCATGTTTGAAGGAATGCAGCCACTGCTCATCACCTGCAGAGTACCATCCCAAAAGTAAAGTGTGCTGGTAGCAGCCTCATGCTGTGGGACTGTTTTTCAGCAGCAGGGACTGAGGGACTTGTCAGTATAGAAGAAAAGCTCAGTGCACCAAAATATTGAGATGGCCTTAATTAAAACCCAGTCCAGAGCATTAAGAACCTCAGACTGGGCAGAAGGGTTACCTTCCAACAGGAAAGTGACCCGAAGCACACAGCAAGAGTGGCTTATACACAACGCTGTGAATGTCCTTGAGTGGCCCAGCCACAGCCTGGGCTTGAACCCAATCAACTATTTCTGGAGAAATGTGCGTCTGCCCCCATCCAACCTGACAAATGGCAGATAATTGCCAAATGTTGATGAGCAAAGTTTGTCGCATCAAGCAAAAAAGACTTGAGGCTGTAAAGGTATTTCAGCTAAATATTTAGTTAAGGGTATGAATACTTATTCAATGTACTTATTTGAGTTTTTTATTTTTAATAAATTTACGAAGTTGTGACAATTCTGTTTTTGCTTTGTCAATATGGTGTATGGAGTGTAGATTGATGTGGGAGAAAAAAAGTCATTTAAAGCAGTTTAACAAAGCAGCAACATAACAAAATGTGAAAACAATTAAGGGGTATGAATACATTCACAAGGCACTGTATCTCTGAAGCATATTCCCATTCATATTTACATTTCATTTTTAACACAGAAGGGTGGCTAGGAACATGAAATTGACTTACTGTTTCACAGAAATATAAATCTGAGCTAACACAAAGGCCAAATTTCCATAATCATTCATCAGAATGAGTAAAACCAAAGGATAACAGCTGGAAAATTGCAGGAATTATATATATATATATAAAACAGAACTTACCTCACCACAAGTTGCTTGGGAGCGTTTCAAGAAAAAATATTCTGCTCTCATTCTAAAACAAACTCCAGCATATTCAGTTGCCAAACACTACAGGAACTACAAACAGGTGCAAACAGATTAAATTAAAAAGAGCTTTTTGGCACACATGAGATAGGATTCACAGGTATAAAAAAAACTACCCCATACCCACCATTAAATATGCTGCTGTATAAAATGTTGTGTGCCTATATTTTTGCTGGAGGACCAGGGTATCTTGTTCATATACATGGCATTGTGGATTCTATCAAATACCAACAGAAAAAAAAAAAATCAAAACTCTGCTAGAAATATTGTAATGGGCCGTGGTTGGATCTTCTATCAGGAAAATAATACAAATCAACACAAATTGGGTCACTGAACACAAAATGAAGGTTCTGCCATGGCCATCACAGTTCCCAGACCTGAACACTGTAGAAAATGAGTGGGGTGAAATATAGAGGAGAGGCACCTCGGCATTTGAAAGATCTGGAGAGATTCTGAATGAAGGAATGGTCACTGATCTCTTGTCAGGTGCTCTCCAATCATCAGGCATTATAGGAGAAGACTCGGAGCTGTTATCTTGGCAAATTGAGGTTGCAAAAAGTACTGAAGAAAAGGGGGCAAATAATTGTGGCCAACATAGACTAGTAAAAAAAACATTTATTTCAAAATGAGATTTTCCCCGTTTTCAATTGTTTTACTTCAATGAAAGATTAGATTTATGTAAATTTTTTAATGAAAGATCAAAAGGATAAACAACGCAGATTTATTTCCACAGCCTTCTAAAAATTCTGACCACAATTGTGTATATACTTTGAATTATAATATTTATTATATTTACATGGGTCAACAAGGGTCATATTTTAAATAATATATTAACATATATTATACTACAATAGGTGTTTTTTAAAAGAACTCAATGGGATGTTAGTAAGAGGATTTGATCAAATTGGTATTTTTGATGGGAATAAACTTACAGACATGTAGGACCTGGTGCCCACGAACGAATTGGCCATGGAGTCAATGAGCTGTCCACTCACACCAAAGTCACACAGCTTGATCTCACCACGTGAGTTCACCAGTATGTTAGATGGCTTCACGTCTGTAAGACAAGGGCAATGTCTTCCCTTCAGTAAATACAGTGTCAACAGAAAAAGTAAATGAACAGATATCAGTTTGAGATAGCATGACACCAGTCACCTCTGTGCATAATCTTGTGTTTCTCCCTCAAGTAGGACAGGCCTTTTATCACCTGCATGAATAGAAAGGAAACAGGTCCAGAAACATTAAGCACCGTGCTTTAGCCTTGCTTTCTGGAAACAGTCCAGACGTGACCACTGAGCATATTGTTGAGAAAGGTTGCAGAGATACCAACCGCAATGCTAACTTTGCCCAGTATTTGTTCTGGGATCTTGCCAGCTTTCTTCAGGCACTGGTCCAGCGAGCCGCCATCCTACAGTAAAAGATTTTGGTAACACTTTATTTAAAGCATTTATGTATAATGCATTATAAAGGGTTATTAAATTGCATAATGTATTATCATTATTCATCATGTGTGTTGTAATACATTATCTTGTTGGAAACAATTATAACCGAATTTAAAATGCATAGTGTAACAATGAATTGATAAGTGTTGTAATGTATTAACTGTAGTTACAATTATTCATGAGATTGTGCAATTATTATAAGGAGCATTTCAAGGCATAATTAATGCATTAAAACTACTTTGATAATACATTACACATAAAAGCTTTAAGTAAAGTGTTACCAAGATTTTTGATGGAATTTTTTAAAATTCAGCAATACTTACAAAGCATCTATAAAAGCAAAGGTAGTGTTTTTAAGGATATTTTATTATATTATATAAAATGAACATTTATATATATATATGTTTGAAAGAAGTATCTTATGTTCGCCAAGGCTGTATTTATTTGATAAAAAATACAGTAAAAACAATAATATTTTATATTTTTTGCAGGTTTCTATTTGTATATTTAAAATACTGTAAATATTTTTCTTCTTATCAAAGTTTAAAACAGTTATGCTGCTTAACATTTTAGTGGAACCATCTTTTTTCAGGATTCTTTGATGAATAAAAAGTTCAAAAGAACAGCATGTATTTGAAATAGTAATCTAAACATTATAAATGTCTTCATTGTCACTTTAGATATATTTTATGAATCCTTGCTAATTCAAAGTATAAATTTCTTTAAAGGGGTCATATGATGCGATTTCAAGTTTTCCTTTCGCTTTGGAGTGTTACAAGCTGTTTGTGCATAGATAAGATCCCTGAAGTGTCACAAATGCAGACATGGTAATGTTTACGTGGCGTGATGCAACACAACGTGTAAAAAGACAGTACAAGTCATTATAATCAGTAATTAGGTCCCCACTGCAACAAATGCTTCGTTTATAATGGGTTTTATTGTTTTTATGTCGTTACGCCGGGACACAGCATCACAATACAGTAAGGGGGTAACATTTCCATCTCACGCTTGAGGTTTTTGGCCAATCACAACGCACTGGATAGCTGGACAATCATGTGTTTTTTGAACCTTAAACCGCATAAACACATTGCATTATACCAAATACACAAATTAATGTTATTTTTAGAAACGTCATATGACCCCTTTAAAAAAATCTTTTGACTTCAAAAAGAAAAAATCTCTGACTTTAAACTGTCCAACAACAGATTATATATATTTATACTGGTATTTTTATATATAGAGAGAGATGTAAACTCTTATGTTTGACACTGAGAGCAGACAGTACCATGTTCTCCATACAGATGCTGATCTCTCCATCACTGTAGAAAGCTCCGTAGAAGCCCACTATGTAGGGAGAGTTACATTCATGCAGCACCTGCAGCTCTCTGATGATCTGATTCCTTATTGCTGGCTTGATCTCTAGGTGGATCAACTGCATGAAAATAAGAAAAAGAGGACTATATTACATGAAAAAGGTTGAAATCTATTACTTTTAATAAAAATCAAGCACTGAAATTGAATAAACGCTTGCATATTTTTCCTTATATTAATGTTTACATTCATACTGATGTTTACAATGTTGCGATTTTGTCTTCATAAGTGCAGGGCAAAGCATAATGCAGAAGCCTCATTAATTTATCTCAGTACCAGGCAGAGCTTCTCTCTGTAATTGCCAGGGTGTCTGCATTTTATAGTTAGCTGATAAGGAGTTGCTTCTCTGCATGCATACAGTCAATTCTTTGTTTCATGTATGCTCTAAATGAGCTGTTTGGAGTTAGTGTGCTGACTGCACTTCAGCTTGTTTTCTTCCTTGGGCGTTCTCATATTAAGGACGATTTGTTTCATCACACATAGTGGACTAATTGTAATTTGGCTTAAAAAGTTTGTTAAGAAAAGTGTCATTTGACTCTGTTGAGCCAAGTGCAATTAGCTTCACTACATGCATTACATGTGCAATAAATGTCACAGTATCCACTCTGCATGCTAAGAACAGAATGTCATGTCTTATTGCTGTAATGTCTAACTTCTTCCAATCTATAAAAAGACATGATGACATGAATAGCTGATGCCTTCAAGAGATATTGGAGAGGCAGCACTGGCTCTGAGGCAAGCAGTTCTAAAACTGCATCCGATCGATTCACGGCTGGTAATGACAATCAATGGACTTCAGTGACCTTTCTAGAATGCTTAAAGCTGAAACTAACACGCTCCCTGGTTGTAGCAGTTTGCTTTTTCATAACATACCTTCCTGGCCATGATGAAGCCTGAGGGTCTGTGTAAGACCTTGAAGACCACTCCTCCGTTGCCTGCACCCAACTCACAAATCTTCTCAAAGTCATCATCTTTTAACTCTCCGACCTTCTGCTTCTGGGTGAGGAAAACCTCCAGGCGTTTCTTCTGCTGCTCATCCAGCTCCAGTTCTTCCAGTTTCTTCTGCAGAGCTTCTAGATTTGTTCTAACACAGACGGAACAATGAATTTAATTTGTTAAGTGATTAAACTAAATGGTTCAATCTACACCTCAACAGAGCCATGAGGGTCTACAGAGCTCCTCTCTTTAACTGAAGCAAATGCTTCAAATATTAATAATCAGTTAAGCAATTTTGTTAAAATATTATTTTTCCCAAGATAATTATGCTAAATTATTTAATAAGGTTTTCTATTAGAATTTCTTTCTAGTCTTTTTTATTCATTACAGTAGCAAGACAGTTGTATCACCCTTACATTTTTTTACTTCATGCCCCCCCCCCAAAAAAAAAATATCAAAATGAATTTTAAATCAGTAAATGAAATCATGCATATCACAGAGTGTATTTTTTAAAGAGATTGTTCACCCAAAAATGACAATATAGTCATGATTTACTCTCCCTCATGTCATTCCAAACCTGTATGAGTTTCTTTCTTATGTTGAACATAAAAAGAAGATATTTTGAAGAGCACTGGTAATCAAGCAGTTTTTGGTTCCCGTTGACTTCCATAGTATTTCTTTACCTATGGAGACCAACAACTGTTTGGTTCTTCAAAATATCTTCTTTTGTGTTCAACATAAGAAGGAAACTGATACAGGTTTGGAACGATGTGAGGGTGAGTAAATGATGACCAAATTTTCATTTTTGGGTGAACTATTCCTTTAAGTCGTTGTATGTATGCGTTACTTTTTTGATGCATTTTTAAATAAATTAATAAGACAAAAATGCATAATGTCACTGACACTATCATTTAAATTACAGTCCAATGTTGTTTTTGTAAAAATGTTTAGTTAATTAAAAAGGTGAAATAAAATAAAATAAAAATATTACATAACTTAAAAAAAATAGAAATGCTGCCGAGAACTAAAATAAAGTACTAAAATGACTAACACTAAAATTATATAAATATAAATGACAAAAGTACATATGATTACTAAAAAGAAAATGCCCTTCAATATTAATACATTCTACAATATTATATAAATAATACTAAAATAGCACTGCTACAGTCGTAGACTTGCTTTATATATTATACATTAATATGTCTACAAGAATTCCTCTTGTGATCAGTAATAATAAGCCAAAGCTTTTGCATGCTGCAACATATTCCCATCCTTAAGGCAGAAAACGTAGGAATACTGAATAGGTTTATTCTACAATGTGTGTGGAAATGTAAGTGGTGAGAAGGCTTTATAACATCTTCTTCCTAAAGCTCTGTCTGAGGAAACAGGGAGTTACTCTAAGCATGCGAACCTTTCCCTTGTCCCTGTTGTCATGGTGATGTATTTCCTTAGCTTTCTGCTGGAAGAGCAAACTTCCATGACCCTCCGCTCTCCATCCTCTCTGCTTCTCCTCCAACAGCACTGCGTTCTTCATTGTTGCATAACTGCCTTTACCAGGTGCAATCATGAATTAATCTTCTTGTGTGCTCAAATGAACCAATTAAAACTCGTATGATTCCGATATTGATACTAATTAGGAATTATTTAAACATAATCTTAGGTTTCCTGCATCTTGTGATCCAGCTTTTGTGCCACACATGTTGCAAACATCTGTGATGTGGGTGTATCTCATGCTGTATCTTCAAATGAGTGTTTCAGGACTATTGGACACCATGAGCCTCGAGGGCTTTTAAGCACCGAGCCAATTCAGATGTAAAACATGTTGTTCTGTTTCGGTCCACAACAAGTGACACTCACACATAAATTTACATCAAAGCTTGCTGATCAGTCTGCAAAATATTGCAACATGTAAGCTCCAGGACAGACTGCACAACTCAGGTGGATGAGAACAGCACAAGTACTCCAGGATGTCTTTTGTCTCATCTATATGCAGAATGAGGCAAAGTGTTTTCATTTTTGACAGCAAGGCCAGATATAACCATGGTTACGAGGCTGATGTGTGGGTGTAAGTGGGTGGCGTGGACACGCTGCGGTGGAGATGTGATAATGGTGAAGGACGCAGAAGATGCCAGAGTGGAGAAAAATGCTTCACAACTCAAACCTTGTGTTGCATGTAGGAGGCCTTATCCAGAGCGGTTTCAGTCCATGTGAAGAGCCCCGGAGATATAAAGCTCACAACAGAGCTCTACAAAACTTTTAATTGCTTTGCCAACATTTGGCCAAAACATTTAAAGTTAAAAAATTACTGTTTTTTATTTATTTTTTATTTTAATTAAATATATTTTTTTATTTTAATTAAATTACTAATTCAATTACAAAATTGGTTAATAAAATGCATAACAGAAAATTGGTTTATAAATTTTCAACAACAATGCTGCATTTATTTAAGCAACAAGACAGTAAAACCAGTAATATTGTGAAAAATTATTAACATTTAAATTTAATCTGTTTTCTATTTTAATATATTTTATAATATAATTCATTCCTGTGATGGCAAAGCTGAATTTTCAGCAGTCATTAATCCAGTCTTCAGTGTCACATGATCCTTCAAAAACCAACCAATACACCACATTAAATATATATATATATATATATAAGGCAAAAGTTAAGTTTGCAAGACAAGAATAAGGTTCTTTTTCCCACATTTATTTCTACATAAACAAACTGCTATGTTTTCCCCCCAAACAATGTGTTTTTCACTTTAATTGTTCTGGATTCTGTGTTTTAAAATTAACATTCATCATCAAGAAGAGCATCTAATAAAATCAATTCATAACATTTTACAAATTAACTGAAAATTGATTCATTAATTTAAAAAAATATTTACAACATAAATTATTATTTACAGATCATAATACAAAGTGAAACTGTTCATTGCAAGGGTGTTTTTTGCAACAGTATTAATGTAGAATGTAGTGACAACGCAGCATGCTATGCTGCAACAACTTGTATGAAAGTAATAAATAATTCAATACTACTACACAGTATTTAATTATTTAGTCTAACCTTTGATACACCATTATGTTTACATAAAAAGAGCAGATTCTTTCTGAGGAAAGATGCAAAAAGTGCATCAAAGTGAAGAGTAAAGCTGCTCATACACTCTAAAAAACAAATGGTGCTATATAGCACCAAAAATAATTACGAGCCAAAGAACCACTTTTAGTGCTATATAGCACCATTTTTTTTTTGGAGTGTAGTTTGAGATTCAAAACCAAAAAAGCTTTTGAAGGCCCAAGAGCAGTACTTGGAAGAATAATAACTTCTCTTCCTTTTTTTCTTTTGAGTTTTTGAAGAGGTGTGTGGATACAGTATGATCAAACACAGGAAAAAAGTGGTCAACTTCACATGTCGTGCACTGGAATGTGGATGTAAACACTAGGGAGCCCAGGGATCAGCTGAGGTTAGACAGAAGCAAACCATTTCTCTCTGGGGAGGAGCACAAAACCAGAGATTGTTCTGTGGTCAATATTTAACTACGCTCCATAAATCACTCCCGTGGATACGTCTGTGCTGTCATCCTGTAAATCCACAATTTAAACAGAACTCAGACTTAAACTTCATAAAGGAAGAGAATTAGGGAACAGGTAGGGAATGTCTGGGAATTATCAAGCTCTTCTTGATGCACTATAGCAGCATTCATACACCCAGCAGCGCTCTTAAGTAAAATGGAGAGCAGCAGATGGTGCCATGGTGTGTGTGTGTGTGTGTGTGTGTGGTGTGATTGTGTAACACTGTAACACTGTGTGGTTTCCTACCGATAATCTTGAAAAGACACAATGCCGCATAGAGCTTGTGAGAAACAATAGCAGCAGAGGTACCGCTGCCAATGAAGAGAGATGAAACAATATTGGCAGGGTAAAAAATTAGCACTGTCAAGTGCCAAATGCAAGGAAAACTGGCTTTGGTAAGTAAATAAAACAAGGTTACTAGTTAATTGGACAGCAGCCTTTTTAAGAACAGAACTATATCACCAGAACTAAAGTCTGACAATTCAAAATGACCACAAATAAATTAAGCAACACAACTGCTTCAACATTAATAATAATAGGAAACCAAGAGCACCAAATCAACATATTACAATGATTTATGAAGGATCATGTGACACTGAAGACTGGAGTAATGGCTGATGAAAATTCAGATTTGCCATCACAGAATTCAATTACAATTTAAAATGCGCTGCTCCAAAGCATCTGCTTCATACAGCGCGCGTTGCCAGCCGCAGCACATTGTAGCAGGAGAAAGATTTCACTGATCACGTGAAGAGAGGCGCTTTCAGCGCGAGCGCTAGAGCCTGGTTTATACTCGCCGCGTCAGCACGAGCGCGAAGGTGCGTGCCACGGATTGAGCGCAACGGAGGATTTGGTTTTCAAACTAAACTAAAGTAAAAGACCGCTTCTTAAACCAGAGAAGGTGAACATTTTGGTATTCTTGTAGAAAAAAACATGCAAGTCCTGTCAGCAACAGCAAGTTTAGTTTTACTGTTCTTTTTGTTTTCGTTTTGAAAAGCTTGTTATCTTTGCCGTTTACCTCACGTTACGCAATGGAGGCTTTCCTTAATTTTTTTTATATTATTATTTATTTGATTCCTCAGAGTTTGCTAAACATTCTGTAATTTATTAGTTGGTATATAATACAGCATGCGATGTGTCCTATGCCATGCCTGGTCTTATTCGTTTTTGTTAATAAAGGTTATGTAAGCGTTTGTCATTGTAACATACTGTTTTATTGTTGTTGTGCTTTTTAATTAAGAAAAACAATGAATCCATCTTTTGTTTTATTCTTAAAAAGTGAAAGGTGTATAGAAATAAGCAAAACAGACTTGTAAAGCGTGACACCAAGATCGCGAATTTGAAAGTGAAAGCGCACGAAAAAAGGAATTCCTGTTCACAAAATCTAAATCACAAATAATACTGATGAAAAAGAACGGGTTGAATGTTGAACACTTTCGTTACCATATAACTATAAACTATGATAAAAGTTCATCAGCATGCATTGATTAATCAAATGTTGTATGAAATCAATAAATATATAAATAAATTGCGACCAAATGATGTGCTTGTGCGACCAACTGAGAAAGTTGGGAAGTGGGAAGAATGAGTCTAGAGACCTGATATTGTTCCTCTTTGCTGTTACTGTTGTAGTTATTGTGTGGACTTTCCTATTCTCCAAGAATTCAAACGATTATTATAACTTAATAAAGCCACCAAAATGAAAATATGAACAAGAAAATCATGTCTGGTCTTAAAAAAACTTTCTTTCATTGCTGTTAATATAATATATTTATGGCTATAAGTCAATTCACTCTCCACTGGAAGCAGATACTGTTGCTGTATTACTCCTAATTTACAAATTGCAAATGCATGAAAGAGGTGATACATATGAAGTGCTTCACAAGCGATAAGCAAGAACTTAAAAAATAATATTAATTACTCTTTGAGATAGGCTTGCCAAGACAGATTTAAAGCAGAGGCTTCTGGGGGAAAAAAGCGTTGTACCAGTATTTAACATTCCACTGAGCCTCTCTATAACACTGACTTCCACAGGATTGAATCACCGCTACACACACACACACACACACACATATATTCCAAAATGAGCTCGCCACAGCCTGTCCTGCTCTCCTGGAAGGAATGTAATTCTGCTTTACTGTCATTCTCCCCAAACACCTCTTCTATCGCACGGCTAATACTCATTATTTATGTACAAATAATAGCCAGTTTCTAATATACAAGACTGCAACTTTATCCTAAATAATTAATAGTCTCTTAATACCAAATGGAGAGACTGCAAGAGGGGAAAAGTGTCTAAGATCTCAAGTGAGCTTGAGGAAACAAGAGGCAATGACATGCACCACTGGCTCAGGCTGTGAGGATTGTCACTGGCTCGACATCAAAAGGGAGAAAATCACAGGCCTGCCAAATGAAGGTAGCACAGACAGAGGTGGTCCTCTGTCACCATATCTATCTGTGGGGATGTGAAGCTTACAAACAAATCGATACGTTGCCGTCACTTGCATCTACATTTGGTGGTCAGTTAAAATCCTCAATAATCACATACTGAGGTAAACTGGATGATTATACTTGGGCTCAGAGAATGATATCACCATCATGTACATTTCTGTTTTACATCAGGGTCAACAAAACACTGGATTTTTTGCCTCTACAAATTGTAAACACAGACAACTTCAGATACTTTATCTCTCCAGTTCTGCTCCTATAATACTACATTTTGGGCCTAATTTATGACTGGACAACATACTACAGAGAAGAGAAGTGTTGTGTTGGCAGCTCTGTCCAAATGTGATAAGCTATTCTCATTGATCTTAGTGGCAGGACATGCGGCTCTTTTATGTGCACCTGACTTAATAAATAATTGTGACCAACTTTTACTGGGTTAGATATTTTTCTAAGCACAGCCCCAAAAGACAGTAACTTTAACTTTAAGTCGCTTATAATCACCAATGATTAATTTATTAGTTACAAAATACAGTAATATTCTGAAATATTATCATTTAAAATATCCAGTTTCTATTTTAATATATTTAAAAACAAAATATATTTAAAAACAAACGTACTCTGAATTTGCAGCAGTCATTATTCTAATATGTCTATTTCGTGCTCATGTTAGAATTTAGGTGCTTTGACGCACACGCACACATGTTGGTTTATGTGGTGTATGGGGACTCTCCATAGGCGTAATGGATTTTATACTGAACAAACTGTGTGTGCTATTGCCCTACACCAACCCTACACCTAAACTTAGCCCTCACAGGAGACTTTGTGCATTTTTAGATTTTCAAAAAAACACCATTTAGTATGTTTTTTAAGCCTTTTGAATTACGGGGACATAGGCAGTGTCCTCATAAACCACCTTCATATTGTAATACCTCTGTCATACCCATGTCATTATACAAATGTGTCCTCATAAACCACATAAACATGCACACAACACACACACACACACTTTTTAGAGTCGTGAACTCAAGCACAATAGCTAAAACTGTAAAACTGTCTACTTTGTTATTCTCAAACCTGTAACAAATCTCATAGCCATATTCCATTTAATTCATCTTTAGATGGCACAATGCAATTTAATAACACTCAAAGAGATTAACTGATAGAATGTTTAAAATCTGACAGCTATTTACTTTAAAATCACTTTATCAAACTTAAAAAGGCACTCATTTCGAAAAATGACCCATATTTGGTGTTATGCAAGTCATCTAATAATAATCACCTTTAGCTCACAATTCATTCGTGAACTTTATAAATCTGTTGACACTTAGAAACAACGCACCCTCAAAATGATCTATACTAATACCAAATACCATATTTAATGCGCAAAACAAGCTGATTTAGCGATGCTACATCTATTAAGCAGCCCTGTCAGAGCCGAACAATCCATGAATGAAGCAACTCTGGTTTCATGAAGTCTTCTAATAGCTTGTTCGACATGAAATGAAATCGTAAGACTCAAGCCCACTCACTCTGTGGCCCCGGTTCCGTTTATAGCGTTCCCATCTGGAATTGGGTTCAGCTGGATCGGCTCTGGCTTCCTCCTTTTTTGCATGATGAATCCTAATAGCTGGCTTCTCGGCAGTAAAAAGAAAAATTCAAACAGGAGCAATCCGATCCGCAGACTACACCAACTCACTCGCCGACAGAGCAATGATGCATAAGCTATGAATAGCCTATCACACCCTACCAATCGCTGTTTGCTTTACAATAAATAAATAAATAAAGACAGAATGCAATCAACGACAATCTCGCATGGTCTTCTGACAGGCAGGATGAATGTTGTTTCGAAGAATAGATTACTCAGGGAGAAACTGAGTATTTTTAGAGGTGGACGACAGTAGAGGATGGGTGCAGAGATTGTCTCTGTACGTCATGAAAATATTTACATCTGTCTTCCGGACAGCATGACCGCGTGCGGGCAATGACCCCATCTGCTGGTGGACATGCGTTATTACTGCACATTGTTTTTAATAGGCTTGCCTGCTAGAAATTTCAACAATCATTTTTCAGCATCCAGCCTTTTTATGCGTATATGTATTACAATACAGAACTTCAGTATATTAGATTGCAAGTTTTCAGCTTTTACAGACCCAGTGTGGACCCCCTGCAGTACTCTCCCTGGCAATAGATGATACAGGCCTATCGAAAAATAGACTATTAAATGTACTGTCATTCAGGTCTCCATGCAATTTGGAAGTAACTGTCTATTACAGGTTTAAATTGACTTTAAAAGTCCCTGCTGCAAAACAAATATTTAAAGTCCATATAACTTCCATAAAAGTGTAGTTTTAATAGAAACATAGCAGCCTGTGGTGAGGCATTTACACTGGACTGAATGTATGCATCACATAACCAACACAATATATTCTGCATTATATTTTGGTCATTGGTCTTACATCATTAACTCCTTAAAATAATGGTTGATGTTAGCTATTAGATGTATAAGGAACTAATGATTTCACATAAAACCTGTAGCATACATTTTAACCAGTTGAGAATTATACAGGAAACACATCATATCTGTTTAAAAAAGACATATATCTGTCCATATTGTAACCTCAGCGTCTTTTATTATTATTATTTTTTATTATTTTATTATTATTATCATGCAAAATGGACCAGTTAAACCAGATGTGAAATGATATTGTTAATACAATATAATACTATCCTGAAGAAGTGGAAAAGTTCAAATATCTGTATACTTATTTAGACCACATTTCACAGGAAGGGCAACTAGCCCCATTTGGAGATTAAACATAAATTTATACAAATCTTCTCGACACCCCTCAAGGCCTTAAATCTGTCTACAGCTTAGTAAACAGATGCATCTCCTTTGCTCCTTCTAAAGTGGTTTCTTTCTCAGCATTTATCTATGTTTATGCTGGAACCAGTCCAGTTATTGTGCTTTGTGGATTCAGCCTAATTACTTATCTCTGCTCATGCCATCCTCTCATCTGCTGTTTATAGTGCTATTGTGGTTGATATTATTCCTATATACTGCTATATATTTTCCTGTATTCCCATCTCTGATGGAGAATGTCAAACAGAGAATTAATTACTCTAAGGTCAATTGTGCATTACCAGCATAATAAGAATGTAAGTGCATCTATCCTGAATCTCAACATTGTGATGCAGTGTAAACAGGAAACTATAGGCTTTGCTGTAAGCAATTTATCAGTAACTTACTCAACAATTTGGTGCAACAGGCAGATTTGCTCTGTCAGCTATTCTGATAGGCTCCCTCCTGTGATTTCATAAAAAGCAGATCTGGATAATTACTGAATTTGCATTTAGGTATGCAAGAAATCATGTCCTCTTAGGAACATCGGATATTATTAAAATTGAAGAGTTGTCAAATTAATGATGTATAAGTTTGAAAAAGAGTAAGCAAAACCAGAAAATGATATTTATGAGCTGAAACCGATTCACTGTTATAAATGGTCTCGTCCTAAGTCATTTTTATTCAAGACGCGTTCAGTGTAGATCTGGAATCCGTGAAGGGCTTTATTTGCAGATAAAAACTAAGATCTTTTATTGTCTGCATTATCCTGTTTTGTGTAGCATATAATGAAGTTATCATGAAGGATCTGTTAAAGGATGGGACTAGGATACAGGTTAGTACTCTGCTCCTATATGGTGGCTTTTATATACTCACTGCTGGGTGAAGAAACAGACTGTTGTTTATTTTATTATTATCAATAAACGTAAATGTCATAATGAAGTTAAAAAGGATGGTGGAAAATGAGAAGCCTTGTGAAATATTTTTACTATTTAAAATAACTGCTTTCTATTTGAATATATTTTAAAATGTAATTTATTCCTGTGATCAAAGCTAAATTTTCAGCATCATTACTCCAGTCTTCAGTGTCACATGATCCTTCTAAAATCATTCTAATATCTTCAAGAAACATTTTTTAAAATTATTATTATTATCAATATTTAAAACAGTTGAGTACATTTTGTTCTGGATTCTTTGATGAATAGAAATATACAAAGATCAGCATTTATCTGAAATAAAATCATTTGTAACATTTCACTACACGATTCAAAAGTCAGTATAATTTATTTTTTTTTGGGGGGGGGGGGGGTGATAGAAATTAATACTTTTATTTAGCAAGGATGCTTTAAATTGATCAAAAGTGATGATAAAGACATTTATAATGTTACAAAAGATTTATATTTCAGATTAATGCAGTTCTTTCTATTCATCAAAGAAACCTGAAGCAATTCTACTCTGCTGTTTTCAGCATAATAATAATAATAATAATAATAAATGTTTTTGAGCAGCAAATCAGAATATTAGAATGATTTCTGAAGGATCATGTGACTGGAGTAATGATGCTAAAATTCAGCTTTGAAATCACAGCAACAAATTACATTTTAAAATATATTCAAATAGAATTAGTTATAGTTATTTTAAATAGTAAAAGTATTTAAACATTTTACTGTTTTTGCTGTACTTTGGATCAGGCTTGGTGAGCAGAAGAGACCTCTTTTTTTTAAAAAACTTACTGTTCAAAAACTTTTGACTGGTAGTCTAGGCTGTTTTTCTGCATTCATTGTGCATTAAAAGTCAATACAACACACTCATTTGCAACCCATATTTGCTTACTGCAATCTAATGTAGTCTAATCTTATATACAGGTTTTGGACCATGGGGATTTGATTGGATCATTAAGTGGTTCACAAAAGTATAATAACACTCTTAGGCCAATATGTCCTATTTTTTTTTTTTTTACTGAAAATAAAAATTACTAAAATCGTGGTTTTGCTTTAAGTGTGACACTGAGGTAAAAGTTCACCGAAAACTCTTATTTTCTCCAGCAAAACGTATGTTATAGAGCCTGTGTGTTGTTTACTAAGCGTTTTTTTTTTTTTTTTTTTTTTTTATTAATGCTTAAATACAGAACAAAAGCGCCAAGGGTATACATACAAATAAAATAAATAAAAAGTATACATGCATGTATAAAGTCAACAAATAAATTAAAATAAAATAATGAAAGGCCTTACTAAATCACAATAAATTAAATATACCAAATAGATACACAGTTTTAGCAGCTTTTTTGTTAGTACTCTCCTTAATGGTGCTTATATAGATATCTAATTCCTTAAGTACCACAGAAAAAAGAGGCTTCTGATTGCTAAATTTATAGCGATGACTATGAAATTTAACAAGTATAATCAGGAGATTAATTATATAAGCCTTATTTTGAAACTTCTTGTCATAGCTCAAAAAACTGTTTACTAAGCGCTTGCTGTCTAAGCACCATGATCTCTGACGTCACGTGAGTTTAAAATGAGGCCGCGCGAGAGGCAGAAACGGTGTCGGTTACAGAGGATGATCCGCAGCGCAGCGCTCCGACAACACTAGCCTGATACGGCGAACAGTACATCGAAATTTGTAAAATACACTCCAGGACTCTTCTTCATGTAGGCTGCCATAAAATACCTACGAGAAAGTGGAGAGTTTAATTCCAGAGACGAAGACTATGGACGAACAGCAAGCAGCGATTTCAGATTAAGGAAAGTAAAACGGACCTGGAGAAGGTAATTTGTGTATTTTGTATTTCGTTGTAATCTGGAATAAAATAGTATTACAAATGAATCATATGTAAGATGTTCAGTAAACGGGATGAATAGCCTATATCATGCTGAATTTCTATTGAAAAAAGCCTCAGACGACGTTATAAATTTAGTCTTTGAACATTTTATTCGAGTACAATTTCAGTTGATAGTTAAACTGGCCAATAAAGGTAACTTAACTTACATATAGGACATATGGCTTCATTATTGATATTTAATAGCCTAGGCTACTCTTTTATACTCTGTACATACGACATTTATTACATCTGTTTTCATTCTGCAAGCTCGCTAATGAAAGTCAATAAAATGTTTTATTTGGAGAAAATTAAGTTATTTATTTATTTAATTGATAACTATTCTTTATCATGTGTCATTTTAGCTCAGTTTGGGCGAAAAGATCGATTGTGTGAGCTCAGTTTGTCCAACCGACATCGCTGCAGTCTATATTTATTTATAAGCGTGGTAGATTTTCTCCGATAGCCAAAGTTGATGTATCGTGTCATGTCTACAGTTCTCCGGTCATTCAATCCAGCTTTTTCTGGCTCTAGTTATTTTGTTGGCTCTAGTTACTGGTTCTAGTTATTTTAGCTAGGAAATGCTTTTATTATAAATACAACTAAATGCGTTGTCGTATATGTCATTAAAATCTAATTTGCTAACTTAATCTGTCCATATTTCATCTTGCTAACTGACTCTTTTACTGGCGTAATATTGTAATTTATAAGGGTGTAACTGTAACGCTCTCATTGTAAAACATTAACAGGTATTCATAAAACGAGGTTATGTATGCTAATGAAGACTTGACAAATACGTCAAGTATTTACTGAATAGGCAATTTACTGTGTGTTTTTTTTCTGCATATAAAGCATTTGAGACGAGACGACGCACCCGTCGCTCGGAATCGTCTTCTTTTCATTCATTACTTTTGATTTAAAGTTTTGGGGCCACTAGATGGCTCTGTTGAGCAATTCGACAGCCTTGTTGAGATGTTCAGAGCCCCTGTGCATTACCAAACAGATGCAGTCCTGTAAATATAGAAATATAGCAGGCTTAGATGATATAGTAGAGCCATTTTTTCCAGCAGCAATATCAGGGACAATATTCCTTCATACAGACAAGAACTGCTCCATATAAAATATAATTGGTTGGCCTTTCAGTGTTTATTATCATACATAAGACTGTCGCTATATGCTGTTTTGTGGGAGATCATTTGTTTCTGATTTGACATTTTTTATTTTGTAACTTTATTTTTAAAAATGTATGTCTGAGCTTTCCAGGTTGTGAGGCAGTTGCTTTCTCTGGCTCTTAAAAGTTAAATGTCTCGTAACATCAGCACTATTGACTTACTCATTGCTAACTAATGTCATATAGATGACTGGCCAATACCCTTTATGATGTAAAATAAGATGCATATTTCTGTTACTGACATGAAAGACAGATGTTAGTTTTTTTGTACTCGTCTTTGACGTGTGCATGACCTGCATTTAATTCAGAATGTGGAAAAACATAATGGGATTTGTTGCATGTGAAGCAAATGTGTGCACAGTTTTGTCTCACTCTCTTTTGTTTCTCAGTCTGTCTGGCATATCTGTGTTTGCCTGCGTGTTGGTTAGTCGACTTGCCTAGACTGCATTACAGCCATCTGTCAAAAAGTCATAAATGTACTTTGCCAATACAGTAATGCAGCTTTTGTTTCCAGTCTTGAGCTTTTAGCCTAATTAAACAGCAGTCTTGTTGAGAAGATATTCATTATTTGGCTGCTATTTATTCTGCCCAATTATTCCTTCAAGACAAACTATAAAAAGGCTTTGTTGTGTTTTGCCCCCCCCCCCCCCCCATGCATGAATATATATTAATATGTGCATACTGTAAAAATTACACATTCAATTTAAATGCAGCTCAGTCTTGAGTCAAGTTATTTCCGGAACTGCTAATAGGTTTAAAAGGTGCAAAACTTTGCTTCTCCCAATATAATATATAGTTATAATGTAAATACAGACAATACATTTGACCAGAGAATCATGAATAATATAATATCACAGCAACAATATCTAAATAAATGATGCACAAGATTTAGAGCAAATATGAAAATAATGATAATGTTTGATGATGTTGACTGCTTGTACCTATTACCACTAGTTCAATATGGCCTTGATGTGTTATGTTTTGAGTCCTGGGACGTTGTTGTCAAGCCTAACCTTCTGTGTGACTGAGTATGCATGTGTGTGAGTGAGACAGGAGGCTCAACAATGAGAGACTGAGCGCTTTGTGCAGCACCACTGGCCTGTGAGCTCTGATTCGTCCTGACAGCACTTAATGACAGGGAAGCAGGGGCATTTTTGGTTTAATTTTCTGAGCTGGTTTGCAAAGTGAAGCCTGAACCAAGGGCAAATCTTTTGGATATTTCCCTTGCTGTGCCATTGCCTGTAGAGTTTACAGTCTAGTAAACCCTTTCAGCTGGAAATCCTGATGTTTGCTTCAATCAGTAGTCTTAATTAGTGCTGATTAATGAAGAAACACTGGTCGTGCATTGTTAATAGTTGTTTGAATTCCCAAGGACAATGCGCTTTAACTTTATGCTTTGCCTGGCATTTTAAGTTCTGAATCAAATTTAAATTTATGATGTGCTTTTGCACATTTCTGAAATATTTAGGCCTGATGAATTTCAAATTGCAGATGAGATTCGTTTTAATTGGTTAGGTATTGGTGCTGGTGAATTGAAGCATATAGAGGTAGTTTCAAATTAAGATTTCATTAGTATTCCGTGGCTACACTGACTCAGATCAATGCAGAAAATGAGCTGCATCCTTTTGTTTTAGTATTTAGATTCGAAAGGCTTATTTATTTTTATTCAGTCTGGTTAAATGTAATCACAACAACATAAATTTAACATTAGTATCACAAGCTGTTAGCTCATTTTTATATTTTATGTTTGTTTCAGCCATTGCATGGAACTTGTTAGAGGATTTAGATGCTAATATAATCAAGGAGATTTAAGAATCATGGAATATCCATTTTGAGTTTTAAAGACGGATGCTTTATGTGTGTAAAGGTAATCATCAGTGTTTGGCAAATTGCTATAGAAACTGGATGAAATGTCCTTGTTTTGTTGTGAGCCTCATCAGAGTCTCTGCTTAGTTTCCATTTCCTTTATATGTCTACCGGTTTACTCTTTTTCATGTCGATTTTGTTCCTTAATTATTATGACTGACACAATATGGAGACGTGAATAGATGAAGTGGCTGTTGTATTATATGTATTATGCATTAGGATGCTATAGACATGCACTGATCATGGAAGACTTGAGATCAATTGTTTATGGCCCTGTGTTTGTTTGTGCATGACGTCATGACGTTGTATAAAATTGTTTCTAGCGTTTTGCTGCTCTTCAGATTTATACCTATCTGTACTATCATTACTAATGGGCTCACTTTACAAGAGCAATTTATGGAGCTACATAGGACTTTTCCCCAAGAAAATGTTTTACCTTTGCTGAAACAGGATTAATATCTGAATATGGCAAGCCTCATATAAAATTAATAGAAAATAAAACGGCTCATATAATATTTACTTTAATCATTTGAGGTTGTTGAACATAATCTGAAGGTTAAGCAACTCATTTTACTTATATTAGCATAAAATACTACGTTCAGGCCCTATTTGTGATAAATGCACAAGAACAAAAAACCGAGATGGTAAGAATATGTATGTAGGTTTATTATTAAACAGTCTGTCTTTGTAAACCATAAAATGATGGATGAAACAGCAGCCAATTATATATCAGAATCAATAATTTTCTAAATTGGAATGGGCATATAAAATTGGACTTGAGATGTTCCTCTGCTGGAGTTCACTTGATTATACATTTCTGGTAATGTTTTTTAAAAACATTTTTATTTGTTGGGGGGTTAGACAGGTCAGAATTCAGAGGAAATCAGTCATCTCTTTTATTCTATTTTAACATGGTATTCAGTATTTCATAATTTAGTATGATTTGTTGTATAGAGCAATTTATAGTCAAACCTTGTAATAGAGGACTGACAGTAGCCTATAACTATCTCACAATGCACATATTAACATGTCTTTTACAGTAACATTGGATAATATGCAGTGGCACTGAAGACAGTACTCAGTAGAGAAAACCTTCAATGGCATAGAAAGACCTGACCTTTATTCTGTAAATCAAGCTGATTTCTTAATGAGCTGCCCGATTGATGTTATTTTGTCCGAAGCGTATTGAACATTATACACTGAACAAATACCCTGGGGTCATAGTGGGAGCATTAAGAAATGTTAATGAAAAATATAAAGCCATTAGCCGAACCTTCTTGGGTCAGCTTTTGCTCAGTAATTGAAAAGCTTGATGTATGTTTCTTGTTTCCTCTGATAGCGTATACAGAAGATTTCAGATCAAGGACAGGCACAGTTTTTTTTTTTACATGATAAAAAATCTTTCCTCATCCTTATCTCGTGACCTTAGTCTAAATAAATGATCTAAATAATATTATCATATTTTCACTGTGGACTACAATGTTGCATGTCATCGCCTGTCTCAGTAATGCAAATTCTGTTCTTTCAATTAAGATCTTTGTGTACTTGGTCTCGGTCTCACATATGTTTTTCTCCACATTAACCCAAAGGTTAGTGTTTACGTTTCCACTGGGAGGAAAATTCCCAAATTTAATTTGAAAGAGGCATGCCAAACATGTCTTTAATTTAGGGGTCGACCGATATGTGTTTTTCAGGGCCGATGCGATACCGATTATTACAGACCAAGTAGACCGATAACCAATATATTGAACCGATATATATGTCTGGTGTAAAAATTAAAATGAATGTCAAAATTAAGAATAACAAGGGCTCTGACAAAAACGGCCTTCCCTAGTGTTGGTTGCACTTCTTACTCTTGTCTTCCCCCATGCATCCATGTACAATAAGGGTCATATATAAAGAGAGAGTTAAAAGTGGGGCCACTGTATGCTTCATGATTAAGTCTATGAATACTAAATACTACAGCTAAACAGCTTGGGGAAATGTAAGTATTTGGCTTCAATAATTTACATGTTAGAAATGTATGTGTAATAGCATAACCTCTCATAATTCTTCATTTAATTATTTTCGGTTGACTAAATCATAACCTACAAGAGGTGACTATTCAATTCATCATCTAATGCACATCAGTTGATTAATTTAAAAAGCACAATGTATATAATACGTGTAAATAATTTAATTGTCTTCATAGTTCCATTGTAGAAGAAGACCGCAACTATTTTAATGAAACTATAACACTAATAGCCTGTTATAGGCTCACTTGGTTCAATAGCCTATTGAAATGTCCCAATTTCCGTCATCCTAATCTTGGCCTATGTGACAGTAACTTAATCTTGGCCTATGTGACAGTAACTTAATCTTGGCCTATGTGACAGTATCTTAGTCTTGGCCTATGTGACAGTATCTTAGTCTTGGCCTATGTGACAGTAATTTCCATTAGTTTTCATTTACAGAGCAGTGCAAATGAAGGCATAAAACATTCATTTAATTTATATTTTAATCAAATGAGAGTTGAACTCTATTTTTTGGCAAACAAATGTGTTTACTATTAAAATTAAAACATGTAAGAAATAGCGTATTGTGTGATTGTTCTTTTAAACAAAAGTTGTAATAATTGTAGTAGCATTAGTAAATAAACCGAACTTTTATTTTGACGGGTTGCCATGAGGACCTCTTAAGTTTCTGTAGCCTATTTATGATATGACGATCGTTTTACTCAAACGAAACAGTCAAATGCTCATGCAGTAACTCTCAGAGCAGTTCTGGGGATGATGTTCATGTATTTATGTCCTCATTTAGTGACATGGCAGATGCGGAAAACACCGCGAGCGTCGCGCACTTCAGTGTGTGTGTGTGTGTGTGTGTCAAAACCGCGCGTCTGTGCCATTCACATATACAGAGACACGCCGAACATGCAGAATTCATATTTAAATAGTCTTTTTGCAGCTTAATGTTTACAGATAGTCCATATCATGAGTCGAATTAAGTGTACTGACCTACTTTTGATTAATTCATCCAAACTTTGACTAATTCCGTGACTCCGCGTTATACAGTAAATTCCATATGACTGGATTCCGCGATTCCCCCTGCGTTTCCCCCATCTCGGAAACCATAAATAGATAAAATTGAGGTTTTTACAACTTCAGTGTAGTGGATTGTAATTTATTGCAACTTGTGCAAGGTCTGCTGCTGCCTTCGAGAGATAACTGATGCGTGATGAAGCAGCACCAGTTAGCAAGCGCTTTCGGTGTGAGAGCGCCTTTAGTCTTCCACATTGATTGGTCGGACTCCTGACTCTCAACAAATCAGATGCGCGGTGGGCGGAGACTGCTCTAGGCCACAGAGTGGTGAGTTCCGATAGGCTGCATCAGAGCCAAATAGCACGTTTCAAAATTAAATAATTTTATCGGCACATCGGTTTTGAAAATGACCGATGCGATTATCATAAAAATGTGCCAATAATCGGCCAGGTCGATAATCGGTCGACCCCTACTTTAATTACAGAAAAGTATAGAGATGTAGTGCTTGTTAAGCTTTTATAAGGTGCTATATGAATGTACAAAAAAGTCCACAGAGGAATCATGCACAATAAGACCAAAAAAGCCTTTTTAGTAATGCCTGGAGCAGAGTGGAAGGTGTTGTAATTTTATGTTACAAAGCAAGGGGTTGCATGAAACACGGTGAAAACTTCTTTAGGAAACAGAACAGCTCGTATTTGCCGTGTTGACTGCTCATTTATAATCAAACAGTTCTTTTGTGCTGAATTTGTCCAACAGAACACTTGAAAGAGGAAGATTGTTTAGACAACTCTCAGGGGACTTTTTCTTTGCAAAGATATTAGTGTCAAATAAAGTCAGCCATTCGCAGTGAGACTATATGTTACATAGAAGTGCGGGATAGAAGGGCAAACTATCTTCTAAATTATCAAATACTTTATCATTTCTAAATAAATGTAACCAGGCAAGACATAAAAAAGATTTTGTTTTGAGGATTTGAAAACGTTCCAACCCTATGAGTCTAGAATCTTGTGAATGTAGGATTAGAATCTAAGATTTTACAAAATGTGGATACAAAATGCCAATCAAGCTGAAAGTCAGCAAAACTTTTTATTAAATAACAAATTAATTATTTTGTTCAACAAGGATGTATTAAAGCGACAACAAATAAATAAACAAAAATGCTGTTCTTTTGAATTTTGTATTCATCAAAGAATCCCCCAAAATTATCATGGTTTGCACAAAAATATTAAGCAGCATAACTATTTTTAACATTTACAGTAAGTTTCTTGAGCACCAAATCAGCATATTAGAATGATTTCTGAAGGATCATGTGACACTGAAGACTGGAGAAATTGCTGCTGAAAATTCAGCTTTGCCATCACAGGAATATTTCACAATATTTACAATATTTTTGATCAAATAAATGGATCCTTGGAAAAGATACTTTTCTCAAAAACTTAAAAATAAATCTAACCGACTGAATCTTTTGAACTGTAGTGTATGTATTTGGTTTTAACAGGCAGCCCTCCCTGAAAATTTCCAGTGCTTCTATGTCCAGCCAATCCCAGGTCCTCCACTGTCTAGAAGAAATGACAGTACTTAATATGATGAACCCTAAAGTTTTCATCAGCTAGTAAGGAGTGAAACAATCTTTCATATCTTACTGCGCTCTTCAGTACGGATGGCGAATGATAAGTCACACAATTGTAAGTTCAGAGGCAACAAGAATAGAATCAAATAAAGATCGGCTGTGAGCATCTTTAAGGAAAGCCAATTAACAAGCACTGATGTGAGCTTATAGCAAGGCTCAATAGAGCTCGTCTCGCAGATGCCAACTCCACACTTCTTAGCTGTGGCTCTGCCGGGTCCTGAATAATGCACTCATCAGGTCTTTTCCCGGCGGTTGTAATGACAAGCAGCTCTCCCTTGAGAATCCACTGACTTTTTACAAATACTGCTGATGGTCCTGCTTACATCTGCCACTTATCTCAATCAGAGCAGTATTACCATAAATACCAGCTCTCAGAGCCGCACAGCCTTCCTGACCCGATGTCGTCACACGCAGGATGATTCTTATGAGGGATCGTCGCGAGCGTGGAAACTGAAGCGGCTCTGTTTTGTAATTGAAGTGGGTAAGGGTCATCGTTTTTAATGCCGCATATAAATCTTTCCTTATATTGAAAGGTTACATTAATGCAAAACTGAGTAGCTCACAGAAACCAGGCCATCTGCTTGTTGGCTCCACTGGAGTTGTGGAGTTATAGCATCATTTTGGATCTGGATTGAGTTGGTTATTCATTAACATTACAGGCTTTCAGTTACGGCACGCATTATGAGCACTATAGCCCAAGGACTTCATCCAGCCTTTACAGTAAACCAAGAGTGCCTCTGAATTGTATATTATGGGATTCATAATTTACCATTGCAATCCCAGAGAGTGTGTCCCCCATTAACTTTATGCTTTTTTGCTTCAAGCTATTCCTGTCCCAGCACTCACAATAGAGAGACCTAAACAAGCTCAGTGTTCCATGGATCCGTCTTGTATTGTGAGACATCTTAATGGATGTACCATGGGTGATGCTGGGTCTGTTCCGCTCTGTACTTTGTGTTCTGCGCGTTCTAGTCGTTTTCCTCCATTGACTGTAGCACTCTTTTGAGAGGTTTGTATACAGCCGTTCTCACTGATGGGTAAGCCTCGTGACTGTGTCTGAACTTATCATAATGTTTTTTTTTTTTTTACCCAGTATGCTCTCTGCTCAAGTATGGACAGCGTGATTGGTAAATTACTATTCTTTGCACAGGCTCCGGGAGTCGTTAGAGTTGAACCTGCAGACGTTTCCATCACTCAGGAGAGAGGACATTAGCCATTCTGCATGAGCCGCTTCGCTCCACACCCTGCAGGAAACCTCTTTCTTTATTCTGCTAATATTTTCTCTGTGAAGTGGTAAAAGACTGCACATTGGCTGTTCATTTGACTGGAGTTCTCAAGCAGTGGGACCAGCGTTGAGTTTAATTTCCTTGTCTAAACCCTGCTGGGGCCCTGGGGCGGGATCACCTGGGTGGAAATTGCTTTTGGTGTTTCCTTCTGTCCTGTCCTACACCAGACAACTATGCTCAGGGACATCTCAATTGAACTTGTAACGTAGAACAGCTCAGTGTGTTTGATGACATCCAAAGGTCTGAGCAAAAAGGAAAACAGTTCTCCATTATCTCTAGAACTGGTGGTGCAACTCTCTTTCTTGAACTTTTAATGAAACACGAGCTTGTTACAAAAGACTGGTGCTAGCTTTTAATATTTCACATACATTATAATGAGCGTTCCATACACAACAAATGTGCATTTGCAGCCAATTACATCATCTTTAATGAAAATCTAACATTTGTACTTGCATAGCCAGGGAAGCACTCTGCATTCTTTTCACATGGAAAAAGTCTCTATGTAAAAGCCTGCACAGGACATTTATGGCTTTATATTTTGATATGCCAGAGGCAGTTGATTCTGAGAAATGACCTACTGTGACCTTTAATGGTATGTAGTGCTATGGGCATTTTCACAGCTTTGTTTTTCTTTCCTGCATTGCGATATGTGTATGTATGCGTGCAAGTTGACATATCCATTCCCATACCGATTTCCAGAACATATGACAGGGGCATACCACCTTAAAGGGATAGTCCACCCAGAAACAAACATTCTGTCATCATTTACTCACCTTTGTGTCATTCCAAACCCGTATAGCATTTCAACTGTTTCTGTCAATAAAATAAAAGTCATTGTGGTCCAAAACAACACTGAATTTCATTGTATGGAAAACAGAAGAAAGAAAGTTATACAGGTTTGGAATAACATGAGTGATGCTTTTTGAGTGAACTTTCCCTCAACTAGCAAAAAATTAGTGTGATCCAATTCTTTAAATGTGAGCTTTAAAGAAATGTCATTCTCTTAAGTTTTAAGAAACGTTTAGTTCAGAGCAGCATTATTATGCATGACTCCATGGAATCCAGATGCTTTTTTATTGCAGCTTTGTATTGTACTCAAATCCGCGTCTCCCGAGTCAGCGGTCATCAGAAGCACGGTGGGATATTAGATTAGCTTCAATCATGCTGAACAGTCCTGTTTGAATGTCATTTATTTTTTACTCTGTCTTTAACTCTAAACCCAGGGGTACTGTAGGATGTCCCTCCCTCCCCTTCACACCAGGGGTGTCATGGGCTGTGATGGATCTGTAGTGTTATTGGTGCGATGCACCATGTGCCACTATGTAAAGCTCCTTTGCTTATTCAGCAGCAGGGTCTTTAGCCTGCAATCAATGGCAGCTATAGGCAGGACTGTGAACATAGAGCTGTTAAAACCACACCTGGGACTTGGAAATGCAGAAGAGCTGCCCCATCAACAACACCTGCCAGTCATATGAATAATTCAGTGATCTCTGACCAGGCCACTTTTACTCCTATCAGTCTTGCTTATGAGAATGGAGGTGGTGATGAGAGCTACTACTTCTGGTAACCATGGACTGTCCCATCAGCTGTCTTTTTAGAGTTAGCAAAGGAGAACAGATTGAGTGAAAGAGTTACCGGGAAGTTATTTATAGAAAGTATGTGCATGTGAAAACTTTTTTTGGGACTCGTCTTCTAAGTGCCACCTCATGGGGTCCAGTGTTCATATATTAAGGTAGGATTTAATAATTAGCTTTTAAATATTTAACACTTCTGCTTTTGCTTCTACTGCCAATTACATCCAGACAAGACACATTTACCTTGATTTAATATTTGCACTTTACCTTGAAACATTCTTTGTGAGTTTGTGGCTTTAAACCTTTGAAATGTGATTTAATTCACATGAAGGCTCAGCGTGGCTTACCTTGGGCAGAGCAGATTTAATTATTAATTTTGAACAATTTTGTAAATTAATTTTGGAGAGGAATGTCAGAAAGTTCTGTCACGTTCATGTAATTAGTGGTGTTGGAATTCACACAGTTGGGCTTTAATTGGCAGTGATTGTGAGGAGCAGGGGCTGCATGGGTTGTTTAATTGGAGCCTGAGTGAGGGCAGTAATGGCTCATTTGTTTGCCTGTGTGTGGTGAGGGACCCCTCGTAATGACCTGTGCGGAGGAAGCCGTGGCATTGGAAGAGGTGCGCGATTAATCGCACTACCTCACTTTGCTCAAGATTGCAATAATGCTCATCAGATGATTCTTCTAAGATGTTCCTTTCTATAGACTACATTTGTTCCTAATGAATTCTCACATTTTCCATGTCACTCAGCCAAGTTCTGAGAAGCATTTGTGTTAATGCATTCTTGAATGTGCGTGTGTGTGTGTGTGGTGCACTCTCCTCCATCTACATGTTTTTGTATGACAGTCTAATATTGGCAGAGGTATCTTCATGTTTAGTGCTCAAGGACAGTGTTGGGGAACATCACATTAAAAAATGAACAAAATATTGTGTTATTCATAACTAATGTTGCTCATGTTGCATTGTTACTTTTAATATGAGGTACTTTTGTGGTACTTTTTTCTCATTGTCAAGTGACTGAGTCTTTTTTTTTTGGTAGATTTAAATAATACAAAAAATAATGGAGTGCATTTTACAAGAAAATACTTGTAAATATAGTGAAAATTGTTTTGATACCATTTTTTTTCAGTGTAGAGTACAGTTGCTATGCTTGATTTGCAAGTGTTTTTTTATATTGGTAATAATAATAAGTGAATTTATTGCTATGGACAAGTATCACTACGTCATAGTTTAAATACAGTAATTTATAAAATATTATTTAGAGTACTTGGAACATTATCATGTTGTCTTTATTACATAAAATTTCTTATCTTACACTGTATAAATCAGTGTGAGTTAAATATTTCATACAAATCAGCATATTTTTCTACCCATTGTAAATGATGTTAGATTATATAATGCTCCTTAAAATACATAAAAAACAGATTTGTTTTCTATATTAAAAAAAGAAATTCTGTCAAAAGAATAAAATAATTGCAATAAATGTCATGATTTCTGATCAATCTTATACCTGAATTATATATATAAGAGTTTGGTTCCAAAATGCGCTAAACGCCATTTTTTTTTTTTTGATGAGTTTCCACCAAAATCAGTATTGTATATGGTCGGTATTGAAAAGTCTATTTTAAATTTTATGCAAAATGCGATATTTGTAATGTTATTCTGTCATGTTTTCTTCCTTTTTTCCAAACCGCGACAAACGCCAGTCTCCTTTCTCTGCAGAATGCAATAAATCCGCTCAACCAATCACAGCGCACCATTCCACGCACCGTAAACAGTACCGTTAATGGCGGCGCTTTGAATCCTAGTTTTCCTCATCTACTTTGTACTTTGTGATCAACGAACGCAGATGAATCGCATTCGATTATGAACACGATATTGTGTAGCTTGTCAGTGTAAGTGTTTTTTATTAATGCCATTAATGTTTTTGTTATATAGCCTACAGTGTATAGCACTAGTCAACTAAATGAATTTAACATGGCAAAGACTGATTGAAGGTATTTTAGTCCAGTGCCTGTATATAAGATTAGTATTGACCAAGTTCAGAGGCTGTCATATGTGGATCAACTTAATTTGTTGTGTATTTTCAATATTAAAATGGATAACTTTTATATTGATTCAATGGATTTAGTGCATTCAGAAGAAGAAGAAAACAAAAATATGTCATGATTTTATGGCATTTTGGGGGGAAAAGATGAATTTTTATAATTAATCTTTGAAAATCTAAATCTGAATTTGAATTTTTAATGTTATTATAACCTAAATATGCTATGTGAAAGTTTGAGACAGAAAATAGTGGTTTTCATCTTGCCACTTTCTTGGTAATGAAAACACATTTTTACTCAAATTAATCAAAATGGATTTATAGCGTTTTGGAACCAAACTCTTCATATGTATATGTATATATGTGTGTGTGTGTATATATATATATATATATATATATATATATATATATGTGTGTGTGTATATAATACTTTACTAAAATTTGTTTTCTTATAATTCTTGTGCACAACCAACAGAAAACAATTTACTTGATTGTTGTAACATTTTTAGTTATAAACAAATGTTGCTGTTACTTTATTATGATTTCATAATTATAAGTAATAATTTTGAATTATTAAACTATTTCTGAATGAACTGAAAGTTACACTCACTAGTAAGCATATATGTACAGTACTCCATCATATCCATCATGGAGTAACTTTATCTGTTACTTGTAAAACGTTACCCCACCCCCCAATGCTCCTCAAGGACTTAAGGAGGACTTTGCGATGAATTGAGCATGTATATTTAATAGTGTGGGTACAGTAGATGGAGTGAATATGTCACCTCTCTAAGGCCAGGGCACATCAACCTTATTCTTAGTCTTTTAAGTACCCCAATCATACTGCCATATTTCACGCACTCATGTCACGATCATAGGTTTTTACTTCCCTGTCGATGGTGCAGCAGCAACAGTGCAGCTTAATAAACCATTAGCTCACAGCTTTGACCTTGACAAAGTCAAAGTTTAGGGGGGAAGCAATGTAGCGAGCTATTTTTACACAGTGGATTGTTTCGTCGAATTCATGATATGTCCAGAAATCGTAGTGCTTACGTCAAATTTTGAAGTTCGGCCTCCACGCTGAGGGACACCATAGATCGCTGCCCTCGTTTGTTATTTCTACTGGACATTTAGATTTAGACCCGAATGAATTTATCTGTCCTGCAAGGACTAAGCGAAGATGGACAGCTTCACTTAAATCAAGTTTGAAGCAAATGTGCCAAGGCTGATCTGGGTGTGTATTTCGTCTTCAAAGTGCATTAATAATGATTCGCCAAATGTAGGAGAGAGTCACCCGTAGCATGGTTTCTTGTCGGCTTCACACGCCAAGACATTTGGGACGGGCTCCCGATCCATGGCGAGCCTTGCGCGTCCTTGGACGCTGACACCAAATAAATGAAGACGCAGAATGGATTTGGATGTTCAGAGTTGGAAGGGCGACGGCTGAGGTGTGAAACCACTGAGCTGTAAAATTGCCCTGGCAGCCATGCTGTTGTTTCAGCATTTCATGGCGAGCCGCTCCGCCTGCTTCCCTACCTCTCCGTATCTTTCCTTTTCACCTTTTTCTCTCCACCCATCTCTATACCTTGCCCTACTGCGCTCGTGCTGACTGAAGCCCTGGCCTGAGAATCTGCCGGAACTATAAAGCAATAACCGATCGCCTTGTTTTTTTTATGCACCGCTACAAGGCACTATAACCAGACTCTAAGAGCTTTAATATTCCACTATCATTTCTGTCTCAAGGCTACCACCTGAAAGTGTGAAGGTGTTTCATACACAAACATAGCGCCGCCTCCTTTGCTGACACGCTGCTAATTTGTTCTAATTTGCTAGATGACATGTACCAGATGCATATGATCCTATTATTATGTGAGAAGTCACAGTGGAAGTAATTGACTGGGCTGTGACGAGCTTGTTTGGAACCTGCTGGGGGTTGGTGAGGAGACAAGGGACCCCTGACTGGGGCAGCGGGATGCCGTGTCAAGGCTTGAGTGGGTGTGAAGCTTGTGACAGTATGAAGACTGGTCAATAACTTATGTGTTATCCATTTTCACAGAATTATCAAACAAACAAATGCATTTGATTGCACAGAGGCTGTAATACGACCTTATTGACTTTTTATTCTGCTTAATTGATTAAGCAATTTTCTGTTTCTTTCAGGCTCATGTAGACATTATGAATCATAACTGTGGAGCAGCACTGAGTTCATGAAGAAGGGTCTCAGTCACTTGCTCAAAATAAATCCAATTAAGACGGTAAGACTTTGTGTGTTTGACACAAGATACTGAAAGATACAAGCCATACTGGAATAGCAAATGAGCACAAGGTACATTAATGGGCAGAATGCTGTAAAATATATCCCTCATTAGTGTTGATCTTGTCTTTTTTGCCTTCAACTTCTTGGTTTCTTCATTAATACTTCAGTAATGATTGTAATCATTGCTTTCTTTGTATTTATGCTCCAGAAAGTCGTGGATCTGTTGGTACAGTATATTCTTAGCAGCCTTTCATTATAATGCTGTCACTGTTGTCTATTAAAAAGATATGAAAGGTCAAGTTCAAAGTGAAAACTAATTAAAAGTAAAAAGTAAGATGTGAATTTAAAGCTGCATTCCGTAACTTTTTTTGGTTAAAAATGA
Organism: Barbus barbus; assembly: GCF_936440315.1. Classification (NCBI taxonomy): domain Eukaryota; kingdom Metazoa; phylum Chordata; class Actinopteri; order Cypriniformes; family Cyprinidae; genus Barbus; species Barbus barbus. Next base: position 20,305,518 of record NC_136750.1, read on the forward strand.
TCCGAAATCAATATTTGAGAAAGTACATAACCAGCCATTGTTCAAAACTATCACCTTACTTTAGCCAGATTCACAACGTTTATCTTATAATAATATTTTCTAATTTGAGTGGTATGGGTAGGTTTCCGCGGGAAATTCGAGCATGGCACTGTGTCATTACGTCACGTCTGTAAAGATTTGTATTTTAAAGAAAACCAGTTGGATTAAAAGTATTTCTTAATATGAAATTTGAATGGTATGACAATTAGATATTAGACTGTACAGAAATTGAAAGCTACATGCTAATACACACTATACTCATTGTCACGCAATGCTGATGTTGTTAACATTAATAATTTGAGAACAAAGTATAACAATGATAATACTTTGCACAGTTAGATGTGATATGAGCTAACTGATCTTTAGATTAAATCACCATTGGTAGCGCAATTTCTTGTAATGCTTTTTTCCTCAGTTGGGCAGAACAAAGGTGGCAGACTTGTTACTTACTTGTTCAGATGGCAATATATGGTGAAAATTCTTATTTGGATCATATATTCCAAGACATAGGCTAGAATCTGTGATTGCGAAGTACAGTAAATATCCACACCGGTGCAGTGACTGAAAGCTACGCATTCACCTCAAAACATTAGATTCATCCACGCTGAAGCCGCACCGGAACACCGACTCACAACCCCATGCACAGAAGATAATTTCGCAAGAAACTGCAATTCCAGGTTTTCAAACAGAGATGGCGACAAAGAGGCAAAAGTTACGGACTGCAGCTTTAAGAATCACAAAATTATAATATATGCTGTAATATAGGCTAACATAGAAATTGCTTTTGAGATTTGCTACAGATAGCATTTAACAGCATTATAAAAGAGATACAGGGCTCCAAACTGCGACCAAAAATATTAATTTGCGAGTGAAGTTTTTGCTGAGGTCGCCACTGGCGACTATATATAATTTGCATGAAAGGACTTTTTTCCCGATTGTTTTGCGCTCACATCTTTTGTTATGTTCACGTATTAAACTTACATAAGACGATGCGCATCAAAGTTTTACTGGAAAAGAGTTTCAAACAGTCCTCGTCTCTGCTGCACACAGTCTGCTGAACGCAGTGAGAGAGACCTGAAAGGGCCTGTTTACACCTGGTCACTTCATGCATTTTCTCTGATCGGATATCTATATGATTTGTTAAAACGTTTCCCCATTTACACTTGGCTACATAAATGTGTCTTCGCAAAACGGATATAAATCCGTTCTTCAATTCCCGCTTCATATGCAAATATAACGGAGTTCACGTCAATGAAAGCAATGGATAATTTTATTAATTATCAGCTAATTTCAATATCAGAGACCGCAACAAGAGAGCGCGCAGCATCAGCACTGGAAAGATAGGCTAGTCTCGCTACTTTTAATGAAGAAGATTGTGTGTTGAGCGTCTGCGACTTACTTTCAGGTTCATTCAGTTTGCGCGTCGCTTGCTGAAGAAATACTCCGCTACTCATCCGCGGTGATGCTTGTTGCATTGCGCTGTCATATCTGACTATAACATGCCATATAGCCTATAAAACGCTTTCACACGTCTCTTATTTTAATATTATGGGAGGAGTAAAATTACCATATGTGGTTTCAACAACCAGATGCATTTACACTTGTCCGGTTTCGCCCAGACCACCTCCTGAAGTGGTTCGAGCGAATGGATTTATATCCGTCTCGAATGCGTTTCGGACGGCATTTACACCTGGTCTTTTCAGGATCAGATAGCTATCCGATCAGGAAAAAATGCATGAAGTGACCATGTGTAAACAGCCCCGAAGTGCAAGTGCAGAAAAGTCGTGTCTATTTCGTGCACAACTTGAACAAACTTCAACAGGTAAAGCTGTCAGCTCTGTGGATACTGGCAATATCGTCAACAATTCTCATTTATAATCATTACTAATATGGCTTCTTCTTATCGAGATCTTAGTCTATATGCTGTGTTCTGTTAATGCATGGACTTCCTGTTATTTGAAGCGCACTTGCCATCCAGTAATCGCAAAAACCTTTGTGCTGTCTTACTTTTTAATAAACAAAGTATTTGCTTTAAAATGCTACGAAATTCAAATTATGCGGTTTGGGTGCTCTTTAATGCGGACCACAAGCGCACACTTTCGGTAATATAAACACCAGTACCTCGCGTCCACACGGTCCGTGTATGCGTCCGGGTCGCGCGAGCAGAGAGTATCGCACTTAATGCTCAGGCGCGATCTCTTTAACACCTCAGTTAAAGCAGCAAGTGAACCCATTATATATTTCGATTTACTACTATAGTATGAAATGAACATGATCAAAAGGTAGGCAATAAGAAAGCCTATAGTACAACTTACTGAAATGTTTCATGTAAAAGCTCATTCAGTGTTTCAAACTGAGGAAATGTATAAAGCTTGTAAACATTGCATTGTAATACATTTACCTCAGAATAACCACTCAGTGTCCATAAACTCATCAGTCAGCTAGAAAAATAACTATAAAGAGGAGCGTTTTGCTATATTCATGCGCTGTTGCATATTAATATTTTTATTTATTCTGTTACATGATTCAACTCATCCTATAAAATTGCATTTTACTAATGAAGGAAAACAGACTGAATGTGTGAAAGACGTGACAACATTTATAGGATGCACTGCACTCAGTTGCCAAGTGATGCTTATGGTCCATGATATTGGTACAGATTCTGTGTAACAAACAATTCTTTGTGACTGTATATTTCAAGTTGTAAAAGACATTTAATTCACACTTTAAGTGAACCTTAGTCCCCTGGTCGACCTGATCATCTACAAGATGGATTAAAATGCTGATAAAGCCTAGAAAAGATAAGACATAAACACATGACAAAATGATTGAAATGTTAAAATGAAATAAATCATTTTATATAAAATAAAATGATAATAATAAAATAAACCACTTTTATTCTGTGGCACCTAAAAAAATAATTTGGCGCCTAAGTTTTTCTTTTATAGGAGCCAATGGCTCCTTACTCAATTTTTTTGTCTGGAGCCCTGTAAAAGTGGGTTCAAGCGCCAGCAGAAGGCAGTGTAATGAAGTGGTCTTTAAGAGAAGCAGTATATCAGCGGAAGTTTAAAATCAGCTCGTAAGTGTATTTACTTGTCTCAGTGTTTAGCGCATTTGCCGTTGCTAGGAAACGCGTATTTTGTTTACTGGGATGAGAGTTGCTGAAATCGCGTTTGGTCTCGTACTGTATCGTGTATCTTGTCAGTGTGTGCACTTGCTTGGCCATTTGTAGTTGATAAACAGGAAAGTGGGTCCAGCTGAATTGAAGTGATGATTTGTTGGATTGGTATAATAAAGGTTATTATACCGCGGCAGCGGTCGCGGCAGTTGTCGTGTGAAGCCCTCTTAGTGTGAAGACCAAAGAGTGTAAAGACCATCGACTCTACCGTGCGACTCCACCGGGCAGGGACACTGGCAAGGGATAGTAGTATCGCTTTTTATTTAATTTTTTCATTGATATGTTTATTATTGAAATGTTGTTATATGCATGTGTCAATTTTATTTAATTTCTTTATTTTCTTAAATATGTGGGTAGATAGTATTTATAGAGTTGTAACTTTTTAGTTTTAGTTACTTTTTCTTATTTGTAAGTCGCTTTGGACAAAAGCGTCTGCTAAATGACAAAAGTAAGTAAGTAAGTAAGTAAGTAAAAGAGATAGTTCACACATACATGAATATTTTGTCATTATTTATTCACATTCATGTCGTTCCAAACCTATATGACTATTATTATAATTATTCTGTAGGACATAAAAGAAGATATTTAGAGAAATGTTTTTGTTTTTGTTTGTCTGCACAATGGAAATCAATAGGAACCAAAACTGTTAAGTTACCAACATTGTACAAAATATCTTCTTTTGTTGTACAGATTTGGATGAGTAAGTGAAGATAGAATTGTTATTTTTGTGTGAATTAACCTTTTAAATTAGTAATGTTTATTTGCCTCAATATTTTAAATGATTGATTATTAATTTTAAATTGATCCATGTAAAAATTGAGAAAATGAGTGTGCACAATTAAATATCCAATAACAGCTTATGTATATCCAATGTAAATAGAGTCCAAAACCTTTGTGATGTTTACTTTTTTGGGCGCTGACATAATTGATGTATATGTATACATGAATTCAGAGACCCTCCAACCACAAGTGGTCACTGAAGATGCTTTTTCGATGCACTGGATAGATGTTAATATGAGAGCTAAACATGGCTTAAATTATATTTAGTCTCCTGTAAGTCTGCGGCATCCAATGTGCTGCAACCAGGTGTCCTGAGTTAGATGGCTGGAGGTCTTTGATAGCCTATGCAGGAGTAGAGCACACAGCATGACACGAGAGATAAAGTTTGCATTGTTCTTTGCATGAACAGGTGAAATAAGATCAGTGCGAAAGACCTGTCCCCTCAAACTAAGTTCTGTCTTGGGGTGTAGACTGCGGATAAGGAAAGGTTATAGTGATGAATGATGGAGTTGAGATTAGCAGGCTGTAACCGGGCTCAGTGGTGGTGCGAGATGCCACATTGTTTGATTTATGAGGGTCATGATGATCAGTGGTTGCCACCTGAATAATCCATGTCCCCAGAATTAAGTGACCTAGAGCATTCGCTAAATTTCCCCACTGTGTTTTTCAGTTCCACGCTTTCTTATCCACACTTACTTCATTCAGGACGGAGTGCTGCTGATCAAGAGATTGGTTTATCTGTTGACTCTGTTTGTTTGCCCTTTGCAAAATATATATATATTTTTTGTATAATAGCATTTGGCAGAGTTTGTAACAAGATTGATAGTGATTGAAAGTTTTAAGGCGGAAAATCAGGACAGATTAGTACCTGTTGAACTAATCTATGTAGAGAGCCATTGCTTAGAGGTAAAGGAAGCATGAGCACTTAGGTCCAAACACACACACTGATCATTCGGATAGAGAAAGGAATTACTTGGCTGCTGCAATTTAACAGACCATGGCACTCTTAATGGTCCATGCTTCCAAATGAGACAAGACAAGGCTATCTTAACAGTTAGATCCTTCAGGTCAGTCACATGTTTCATGTGATAAAGTCCTTTCATGTGATAAAGATAAATGACCTTTTGGTTGAAAACAGCTTTAGTAATAATAATCAGAGAGAGTACCTTATTATTTTTGCTTGAGTTACCACTAGTTACAGCCATATGATTATTTTCTCATCTTATTGTGAATCCACACAGTAGATATGTTTACAGGGCTGAGCTAGAATAAAAAGCTTCATATAAGAACCTCAGATATTATGTTTTCCATTTGCTTATCAAATAATCCTTTAAATAAATTATGAATTAACATGTGAAACTTTGAATCTGACTATTTCATACAAATGGATTAAAAGATGGCTTCTCAAGTAATTGTGGTTTAGTTTAAGCAAGACAGAATTTCAGGAAGCTACTTCTAAATCCCACATTTGTTAAGTAAAGTTAGAAAAATGAGGAGAAAGCTTTCTTGGCATAATTTAAGGCAAACCAGCCAATTGTGTGCCGGGGTGCCATGCTGAGTTGCCAAAATTCTTTAATCAGCTGATGTTGTTGACAGGTCTCACAGGCTTCACAGTGCTATGGTAACATTGACATTAAATATGGCTCTTCATATGTGCAGAAAATTTTATGTGTATGATGCAAATGTATGTAAACATTTTCAGTGGGTCTGCAGGCAGATATAAACAGGACCTTTAGAATCTGAAATCACATTGAATTTAATCTGGATTTACAAAATGTAAACAAAGTCAGGGATATGAAAACAAAGTATAAGTTGTATTGTTAAAAAGACTGAAGTTCAGTAAGATTTCGTTTATTTTTTTTGAATAAATTAATGCTTCTGTTTGGTTAGGACATTAAAATGCTATAATAACAGTTTTTTAACATTTCTATTCTTGAGAATCCTGAAAGAAATTTTTTTTTCCACAAAAACCAAAAGCAGTACAATTGTTTTCAACACTGATAATAATAAGACCTATTTCTTGAGCTTCAAATCAGCATATTAGAATGGTCACTATGTGGAAGACAGCTGTGAAGGTACTTGTGGAGGGACAGTGGGGTGTTACAACTCAAGTGTTACAGTGACAACAAACAAAACCTGAGGAAAAACTATGTAAGAAAAACTTAGCACTCTCCCCCCTCATCCTCTCCTTTATCCTACTTATCATCTGCGCACAGAATAACTAGCTTTTGCGACACATCACCTTATAAATGAACGCGTAAGTGCTAACTTCAGTGGCCTCCATGTTTACTTGCATGACAGCATGCTATGTGCCATCTTTGTTATTGTTCTTTTGCACAAGCGGCGCAGTTGAAGACTGTGACAGGTTCATACAAATCTGAAATTGGACACGTTTAAAAAAAACATAAATAAAGTGAACAGCCAAACACTAAATCGAATCTGAGCAATAAATCAGAATTGATCACGAGGCTTGCAGCGTAAACGTAGCTGTAACTGGTGCATGTAGTGTTAACAAATCTAATCTAGTTTTGTAGATGAAGACAGAAATCATGTGACGGATGGAACCGTATAGTACAGTAGAACACTGTGCTTTACTGTGTATGAAATCAGTCACTACTGAAATTCTAAGTATCATGTCAGCAGTTCTAATCTGCGTCTTCGCTCCAACGTCAGCAACCTCTTCAGTTTCTAAATTATTATATGTAAATGGTCAGTAGCTTCTCCTAAATGAGGACAGAAATAAATAACCATTGCATGGTGACATGCTGACATAAACTTAAGATGCGGTCATGACTCCTGTCTGAGTGGATGGGTTGATTTTACTTTATTGTTAAGAGAGCTGCCAGCAGACCCATAACATCACTCACAGAGGGGCTCAGATGCAGGGGGATCAGGGAATTGGTCGGTTAATTGCATTGAGCTCTAATACGTGCATGTCCTGAATCATGTCAATGTCTCCTTTGGTTGACAAGATGGGAATACAGAGTTGGTTTGAGTATTTTAAAGGACCCTTTTTCTCTCAAGAGTCTGGACACAGAGTAGTATCACCTGGTGATCTTTTTATTATTTACATACCTCAAAGGCTATGAAGACTACTGCATTGTTGTATTCCAAAGCCAAAAATAAGTACAGCAGGATAAAAGAATCCAAAAGGGAGTTTTAGTTTTATGAAAAGGATCTTTAGTGTGTGAAATGGAGACAATGAAACATGTTGTTCCTATTGTGATGCCAGGCAGGCAGAGGAGACAACAAATACACATTGTGGCCCACCATATTGATCTGAGTTTAGGTTATTGTTCTATGTGCACAGACTCATTAATGAGAAGTAAAATGGTATGGCTTCATATTTCAGTATCATGGTCTCGGGTGAAATACTTTTAGTTACCCATTTGTTTCATGGTTGTCATGTAATACTACAACCATTGAAATACATGGCAGCAGAACAGAGCCTAATGCATTTTGTCATTTCAATAGCAGTAAGCTGTTTGTCTGAGAGGTTTTATTCAAAGATTAATCTTGAAGTGTGATGGAGGTGTAGTGTTTTAAACAAATACAACCTCTCTAATAGTAGAGATGCTTGATATTAAAATTTCAGTACCTTTCAGCCGATTAATTATTGTCATGTTATGCTTGATTATGATAAATTGCGGATATTAAAATTCGAAATTGTTCTGTCTAAATAATAAATAAAATACTGAAAACTAAAATGAGTTAATTTAAATGCTACAAGGCACCAGGACATCAAAATCAAATGCTGGCTGATACCGATAAATTAAAAACTATATCATAATAATGGCATATAACCTACAATACCATTTTAAAATATGGGGTCAGTGCAATTTCTTTTAAAGAAATTAATACTTTTATTTAGCAAGGATGCATTAAATTTATCAAAAGTGACAGTAAAGATATCTAATAGGTGTTCCAAAAAAAATAATTTTTAACTTCCAAAAATTCTGTACAAAAATGTATCATGATTTTCCCAAAAATATTGAGCAGCAAAACTGTTTTGAACATTGATAATAATAGGAAATGTTTCTTGAGTATCCAATCAGTATATTAGAATGATTTCTGAGGGATCTTGTGACACTGAGGACTGGAGTAAAGGCTGCTGAAAATTCAGCTTTGCAGTCACAAGAAATAAATAACATTTTAAAATATATTAAAATAGAATAATTGTAACTGTATTTTGTTAAAATACAGCTTCGGTGAGCATAAAATACTTTCCAAATAATTTATCCATTCAACACTGTGATGCTGAAAATGTAAATCGATATATGTGAGTGGCCTTGTGATAGCAAGATACAGTCATACTACAGTGTTCAGTTTTATTATTTACAGAGTTCGGAAATTCCACTTTCGGTTCAATCTAACGCTCACCTTTCATTCAGTTAGCTTTCAATTACACACTTCATTATGTTCTGTAATGAGTCCAGTGATGTGACTATACATTCCACCCTGAGGGCCTCATTGGGGTAATATATGCAATCCCATTTTGCACCCTTAGACTTGTTGCCACTAATAAACAGAAGAATTCAGAGCATCATTTGTTCGTAGAATTTCCCCTCGGGATTCTAAAGAATACTTCTTATGTAAATCCAACAGAACATGGGACGTGGATTATTGCACCTTCGTCACATCTTAGTATCTTCAAACTATGTGTGTCTCAGTGATGCTCCACGGACTACTTAGACAGACAAACAAGACCCAGTAGCTTTTAGAGGCTGACTGCTGAACTTTTCAGCTTGTAGACAGAACAGCAGTGGAAGAGGTCACTTCCAGACAGCCTGTCCCCTCCAGTGTGCTTCCAGCTCGTCTTCCTGCTCTTGTTCCACTCCGTGTCCTCGCCTGCGGCTTTCTGCCCGGCCTCTTCTGAATCTGAAGGAGAAGGAGACTAAATAATGAATCTCGATGACAGCGAGGAAACTGAATCTTTTGTTTGCACCCGCAGTGTTATTTTTCTCATCTTTTTCTGAACCCCACGTAGATGACCCAAGGCCCGACGCAGGCATAATGAAGATCCGCGTAATGAGGCTGAGGAATACGAGGCTCCTAGTTAGACCCAAGCTGTCGGCACGGCGGTACTTGTCATTGTGTCGTTAATGGCCATGAATAGCTTGTTCTCTTTTGCTATTGTTGAGAATGCTCTTGTGGCGCTGAGAGGCTTTGACTCTCCATGCTCTTAAGGTAATGTAAGCTCTCACCCTTGTGTGTTAGCAGGAGGCGAATGAGCCCGATGTTGCATCCTCTCCAAACTGGAAGTGTGGTTTAGATTTAATATCGGGGATTTAGCAGTTGTTGCATTGGGGAGCTCCTAATGCTCGAGTCCCTTTCCTGAGTTTCCCTTTTCCTCAATCTTTTCATTCTCTTTTGTCATTTAGACCTTTTCTCTGCTCTCTTGTGCTCTCTTGTTCTGAAGTTGAACACTAACTGTTTCTTCTCTCTCTTTCTCAATATCCAGGTGCCCTCTCTTTGCTTTGAGCCTGATTATCGGTCTGTCTGGTCTCCAGCTCTTCTGTGTCTGGTTGTCTGGTTCGGGCAAGCAGTGATCTTCCACAGCAGACATCTCCAGGGATTGTAGCCCGTGGTCTGAGGTGAGTCCGACTGGGATCCATCGCCTTTGCTCCTGTCTCTCTTCGTTCGCGATCACCATTATGCTGGTCGGATCCACGCAGCTTTAATTCTTAGAAATCAGTGTTCATTAGAGTCACCTGCACTTCAAGAGGAAGCACAGAATAATTTGATGTCAGATGCCTCATTATGGTACTCCTACTTAACCTGTTAACCCGCATCGGCCCGCGGGCGGGCCGGAAGGGCGTGGTCGGGCGTGGTCGGACTTTTTATTACCTTTGTTTTAGAACAATATTCAATCAATTATCATTAACTATATATCATTTGAAAGCTAAAACACTCAAGATTAACGATGTGAGCTTGTTTTTGAAATCAATACACCAGAGAGGAAAGGGTTAACAGAAATGCTGAAAGACCGGCCATTTAAAATGAACAAAGCGAACCGCAGTACTCACGTTTGATCGCCAATAGCGCTGGTCAGCTCAGACTATTCCAAGACACACCAGCATACATTTCAAGAGAAGGGTCCACTCTTCAAAATGCATCCACTTTTTAATCCAAAACAACGAAAAAATAGGGGAAAACACGATAGATCCTCCTTTGTTTACATAAGCGATTCGAGTTATAGTTATCGATAGCGTCCATTTTCCAATAAATATCGATTATAATTCGTATTCCAGCTTTGAAACGCCATCTATTTCCAGCAGAATAGTCTCTTCCGAGTAAGAATAGCCCTCCCTCGTCTCTCTCCTTCAATCGCAGGAGCTGTTATAACCCGGGACAGTAAGCGCGTCCGTGAATGGGTCAGCGAGGTGTCAATCCGGACACATCACAATAGGGGTGTTTGAACCCAGCCAATGCCTCGCCAGCACAGTTTTGATGGATGGAAGTGTTAGCCAACCACAAGGACGTTTAAAGTGATTGACAGTTTGAATAGTTTACGTAAGATTGTTTAGAGAATAGCTCGGCGTATTGTCCGTGTGTTTTCGTGCGCTCTCGGGTTACGCATGAAGCGTACACATAATGGCGTCGCGGCGCTACACAGACTGGCTATCAGCGAACAGATGTTGTCCAAAGCTCACATCTGAATCTCTCCATCGTGGATCTTCGACTTGAGAAGTGTTTCTGTGGCGTTTGGTGGTGTTTTGGAGGACGTGGGGAGAAAAATGGCTAATTTAGTAGCCGAATACGCGCTGAGATCGCTGGGAAGCGTGGATAGCATTAGCACGTAAGTGTCTCCACCCTCCTCTTGAATGTTTATGTGTCTTTATCATGTATTTGCAGCTTTTGTTTCATGTTAGCTGTTTTAGATTCTAAAAATGACAACGGAGAGGGATAATATGAGGGGATTACATGAGTTTTGTTCGTGTGGGTGGGTGGGTGTGTTTGTTTGTGGGTATGTCCCGGTTATTGTGTGTGTGTGCGTGCGCGCGTGTGTGTGTGTGTGTGTGTACAAAATGTAAACAGTGTTGCAAGTTTGATTTGTTTTGCTTACACACTTTCTCACTCTTTTTCTCTCACTCTTCCCTGTCTTTTCAGAGGTCTGGTTAATCCAGATGGTCAGAAAAAAAACAATTTTAGTGGCTGCTAGAGCGTCTTCCTCCACTGTAAATACTGTAAATAGTTTTTTTTTTTAATTATTTAGTAATATTAGTAATAGTAATCTATTACTATATTAGTAAAATAGTAATATTCATAATATTCACCATATAAAATAAATAAAAAATACAAATGTTGTAAAAACAATGTATTTTGCATGTTTTGTGTTTTCACTAGTTCAAAAATGATCAAATCTGTTTTGGTTCACTGTTTTCATTATTGGAATTGTTCAGAATAAAGACTGTTTAGTTATGTTCAAATTCTGAAATAGTTTTGTGTTTTTTTGTGGTTTCATTGGTAGAGCAGTTCTGAATTGATATACATATGTAGTATGCAGTGTCTTATGGAGTCTCTAAATAGCATTTTTGAAAGGATTCCTAGACTTTTCTTGAAATAAAATATCCAAATGACTTTTCCAAAGCTTTTCTTGAAATGAAATACCATAAAGATGTACTTTCTGTAAGTCTTTACCTATAAAAAAATTATTATTTCATATTTTATTTCAGGAAATATTTAGGCGTTTTTTTTTCAAAAATGCCATTTGTAGACTAACCAAATGACTAAATGAGTCAGCACTACAAATGCTGTTCAGAAATAGTTTTTTATTGTGTGTTTTGGTGGGCAGAGCAGTTCTGAATTGATATACATATATGTATTATGTAGTTTTGACTCATTTGGACATTTGTTTACAAAGTGTCTATTTGGGGTCTCCAAATGGCTTTTTTGAAAGGACGCCTAGATTTTTTTTAAATAAAAGCTTACAGAAACTACATTTTTGGGAGTATCATCCTCAAATTTGAATCAAAACATGGTCAGATGTTCAGCTTTATCTTTATGGTGTTTTCAGGCCTTTGGCATGAAAGTCTCATCCATTTTTCCCTTAGTGAGCTTCATTAAAACATATCGCGAGTCAATTTCATGTATATTTTACCTTGTTTTACTCTATTGCTATACTAATTTTGAGTTATTATGACTCTAGAGTAACAAAGGATCAAGTGTCTAGTTTCAAACAACACCAGATTTTTAAATATAGACCTTAGGGTTCAAGAGCTACAGACATTTTTATTTGGTTATATCGTTTTTTACAAAATGCTCAAAAATAGGGGCGCAGGGTAACAGGTTAAGCCATGACAAAAGTACAATCCTTTTCATGCTCGAGAACCACCGCAAGTCTATGGGGATAACAGAGAGCTGCAGATGCATTTTGATTAAAGGCTAAGTGATCCTGCGGTGCAAATCAGTGATTCATAATACATGGAATTCATTATAGAAGAAGTGGTCTGATCATCCCTTAAAACTTATTGCATCCATACATGTTTATAGCAGACATTTGTCATTTACTCCTATAATTTGGATGTCACTTAGTGTTGTTAATAACTGTCATGCTTTAAAACTGACCTGTGTTAAAAGGTTAGCAGGACAAATCAACAGCCACTTGGTAACCTGCAAATTTTTTTTTTTGGCTGTTTCTTCCTGATCCAACTTTTAAATTTAGTTTCAACGTAGACTACTTTTTAAAAGTTTGAGCTCGGTTTGTAATATTTGTGCTGTTATGCTTACAGAGGCTGCATTTATCAAAACTACCATAAAAACAACTGTAATATTATGAACTATTATTACAATTTAAAATAATTTTAATATTTTTTTAAATGTAATTCATTCTTGTAATGGCAAAGCTAAATTTTCAGCAGCCATAATTAGAATATGCTGAATTGGTGCTCAAAAACAATTCTTATTATATTTACAGTTGAAAACAGTTGTTCTGTTAAATATTTTTGTGGAAACCGCTCAGGATTCTTTCATGAACAGAAAGTTCAAAAGAACTTTCTTAACTGTGTCTTTACTGTGTGACTTTTGGTTAATTTAATTCATACATGTTCAAACCTTTTTTAAAGGTCCCATGACATGCTGTTTTTTGGATGCTTTTATGTAGGCCTAAGTGGTCCCTAGTACTGTATCTAAAGTCTCGTTCCTGAAATTCAGCCTTGGTGCAGAATTTCAGCCACTACGAGCCAGTCCCATGATAAGCTTTCCTTAGGACGTGCCATTTCTGTGTCTGTAGCTTTAAATGCTAATGAGGAGGAGAGACGCTGGGCAAGGTGGAGGGTGGGTGTGTGGCCTGCAGCTTGCGGCCACGGTACCATGCGCTAATGTTGACAGTGGATGTATGGCAATGGCTCGTAGACACGCAGTCGTTCAAGCTTTTCAGTTTGACCCAAAATCTGATCCGGATGGAGAAGCACCGGATGAAGAAGTTGCAACTCAGCGGCTACAGCAGGACGTCTCCGAATGGTTAGTTTAAAATATTGTGTCTGGATACGGTCAGTGTTTCCCACACATAGACTTTACCTGGGCGGGCCGCAACAATATCCACCGCCCGCTGCCATCAGCTCCCGTGTCTCACACACACGAGCGTGACTTTAGAACAATATTTAATAACTTTCAGACCCTTTTGGCAGCTTTTTGCCCATAACGGTTACATACTAACAAACCTAGCAACTTTTCTTTTTTTTCTTTTTTTTTAAACCTATCATTCAGTTGGAAGATGTCTCCAGTACTGCCCCGCGAGCGCGAGGTCTGACTCTCCCGGCGCAGTGTCGCCTCTCTCGGCGTCTGTTCTGAGCAGCCAGTGGCAGAGAAGCAGCGCTTTCAGTTTGCCTTATTGACTCATCAATAAATCATTTACAAAACACTGTTTCCAAGCACTTGTCGCTTACTGACTGTTTGGACTTTTAAATATGAACATAATTTGTCTATTAATATGCGCAGTTTATTACTCAGACGCAAAACAGTAATATAGCCAAAACCACTGCATATAGTCGCTTTTTAGTGTAAGTTAGATGTATATTGATTTTATCAGACGATGTTGCGATTATAAATCAGGATTTAAGGAGTATAGTGAGAGTGATTCAGGGTTAACGTATTATTAATGGGTTGTGTTTACTATTTATACTTTGACTTTTATGTATGATAACAGAAAATATGTAAATGTAAACAGCTTTATTGGGCATTCAGTTGTATCCCACATGGAAATAACCTATATAAACATATATGTTTTAATATAGGTTTTGATATATGTTTTTAATATATGTGACATATATAAAATTGGCCGTTTTCCTATAATATATGTATATATATGTACACATATGTACACATATATGCATACATATATGTACACATATACGTGCATACATGTACCTATATAGGTACATATATGCATGTATATATATGTGTGCATATATGCACCTATATGTTTACCTATATATTAGTAAAATTATTAAAATCCATAGCTGCTAGACAACATAAATAAAAGCCCAAAATGTCGAAATTTACATGTACATATAGGGCTTATATGTGGATATAAAGAAGCAATACAGGAGACCTATATGGCCTTTATATGCACATATATGCACCTCAATTTTGCCTATATGTGGCATATATACGCATATATGCAGCATATATGTTATCATATATGTGCATATATACTGCATATAGGTTTCATATATGCGCATATATCCTCATATAGGTTCTTTCCATGTGGGATTACAGTATGTGACAGTTCATAGAGTAGAACAGATCTGAAGTGCCAAAAAACAATGCTTCGCTCGTTTGCAAGCCATGATGTCTCTCACTCTCCTCGCACGGTCGTAGCTCATTTTCTCATGGGCGGGCAAAGCAGAGAAAGGGGAGGTAACCTTTCCCCGTATGACGACATAGAGGGAAGATTCCAGATTGGGCCATCTGAGCTTTCATTTTCTCAAAGGCGAAGCAGGATACCCAGGGCTCGGTTTACACCTATCGCCATTTCTAGCCACTGGGGGACCATAGGCAGGCTAGGTGAACTCATATTAATGTAAAAAAAAAACTCATAAAGTGACATTTTCATGCCATGGGACCTTTAATGTTTTGAGGCTCATTCTGTTCAGTGTGATTTCTAAAGACTTTCCAGAACCACAGCATAGAAACACACAGTTCAGTAAACGACTGTAACATTGACAATGTTTCTTAGTTCAATTTGGATTTTATTTGTGAATAAATTGCCAATAAAGAGGTCTTGGACTAGGTTCCTAAAGTTTCCTGTTATATAGTTGTCTCAGTTGAAATCAGTTGTAAAGTTCTAGCAATTAGTTCTAGCAAATAGCAGTACCCTTAAGGTTCTAGCAATTACAGTTCTCATCATCAGAAGATTTATAAAGATCAGGGCTCGCTAAATTTCTAAATCTCTGGTAGCCCTTCGGGCAGGTACTCTTCAGATTTTGGTAGCCCGAAAATTAATTTAACTAGCCCAAATAAAATAAAGACCATAAATGTCAATCAAAAACATTTTCAATACACAAATATCAACGAATATCAAGGAAAGAGTTTTATTTTACTATTTACAAGGTATCTGCAGAATTCTTAAAAATCTATTTAAGGCAATTTGAAAAATTATTTCTAATACCATTTAACGTATTTAAAGCTGTCTAAGGCCTTAAAAACTCTTCAATTTAGTTGTATCAAATTTAAGGACCCGTGGGAGCAATGTTCCCTCAAATTCTTTTTTCTTTTCTCTATTGGGCGGACATTTAGGGCACCTGAGCAAAAGCATTCTTTATACCAGACCTGTACAGCTCACACACAAAAAAGTGTGTAACTTTTAACTTTAATGTGCTATTTATATTTGATTTGACCCTTGATGTAACTAAATGATGTACATTTTAGGTTACCTGAGAAATTTTTTTTACTGTACAATACACTGCAGTTCAAAAGTTTGGATCAATACATTTTTTAAAAGAAGTTTCTTATGCTCATCAAGGCTGTATCTATTTGATAAAAAATACTGAATATTATTTCACAAAATAATATTGTGAAATATTATTGCAATTTAAAATAAATGTTTTCTATTTTAATATACTTTACAATTGTATTAATTCTGTGAAGCAAAGCAGTGTTTTCAGTGTCACATTATCCTTTAGAAATCATTCTAATATGCTGATTTTTAATCAATGTTGGAAAGTTTAACTGCTTTTTAAAAACTTTTATACTGTATTTTTTGGGACCTGTGATATTTAAAAAAAATAAAAAGTTAAAAACAACAGTGTTTAGTCAAAATAGAGATTTTGTTACAATATAAACTATTCAAAAGTTTGGGGTCAGAAATTTTTTCTTTCTTTTTTAAAGATACTTCAAAAAAGTTTAAAGAGAGTTAAATAAACTTTATTCAGCAAGTATGTGTTAAATGGATAAAGTAGATAGTAAAGACTAGGGCTGGGTATCGAGTTCGATACTTTTTAGGCACCGACCGAATTGCCTCGATACCACCGAGTATCGAAAAACGTCTTGTCGTTCGGTACCAAATTTCGATACCTAAGGGGTTAATCTCATCACCGTCAGTGAGCCAATAATCCTGCAGCACTAGGTGTGTTTGGCTAGAAGTGGCGCGGCGCTGATAGATCAGTGTTTGACATCCGCGAGAGCGTTTCGAAATATTTTTTTTCCAAATAAATATTAAGCAGCACAACAGTGTCAACACTGATAATAAATCAGCATATTAGAATGATTTCTGAAGGATCATGGGACACTGAAAACTGGAGTAATGATGCTGAAAATTCAGCTTTGATCAGAGGAATAAATGCTATTTTAAAGTATAGGTATTAAAATAGGAAACCAATATTAGAAATTGCAATAATATTTCACTATATCACTGTTTTTTTCTGTATTTTTGAAATGAATACAGCCTTGATGAGCAAGAGACTCAAAGTCAAAGACTCAAAAACAAGGTCAATTATTTATCAGGTTTATAATATAGCCCTAACATCATATATTATCAAAACAAACTATTTAAACTGATAGAATATAATAGAATAGAATACAAACTGAAGCAAAACTTAAGCTGAGATCTGTAAGTTAAATATAAAAAAAAAGTGAATATGAAAAGTGAAAAAGTGAACATGAATTCTTCTATAGCTGTCTAAACATCGTTATGAAGTACAGTTTGTAATACTCTTGTGTGTGACTGTACATATTTCAGAGTTTTGTTACCGTTCTTTGCCCATCCTCCGTTATTTCCAGCACTTAATCAAGCCACTCTTCTTTAATACATGAGGACGTTTTATTTCACATGTCATTGCGTTTGCGTTGGCTCTCGTGTTGAGCGCACCGCAACCATTGAAGTATTGAGTTTCTACAGCGACTCATTTGGTGCATATCATTCTCTTTCTATGAAACCTGTAAACCGCATTCACCGGTTCTAACTCTGTCGTGACATCAGCTCTATAGCGGTTTTACTGGCGGCATTCAATCAAGGCTTCCCAACTAATTTTTGTGTGCGCGAGGCACATTATTTCTTTGCCGCGGCGGAAGAAGAACGCGGTCGCGCTCGCGCTCAGCTTAGAGGGAACACTGCGTGGGAGCCCTGTATTTAAGGTAGCCCGTCGGGCAGGGCAGTGATACATTTTGGTAGCCCGACTGGAAAACACAATAGCCCCGGGAGGTCGGGCTAGCGATTTTGCGAGCCCTGAAGATATTACATCTTTTTAGTTATTGTACATTTTAAAGTCTATGCAAGCATGCAAAATGTCCACCTATCTATGAATACAGATGCTTCATTTGAACTTCCAAGCTGTCATTTTAGTGATTCACTATAGGGAACAGCTGTTTGTACAGCTGAGCAGAACATCATAACAGCTTTCCTCTAATAGAGATGTCTTACAGCTGCAGTCCTAGTGTGGAATGATACAAAGCCTTCAAAGGGTGACTGTGTAAATTAACCTTTTTAGAGAAATGAACATGACTTCAGTCTCTGCCTTTGAATGAACTGTTATATAGTGGAAGTGAAATCAATATTGATTTTCTCTCACACAAAAATGACCTGTTGAAGACCTTTCAGTGGTCTCAGCTTGGCAAGTGAGTGAAGCTAATTTTATTAGACACGTCATGCAAATCGTTAACAGATCAGGTATACAGTCCTAACAAAGCGCAATATCAAAAAAAATTCACAAACACGCTTACTTACGCCTCACCAGGATGTTAACGGTTGCAATAGTGCTTCTTTTCTGATCAGATACATTAGAGTTGCCTAGAATCAAGCAAACTGTTGTTCTTGTGTCCTTCTGCGATACCCCCTGCCGTTTAACATAATCAGTGCTTTCACGCTTCGCTGGCCCATGCTTGAGCAGTGTGTCATTCACGTGCCCTTCTACATCTGTCTCTGTCATGTCAATTCATCACACACACATGCTCATATCCCATCATGTGTCTAATGAAATATCTTGACAGTTTAAATAAATGGTTCACCCTGTGTGGTCTTAAGTGAGTCTTGAAGAGTGGTCTTAAAAAGTCCTTCATCACTGTCATGGGACTAATATCCTGTGCTAAGTGTTACAGAACACACACAGTCACACAAATATGCATAAATATATAATGTGCATAAAGACCAGATGAATGAATCCCACAATATTTGGACATTTTGAGATTATTAAGTAAATATTGTATTAAAAAAGGGGTTGTGTACATCTAATTTGTTTTAATTAAATTGTATTAGTCTATATCACACACATTTCACACCATTATATCAGCCATCTGCCACCACACTTTGGTTATTCACCCATTTCGATCAGCTGATAACAAAGACACACGGTCACACGTTTACATTTCTTGATATTATTCTTAAAAAGTCATCTCTTTTCACTGCACTTCCAAGAATGTTCCAAGGGCTCCAATTTAGAAAAATGATAAAGGACAAAAGTGTCCTTGTCTCTTTCTCTCCCACTCTCTCTCTTTTTCTCACTCTCTTTCTCTCAGGAGGAGTCATGGGGCCGGTACGGGCCTACCCATTAGCCCTGCCTGTGCTGGCTGTTCTGGGCCTCATTATCAGCGCATGGAGCCTCAACCCAGATGACCCCAATGTCTGCAGTCACTGGGAGAGGTGAGAGAGGAGCACTCTCCAGTGTTAAACTCCGTTTTACCTTCTGTCCATTGCGGGATTCACATAGCATAGTTATTCCTCTCCGACATGCCAGAAGGATGTTTTGGTCAAAAGAAGATTGTAACATAATGGTGAAGTGGTTTATGTCTGTGTGATTGTTTGAGTTGTCGGTAATATAATAATAATGGCTGAAATGAATGAATATATTATATGCATTATTTTTTTTATATTAATTTATTTAGTGTACAAAAATGTATACTTAATGAGAAATAATAATAATGTTCAGATTTATTTCCAATACTACTACTTCTGCTACTACTGATAGTATTGTTATTGCAAACAAAAAATTAATGATACAATGTAATAATATTAATTAAGTGTATATATATTATAATTACATTGTAAACTTTAAAAACAATGTTGTGATTTTGCTCACTGGTTACTCATAATTTAAATTAGTTCAACTACAGCCAAGCTACTATTTTGAAAAAGTAGTATAAATTAACTATAAAATATGATAATCTCAGTTAGGGTGACTGGATCTAACTTGAATAGATACATTTACAGCAAATACACTAGAATACACCCTAATTTATGTAACTGAGCTGAATACATAGCAATGAGCATTTCATTTAATATTTTGTGGGGCTCGAATTGGTGAGTTGTTTTGAATCAGTTCATGTATTTGAACAGTCCAAACAAACTGATTCACTAGAATGCATTGGACTTTACAATGCTTCATCTGACAGAAAGGAAAGGCTGTACTGTATGTATTCTCTTATAAAAGAGTGCTATAAAAAGTGAGACTACTAATTTAACTACATTTTTTTGTAGCTTAGTTTTTCAAAATAGTGTTGATCTTGTGTCAAGTTAATGCCCTGTGTCAAGTTAGGTGAATCCCCAACACTGATTGCTGAAATAAAAAATTGTTTTGTAAGAGATGCATACTTGTCAGAATGAAACAGATTAATTAAATGGATATTTGATGAAAATGTAGTGGATAACAGTGGATAAACTTTTGTTCTGTATAAGGTGGGATGTAAGTGGTTACGAGCTGTTTGGATTAGTCGAAAAACACAAACAATGTATAGTTCTGTTCTGTTATCTCAGAGATTTAAGGGATTTACATTTGTTTGTTCCTGTATTGACTGTATTCACTTTTAATGGCACAGCTGAAGCAATGTAAACGATTGTGTTTGGGAGTGTTACACTTGCCTACAGGAATTAGGCTTAGTCACTAAACACACAAAACAATATTGATGTTCTTATTATTAACCTTGTAGTGTGTGTGTGTGTGTGTGTGTGTGTGTGAGGGAGGGAGGGAGAGCGAGTAAGGATAAGTTGCTAAAATAAAGCAGGCAGAACAGCATCCAGTTGACCAGAACAATCTGTTTTGACTGAACCTATTGCCTGAAAAATTATTGTTTGTAAAGGGTGTTATCAGTTATGACAAATAAACAGGAGCAATTGCCTCTGCAGAGAGGAGGACAGAGGGCTGCAGAGATGAATGAGTTACAGCATTGCTTCCCTGAAAGGGAATATTTCGGAGCTTTAATGTCATTTTGTTGGCAACAGTTTTGTAATCTTTTTTCAAGGAAGTTAAGACAACACATCTTGTTTTTCTAGATTTACTGTAGCTTTGGAAGGGAAATATTATGCTCGTCTTGTTATTAGAGATAACAAGTTGTTTTAAACTTCAAGCAAAATAGATGGATACGTGTCTGAATATTACATTTGAGTATTTTATGGTTTTGTTTCTTGGGATACAGTACCTTCACGGTACAGTTAATTATAGACTTGAGACCAGCAATTTTTTGTTTCTCTGCAGCATAATCATGTTTGGGCAATTTCAGGTTGGGGTCCCCACAGCAAGTTGTCAGCTTTTACTCTAGTGACTATTTCTTGGGGTAGGTTGATTGCTGTATATGCAAATACATAAATGTACAAAAAAGCTCAAACTTTGCACTGTTAATGCCCAGGACCAAAGATGGTGCTGTGGGAATATTGAACTTATTTATTGAGTTATTCTTGCTGCTTTATAGGCCTTGAACGGTTAAATACACACACTTGTATGTGTCAAAATGCTTGTCTTTGCAAGTATCCTTGTAAACACAGTTGGTCTTAAGTGAAAGCAAACAGCTGGGAAGGATCTGGGAAGCTCTTAAAGTGACAGTAGTCTAATATTCCTGCGGTCTGTCATTCACGTTAATCAAACAACAGAGAGAAAATCTCACTGCTCTTGACTAAATAACTTTTGTAATTTTAATAAGAAGAAATTTAATTTACACAGTGAAGAATATGCAGTGTTTTTATACATTACTTTATACTATGTATGTAGCTCTTCTTATTTATTTGTTCTACTGTAGTTTTTTTGTCCTATTGCTTGTAATTAGTTTCTTATTCTTATTTAATCACTGACTGTTTACTTGTCTTCAGTGAGCTTGAGATTAGTTTTGTTTGGCTTTTTTTTTTTTTTTTTAGGCTAGTATTAGTTTTTGTGATATTGACACTGGTAACAGGAATGATGAAATTTCTATGATATCATATAGGACTTATTTAAAGCAAAAATATCTATATCGTGATATATATTGTTACCATGAAATAAAATAACTCATATCGTGATATAAGATTCTGGTCATATCACCCACCGCTAATAGTGGGGAATGCAGTGTTATTCGTAAATACAGCAGAAGTTCCAGAAAAAGTATTAGTATTTCCCCTCAATATGGGGGCCTTTTAATATTCTATTGGACAGTGGCGGCCTTCAAGGGTTGAGAACCTAAATGTATTTCAACAAAGCAAAAAAAAAAAAAAAGATAAAAGATTTTTACATAAGCATGAGAGATTTCAATTTCTCCTTGGTCTTTCTCTCTCTCAGCTACGCAGTGACTGTTCAGGAGTCCTACGCTCATCCTTTTGACCAGATCTACTACACCAGGTGCACAGATATCCTCAATTGGTTTAAATGCACCAGACACAGGTGAGCATGACCCTGACCTTTGAACATTTACGCATTTAGCAGACACTTTTATCCAAAGCGACTGACATTGCATTCAAGTTACAGTTTTTACATTTTATCAGCTCTTGCTTTCCCTGGGAATCGAACCCATGACCTTCGCGTTGCTAGCGCCATGCTCTACTATTTGAGCTACAGGAAAGCGTACGAATTGTGAACTACAGTTGTCACAATTCCGCTCCATGGCAACAAGCAGCACTCTCCTACTAGACATAAAAATCAAGGTGCCGGTGTGCCAGTGTTTTTATTACCAACTGTTAATGTTACCAGCCGTGATTGTAGTGGTCAGAGTTGGGATGGAAATGGCTGTTTGACTGTCATCCGACATTACATTGGTTTTAATTGCTGCATTAAAGACTTTATCGTCAGTGTCCCGGCTAAAAGCTGTGGGTTCAATGAGTCACTGTGCTTGCAATGTTGCATTCAGAGGCAAGTTGTCCTTCACTGAACGTGAAAACTTTTCCTTAACTCACTTTAATTCTCCCCTTTACACCTCTTGGGTGTAGCTTGGATTAGACACAAATATAAAAGCTAACGGTAGCCAGGTGCATACCATAATGTCCTTGTGTCTCTGCCCTTGTGGAGTTCACCTGCCAGGTTATTGATGTTCATGCTTTCTCTTGAATGTTTGTGTACGTGTTTGCATCTCAGGACCAGCTACAAGACAGCTTATCGGCGCGGGGTGAGGACCATGTACCGTCGGCGTTCTCAATGCTGCCCTGGCTACTTCGAGAGCGGAGACTTTTGTGTCCGTGAGTGTCTTTCATATTTTGCTCACTTATTGATTGATTGATTGATTGATTTTATTTGACCACTTAAATATAAAAATATGAAAACAGTACTCTGTGTCATATATTAAAATACATAAATAGTCAGGGATGACACAATAAAGCCCAAAGACTTATTTCCATTGTGGTCCCTATACGGACAAGGGGAAAGGACAAGTTACAGCAATTCACACATCAATCATTTTTCATACATTTAACAAATATATTCATATTGTAAAAAAAACTATAATTGGCATCTAAGCCATACTTTCTTATATACTTATCTTCTTTTAAATCAGCACAGTTCAATTTCTCTTTCTTGCAAGTGGTTATGAGCACAATAAAAGCATTCATCTGCTTGAGCGATGTCCTCTTAAGCCTTGAACCCCGCTCCTTTCTCTGGAGGCATTCATCAAAATCTCAGCCATCTTTGAGGCTTTTTTGCAGCTGCATATTCTAGGCATAATTTGTGGCTTTCATTACAGGGCCTACTCATATTGGGTTTGCTCATATTTTCAGTTTTAACACTGCCAGTACGCCATTACAACAGCGTTAATAGCATTCAGTTATCGCTAATTTTTTGAAAAAATAATCTTGAGTGATTCACTGCAAATACATTGTCCTAATTCCTCCCATTCTAGAGATAATATGCTAATAAAGGAAATAACAACTTTCCATTGCTGTGGCCTGAATGATAGATTTTAGTGATTATTTTATGAGCAGTGAATGTCAAAAATGTCAGCTTTTATAGTAGTTTATTGTCTTTTGGCACTGCCAAGACTGTAAATGCGTGTTTTGTTTCTCAGGATTGGTTATTGTTTAGGCCAGACTCATTATTCTTTAATGTGTTTTAATCACGAGTGAGCAAATCCTGTCAACCAGCTCAGACCTTTGGCTCGCACGGTTCAGCGGTTGTTTGACAATATGCAAAAATCTCTGTGAGAAAGGACCTCGCACAGGACCGTGTCAAGGTGATGAGGTAAATGACAGTCTTACCGAGCTCCAGGGAGAGGATAAAAATCAGCACACGTAGCTTAAGAGCAAATGGGATTTGATGCCCTCACAGCTACTCGGCATTATTAACAAGAGGGAGGGACGGGCTTTCTGATGGATGTCTGTTTCTGGATGGATGGCTAACTATGGACAGCTATGTCTGCATGAAACTAATACCTGCTGTCATGTTTTTAGGCTTTAGATATGTAAGGTTATGATAAATGTAGTCGGTCTCAACTCAGTGTCCACTACTAAAGCATTTTGACGTTAATAAGCATAATGTCATGTAATTCTTCAGCCTGTGCGTTTTAAATGGACTCCCATGAGAATTAAAGAAATGAACAGCCTACATCAAGTCGTGATATGGGCCGCTGTGATATTCAGCTCTGCTGGAATCATAAAACTTTACTTCAGTTCAATGTTATGAGGAGAAGAGGATGAGCTGCAGACGCTGTGGACGGTTGAAATGCTGATTACTAACCTGCGATGCTGCTATATGAATTCACACACTAACTCATAATTAATTTTCATTTTCGTTTCACCGTATCAAAGAGAATTTTACACTTTACCATGGAACGAGCCATGAGACCCAGCAGCTGTTTTGCTGTCATCGTGTCACAGGGACCTAACCGGCATTGTCAGTCTTTGTAGTTTGATTTAAAAGCCTAGTCATTTACATATGCCACAGAAAACACTTTTTATGATCCAAGGACATTTTTAATTTTACGGTTTCACACCTCGCTTCTCATGACAGCGGGTATTGAGCAATTTGATATTTCAAGCAGTTATTTAATTGATACATTTGCTCACACTGTTTCTCTTTTTTGCTTTGAAAGGATTAATTCATCCAAAAATAAAAACTCTGTCATTTACTCACCATCATGTTTTTCAAGACCTGTTTATTTCTTTGGTGGAACATAATATAGTTATTTACAGCACAATGTCCACTTTTTTTCCCCACTTTTTGATTTTCTACTTAATATAATATAATTTATATTAAGAGAGCAGCATGAGCATTCTTCAAGGTTTTTCATTTTGAATTGCAGAGAAATAAGAAAATAAATGAAGGTGTAGAACAACTTGAGCGTGAGTAAATGAAGATGTAATTTTTATTTTGCGGTTCACTATTCTTGTTATAATTAAGCTAATTGACCAAATGACCAAATCCTCTTGAATGTGAAATGTGAAGTGTGAAGTGACATTCAGCCAAGTATGGTGACCCATACTCGGAATTCGTGCTCTGCATTTAACCCATCCAAAGTGCACACACACAGCAGTGAACACACACACACCGTGAACACACACCCGGAGCAGTGGGCAGCCGTTTCATGCTGCAGCGCCCGGGAGCAGTTGGGGGTTCGGTGCCTTGCTCAAGGGCACCTCAGTCGTGGTATTGAGGGTGGAGAGAGCGCTGGACATTCACTCCCCACACCTACAATCCCTGCCGGCCGGGGACTCGAACCCGCAACCTTTTGGATTACAAGTCCGACTCTCTAACCATTAGGCCACGACTTCCCCGAATGCCACGAATGTATAATATTGAACAATAAGTGCCAAAAGAGAATAATACATGCATTGTAACCCTCTTGTAAATCAACAGCTTGTTCACCAGATGTTGTTCTTTCGTTACTAAAGGTCATTGTAGAAAGGAGGAGGTTTCAACAATGACCTTTAGTAACAGGAATTTTTTTTATGGCTGAATGCGAGTGACCATGGTCTGTTGAAGATAAAGTTGATCTCATGTTTCTGTCCTTATTGAGTGGAATTGTGTCCAGCTCTGTCTGTAGCCTGAAGGCACTGCTAACAACCATGGGATTAGGTGCAGCTGGGATAGGGATCAGTTTTGACATTGTCTGGTGGTCTGAGTGGGAGAAGGCAATGACAATAATCAATAATGTTCTCATTACCACACAATAGCTGCAACAATTTCATGTTAACAGTTGTTGCTGTAATGGAACCACACCATCTGTGGAGAAGATGGTAGGCATAATTTTTTTCCCCTCAGTGACCTCATGTTATGTTTATTGCCTCTGTGCTATGTAAAACGTGGCTGAACATGGAGTTGACCAAAATATACTTTATAAATTGAGTAGTTCCAACTCTGATTGGTAAAATAGGTAAAATCAGTTGTTTATGCACCAAGATGCACTAGCATGCAACCTTTTAGGCTGATTACTTGGCGGAAGAATTGTTTATTGTGAATATTAAAGGGATAGTTAAAAAAAAAACCCTGAAAATTCTATTGTTAATTACTCACCCTCTTGTCATTCCAAATCCGTAAGACCTTCGTTCATCTTCAGAACACAAATTAAGTTTTTGATGAACATCATGTTTTTTATGAAATCCGAGAGCTTTCAGACCCTGTATAGACAGCAATGTAACTACCACGTTCAAGGCCCAGATAGATAGTAAGGGCATTCTAAGGTAGTAAGTTCCTAAGGATAACGTTAAATAGGGGTGTGCGATATGACGATTTTTGATCGTGGACGATAAAAATGTCTCCACGATCTGCTTTTGAAGAAATATCGTAGTATCGCGCTACAGAGCACATTGTCAAATACAGTTCTGGCGCCGCCGTCTCTATGTACTGTACAACACGACATACAGCAGTAGAGTTACTCAGACAGGACACTGCACTTATTCGCGATCGCAAAAGTACATTATTTGCACACAAGCCTTGCTGTTTAAATGTTTCATTCGCGCGCTGGTCTGACGTGCGCTTGTTCTGAGCGCATACACCTGAAGCACGCGCACTAAAACGCCTGTCTAACAGCGCCTGATTACTCAACTAAGTTATATTTTGCGCTAATACTGTCAAAACACACAAGGTTTACATACAGACTGAGTTGGTTATCTCTAAAATGAAAGTAAATAGTTAAGAGAGAAACGGATGCGTGCCTGTACTGTTTATTAGATGCGTGCAGCTCTTAAAGGGACAGGACACTAAACATGCTGTCGACTGTCATTAAAGGGATAGTTCACCCTAAAATTGAATTTCTGTCATTATTTACTCAGTGGAAAACCAAACAGTTGCTGGTCCACATTGACTTTGATAGTAGGACAGAAAAATCCTATGGAAGTCACTGAGGACCAGCAACTGTTTGGTTTTCCACCTTCTTCAAAATATCATTTATAAATGTTCAGCAGAAGAAAGAAACTCATTCCGGTTTAAAACAACTTTTGAGTAAATGATGATATAAAAATACAACATTATGACAGAATTGACAGACAGATGACAGAATATTAATTTGTGGGGGAACTATTCATTTAACGTTAACAAAACAACAAAACACAAAGAGAAAAATCACTCACTATTCTTGACTGAAAAACTTTAATACAGTTGCTTTAGGAATCAGTCTATCTAGTGTTTTATTTTTATATTTGTTCATTCAATTTCATTGAATGCTCTGCTAAATACACCTATTGTACCTGGAAATAAAGCACTGTTTGTTTTATTTGTATATTATGTGTATTTGTAATGTGTATCTTTGTTCTTATTTTTTAATAAGAAAAATAAAATAATGACAAAGATTTTTTATCTTCACCCACTTTGGCCTAAATATCTGCCATGCATCTTTGTCTTTCTAGTTTGGCTGTAATGCTCAGACAACTTGTAAAACCAAAATAGTAAAACTAACAAAGAATCGGGATAAAAATCGTGAATCGTGATATTTCTATAAAAAATCGTGATATGATATTTTTCCCATATCGCCCACCCCTAACGTTAAATAGTTAGTCCATATATAGTCCAATAGTTATCGTTAGTCCATGTGACATCAGTGGTTCAACCTTAATTTTGTGAAGCTACAAGAATACTTTTTGTGCGCAAAGAAAACAAAAATAACGACTTTATTCAACAATTTCTTCACTTCCGTGAACGTGCGTTCACAAGAGTACCATGTTTTCTTTGAGCACAAATTGTATTCTCGTAGCTTAATAAAATTAAGGTTGAACCACTGATGTCACATGGACTATTTTAGCGATATACTTAGACCCTCTATGGAGGGTCAGAAAGCTCTTGGATTTCATAAAAAATATCTTAATTTGTAATCTGAAGATGAACAAAATTCTTACGGGTTTGGAACGACATGAGGGTGAGTAACTAATGACAGAATTTTCAATTTTGGGTGAACTATCCCTTTAATAAAAGCAATTATTTACTGAGCATTTAATTGTTGGTTGCTCTACTTTGCATTTTATAAAATCAGTAAACCACTAGAGGCTGTGTGTTACAGCTGTTTTACTTAAATAATTAATTTTTAAATACTTCATTAATTTATTTAATTTCTGGACTTTTGCCTATATTTGTTAGATATTTAGTAAATAGTGCACAGGCCAGACTTGGTGGCAGACCGTTGTTACCTGTACAACAAGTCTTCAACAAATGTAAATTGTTAAAAAATTGTATTCATCTAGGCATTCATTTTTGTTCAGACTTCATTTCATTTCCAGGTATAATTTAACCATTGTATGTGTGGTGTCAGCAAGAAGTCTAATAAGGAGTTTTTGTGCAATGGTGTGGTCACCTTAGAGAGGTCTGTGGGTTTTCGGGTTGTTTTTTTGCTGTATCTGCTCTGTGAATAATCCTACTGCTCTCACTGGCAGGATTAAGAGCTTTGTAGAACTAGCTATGTTCACTTCGCCGGGACAAGAGAAGGTATTAAAGCCATTTTCATTACATATATGTGGATCTTTGCTTTTGCTTCTCAATCTGAACACCTCAGGGTTTATCCTCTCAAATGGGCCTTTTATGAGCTGCTTTCCTACTAGAATTAGTCCCTAGTGCATTGGCTGCATTTTAAAGGCATAATTCATTAATGGCCTATACCAACACAGCCTAGTCGCTTTGAAGGCAACATGTTTGCGGGTTGCCTTCTGTGTCCATAGGGAGGTCTATCAAACAAGACTTTTTCTTGTTTTATGTGCCCGAATCATGTGAGTCATTTAACCTGCATGCACTACTCCTATCAATCCCAAACTGTCAGTGGACTTAGTCTGTAGTGACTGTTGGAAGCCAGTGAGTCTGCTCCTCTCATAACACCACTGTTTTTGGAAGCGTGGATTGTGCATTTAATGTCGAGAAGGCAATCTTGCTCTGAGCAAAAATTACTTTTCTTTGCAGAAGGAAGCAGTACATGGAGCCAAAGCAGTTTACACCATCTGGTCAGAATAATCTCAAATAGTTAGTGATGCAGTATTAATGATGCTATGTGCATGCTGCAGCTTCTTACTGGAGAATTAGATGCTTTAATAAAGTCCCTTGCACCATCGCAAAGTAGATTACATCTACTTCAATCTTAGTTTTAATGATGGATTAGATGTTTGATTCCAAATCCTGGTTTTGGTTTGTTATTAAAAAGTTCATACACTGTACTAGGATATAAAGCAGATCCTTTATGATAGATGCATACAGTAATAACCTTGAATTATTTATTGTGTTAAATGATTGACTGATTGTCAAACTGTATGTTTAAATCTTTGGCCTGATGAGTGTTCGGTGTAATAATGCATGACAATTACAATTAGCTCTATTGTTACACGGTATGATAACGCCAATGTGTAATGAGATTAGGCTTTTATCGAAATGAAAGACGTAATTTTTCACCACAGCCTGCAGACATAGACTTTTTCTGTGTAGAAGGAAGAAGATTCATTGAATTTTAATTACAATGCAGGACCTATTTTCTGAAGTATTATAGATACGTACATCAATTCAGCTCTCGGGAGAAGGCACGCTTTATCCTTTCACCTACGTTACATAAATTAATTTTAATTTGCTGAAAAGATGTGACAAATTAGCATTTCTTCTCTGTTATCTGATCAGAAATTGCTGATTGTAACAAAAATCAATCATTTCATCACCAGAGTTTTTTAAACCTCGCTTTTGAGCACGTTGCGTGGCTTCATTGATTTCAAGAAGTCAAATTGATGTCTTTGTCAGCACAAAATGCGAAGGATTTTTCATTTTTATTAAGATGGAGGAGAACTGGCATGCTTGAATATCAGGTTCTCAGTGCTGTGTAAATCCATACTGCATTATTTGCCAGTGGCAGGTTTAGCATTTTCTGTGTGTGGAGCATTTCTGCTCTAAGCACCATCCTCTGGGTATTTGGGATTCTCCCTCTCTCCCATCCCCTTCCTGTGCTTATGTCCAATATTGAGGACCCAGGTGAAGGCTGAAAGAGCGATAATCTATAGCCGTGCTCGCCTGGAATGAGGGCAAGTCCTGCCTCATCCTTTACCTAATGCAGCCAGCTTTAGTGTATCAAAACATGCACACACATTAATTCACTCTTATGAGCGTGATTTATTTGCATGCACAAAAATTTTTATATTCATTCTGAGAGGCTCGTCTCAACTTTTTCAACCAAAAAGGCAATTTGCAATGTCTGCATACAAACAACTTCTGGCACTTTTATGGTGTTGACTTTTCTTTCTTTTTGAAATGTGAAGGTCACATTCACTGTGAGGTGTAGATTTTTTATTTACCCAGACTCTCAATTTGATTTAGATTTTAGCTATGAAAATCCATTATAATATTAAAATTTTTATCATTATTATCAGACAGCTGTGCTGTCATTTCCATCACAACCAACAATTATGATCCATAATAAAATTAGATGCGATGTGCTAAGAAAACAAAGAAAAGTCAAAGTAAATACTATGAATATTGTTGGATCTGTGAAGAATTGCTGATGTTCTAGTTACTATTCTATTATTAGTGCATACATACGTATGCATGTATAACTAATGGTTGTTATTTAAAGTGCATATTGCAGGTTAAAAGAATTTTTCAAATGAATATATAACCTTGTATGAAAATACCACATGAACCGTTAATGCAGGATTTGAAAATGTTTTACAAGACGTGAGGGCACAAATTTAGATGAAAAGGTGAGGCTTTCCTGGACAGTTCTCAAAAAACGTTTTTTTTTTCAACATCGCGTCATATTACGTCACATAAGGGAGTCGTGTGCCGCACTCTGCGTGCGAGTCAGTGTGTTTTCGGTAGTTATTTTTATTTCAATTTATCATTGTCATGGTAAATTATTGTGTTTGTGGAGGTTGCACAAACTCCAGCCTGTCAGGACATCGAGTCCACAGGTTTCCTAACAAGAAATAGGACAGTATCTTCTGGGCCTCGGTGCGTTGGTGCAGGTGAAGAGACTTCACTAATGCATCTGCTTCAAACACCGCGGTGGTGTGTAACTTAACAGATGTGATGGAGGCCAAGTGGAAAAGCATGGTCAGCAGTGAATGTGATCTAAACTTGTGTTTGCTTCTCCCAGCATATGCCGTCTGAGAGAGGAATACTGCAGGTCACCACAAGCTCCACAAGAACACAGCACTGTCATGTCCACTACACCTGCTCCTCTCTCCAGATCCCTCCAGAGGATCAACGTGATGAGGCTGTTGGTGTATATCTAGCACAGCCTTCACGATTTAACACACTTTAACAACACATTAGTGTGATACCCAGACTGAAAGATTGTTAAATGTTTTTAAATGGGTCAGATGGTATTTCTTTTAGTAGTATATGTTTGGTACATCTACATATATATATATATATATATATATATATATATTAACAGTTGAAATGTTGTGTTTTGAGTCGGGTATTAAATGATTTCTGCCCTAAAACATGTCTGCTGGCCTGGTCTAGGCTTTCTAGGCTTTCCTCGCATTTCCCACACAAGCACCTATGAATCAAAAACGTGTTTATCTCTCTCTCCTGCGGTGATAAGAAACCACTATCACGTAACGTTAGTGTTGGATATTAACGAGTGTGACACGCCTGATCAATGCTTATTAGTTTCTATTACTGGTAGTATCAATACTAGCATTGCTATTGCCTGATTACATTAGCTAACGTGTGTATATCTGTAAGCTAACACTGATCTCTCACCAAACACCTGCCCTGTTCTCCTCACACAAACTCAATTTGTCTTCTCTGACTGTTGTTCTGTCTAATCCTGGCCTGTCCTGCTCTCTTGGCTGCATAGCAGGCTCATCATTTTATTTGTGGTCCGTCATACGAGTGTAAATACACATTTAAAATTTCCTCAGCGTCCGAACTGTCATTGCGATCCATTGTTTTCCTGTGGTTTAAATGGACCGCTCTCCCTTTTGATGCGTCACTTCCGGTTTTGGCGCGTTTCAGATGCGGAAGTAAAATTCTCTCACAAAAACGAAGCCTTAATAGAGTATTTTAAAGTATATTTGAAAGAAAATCTAGTTCCTACAGTATTTTTCTATACATCGACTCACTGGAGTCTCTAACCTGCAATATGCCCTTTAATGGTTAATAGACAAATTAAACTAATGGGAGTGTGAAAATTATGTTTAAAGATATTTTTTCACATGGTATAAAAGTACCCATGGCTGATTCTTATAGAAACCTTCATTTGTGTACAGTGCATTTTAAATGCATAAAAACTAACTCTTTTTCATTACTTAAAAATATAAGAAATCTGCAGCCCTTTCCCTCCGTATAAAAATGCATAGTAATATTTCAAAACAATTTACTGGTAAAAAACGATTATCATAAGCACCACAAAATGTGTGGGTAGCTTTTGCCAAAATAATTCACTGTTCCCGAAGTGTTGACATTTAAGATTTGTGTCATACTTCGGGGCTCCTGTGAACGTGACAGAACTTGAAATATAGCTCCTTACTGAGTGGCTCTTGTGCGGTTTGGAGGAACACATTGGAGTAGAAGGGGGGAAAAGAAGCCCAAGTGCCAATCCCTTAGTTCACTCTGAATTGATTTATTCAGATTAACACACACTCCACTGTATTGCTATATAACACTTTATGAGAACCTGAATTCATTACCTTTTGAGTTTGTGTTTAGGTTAGAAAAGGTTAGGGAAGAATTCTCTCACTGTTTTCCAAGAGAATCATAATACGCGTATTAACCGGACCAGATAAATGCTGGTCATCACATTGTGTTTATCAGGTTTCTTTCAACAAAATGCATGACCGGCCACATTAACTTTCCATTATTTATAGAACCAACCATCACATATTTCATGGTCAAAGATAAGGACATACCATAGCATCTGACACTTTTTTGTTACCTTCTTCACGCTAAAATCTCTAGAAGTACATGCTCTCTTCCACCTATACTTGGAGAGTCACTGCTGATTCCAATCAAAGTGGATTGTTCCAGAAGCTTTGGGGGTCGACTGTTTCCTGACTCCGATAAGAGCCTGTCGGTTTGAGTCCTGCTGGCCAGGTGACCTTCACTCCCTTAAGCATTATTCATGCTTAACGCCTATATTTTCCCTCTAATTCATCTTTTTCATCATCCTTAAATAGTAAAAAAAAAAAGACTGGCAAAAACTCCATGTAGGTCATTTTATTACTTGTCCGAATCCAAATATCTGATCGAATGCGAGGGCCTGGGCAGGAATACTAATGCTATAGACAATCAATTGGATACTGTGTTGTTCAATGGGAATGATCAAGAAAACTGCACACTTCGTAAACAGCATGAAGGCTGGCGCTGCGTTAGAGTATTGTGGCAAAGTGCAGGCTGATCAGATTTGGAGGGATTTACAGCTTGTTTCCTTGTGGCTGTGGCTGCTTACGTCGGCTCGTTTTGCACGGAACAACCAGTTCATGTGATAAACTGAGATGTTGACCAAGGGCTCGATCTCTTAGGAAATCGTTTAGTTTGTGGTCAGAGTGAGCATTTTAAACGTGCGACCATAAGGGCTTTTCTCTGTGTTCGACAGCACTAGCGAGGAGGCATCGGTGACAGCCATCTTTGGAAAATGGCCAGTGTAGTCATTATCCTCCATATCAGCACATCAGCAGACATTTGCGGGCGGCTAAATTATGTCTTGCGGGAGGCTCAGACCTACAGTTTCTGGATAGCATCCTGTGCTAATTCAGATTCCTGTCTTATGCAAGATGCATCCAACAACTTATTTGTGTTTGGATCTCAAGCTCCATTTATTCTCTGCAAAGTGTTTTGCCGGAATCCTTTTGTATTTCTGCTGTGTTTAAAGCGTTCTTTGTCTTCCTGTTCTTTTCTGTCTGATAGCACAATGTACCGAGGAGTGTGCCCATGGTCGGTGTGTGTCTCCTGATACATGTCAGTGTGAGCCAGGCTGGGGAGGACTGGACTGCTCTAGTGGTGAGTTCACTCTCTCATTAACTCTGAGAGCACAGTTCACTTCATTAAGGCCCTCTCACTCTCACATAGTTAATGGTTGCACCAGTCCCCAGACGCCAGTGCAAAGCTACCATGTTTCTCACTTACTCGCTCCCCTCTCTTCTTTTGCCAGCTGTATTAAAAAGTAAAGCTGGAAATCATGGAGGACGAATGAGATGTGTAATTATGCAGTTGCATTAACAAGTTACTTTTTCTGCTAAAGCTCTGGGAGGAAAAAACACTATTTTGATTTGTTATTTTTCTGACTATGGAATTATTCCATGTTTTGCCAATTTGCTAATTGTACCCAAAACATTGTGCACAAAAAATGTGTAATGCAAAAATAAATATGTAATATGTAAAGGATAGTGTATTATCCTGCTTATTACATTGCTACTTGCCACATATGTAAATAATTAGACAAAAATTTGTTTAAATATTTTATTAGTTTAACGCAAATCTGCCACAAAGAATCACTGTTCCTAACAAATGGCATTGAGCCTAGACTAAATGTATACAAGATGGACTTTTGAGGCATAATGTACAGTCATATCACTAATTACAAACCATATCACTAATTATGTTTGCGCTTTTCACTGCATAAATAAACATGAGGACTTGAATTGTTATTTGAGAAGGAGGCGTTTTAAAATCGTAATTTTTATTACCTTAAATCTATAACAGTGGCATTCTGGTAACAAGATGAACACTTCAACAATATTACCACAAGCCTACTATTAATACTGAATTCCTCTGGTTTCATTTTACAGTAAATATGCAAGATGATGGTATAGCTATTGAATGACTTTTCCAGAGAGCTGTGTAATAAATATATATATATATATATATAAATTATAATTAATTTTTATTATTTAATGGTTATCTATACTTAAAATAATCATGATTTTATTTCTAAAATCTTTTTTCTGGCTTTTATATAATTTTATTATTTTATTTAAAGAATTTAATGGTTATTTTGACTCTGGCTGTTTTCAAACTGTGTTTTTATCTGTATCATTCATTTTACACATTTATTCCTCTCAGTGCTTTGCATACATTATACAGACCACAATTATAACATCAAATTACTTGCTTCACATATAGGATTTAATTTTCATTATGGTTAATTTAAATGTGAAATCCAATGATGAATTGTTTTGTCCAAAATAATTGTGCGTTTTTTTCTCTGTTTGATTGACAAGCTTGTCATGTGAAGTATTTAAAGTTTGGCAATGACAGCAACAATTGCTTGCGGACTGTTAGAAACTAATGAAAAATCAATATAACAGTAAAATGCATGTTGTCATTTTTTCATTGTTTTTTTATTATAAAACTGTTACTACTACTATTTTAAAATCTAATCTAAATTCATTGTTGACTGTTTTGATTATTGTTTATCAATTTTATTGAGTAGTTGTTCCAACCCTATTCAATACAAAGCTAGTCAGGGTGATGGAAGAGTGGATGGATGAATAGATGGGTTGATTGTTGGATTGATAGTTTGATGGAGGTGGGATGGATGGATGGATGGGCTAGGTGAATGGATAGATGGATTAGACGAAGCTGGCCTGTTTTCTTGCCCCAGTACTTGGTGAAATGGTCTTTATCATAATTAAAATGATAAGTAGTGCACAGGGTGGAATCAATCTGCATGTGAAAAACAAACAGACTGTCATTAGATCCTCAAGATGAATTGGTTAACAGGCCTTTACCTCAGTGGCTGAAACATTGCCAGACAAAATAGGAAGCCATCGACATTCACTCTCTAATCAACTAAATGATGAAAAAGTAGGTAGTAGGAGAGACTAGAGGTTTAGAGAGAAAGAGATATAGACTTGTTTAATATTTATGTGTTGAGGAACTTGAAGGAAAGAGGGACAACAAACTAAAGCTCTTTCATGTGAAGAACAGCAGGGGCACAAACTTCTATGCTGAAGTAGGCACGTTAATGTCCTTAGTCGTTTTTGGTCCAGCATCGATAACTGATGTGCAAGCCCTCGTCAATGTACATGACGCTGATTTTCTCATTCAAGACGCGTGTTTTGACCCGATTCGTTAATTTTTCCGGCTTGTCGGCTTGGTTGTGGCCCATATTTACCAGTGAATGATGGTTGCAGAGGGCTGTGTATGGATCTAAGGGCATTTTCATTAACAAAGGAGCCATTTCTTGATTACCAACAGTCTGTAAATCACCAGCTTTCTTTCAGAGGCACCGGCCACCACGAAAGAGGCACAGACACGACCGGCACTAATGACCTAGACCGATTTTCTATATTGCACTTTACTCGTGAGTTTTAGCAGGGTTCCTCGTGGGCAACAGAGGAAAGGAACCCGCCTCTGAAGTTCAAGATCCTCCCCTGGGTCTCTGTCTGAGGACCACGCATTCTTCTGAGCAGGTGCTGTTCTGTACTAATCCACCTTAATAAAACAGACCTGGTGATTGAGACAGAAGCATTATTCATAACTTTTATATTTCCATACCGGGCATTAGGCCAGGCTTTTTCATTTATGAGCTTTCATCTGTAGAAATGAGGAATGGGAGCCAATTTTTAAATTAAATCTGACCTCTTTTTTCAATCATAAATGGTGCATCATTTTTTTTTTTTTTTTTTTTGCCATTCAAGGTAAATTTCTCTTCTCCCTCTCTCTCTGGGAACATCGGCTGTCCCAGGGTGGATTCTGTCATCACATTCGAGGGTCCTGCGAGCAAACAGAGACAAATAGTCATAGATCGTTAATCACAATCAGGGCTTTGGGTCACTGGCACAAATGCCTGCCGGTGGAGTCAATGAGAAGGTATGAGAGTGAGATAAAGCCGAGTATTATGTGCATTCTGAATGAATGGAGTATATAGGATAATGCTAAGCAATAGGGATGATATGGTTATGAAAAACAGAGCTGCTTTTGGGCAACTGAAGAGCTTGAGAGTTGAAGTGACGAGCTTTGCGCTGACGCTTTGGAGCAGCATCAAAGAGGCTGGCCAGCGTTACTGGAGCAGCACCCACTAGGAGCCTGCTATTTGGGTCAGAAATGAAAACTGAAAGGTGGAGCTTATCGCCAGGATGAAGGGATAAAAATGAAATGAAATGAAAGAATGAGAAAGAGAGGCAGGGAGGTGAAGAGAAGAGGCCTGTCATTTCACTCCCGCTGA
Source organism: Barbus barbus (assembly GCF_936440315.1). Classification (NCBI taxonomy): domain Eukaryota; kingdom Metazoa; phylum Chordata; class Actinopteri; order Cypriniformes; family Cyprinidae; genus Barbus; species Barbus barbus. Next base: position 20,342,680 of record NC_136750.1, read on the forward strand.
GGTCAATCTGCCATTGCCTAAAGACAATGTAGCCATTTGTCAGACTGCAAATGCGAGATATAACCTTGAACCGTCCCAAAAGCTTCAAGTGCTAAAAGTCATTGCAAGGTCATCAGCAACATAAAGGCTTTCACACAAATCTGAATTATGCTCTTACAGTGAAGAACTTGTCTCACGCATTCTATTTAAGATTCCAGTCTCAAATTTATTTCTGCTGCTTTGGCAACAGGGTTTCATTCTATTTGATAATTTGTTCAAAGCGTGAGAATTAATGGTGGACTGGAGGACCAAAGAGAATGCTGAGTTTGGGGAGTTTTTCCAGAATGCATCTACAGATTTCTCCATTTCATATTGATTAGCCTGGGGTGAGGATGGATGTTGCGTAATAGATTTTGATACAGTATCTCAGCAGCTGCAATCTTTATGATGGCTACATCTTAATCAGTCTCTAGCTTGTCATTATGGCCTGAAACATGCATGCCAGATTGGCACAAAGCTTTTATTAAATATGAATAAACATGGAAATGAGTGCTATAGCCACATCAACATACATACATATATATTTTATTCTGGTTTAGTGCAGTCAATCAAATCTGTCTGTTCAGGGAATGGGACAGCGTTTGTAGCAGTGGCATGAAGTGAAAGTCTGAAATGGGGAGGCTGAAAAAAGCTGTCCCTATACAGTAGGCGTTTGTTTTCCGATTGTTCCGATGTTCTGATGTTTACACAGTTTCCAGGTCAAAAGCATTTACCTTGCACATAGAACTCTCAACAAACAATCAATACTGGAATATTTTGTAAGCTAGGGGTTTTCAAAATGAGGACAGCGAAAAGCTGCATTTATTAGATAAAAATTGGGTAATATTATTAGAATTAAAAAATAATTTAATATATTTTCAAATGTAATTTATTTCTGTGATGCCAAAACTTAATTCAGCAGACATTATTTCAGTCTTCAGTCTCACATGATTCTTTGAAATTATTCTAATGCTGTTTTTTCACATTTTTAGATGCTTGGCATCAAACAGTTTGAAGTTTTTAGGCCGTTTATCTTTTCACTTCACTTTATGTTCACTTAAAACATGACAGCTTTACTTTGATCTTATATTTAGCTTTTTTATTTTTAAAATAATTATATATATTTTTTTTTTAAATATTACTTAATATTTTTTTTTTTCCCCAATTTTATTTTGCCTTGTCTGTCATTTTCAGTCAAATGAATTCCATTAAATACTGTATTTACTGAAATAAAACAAATAAATTGGCAAATTACTAAATTTGTTTGTAGATTAAATGCTTGTAAATATTATTTTAGAATGTTTTTGCAAATTGTAAGTGAACTGTGTGCAGTGCTAATGAGATTCTCTGTGAAGTTACACAATATATCTTGATTTGTTTTCCCCACATTTCCCAGTCAGGGTGTAGAGTGGGACATTTTTCATTGCAGAATATTATTGTTAGGTTCTGTGGCAGCTTGACTGCCATGGCAACAAACAGCAGGATCTATTGGCAACTGAGCAAAATGTTCATTTTAGGTGAAAATAAGCAGTTTAAGAGTGACAGATCATGTCTGATCTGCATTCATGTACAAATCATAGCAACTGGTGCTTGTTTTTAACACTTCACTTATCTTTTATCTTCTACACTGTTATTCAAATGATTCATTTCAGATGGGAATGTACGTACTGTGATGCAGTCCCTCGGATTGACTGTTTGGCTGAGCCAGATTGTGATGGTAGTTATGCAGCGCACTCTCAACTAATGACTTCTAATGGCAGTTGTCTTGGGAAGTGTTTAGGAGCCAATTTTTCCGCATTAGTGCAGGTTGTGACGATGTGAAAGAAACGTGTGCGGATTTGAAGGAAGGGAAGGGGTCGCGGGGGGCCTCGGGGCTCACCTGCTCACGACACCTCATTTACCAACAGAGGCCCTCAAACAGATGGTGCCATTCCAGATCCGCACAAGTACGTTGACATGATACGCCGTCAAAGGGAGAGAGCGAATTGAACGTACCTGAACTGAACTTTGAATTTAACCGAATTGAATTAAATGCGACAGATGGATGGTGCGATTAGAGTGGGGAAAAAAGGCAGAGATGAAAATTTACATAGAAGATGTAGCAAACACCACAAAGAAATCGAAGACCTATTCAGTGTTCAAGAGAGGGCAAGAAGGGAAAGTTGTCAGGAAAGAAGGACAAACTCTCGCCGACTCTCCTCTGTCATCTACAAAGCAGTTAAATAAATAATTCTCTCATTCCCTATTCTCTCATCCCTCTCTCCTCTCTTTGCCTCCTTTAATCTCTCAGCACTGCTGCTACTGTTCTATCAAAAGCTTCAAATACAGACACTTCGCACCAGGAAGTGCTCTCAGCTCACACTCATACGAGCTTTATTAGGGCCCAAGCCAGTAAGGCGCAGGGCCCTATTGTTCTTCTAAGGATTATTATTAGGGCCCAAGCCAGTAAGGCGCAGGGCCCTATTGTTCTTCTAAGGATTATTATTTTTTTTTTTTTTTTTTTTTTTTATTTCAATCATCCGGGCACTTTTGGGGGCCTTAACCTGCCCGAAAACTCTCGAAAATTGGCACACACATTGGAACCTGCGGCCATTAGGACGCCGCTGAGGCTGGGACCCGGGCGTGGCACAGGGGCTCTACGGCGCCCCCTGGAAAATTGTCAGAAAACACGATGTATAGCTCACACATACTTGCACGTATTCATATGAAACTCGGTACACATATAGAACTCATTGAGCCGAACAACTTCCGCGCAGCATGTCTTAGGCTCCGCCCAACAGGAAGTCGGCTATTCAGGGCTGTTTAAAAAGCGCATGCTCTGGAATTTGATATACTCCTCTGAGGATTTCCATACGATTGCCACCAAACTAGGTGAACATGATCTCAAGACATTGGGGACGCTAAATTGCGAAGATATTTTTGATATGTCGAATGGTTTGCCCGTGGCGAGGCGATGAAGTTATGGCGAAAAATGAGACCCAGGAAATGCCTAATAACGTCCACATACATTGTATGATGTAGATCAAACTTCAGTGATTTGTTCGTTGTATGATGCCGATCGGATAGATGTGACTATTATGACTGAAAGTTATAGCGCCACCAACTGGCTGCAGGAAGTGTGTCGTTTTCAAAATGCTTTGAATTCAGCATCTTATTTTTACTCGATTTGCTTCAAACTTCACCAGAATAATGTCAAAACACGGCCGATGTAAAACTGTGAAGGGAATATTGATATCTAAAATTATGTTGCCATGGCAACGTGTCAAAGTTGAAAATTCGTTTCTGGTGATTTTGAGGCAGATAACATGTTTAGAATGTCATGAAACTCAACACACATATGAGTATTAATGATAGTTAGACACTGGAAAAAGCTCATAAACGGGCGTGGAAGAGGCACTCTATAGCGCCACCTTTTGTCAAAAATGGGGGGGTTAGTTTTAGCTACAGACACCAAACTCGGTACATAAATTGTTCTTATTAATCCGGACAACTTTCTAATTTACAGTCATTAGCTACGACCAACAGGAAGTCGGCTATATTTATTTTAATGTGGGTTTTTTTTAAAAACAGGCTGTAAACAAATTCATACTCCTCCAAACAGAAACACGGAAATCACACCAAACATTTTTTCTCATGATGCCAAAATACTGAAGATGCTAAATTGCGGACGGATTTAGGATATCTTGAACGATGATTTAATGGCAATTTATTAAAGTTACAGTAAAAAAGAGAATTCTTTTTTTTTTTTTTTTTTAAGAGCAGCTTTCAAACACTTCATAAAAAATTACATACACAGAACAATACAGTCTGACGATATGTGATTAATTTCATGAATTTACAATACACTATGCAGAGGAGAAAATTTTAAAACTATCAGAGCTGCTTCTGAGTGAGAGCTCCCTGTCACTGCAGCTGAGTGAGGGGTGGGGGTGGGGTGTGAGTGACTGTGTGAGTGACTGTGTGGATTGAGCCAGTGGGTGAGAGAGAGAAAGAGAGAGAGAGGGTCTGTTTTTTAAAATCTAAAAAAAATGCTTATAAATCATTAAAGATTTTGATAACACTTTATAATAAGGTCTCATTTCTTAACATTAGGAAATGCATTATTTAACATGAACTAACAATGAAAAATATATTTTTACAGCATGTTAATTCTTCCATGATAGTATGAACTAACAAAGAACATTTTTTTTAAAAAGCATTTATTAATCTTTTTAATGTTAGAAAAATAGTCATGTTCAAAAGATAAACTTTAAAATTTAATAATATATTAACACATTTTGGAATTAATATTGATCAACATTAAATGGTATATAATTATTAATGATTATATATATATATATATATATATATATATATATATATATATATATATATATATATATATATATATATATAATGATAGCTACAGACACCAAACTCGGTACATAAATTGTTCTTATTAATCCGGACAACTTTCTAATTTACAGTCATTAGCTACAACCAACAGGAAGTCGGCTATATTTATTTTAATGTGGTTTTTTTTTAAAAACGAGCTGTAAACAAATTCATACTCCTCCAAACAGAAACACGGAAATCACACCAAACATTTTTTCTCATGATGCCAAAATACTGAAGATGCTAAATTGCGGACGGATTTAGGATATCTTTAACGGTGTTTTAATGGCAATTTATTAAAGTTACAGAAAAAAGAGAAAACTTTTTTTTTTATCTTTTAAGAGCAGCTTCCAAACACTTCATAAAAAATTACATACACAGAACAATACAGTGTAAGGATATGTGCTTAATTTCATGAATTTACAATACACTATGCTTAGGAGAAAAATTTAAAACTTAGAGATCTCCTGTCACTGTACTTCTAATGTGTGCGGTAGGTGACTGGGTGGGTGACTGACTGTGTGAGTTCAGTGAGTGTGGAGGGGGAGAGAGAGAGAGATAGATAGAGAGAGAGAGAGAGAGAGAGAGAGAGTGAGTCTGTTTAAACTTCTCAATAAAATCCTTAAAAAATGCTTATAAAGCATTACAGGTTTTGATAACACTTTATAATGAAGTCTCATTTGTTAACAGTAGGGAATGCATTAATTAACATGAACTAACAATGAAAAATATATTTTTTACAGCATGTTAATTCTTCATTGATAGTATGAACTTAAAATGAACTAACAATGAACAAAATATTTTTAATATTAGAAAAATAGTCATGCTCAAAAGATAAAACTTTAAATTTTTTTAATATTGATCACCATTAAATGGTATATAATTATTAATGATGTAAATTAACAACAGTTAAATAATGTTGTTTTTTAACATTGGTTAATTCACAAATAACATTAAATATTAACAATATATTTTTTACTTTATTTATTTGTGTTAGTAAAAATTATTCATGTTAGTTAATGGAAAAATAAATCATTAAAAAATGCTTATAAATCATTAAAAGCTTTGGTAACTAATAATTTCTCATTTGTTAACATTAGTAAATGCATTAACTAACATCAACTACCAATGAAAAATATATTTTGACAGAATTTAAAGTTTTATATGTTGTTCTGTGTGTGTGTGTGTTTCACAGAGTTGATGGTTTGGATTAACCCTTTAATTGCCGTATCCCTTAAAACCAAACTGCCAGAGGGTTACTGTATTGTGTGTGCTCGCTGGGCACCGTTTTTCGATGCCACCGGGGGTGGCGTATGCACTGGCGGCTTGGGCCCGTCATCGCTGCTCGCAGCTATATTTTTTTTTTTTTTTTTTTTTTTTTTTTTTTTTTTTTTTTATTTCAATCATCCGGGCACTTTTGGGGGCCTTAACGTGCCCGAAAACTCTCGAAAATTGGCACGCACGTTGGAACCTGCGGCCATTAGGACGCCGCTGAGGCTGGGACCCGGGCGTGGCACAGGGGCTCTACGGCGCCCCCTGGAAAATTGTCAGAAAGCTTGATGTATAGCTCACACATACTTGCACGTATTCATATGAAACTCGGTACACATATAGAACTCATTGAGCCGAACAACTTCCGCGCAGCATGTCATAGGCTCCGCCCAACAGGAAGTCGGCTATTCAGGGCTGTTTAAAAAGCGCATGCTCTGGAATTTGATATACTCCTCTGAGGATTTCCATACGATTGCCACCAAACTCGGTGAACATGATCTCAAGACATTGGGGACGCTAAATTGCGAAGATATTTTTGATATGTCGAACGGTTTGCCCGTGGCGAGGCGATGAAGTTATGGCGAAAAATGAGACCCAGGAAATGCCTAATAACGTCCACATACATTGTATGATGTTGATCAAACTCCAGTGGTTTGTTCGTTGTATGATGCCGATCGGATAGATGTGACTATTATGACTGAAAGTTATAGCGCCACCAACTGGCTGCAGGAAGTGTGTCGTTTTCAAAATTATTTGAATTCAGCATCTTATTTTTACTCGATTTGCTTCAAACTTCACCAGAATAATGTCAAAACACGGCCGATGTAAAACTGTGAAGGGAATATTGATATCTAAAATTATGTTGCCATGGCAACGTGTCAAAGTTGAAAATTCGTTTCTGGTGATTTTGAGGCAGATAACATGTTTAGAATGTCATGAAACTCAACACACATATCCATTTTAATGATAGTTAGACACTGGAAAAACCTCATAAACGGGCGTGGAAGAGGCACTCTATAGCGCCACCTTTTGTCAAAAATGGGGGGGTTAGTTTTAGCTACAGACACCAAACTCGGTACATAAATTGTTCTTATTAATCCGGACAACTTTCTAATTTACAGTCATTAGCTACGACCAACAGGACGTCGGCTATATTTATTTTAATGTGGGTTTTTTTTTAAAACGGGCTGTAAACAAATTCATACTCCTCAAAGCAGAAACACGTAAATCACACCAAACATTTTTTCTCATGATGCCAAAATACTGAAGATGCTAAATTGCGGACGGATTTAGGATATCTTGAACGATGATTTAATGGCAATTTATTAAAGTTACAGTAAAAAAGAGATTTTTTTTTTTTTTTTATCTTTTAAGAGCAGCTTCCAAACACTTCATAAAAAATTACATACACAGAACAATACAGTCTGAGGATATGTGATTAATTTCATGAATTTACAATACACTATGCAGAGGAGAAAATTTAAAAACTATCAGACAGTTGTTACAATGCTTCTATGAGTGAGAGTTCCCTGTCAGCCTGCAGCTGAGTGAGGGGGTGGGGGTGGGGTGTGAGTGACTGTGTGAGTGACTGTGTGGATTGAGGAGCTGGGTGAGAGAGAGAAAGAGAGAGAGGGTCTGTTTTTTTTAAATCTTTAAAAAATGCTTATAAAGCATTAAAGGTTTTCATAACACTTTATAATTAAGTCTCAATTGTTAACAGTAGGGAATGCATTAATTAACATGAACTAACAATGAAAAATATAATTTTTTACAGCATGTTAATTCTTCATTGATAGTATGAACTTACAATGAACTAACAATGAACAAAATATTTTTAATGTTAGAAAAATAGTCATGTTCAAAAGAGAAACTTTAAAATTTAATAATATATTAACACATTTTGGAATTAATATTGATCAACATTAAATGGAATATAATTATTAATGATTATATATATATAATGATAGCTACAGACACCAAACTTGGTACATAAATTGTTCACATTAAGCCGGACAACTTTCTAATTTACAGACATTAGCTACGACCAACAGGAAGTCGGCTTTTTTTTTTTATGTGTTTTTTTTTTTCAAAACGGGCTGTAAACAAATTCATACACCTCCAAGCAGAAACCACAAATTCACACCAAACACAGAACAAGACAGTCTGAGGATATGTGATTAATTCCATGAATTTACAGTACACTATGGCGAGAAGAAAATTTTAAAACTTATCAGAGATATCCTGTCTCTGTGCTTCTAATGTGTGCGGTAGGTGACTGGGTGAGTGACTGACTGTGTGAGTTCAGTGAGTGTGGAGGGGGAGAGAGAGAGAGAGAGAGAGAGAGAGAGAGAGAGAGAGAGAGTCTGTTTAAACTTCTCAATAAAATCCTTAAAAAATGCTTAAAGCATTAAAGGTTTTGATAACACTTTATAATTGAGTCTCATTTGTTAACAGTAGGGAATGCATTAATTAACATGAACTAACAATGAAAAATATATTTTTTAAAGCATGTTAATTCTTCATTGATAGTATGAACTTACAATGAACTAACAATGAACAAAATATTTTTAATATTAGAAAAATAGTCATGTTCAAAAGATAAAACTTTAAAATTTAATATATTAACACATTTTGGAATTGATTTTAAACATTAAAACATTGATTTCAACATTAAATGGTATATATTTATTAATGATGTAAATTAACAACAGTTAAATAATGTTGTTTTTTAACATTGGTTAATTCACAAATAACATTAAATATTAACAATATATTTTTTACTTTATTCATTTGTGTTAGAAAAAATTATTCATTTTAGTTAATGGAAAAATAAATCATTAAAAAATGCTTATAAATCATTAAAACCTTTGGTAACTATAATAATTTCTCATTTGTTAGCATTAGTAAATGCATTAACTAACATCAACTACCAATGAAAAATATATTTTCATAGAATTTAAAGTTTTATATGTTGTTCTGTGTGTGTGTGTTTCACAGAGTTGATGGTTTGGATTAACCCTTTAATTGCCGTATCCCTTAAAACCAAACTGCCAGAGGGTTACTGTGATGCTTGTGCTCGCTGGGCACCGTTTTATCGATGCCACCGGGGTGGCGTATGCTGACGGCTTGGGCCCGTCATCGCTGCTCGCAGCTATATTTGGCTTTGTTTTATGTATATATGTGTGAGGGTCTCTATGTATGTAAGAGAGTGAGGAAAGGAGATATGGAGAAATTTTATGTTTGAGGTCAGAATGTGTGTGTGTGTTGCATATACACTACATAGTGGCCAAAAGGTATGTGTAAACTTGCTTCTAATTAATGGGGTTTCAGCCATTGCTATTAGTAGAATTCCTCTCTGTTCCAGCATGAACGGCAGTTCCCCTGCGCACAAAATAAGGTGCAAAAATAAATGGTTTTCAGAGTGTGGTGTGAAAGAACTTGACTGGTCTGCACAAAGCGTGACCTGAACCCCACTGTACACCTTTGGAATAATTGGAAAGGTAATTGCAGTGCAGGTGACACAGCCATTCATTGATTTTACTTTTCTAAATGAATTGTTGATCTTATGGTAAGTTTATTTTTTAATGATGATTTATAGATCTGTTATGATTTAATTATGAATTAATGGATCGATGAGTTTTATTTTGGTATTAGTTGTACTGTATATCAGCTTTCAACCTTATTAAAAGTAAAAATTCTTGTTTACATTTTAAACTTATTTAAATAAGTATATATTTTAGTTTATAGGGCCCTATAAAACTTCCCAAATTACGTGTTGTTGTTTTTTCATTTTTCTGGATTCTGCTTTTCTTTTTTTTTCTTCTTTTTTTAGACTATGTTTTAATGGTTAAATTAAAAATTAATAATCAGAAAGCATGTCTAATTCATTGAAATCATAAAACTTTCACAATTTATTTATTTCACAAATTTGTTGTGTACAGTGGCATGCGAAAGTTTGGGAACCCCTTGCAGAATCTGTGAAAATGTGGATAATTTTAACAAAATAAGAGAGATCATATACAATGCATGTTATTTTTTATTTAGTGCTGTCCTGAGTAAGATATTTTCCATAAAAGATGTTTACATATAGTCCACAAGACAAAAAAATAGCTGAAATTATTAAAATAACCCCATTCAAAAGTTTGGGAACCCTTGGTTCTTAATACTGTGTGTGGTTACCTGGATGATCTACGACTGTTTTTTTGTTTTGTGATGGTTTTTCATGAGTCCCTTGTTTGTTCTGAACAGTTAAACTGAGCACTGTTCTTCAGAAAAATCCTCCATGTCCTGCAGATACTTCAGTTTTCCAGCATCTTTTGCATATTTGAACCCTTTCCAACAGTGACTGTATGATTTTGAGATCCACATTTTCACACTGAGGATGATTGAGGGACTCAAACACAACAATTAAAAAAGGTTCAAATATTCACTGATGCTCCTGAAGGAAACACGATGCATTAAGAGCCGGGGGGGTGAAAACATTTGAACAGGATGAAGATGTCCAAATTTTTCTTATTTTGTTGAAATATCATATTTTTCCATTTAGTACTGCCCTTCTGATGCGACAGAAGATACTTGCATGTTTCCTGGAAGACAAATGAAGTACAATTTACCTTGAGCTTCAAATTAAAAAAGTTATCACACACAGTATTAAGAACCAAGGGGTTCCCAAACTTTTGAATGGGGTTATTTTAATAATTTCAGCTATTTTTTTGTCTTGTGGACTATATGTAAACATCTTTTATGGAAAACATCTTACTCAGGACAGCACTAAATAAAAAAATAACATACATTGTATATGATCTCTCTTATTTTGTTAAAATTATCCACATTTTCACAGATTCTGCAAGGGGTGCCCAAACTTTCGATCCCCACTGTATTTACTTTTTTCTGGTAAATTAATTCTCGTAAATACTTTTTCTTGTTCTGCATGTCTACACCATTCATTCACACAGAGACACGCAGAACATGCAAGATTCATATTTAAATAGTATTTTTGCAGGTTAGTATTCACAGATTCATCCAAAAGTTGACAAAGTACGTAACATTCCACGTTATACAGTAAATTCCATTTTTATGACTCCGCGATTCCGTCCATGTTTTCCATGTCACAGAAATCATAGGGCCCTAGTTTGACTTACTACAGCCTTTGTTTTGTGGATAATTTTTGGAGTTTGTATGTACAGCGAAAAAACTCTTCTGCACCTACTAGGTGGTTCAATTTAAAGTCGGCATGAAAAAATTTAAATTCACTTTTTAAAAATGAAACATGATTTGGAAAAAAAAATCATCAATAACATTCAATAACAAAGCTAGGCATTTTAGGAATGCATGTTATTGATCTTACTGTGAATGATTTATCCAAAGTATGTTTTATTTTTTAAAATATTTTGAAATTCACTCAGGTCACATATGCAGGACTTCTCCTCACAATACAAAAGAAAGATCTTTTGCTATTTCATTCCTTTAATCAAAATCTCATAACTCAATCTTCCAGTGACAAATTCCATACTTCTCCAATTATATAGTCTTTTTACATCAAAAAAACATAATTTTGTAGTCATAGGCTATTTTCTATCCTGTTTTTCACCCACTCTTTGAAACACGCTGTTTTGATAGGCATGCCACATTCAACAGTTTTGCATATTAAAATAATAGATGGATGCTGCTGTGTTGTACGTTCATATCAAATGATCTGTAACCGACAAAGCATTAGTGACACAATAGTCACACTTTACTGTCGGATCCAATCTAGTCAGAACTGCGTCTCTTTTAGTTTCAGTCTCTCTGAAAAGGCTCTAGAAATGTGTCTTGTTTAAAAGCAAAGTAAAACGAAGTGAACAAATGAACAGTGACTTACTTAAGGTCTGGAATGCATTTACTCTTACTACATGCTTGAATCGGTGGGTGAACTAAAGAGGTATGTAGAAGTAGGAATTGATCTTCTGCAGAAACCATCTTTCGTCGCACCATGACATCATATTGAGGTTAAACATGAAAAATAAGTTCTGAAACTTACAGGACTAATGGAAATTTGATTCATTAGAAATTTCTCAATTCATGACCCCTTTAAATTGAAATCATTATCATAGACTTACTGTATTGAACCAGGTTTTGAACACAGATGTTTTTGTTATGTACTTGCTCAAAATTCATTAAGTTTTGCCCCCAAAAATCTTCTGAAATGCACCTTTAAAAGAAAGACCTTTCAGCTATGTTCTTAAATCTATTGGAAACCTTCCCAGATGAGTGAAACTAGCTTCAAGGGCAAGACCAGCTCTATTAATTCTCATGTTTTTTAAATTAAATGCCCACCAAGTATATACGTATAGGTGTGTTGTTCAAGTGTCCACACACTTTCGGCTAGTGTCCATCTTCTGGTCTAGTGGCGTGCATGCAAAATCAAAAAAGGTGACAGAAAAGTCCAGAACCTGATCACTCACAATAATTGTGCATTCCAAACACAGTGACAACTCATCTGTCTCATCTGTAAGCACAAATCATTTATACTGTGCTGGAGGAAAACCAAAACTTAATCAGTGGGATACCTCATTATATAGCTGAATGAATGTGATCGCTTGCTACGCGCAGGGTTTCCTTAAAAAGCCCGACAGCATCTCTTTCTCACGGTCCAAATCTGCAGCTTTCGGAAAAATTATCATCGATTTAGACTTTTCTCTGACTTTGAAGAATCCAAGCGTGCTGTGAGAGGTGGCGAGGGAGTGAGATTCGCTCTGTGACCTAAACACTGCCCAGGTGTTTGTGTGTGCGTGTGTCTGCAGTCACAAAGTTCAGCCCCTCGAGCCTCGCAGCCTACTCACTTATGAGCCAGCGCTGCATCTCTGTTGTCAAAACCGAGGGACTGGGGGCTACTGTTTGTGACTGACCCCAAAACTCTCTGGATGAGGATGGAATAAAAATATAATGGAGAAACGGTCCTTGAAGGGAGTTTGCTCCAATCATTTAGGATTCAAGGTGTGTGTGTGTGTGTGTGTGTGTGTGTGAGAGAGATTTAAGCATTGATACATGATGTATTTTGTAAATAAATTGGTTATATAAATCACTGTAGTAGTGTTTTTAATGATGTTTTATTAACAAGGTTCGGGAGGAGTGCGTCAGATACTTAGCCTAATTAATACAGGAGGTTCCCACTCAAGTTAATCAATGTACGGCTATAAATACAGCTGACATACCTCTGTTCATTTGACGGATAATCAGCATTCGGTTTGCACCTTTTACCATTACACCTCAGACTCAACGCGTCCCGTCCAAACAACGAGACATATACTGAGGATTTTTCGGATCCTCCGGCCAATCTGCCGGCCCCATGATCGGTCTTTCTCCGCCAGACGCGGCCGCCAAGCTCCAGTGCTTTGCCGCGGCCGTTGCTCTCTGCACGACACCGAGGCTACCTCGCCTCCACTGGCATCGCTTCCATCCTCTTATCAATCGGACGCAAATATCTGTGCCAACAATCCCTCCGATCGGAAAGTGGTTCGTATTTAAGCCTGTGGCAAACGCTGATTAATTCTGATGCAACGTCCTCGCGAGAGTAAACAAATCGGATTTACACGATCTACTCTTCACCGCGCAAACCAACCTCACTCCTAAATCCACTCCAGCTGCCAAGGCGGCCAATAGATCGAGAAAAGCTCCGAACTCGCCTCGCTCGACACCACCGTCGTCTCCACGAGCGGCGGGTCGCAGCAGCAGGCCTTCAACGAGCCTGGGCCACGCCCCCAGTTCTCACCGCAACAAAGCCTCACTCGCTTTGGCTCAGCCTTCACCACGCTCTCCCGTCCGCAGGGGCCTCCCATCCGCATTCTGCTTCCAGCATGCGCGAGGTGGCTTCTGCTAGCGGCACAACCACCAGTGTCGCCAAATAATTCTCAGGTAAAATCGCTAAAGGCAAGTAATTTGTTGATCAAAGTTGTTAAAAGACGTCGCGACATCATTGGATGTTAATGTCACTATGTAACTGTGACACCCTAAAGTATGTGCACATTTTGGGTATTGTGATTTTGGAAGAAAAGGTTTATTTTCCATATACTGTGTATTGGGAAGCTGAAAAATGTCAAGTGAAAATCATTGTATATTGTTGAGTGAGATTGGGACTCTTATTTTGAAAATGAGTTGAGGACTCGTACAGGGCAGTAGTGTTGCGCTTGCGCCGGCGCTCTCACAATTGATGGAGATAATGTGCGACACAGATACGCTTGCTCCGGTCTCCTCAATTTTTCCTGTTTCTACAGGACTTTCTGATCTGTCAACACGGCCTTCTGTGTGGGGTGTGTAACATAACCATGACACAAGTGCTCAGGATACACACTGGAATTACTCAAACTTTCCTTATTTTTCACCAGCATTTTTACCTATAATTAATTTACACATTGCATTTCAATAAATGGACATAAGATGGATAAGATTAATTTCGTTTTATGGTTAAAACCAACAGTGGAAGAGAAAATTTCACAGTTGATCACAGTGGACCAACAGTAAATAATTAACAATCATAGGTACAAACCAAAAAATTCAGGCAACAAGCGCAAACTGCAACTTAATTCATATGTGAAGTGTGTGCTGCTAGGCACCTCTCCCAAAGTGTGTAACGTTACCAGCCGATGTGCCACTTGGCTGGCTAGCGTTTCCAATATTTTCTTCCATGTGTAATTTACAAGAAAAAAAAAAAAAACTTTTATTGCTTTGCCAAATCATTTTTAAATCACCACATTTGTTGCTAGTTGCTTGAAAAACAAGTTACTAGGGTAGCGCAACAAATGGCTAAATCGGCAACACTGCAAGCTACCTGGACATTCCAGCATGTCCAGCTAAAAGTCTCAAACCATTTTTCCGTGGCCCACAGCAGCAGAAGCAAGCACGAGGCTGCCTCCGCTTGCAACACAGGCCCACACATCTCAGTCTTTTTCCTCCCGTTACTAATAACCCCCTTTTCTTTTTCAGTGGCCTCCAGCTCCCGAAGCAGACACTAGCGCGAGGCTACCTCCGCTAGCAGAGCAGGCTTCTCAAATTATTCAGCCCTTCCTGTGGCTTATAGCTACGGCAGGTGAAGCAAGCGTGAGGCTGCCTCCGCTCGCAACAGACCCACACATCTTTCTTTTACCCCCTTTTCTCTTTTGCTTCCATCAGTTTCCCACCTCAAGCCCCGGAGGCCGATATTACGCATGAGGCTGCCTCTGATGGAAATTTGAGCCCCTGCTCCTCTCCCTCTCAGCTCTCTACTTCATTTAAAGTCACAATATCCTCTTTTACAGCAACATCACTGCCCGTCCCACCAAATGCTGTTGCCTCGGAGCCACCGCTAGTGGCTTACAACATCCGAGTACGGATCCCGGCAGGTGCGGGCATAGACCCCTCATCCAAGGCCATCTCTAACGAGCAATTGGGTAACAGATGCATTGCAGGCCACAATAGGCCATAATAATCGTTTTGAATACAGTATCAACATTAAGTAACTTATGGTTCCGTTGAACTAACTTAATAAAATGTAACAAACAATATAACATGCATACGCATTTCATCAAAGCCTACAGAAGACTCAAATAGCCCGACAATCGTCTACTTGTCACTGTGCGATCTAATCCCCATTTGGATAAACGACTCTTAATTCAAATGTCCACTTAATCTTTAATATTTGGCCATTTCTTTATGATAGAAATGCTGCAACAATCGTAAATCATTGAACGTGGACATCAAAAGTTGCCATTTTTCTGAGTTTTTCATTACGTTCAGCTGTTTCACCGTTATAATCTGTTAAGCTTTTCCCCTATAGGCTGCGCAATTAAACAAGGGTTCAGGATCAGCCTTTTCAATGACCACCTTCTCAGCATTAGCTCATTGGAGTGGCTGCTAGGAAAATTTCCGGGGTAAGAAATGCATTCTAATCAATCTATCAGCTCTGCGTAACTCCCCGTTTCAAGCATAAACGACTCGATTTCCTGTCGACGATTCTCTCACAATAGTAGGACATCGATCAGGCAATCCATTTGATAAAATCATTGGTCTCAGCGCCTGGCTGTCAAAAGTCAACATCACCTCCGCTTCCAAAGCCATGCCTATCCATCCAGATTCATGGCATTTATTTGGGCTACGCTAGCACAGGAAATCCTATTTTGTCATATGCTTAACTTTCGAACACATGTAGCACCAAGATTTTTGGCGTGTTATCAGAAGTAGCTTATTGGATTTGTCTACATTTGCGCAAGTAATCCTCATAGCGTCTTCCCTTTTAGCCGACTGAAATTATCCTGAGTATTGAACTCTCCGTCAGATGCTCCAAGAGCGCTCCCGGTGGAGCAAATGCGTTTCTCTGTCGACTACCGGTGAGGCTCACCCATCCGATGCTTTGATTATGGAATTCCTATCGAATGCCGGTGAGAGCCTCCCGGCCGAGTGCTTATCCATTCGATACTGTGAGTATTGAACTCCCTTCAAACGCGACAACAGCCTCCGGTCAAGCAAACCTTGGCCTTTCCCGCCAGACTACCAGCGATGCTTATCCATCCGATGCTGCGAGTATTGATCTCCCGTCAGATGCCGGCGAGAGCCTCCCGGCCGAGCAAACCTTGCCTTTTCCACCTGACTACCAGCTAAACTTCTCCGTCCGATGCCACGAGTATTGAACTCCCGTCGAACGTGGCAAGAACCTTCCAAATATGTTTGTCTTTCAACAACCGGTGATGCCTACCCGCTCGTGCCATGAGTATTGAACTCCCGTCAAACGCTACAACAGCCTCTCGGTCAAGCAACCTTGGCCCTTTCAGTCTGCCACCGGCAAGGCTCAACCATCCGATGCAGTGAGTATTTATCTCCCGTCGGATGCCGCAAGAACCTCCCGGCCAGACAACGCTAAACTTTTCCATCCCACGGTCGGCGAGGCTTACCCGTCTGACGCCGCGAGTCTTGATCTCCAGTCGGACGTCAGCGAGAGCCTCCCGACCACACAACTTTACCCTTCCGTCTTACGTTTCGGAGAGGCTTGCCCATCCAACGCCGCGAGTATTGATCTCCCGTCAAATGTCGGCGAGAGCCTCCCGGTCGAGCAACCTTGCTTCTCTGGCCGACTACCAGCTAATCTTATCCATCCGATGCCGCAAGTATTGAACTCCTGTCGAACGCGTCAAGAACGTTCCGAAGATGGTTTTCGTTCAACTACTGGCGATGCTTACCTATCCGACGCAGTGAGTATTGACCTCCCGTGGCGAGAGCCTCCCGGTCGAGCAAACCCGTCCGGCGCCGCGAGTATCGAACCCCCATCAAACGCTTCAACAGCCGTCCGGTCAAACAATCTTGGCTTTTCAGTCAGCCTACGAGCGAGGCTTAACCATCCAATGCAGCGAGTATTGATCTCCCATCGGATGCCGTGATAGCCTCCCGACCACATAAACTTTGCCCTTCCGCCCTTCGCTCGGCGATGCATTCCCGACCGACGCCGCGAGTCTTGATCTCCCGTCAAATACGACAAGAGCTTTCAGAATACATTTCTCTTTCAATACCGGTGACGTTTGCCTACTTGCGCCATGAGTATCAAACCACCGTCAAAACGCTAAAGCAGCTTTCTGGCCAAGCAATCTTGGCTTTCAGTCTGCCACCGGCGAGGCTTAACAGTGAGTATTTATCTCCCGTCGGATGCCGCAAGAACCTCCCGGCCAGACAACGCTAAACTTTTCCATCCCACGGTCGGCGAGGCTTACCTGTCTGACGCCGCGAGTATTGACCTCCAATCGGACATCGGCGAGAGCCTCCCAACCACATAACTTTGCCCTCCCGACCTTCGCTCGGCAACGCATTCCCGACCGACACCGTGAGTCTTGATCTCCCGTCAAATACCGGTGACGTTTTGCCTACTTGCGCCGTGAGTATCGAACCACCGTCAAAATGCTAAAGCAGCTTTCCGGCCAAGCAATCTTGGCTTTCAGTCTGCCACCGGTGAGGCTTAACCATTCTGACGCAGCGAGTCTTGATCTCCCGTCGGATGTCGGCAACAGCCTCCCGGCCACTCATCTTTACCTTTCTGTTTTACCTGTACGATGCCGTGAGTCTTGATCTCCCATCAGACACCGGCGAGAGCCCGACCACATAACTCTGCCCTCCCGTCCTTCACCTCGCGATGTATTCCAGACCGATGCCGCGAGTCTCGATCTCCCGTCGAGCGCAACAAGAGCCTTCAGAATACGTTTCTCTTTCAACAACTGGTGACGTTTGCCTTTCGTGCGTGAGTATCAAACCACGTCGAACGCTAAAGCAGCCTCCGGCCAGGCAATCTTGGCTTTCAGTCTGCCACCGGTGAGGCTTAACCATTCCGATGCAGCAAGTATTGATCTCCCATCGAATGACGCAAGAGCCTCCCGGCCAGACAACCTTACCTTTCTGCCTTACCTGTCCGATGCCGTGAGTCTTGATCTCCCATCAGATGCCGGCGAGAGCCTCCCGGCCAGACAACCTTACCTTTTCAATTCCCACGCTCGGCGAGGTCTACCCGTCCGGCACAGCGAGTCTTGATCTCCCGTCGGACGTCGGCGAGAGCTTCCCAGCTAGACTAAACTACTCTATCCATTTTACGGTCGGCGAGACTTACCTGTCCGACACAGCGAGTCTTGATCTCCCGTCGGATGTTGGCAAGAGTCTCCCGACCACATTACTCTGCCCTCCCGTCCTTCGCTTGGCGACGCATTCCCGACCGATGCCGCGAGTCTCGATCTCCCGTCGAACGCAACAAGAGCCTTCAGAATACGTTTCTCTTTCAACAACTGGTGACGTTTGCCTTTCGTGCCGTGAGTATCGGACCACGTCGAACGCTAAAGCAGCCTCCGGCCAGGCAATCTTGGCTTTCAGTCTGCCACCGGTGAGGCTTAACCATTCCGATGCAGCGAGTATTGATCTCCCATTGAATGATGCAAGAGCCTCCCGGCCAGACAACCTTACCTTTCTGTCTTACCTGTCCGATGCCGTGAGTCTTGATCTCCCATCAGATGCCGGCGAGAGCCTCCCGGCCAGACAACCTTACCTTTTCAAGTCCCACGCTCGGCGAGGCCTACCCGTCCGACACAGCGAGTCTTGATCTCCCGTCGGACGTCGGCGAGAGCTTCCCAGCTAGACTAAACTACTCTATCCATTTTACGGTCGGCGAGACTTATCCGTCTGACACAGCGAGTCTTGATCTCCCGTCGGACGTCACGAGAGTCTCCCGGCCGCCCTACATTAACCTTCCGTCCAACGGTCAGCGAGGCCCAGCCGTTTAACGCCAAAGGTCTCGTCCCACCCGCCGAACGCTGTCCGAACCTCTCAGCCAAAACCTCACATCTTTTCACATCGCCTGGTGAGGCTTACCCGTTCGATGTCTCGAGTCTTGATCTCCCCATCGGATGCTGCGAGAGCCCTCCCAGTACCGGTTTTCCTTTTCTCCCTACCCGCCCAGCGAGACTTACCCATCTGACACAGCGAGTCTTGCTCTCACGTCAGACGTCGGCGAGAGTTCTCCCGGCTGGGCTCTTATACTCGACGCCCGCAAGCGAAGCTCATCCATCCGATGCCATGAGTCTTGATCTCCCGTTGGATGTCGCGAGAGCGTCCTTGCCAGGCGTCCCAAACTCTTTTTACCTGTCAGGCCGATAGGACCCATTCGTCCGACGTCCGGAGTCTTGATCTCCAGTCGGAGGCTTCATGGGCTCTCTCGGTCAGCTACCTGCCCTCTGTCCTCTGATTAGCAGGGGCTAACGGCCAGCAGGGCCCGCACGCCGACTCCGTGAGCTGCTCCACTCAAGGCAACGTGGGCCCCCCTGGTCAGGGCCACAATGACGCTGCTCCTCCTCCATCGGCCGGTAGGGCTCACTCGTTCCAACCCAGTGAGCACACTGTCAAGCATTGGTTCGAGCCCTCCCGACCGAGCACCAACCACGCAATCCACCAGCGGCCGGTCGAGCCTACCCATCCTATACCAAACCGCTCCCATGGAGCACGCAAATTTGGCCTATCATACAAGTTATTCTCAAAACTAGCTCCCGCCAGACCTCAGTGCGTATTTGGGGGGTTCTTAGTCTGGCGGCTGTCCAATACAATTGCTTTTTGGGAGGTACTCTGGGTTCGGGCCATTCCTGAGCCCAGAGCCCTTCCCCAGGACAGCACGCCAACTACGCATTACTATACACGCCTTACTATACAACTACGCATTACTATACACGCCAAATACGCATATTTATCGTGCTAAATATATGTAAGTGTGAACTCATGAAATGGCTATCAGTGGAGTTGAGAGGGCCATGTGCTTGTTCCCTACTGTTCACACTTATTAATTGACCAGCTGTAATGGGGCAAACCCTGTACCTTCTTTATAGGCCACTCTCTCACACATGTAAACTACCCCTATGGTATTGTTTAGCTCAGCCCTGAATGCATTTTTGTTAGCCCACCAGGAAAGAAGTTTTTCATCAGCCTTTTGTTGTATTCAAGCACAATTAATTTTAGAGTAATGTCCCATACGGCCTATTGTAGCACTCATATTTCTCTGCCGTGATTATTTCCATATTGCACATTGTTGATAACAGCAATATCTTCTCTGAACACAGTCAGTGGCTTTCTCGAATGAAGGCTTTAAGAAAAGGTCCAACTATTTTGATGAGTGTCGGAGATGATAGCAGCGCCTGTGATTGCACAGGAATCATTTATGCCTCCCTTCGCTAGATATAACCATCAAATAGATGTCCACAAAGGATGTAAAGCCAGATTGTAGAATGTTGTCCGTAGTCTAAACAGCCCTTAAGGTTTCGTAATTGAAAAAGGACATTATAAAGCTCTATCACTTCTTTGTGGGGTCTAAAATAGCTAAAATGTTGTGATGACAGTGTAACCACAAGCTGCTGGCAGCATACTAATGCAGGGCCGGGCTCTGCTGTGGTCATTTCATAGTCTGAGTCACACTTGATTTTGGGGTTGATTTCCATGTTTATGAAGTTTAGCGCTACAGGATTCAATTTATTTCATTGATCATTACCTTTGATGATCTCTTTACTCGCTGTGATGTTAATTCTCCAGCCTCTGAGCAGAAATTGCTCTTGGCATTAGAGGTCATGTTGTGATGAGGTGAAGGCAGGAAAGGGAACTGGATTTTCTACTTAATGGTGCTGTGGAGCACATGCCCCCGCACAAGTCTCTAGGCCTTGATTTCAAGGTTACTGGCAGTCACTGCGGCTATTCTTTACGTGGATTATTGTTGGGTCATTTCTGTGCCTTTTGTATTGGAGTACCTTTTGAATTCTCAAACTTTTCTAAAATTAATATACACAGCTGTAAAGTATTTTTTATTAAATGGTTTACCAGACTTTCAGAAAAGTCTGGCTAACCTCAGGCACTTAAACTTTTTTTTAAATTATAACTTGATTGCACAATGGCAATGAACAAGATTGAACCTAAGAGGATGCAAATAAAGAGCTACTGTAAAGTTTGCCCTGTTTGTCCTTGATGTGTCAACTTGAAGTTAATTTTGATATTTTGACATTTCTTTGGTAATATACAGAATTCTGTGATTTTATCAAACAAGATGGAATGATGGAAAGTGAGACAAACCAATTAATCAGAATGGCTATTGATAATAGTGATATTGTTAATATTATTTGAGCTAATGTTTTCCTACCAAAAATAAAAAAATTTGTTCACTTCCTTGACGATGATATCTTAACTTACAGCAATTATTTTAGCAATATGTAAGTGCATCAGTGTTATTTTAGTGTACTTTAAATGCAATTAGTACATAGTACTACTACTGTAATTTATTAATATTTTTATATTTTATTTTATATTATATTTTATTTACTTTATTTTAAAATTTGTTGTGTTTTATAATTTCTACTTCATTTTTTTGTTATAGTTTATATAAACTTATTTCAGCTAGTTTCCAAGGCAAAATGTATTTATATATATATATATATATATATTTCTTTTTTTTTTGTAGCAATAGTCAGAAATACCAATATATAATTGTATGTTTTCTGTAAATTTGCACCAATGTTTTGCATTTACTCCCCTTTTATGGTTAAGGAAAACATTTTTATTTATTTATTATGCCAAATTCACATACTACTTGATATGTTAGTGAGAATGACTGAAATGACTTCCAAAGAAGCACAACTGTCCAACTGAGAGAGAGTTTTGGTATCTCAGGCTGTTCCTGGTAGTGTAAAGTACAATAAATTGTGATACTGCTTGTTTGTTCTTGGGGCACTAACCCATGATGCCTTGCCTCTGCGGTGTCCTTGGGTGTGCTTGGCTGATTATGTTGTTGAGGTAGGTGGTGGTGGGTTGGGGGGGTTATAGTATTAGCGGTATGCCTCAGATCCTCCTGCACCTGCAGTCTCCTGATGTTTAACCCTGCACTCCATGGTAGTGTTGCACTGATTGCTGGCCGTCCTGTGGGACATTGATTGTCCTGTTCCTCTCTGGCAAACCCCACACAATGCTGACGAATGAACTCCTGGCCCTGCCAAGTCCAATTAACTGTCAGTGCTGCATCGACCGCGCACCCCCCCCCATCCCCCCCCCCCCCCCGGTA
Source organism: Barbus barbus (assembly GCF_936440315.1). Taxonomy (NCBI): domain Eukaryota; kingdom Metazoa; phylum Chordata; class Actinopteri; order Cypriniformes; family Cyprinidae; genus Barbus; species Barbus barbus. The sequence goes on from NC_136750.1 coordinate 20,364,905, forward strand.
ACTGAGAGGGAAGAAAAACAAACTTTTAATCAAATTGTGCTTCGGGCCCCAAGGTAACTAGTGTTTTATTCTGAATTCAGCTCCATTCTTCTGTCGGCTGTTACACACTTTTCTTAAGAAGGTTGTTGAGAAAACAATTTGTTTTTGCATGATTAAGGACAAGGAACAACAGCCTTCACATTTTAATGACAGTTTTCAACCAGCTATAATGTATGAACTATATATTTAACATATGTATCTGTTTAGCTTCCAAAACTTAGTTGGCTCCCTACAGAGACAGAATTTTAAAGCGTAAGCAGGCTTCCAACAAAAAGGCTGATCCAAACGGTAAACAAATTAATTTGGTTTCCTCTTAAGATGCATAGTTTTAGCCAAACTGTAAAGTAGCATGACATTCCAGAATGCATTGCGACACACTTAATGAAAAATAAATTCAATATAATTAAACCTATTTCATTTAACAATGAAAAACAGGGACACAAAATCATTCATTTGAATTAAAAACAGATTATTAAGCAATATTTGTGTGCTATGGACATTGATGCTTCCTAGTTAGCTTGTTAACATGTTTAGTCTTCTAGGATGTCTTGAATCCTAGATGTCTTATAGCTTTCATCTTTTGGATTTCCAGTTAGTAGATTAGTAGAACTTGGTAGTAGAAACTTGGTTAGTAGAACTTGCAGCACCTTTGAGAAGACTAGATGTGTTTTAAATTTTTACTGAGGCTTATAACCTTGAAGTACTCTATTTCTGATTTTTGTGACATTACCCATCAGTTTAGAGGTATAGAAACAGCATCTTTGCTATTTCATAATTTTTCTTCTGACTGACTGAGCTTCAAAGTCTAACAGTCCTATGCAATACTGTTTGGTTTTCCTTTTTTTTAAGCTGGGGACAATGGCTATCTCTATCAACGTGGCCTTGCTGATGCTCCCAAGGTCATGATAAACAACTCCAGACTGGCTTGCTTTGATTATCCTGATGCAGACATTAAAAGCCCTGAAATTTAATTAAATTCCTGTCTTTTGCAGAGCAAAAGGGAAGAGGCATAGGGAAAGAGAAAGGCCGGTGTGCATTGGTAAGGCTTAATAAGAGGAACAAAGAGATGGGGTTTGTGATCTCTGCGTCTGAGAAAGGGCATCTAGACGATAAGGTTCAAAGGAGACTTTTAAAGAACGTTTAGTTGCTTCCACGATTTCACACTTGTGCTCCTCTTTTGAATAATCTCCAAAGGAATTCAAGGTTACTGTCAGGGCTGTAATAAAATAGTGTGCTGTGGAATGCCTCAAACTCATTTGTTTTGAATGAAAGAATAATTGTGGATTACGATTTGTTATTAATAATTGTGTAGATAAAGACTTAACTGAAAAAAACCTCTTAATCAGTATTGTCTTGTCATCTGGTAAGTAGTATCTTTTAAACAATATGCATTACTAAAATATTAATACTTTGTCTCAGATAATATTTATTGAATCAAGTTTATTTTTCTTGCCTCATTGGCAAAGTGTTTTTTATATACATACACATAAAATTGGAAATATTTTCTATATAATTTTATATAAATTGAAAATGATTTACTAAATAGCCTAATTTATAAATTTATGTACATATACTGTATGTACACTTAAAAATATATTCAAAATGTATTCTACTCTATGCTATTTTTTCTAAATTAAATTTGTTTTAATAATTAAAATAATTTGTAACATTTATATAGCGCTTTTCTGGATACTCAAAGCGCTTTACATGAAAGGTGGGAATCTCTTCAAGCACCACCAATGTGCAGCATCCACCTGGATGATGCGACGGCAGCCATATTGTGCCAGAACACCTACCACACACCAGCTTATTGGTGGAGAAGAGACAGAGTGATGAAGCTAATCAGTGTATGGGGATGATTAGGATGTCTAGATATTTTTACAAGAAAACAAGGCATAAATGCAGATTGATTAAATTATTTTTTTGCAGTATTGATGTTGACAACTGAGTTGAGAAACATTTTGTGCAATAAAAGTCTTTGTTACACCCTGTAAGATTATTTTTAAATATCTTGTCCAGCATTGATTCTTTTTCCCCCAGTTGCACATCTACAAGAGTAAATACCAGCTATTGTGAGCCAGACTAATTTTAAGTCTGATTTAGATAAGATCATTTGCTTTTGTTCATCAGGGGAATAAAAAGGATTTTTTTCCTCAGCAGATCAATACTGCAGCCTCTCTCTAGTAAACTTTACCAAAGAATGGATGAATCCGATTTGTAGTTTTTTTTTATTCTATTTGTCTTCTCGTCAGACATCTGCAACTCTATCTGTCATGAGGGAAGTAACAAATAACTGCATTGGGAGTCTTGTGATTGCCAGTTGTTCTCAGTACCAAGCAATTTTATTGCCATGCAAGAGATCATGACTAATAATCCATTAACTCGCACTAAAACTTCCCCAGCAACAAGCCTTTTTTTTCTTCAAATCTATTTTTGACTGTCAGTTAGAGAAAGAGATACACAATTGATTTCTCAGGGAGTCACTGATGTGTACCTTTGACTTCACTTTGACTTTGAGAATCCACAGGAATAATTCATGGGTCCCGGTGAGTTCCCACAGACGAGAAGAACAAAACTGCATTCAGAGATCTTGCCGCTCATTCCGGATAATTCTGTGCCTCTGAACCTGCCAACCTTTTCCGGAGAGGCTGAGACTCTCCTGAGGGTTCTTCATGTGACTGCTGAGTGGATGAGGGAGGAGAGGGACAGCTGTGATTGACACACATTGGCCACTTCACAGGACCCTCAGAGCCCCTACCGCAGAAGCGGTTCTTCATTCCAAAGCCTTCATCGGCCACTGAGGCTGTTCCCTTACCTCCACTTTCGCTGCTGCAGTCACTCCGCTAATGAAGCTTTAATGTGGTCCTTCTTTAAGTGGGCAGCTCTCTGATGGAGCTCAAGTGGCCGTTTCCTGCGAACCCAATATTTCTCAAAACACCTTGATTCTTAGCATTTAAATTTTAAACGGCTGTTTGCATGTGTTATGGTTGATTTAAAACAACCCACTTGTTTAATCCAACGATGACAACATTTACAAATGCAACAGAAACGTCTCTTCTCATTTCAGCCTAATGTTGATGATGTAAATACATGGAGTCATTGTTGCAAAGATAATCTGCTTTCCCACGCAAACTGATTCAAACGATGCACTCTGACCCTCGATAATGGAGTACGTCATTGTTGTTCTCCTGAGTCTGTCCTCCATGTTTAATCTCCATGGCTCTGGTGGGCAGACGGCCACCTGCCGAGAAACGTAAACCCCTCGCAAAGATTTATCTCCTTACAATGAACATTAGCATAATGTCAGATCATTAAAAGCCAATTATACTGATCTGTGTGTGTACGTGTGGTGAAAAGTGCTGGGAAAGTTTCTTGGAAGGAAAATGTTCATGCTTTTTCGCTGTAGCTTTGGTGTACTGATGTAGCGTACATCCAGGGGCGCTCGCTGGATCTCGATCCATGGTACGGAGAAGAATGCCCCCAAAGACCACCCGTCATTTCCAGTGTATTTACACTAGCATGATCGTTATGAGAACAATGAATCGTGCACTTACATGTTGATTGTTGAGTTGGTGAACAAACTGCAGGGTAAAGCTATGAAGTGTAGGAGGCGGAGATGTTTTTCATCCAAAGACATGTTTAAAATAGATTTCCTATCCCCTAGAGACATTCTATGAAAAACATCAAGTTACAGGTCATACTTTCTACTGTACACCATTCACAACACGAGCCAAACCCCCTAGACAAATTATTTATCATAATAGGATTCAATCACATACCAACAGGGCTACTCATGCCATATATTATTTATTAATTATTGTAATAAATATTACTTTAGTGAATCAATTTGAATTTTACTTTTATTGTAATTATTAATAACTTGTTATAATGCAGGCTGGTTTTGTTTCAAGTTGATTGAGAAGGTGGTTGCACAATGATTTAAATGTGGATAAGGATATAACTAAAACTGTTTTTTCTTTACACAAATATTTAATCATAATTCAATTTTTATTCCTCAAATAACACTTTTTAACATTTTTTTTTAATTATTTCATAGGTTAAAGGGATAGTTCACCCCAAAATGAAAATTACCCCATAATTTACTCACCCTCAAGCCATCGTAGGTGTATATGACTTTCTTCTTTCAGATGATACAATTAGTTATAGTTATTAGTTATTAGTTATATTAAAAAAATATCCTGGCTCTTCCAAGCTTTATAATGGCAGTAAATGGGGGTTGAGATTTTGAAGCTCAATAAAGTGCATCCATCCATCATATAAAGTGCTCCAATCAGTGTTAATTTCGTTAACGGCGACGACGACGAGGAAAAATATTCGTCAACGAACCTTTTTTCTGTGACTAAGACGAGACGTTGACGAGCTAAAACTAATATCAGATGATAAAAACTATGACAAAATTTATGCCACATCTTCGTTAACAAGACGAGACCGGACTAAAATGTTATTTGAGGACTACCGGACATTCAAAATACATCCTATAGGCTAAGTTAACTGCCTTGTCTTTCAAAATGTGCGTCTCTGTCATTGGATAAGGGGCGTTTGCATGGCAGCCGCAGTGGACGGATAGGCTACCAAAACGCGAACTAGCGATCTGAAACAAGGGCCTCAGCACCCAAAGGGTTAGGGAGTGGGTGACCAGACATCCCATTTTTCCCGGGAGTCACAATTTATTGTTGATTAACTTAAAGTTAGTGAAGGTGCGATAGGCGGAAACGCACTGATAGAAGTGCTCTCTCTCGCGCACGTTCCACTTCTTCAGTTCTCATACAGCGCGCGATCAGTGCTCAAATACACACACAGCAGTCCAAATGTCTATCATGTAGAGTATCTCACGGAAATACAGTCCGTTATGGTTTAAGTGAGCTTAAACAGGTGGGTGAAAACTGAATGTATGTCAGTAGGCTATTACATACATACCTTCCATCTTAAATGGACAGCATTCCTAATTATCTGTCATAAATGTTAACCAACAAAAGATGTTAAATAAATGTATACTTGTTAAGTAAACCTACTGTATCTGAAAAATACCACTTTTTCCAAATTCAATCCTTGATTCAAATTTCTCATAACTAAGCTTAATTGATTTGGTCTAAAGAGAGAAGAATTGATTGTTTTTGTTTGAATACTACATATAAAATAGCTACCAAAATAAATGTTGGTAACTGCAGTTTGACTAAAAGTAATGACTAAAAGTTGACAAAAATGCAATGGGTCTCATTCACTAATAAGTGCGTACGTTTTTCGTATTTATACGCACATTTGAACTTCTCACGAAAACTTTCCGCCTAATTCACAACACGTGCGTACGCACATGAGCTTGTTCTTAAACTCGTTCTTCTGTTAGTGAATCTGGAGTCTTCTAAAAGAGCGCCCGCGTGCACGAGGTTAGTGATTAGCATAATACACACCCACACCAGCTCCATATAAGGGCTTTCCGCAAAGCGGCACTCGTCTAGAGAAAGACAATTATGGCATCGAAACAAAAGACAAAGAAAAATAACTTTAACGATAATGAACGTGAGGTTTTGCTGTCGGAGGTGGAAGCCAGAAAAAATGTGTTATTTAAAAGCAACTGAACAGCCATTCGTCACTCTCAGCAAACATATCTGTGCGCCAGGGCACCTCCATCGGGGGGCATTTAAATTTCTAGGGGGGGGCACAAATCACGTTGTGTGTGTGTGTGTGGGGGGGGGTCTTTCAAAATCGATCGCGTTCAGCAAGGAGGGGAGAGGATGGAAAGTGGGGAGGCACAGTAACTCGTTTGGGGGGCCACGGCCCACGAGTGCCACCCTTGGCGCCGGTGTCCTGACATTTTATCCTCAGAACACCGGCCCTGCTGTGCGCTCTCTAAAGACGCGCTCTCTCCTTAGAGCACGCGCCGCAATGTCTTCAAGCAGTACCAAGGGTGCCATGCCTCCAAACACAAGGTGAGAAACAATAATCACTGTTTATATAAGGATAGATCAGGTGATTTGTTGTTTGGCCCTCTAATTTTATCTATATCTATATATTTATATAATTGGACCTCTAATTATACTTTATTATCAATTTTAACGTCTAGTTACTTTTCACCCACCCTGTACATAACATATCTAATTATATGTGGGGTTCTTTATACATGCTTATAAGGCCCTGGGCGTACATGATTATTGCGTACGTGTGGTATAAGTTGTTCTTGAATTTTTTTGTACATTTAGAATAAATTTTAGTACGAAAGTTTTTGATGAATCATGATTTATTCGTGAAAACATCCGTACACACATTTCACGCAAAAATTTTGCGTACGCATGTTTAGTGAATGAGACCCATTGACTTTTCGTCGACTAAAACTAGACTAAAACTATGAAAGACTCCAATGACTAAAATGTGACTAAGACTATTAAGCTTTTTCGTCTCAAGATAAAGACTAAGACTAAATCAAAAATGCCTGCCAAAATTAACACTGCTCCACATGTGCTCCTCTGAAGTGAATTGATACGTTTTTGTAAGAAAAATATCCCAAACTTTATAAACTGTAATCATTGCTACCGGTAACTGTTGTACATGTGTTCACAAGAGAGTGGCGTTCCAGCGGATGACGTAAGATGTAGGCGTAGGCGTCACAAATGCATCGCTTAACTTCAGAAGGCCTGTATTAGCTGCCCAGAGCCGTGTAAAGTACTTTTTATAATGGATAGATGCACTTTTTTGGGCTTCAAAATTTCAAACCCCATTCACTGCCATTATAAAGCTTGGAAGATCCAGGACAGTTTTTAATATAACTCTGATTGCATTAGTCTGAAAGAAGAAAGTCATATACACCTAGGATGGCTTGAAGGTGAGTAAATCATTATAATTTTCATATTTGGGTGAACTATCCCTTTAAAACTTTTTCATTGCGCATGCAGTCAACTTTTCCCATTCCCCATGTAGCTCTGCTTAGTGTAGAAGATCCTACAACAGCAGTTACAGGCAGCTTTATTCCCACAGCTGCAATCGGAAGCAGCAGGCAGTGGATGGAGAGAGATAATTCCACCAAGAATTGTCTATTACTAGCATTTGTATTTACCTGTAGGCGTATGCATATACACGCACAAAATGCTTGTGGTCATAGGAAGACTCTGCCGTAGCCTTACACGAATTCCATTTATGAAATTATTAGCTTTTTCTCACACTGCACAATTCAATTCAAGTTTATTTGCGTATTGCTTTTCACAATACATTGTTTCAAAGCTGCTTCACAGAAAATGCATGTATCAATATTACAATCAGAAAGTATTCTCAGTCAGAGATGAGTAATGTCCATGTGGCAGTAATATACAACTAGTGGTTAGTAAACATCATCCAGTTAAATGGACACATTGATCACTGCTATAAATACCATCCTTCCCTACATGCCAATGCATTGTTAGTGTGAATCAGTTTAAAAGGAAACACCAGCATGTTTTGCTATGATAGCTTGCTATTCCACCTCACCCTTCTGTGCACACTCTATATAAGGGTTTTGTACAAGATACTTTCTTTTCACATAATATGCAGTATACTATTGCCAGCACCTGCAGAATGAGTTCATGCTCAATAGACTAGCAGCAAACTCGAGGAAAGATATATAACATAACCTCATTTCTGTCCCCCCACCCTTACCAGTTTTCAGCAGGTGCAGATGCCATGGAAACCCATAATGCATTGGCAGTGTAGGTTAGGAGAGATCTTCATGCAACATTACTCTGTCATTGTCCCTGTCTACACATGAGTTTTAATTGCCTTATTCTGGGTTTTCATTTCTGTTTATTTGCTTAGGCATAATGGTCAAGTGGTTCTAGTAATGGATTCATAACAAGCAGTCTTCTGGTTTACGAAATAGGCACATATGCAAAGCAAGTCAAAATTTCCCAGTATTGGAAGACTCTTCCTCTTGTCTTTTGCTTCTTGTTTCTGGTATAGTAGATTTTACAACTACAACCTTATTCTTACATTTTTGTATTATGCTTTATGTAAGAGAGAACTGCATGTTCTTAGTTTTTAGACTGTAGCTTTTAATAAAATGCAACACTGAAAAAATATTTGTAATTTTTACAGAAAAATACTGTAGACTACTGCAGTAAAAACATGTTTACTGTAAAGTTACTTTAACCATGTATGGTGAAAAACTATAAATGGTTTAACGTCACGTATGTAATTTTACTTTAAAATACAATTTCTTTTTCTTTTTCTTTTTGCAATAAAAAATGCAGTACAGGATGACGCATCGCAAATGGTTTTGTTTTGTATAGTCCACCCAGTACTACTAGCTTTAACGCAAAATAAACATGAATGAACATCTCATGCCTCGCGGGAAAACATCAATAAAACTGCTTCTAAACGAAATGTCAAGTAGCATTTCATTTACCTCAGTCAAGTCATCAGTGTCCACAGCTTGTTAGTTAGCTAGAGAAATAAAGTATAGAGAAGAAAATTCAAAAAATATTAGACTATATGCTCATTATATTTTACCTTACCTGTTAGTGATGTCTTAATTATTAATTGTATGTTTAAATTAGTCAAATGATTAATTGCGATTAATCGCATCCAAAATAAAAGTTTTTGTTTACATAATATATGTATGTGTACTGTATTTATTTATTATCTATCTATAAATACACATACATTAAGTATATATTTTGAAAATATTTACATGTATATACAATTATATATTTATATTATTATATTTTATATTCTATATAAATATATTTAATATATAAACATAACATATTTTTTCTTAAATATATTCATGCATGAACTAAGATGGCGCCGCTGATGGCAGCTATTGTGCGTTGCTCTTCAGTGTTTGTACTGTTTTTGTTTGTTTTTCCTGTTTTTTGTTTTTCAAATACGATCAGTTTTACTAGGGATTACCTGCTGAACATTCGGCAGAACACACCACAAAATCTTTTACCAGATTTTGATTTTTCGGACGTTTTGCTGGACATTGTAGTTGGCGGAGCATTAGCTCTGGTCAAACGCTACAGGAGGCGCAGGCAGGGGAAGCGAGCCGTTCGAACGGCGTTGCCTAGCATCCATCTGGCGAATCTCCGCTCTCTACCCTACAACACGGACAAACTCCTTCTGCTGATCTTTCTAACTCTGCTGCCCTGTGTTTCACGGAAACCTGGCTAAATGGCGACATACCAGACAGCACGATTCATCTGCCTAATTTCCTGCTGATCAGAGCAGATCGCGACGCAGAATCAACGGGGAACTCGTGTGGTGGCGGGACGTGCTTTTACATCAATGAGAAGTGGTGTACAGATGTAACTGTGTTAAAGAAGATGCACGGTTTAGATCTAGAAACGCTCTTCATAACTTAACTTAACTGCAAGCCGTTCTATTCGCTGCGGGAGTTCTGCTCGTTCATTCTCGTGAGTGTCTACATTCCATCGCAAGCGCACGTGAGCTCAGCTTTACAGAAACTCGCTAATATGATCACAGAGAGTGAGCAACAACACCCGGACTCTGTTTTAATCATTCTCGGGGACTTTAATAAAGCAAATCTCTCCCGTGAACTGCCAAAATACAGACAGCACATCTCATGTCCCACCAGAGACAGTAATATATTGGATCACTGTTACACAACATTAAAGGATGCATATCACTTTGGTTCCACGAGCAGCTTTAGGACTCTCTGATCACTGTTTGGTTCATCTTATTCTGTCCTACAGGCAGAAACTTAAATTTGCAAACGCCTGTATTAAGATCTGTTAAAAGATGGACTAATGAAACAGAGCGGGATTTACAAGCCTGTTTCTCTCACTGATTGGTCTGTTTTTGAAGCCGCTGCCATCGATCTGGACGAGCTCACAGAGACTATCTTATATCAGTTTCTGTGAGGATATGTGCATTCCTAACAGGACTCATCTAATCTACAACAATGACAAACCATGGTTCACTGCAAAACTCAGACAGCTCCATCAACAGCTTCCTGACAGACAGACAGCAGTTAGTAAAGCTTGGTAAATTCACATCCAGCACTCGAACCATCAGCATTGGAGCTCCTCAGGGCTGCGTACTCTCCCCACTGCTCTTCTCCCTCTACACCAATGACTGCACCTCTAAAGACCCCTCTGTCAAGCTCCTGAAGTTTGCAGACGACACCACACTGATCGGCCTCATCCAGGACAGTGACGAGTCTACTTACAGACAGGAGGTTAAGGAGCTGGCTGTCTGGTGCAGTCTTAACAACCTGGAGCTCAACACGCTCAAAACTGTGGAGATGATCATGGACTTCAGGGGAACCCCCCCCCCACTCACAATCATTAACAGCACTGTGACTGCAGTGGAGTCATTCAGATTCCTGGGCACCACCATCTCTCAGGACCTGAAGTGGGATATTCACATAGACTCCATTGTCAGAAAGGCCCAGCAGAGGTTGTACTTTCTTTGCCAGCTGAGGAAGTTCAACCTGCCACAGGAGCTGCTGAAACAGTTCTACTCCACCATCATTGAATCCATCCTCTGCACTTCAATAACTGTTTGGTTCAGCTCAGCTACCAAATCTGACCTCAGAAGACTACGGAGGGTAGTCCGTACTGCTGAGCGAATCATTGGTACAACCCTCCCCACTCTCCAAGAGCTGTACTTACCCAGAGTGAGCAAAAGGGCTGGTAAAATCACTCTGGACCCCTCACACCCAGCACACTTCCTCTTTGAACTGTTACCGTCTGGTCGACGTTACAGAGCTCTGAGAATCAGAACGACCAGACACAGGAACAGTTTCTTCCCTCAGGCAATCCATCTCATGAACACTCAACAATAAACGTGGAACACACAACTATAATACATTATCCATTCACCACACTCACTTATTTTATTTTTATTTTCTAATTTCTAATTTGCACATACTTGACCTGTACATACATAGTTGTCTATATTATATATTGTGTTTTTGCTGCTTTGTACATTGCTTATTTGGATATTTGTATATTATTCTTTTATTATCTGTGTCCTGTCCTGTTGCTGTCTTTCTGTTGCGCTGTGGAGCTTCTGTCACTACAACAAATTCCTTGTATGTGTAAACATACCTGGCCAATAAAGCTCATTCTGATTCTGATGTGTTTGTATTTATATATACATAATAAATATACACAGTACACACTCATATATTATGTTAACAAAAACTTTTATTTTGGATGCGATTAATCGCGTTTGACAGCACTAGTTTAAATATCTCTGTTATGAAATAAGTTATGACATCCACTGTGTAAATGAATATATTTCAACAACAAATAGAAATTTTATAATTTAGAAGTTAATTTAAAAACTGCATTATGTGCAATTTACCAGTTTGTATATTTTTTTTTTAAAGTTGAGTGTTGATTATTATATTTAAATATAAATAGTAATTAAATTTAAGTTTGGACTCTGTTGTTAATTGCAACCTTAGAGTAAAGTAAAAGAGCTTCCTACAGTTTATAGCATAAGCTGACGTAGATTTTTATCCCTAAGAAAATTTTAATTGTAAGTGAATTTATTTTTAAAATGAGCAATTTGTTCAGCAAACCACTGTTTAATTAAAAAATTTAAATGTTTATGTTAAAGGCAATTTTATGTTTAGTTTTTTCCCCCTGCCGTACCGAAAATATACCGAACCATAACTTCAAAACCTATAGGTACGTACTGATCCATCATTTTTGTATACCCTTTACACCCCATCAAGTACGTGTATCAACATTATGCTAACCTAATGAAATATATGGTTATAAGTTGTAAAATATACACGCATTATTGAACTTGAAACATTGCAATGGTATTTTTACGGTGAATTTCTCACAACTGCAGCTGCCAGTTTTTACCGTAAATTTAACAGGATCATTTTCCAGTGTATGCAAGTCCAGCTCAATGGGCGGCCATGTTTTTTGATGAATGCATTGTGGATTATTGGTAATGCATCATAGTGGTTGTTGTGTTTTCAGCACTAGTTGGAGGAGGGGCTGCAACCATCACCACATTGTAGCAACTTCATAATTAAACATACATCATGAAGCACCATTCTGTACGTCAGACCATTGGCCAACTCACAGCCTTCTCCGCATATTGACCTGTGCTTGAACTATGTGGTATACTGCCCCCTGGTGAAAGACTTTCACACTTTTAGGTGAGGAATCAAAGCTAACATGAGCATAACACCCCCCCGGCTCAGATCAGGAGATATGATAATAAAAAATAATGATATTATAAAGCTTTATAAATTGGGTTTAAATCACTAAATCTATGAGTATCATTATCAAAAATCCAGCATTGGTGTAGAGTAGAGTCGCACTCTTTCCCGTATGTGGATCACTCGCCTACATCTGCCGGGCCTCTCCATCATCGACCCTCTGCCACGGCCCCTGGCACCATCTACTTCATCCTAATTAGAATTAATAATTGAAAATAGGAAATCGATGGGTGCAAATTAAGCGCAGCACGAGTGGGCTTTATTGGGTTGACATTGTCTCAAGAGCAGCGGTTGTTGGTCACTGCTGATCTCACATTTGTCTCATGCATCTCCATCTCATGCATATCTTTATTTCGAGTCGTTCCTTTCTGGGTGGAGCGTTGTAAAAGAGCCTCGTGGCTTAGACAATAGCTTGTGTTTTTCCCAATGGAGGAGAGGAAGATAGAATTATTAATTTGTTAAAGCAACGGCCCGTGTAACAATCTGCTGAGGAGGACACTTCTGAATTTTGTTGAATAAGCTACTGGTTTGCTGCACTAGGTCATGGCTTTTCTCGAATTATTCAGGAGCGCGATAATGACCCGACTTGTGCCTGCATGATTCACTTCAAAGATCTCCTCACCCTCCACAAAAGATGCTGCGATTGGATAGTGCCGTCCCGCAGGTTCTCTGTGAAAGGTCTCTAGCACTGTATTGAATAGAAGGTGACTTCTCAAGGCTGATATTGATCTGAGTTCACATCCTAGATATATCTCGAACAAATGACCTAGTTGTATCCACAGGGGAGTGTCTTTTCTAGGCAGCGATTAGTCAGTGCTTAATTTGATATAGATGTCTCTAAACAACCTTCTTTGAATGCAAGGTGCTCAAGCGGGAGAAAAAGGTTATGCCCACTAAGTTGTCTTGGGTTTGAAAACATAATTCCAAGTTAACAATGGCTTTAGCATCACATCTTCCTAAATATGTAAATAAACCTAAAAATGTCTAATTATTACATACTTTTAAATATTCAATCCCAGACCTTTGCTCAAATTCATGTGGCACAGGACAATGTTTTCATAGGTGTTCCCCCTTTCCACTTGGCAGTGTTATATTGCATGTCATTTAGCATTATCATAAATAATATTAAAGTACATTGCTGTTAAAAGGTTTTGGTGTCAAAAACATTTTTATATGTGTTTGAAAAAAAAAATTGTATCTTATGATGACCAAGCCTACATTTATTAAATCAAAAATTCAGTAAAAACAGTAATATTGTGAAATGTTATTACAATTTAAAAAAATTGATTTAAAAAAAAAAAACATAAACATAAAAACGGTGGTGCTACTTATTATTCTTTTGGAAACCATGATACATTTTATTCCAGGATTTTGTTTTTTTTCATTAAAAAAAACCCAAAGAATAGCATTTAATCACAAAAAAGAAATAAATAAAATAAATCTTGTGTAACATTATAAATGACTTTACTGTCACTTCAATTTTTGATCAAATCAATGCATTCTTGTCAAGTAAAAGCTAAGTTTTTGAAAACAAAATCAAAAGAATAGCATTTATTTTAATAAATAAATAAATCTTGTGAAACATTATAATTGATTGATTTATTTGAACAAATAAATGCGTTCTTGCTAAGAAAAAGTTAATTATAAAAACGGAATCATTATTCATTTTATAGAAAGATAGATAGATAGATAGAAATTTACATTTACATTTAGTCATTTTGATATATACAAATACACACACACATATATAGTATATAGTGAGAAAAGTAGTCTTAACAATTCTATGGGGCAATCATTCATCTATGGGCAATCTTACTGAGCACTGCTAAACCAGAAATGAAATCTGTTAACATACACAAGTTTGTTGATGAAATGTTAATTTACTGCAGATACTGTAATACATCAAAACAGTACAGTAAAAGTCTTTACATGTGAACCATAACACGGCGTGAGTCATAGCGTGAAAAGATACGACATCAGCACATCCTTATGCTACGTGTCTCCCCTGAGGCTTTGGCTGGCAGGTCCCATGCTGTTCCTCTCTACTGGGGAAAAGGAAACATGTAGCAGGGGCTTGTCTGAGATAAATTAGGGTAAGAGGGACGCCCCGGTCCGTCGAGGCTGCCAGGCAGTTGCAGTGCAAGCGTTCCCCCCTCTGTTATTACAACTCAGCACTATCCACCCCACATGACTATTGGCAGTTCCTTCTGTATATTTAGAATAGCATCCATCAGCTCTCCACTCCACATAATGTATCCCAAATTCCCTAATGTATCCCTAATTCATTCTTTAGCAGTCGGCTCTTTCAGCGCACAAATAAATAACATAGTGATAAGTGTCAGTGGAGCTCTAGACGGCCCAGTGGGCCATTTCACAGTGAGAGTATTGGCAGATTTTACAACTATACGTTTAACAGCATGTCCAGGAGACATTTATCATCCTAGTGTACTAAACCATCGGCACTTTTGTCCAAAAAAGAGTTATATTTGTTAATGTATATCAAAGCACTATAGGTATGTTCATCTGTTGCAGAACCAAGTTGAATGTGGGAAATTTAAATGAAAAATGATTGGATAGAGGCGTATGTTTGTTTTTAATTTGAGCGGTAAAGGCACTGAAAGTGATGTTCGCCCTTCTGGAACTTCTGCCAGTAGAACTGACCTTTCCATTTTCAAAATACCAAAAAAGAATGACGTTTGGCTCCATTAATGGTGCTCATTTTTCTGCAGATGTGGATGAAATATTGCACTAAAATACTCACAGAGTTTGATTCACCACTATTTAAATGTGCTTTAACACCACTATTGAATTTACAGCACGAAACATATTACCAGAGAAGTCTGATTATTGAACGATGACTCATCACAGTTGTCAAGTCCGCGTATTGTAAGCGACTTTGGGCTTCTTTTTTTGTAAAGTTGCGTGAAAAAATCCCTGGTCGTGGGTTTTTTTGGGCTTATTTAAAAAAATATGGTAAGGGAAATCTGACAAGCAACTTCGTTTCTTTATTTATGTTTGCCGTATTCTCAAATGAATTGATTAACACTCTGTCTGCCAACCAGTGCAATAATATAAAAGTGCCGTAGCATAATTTGCCATTTGTTCCGCCCCCTCATTGGAGAAAAATCACATTCAAAATGAAGGCGCGTGACGCTGTAATCCAAGCGATGATAGAAGTAGACGTAGAGAGGAGTGTGATGACTTTCTTTTAGCCTAATTTTTACAATGTTTTTGTAATGTATTAATTATGACGGGCTGTAATAAAAAACAAGTAGTCATATCTTAATACTGAGTAAATACATTTGGTTCGAATAGCCTGGTATGGCAAGATGTCTTAAAATGTATTTATTTTTTAACATTTAAATTTAGACCACATTATTAGATTACCTTTTGACTTCATGAATACACATAATGACAGCTTAATTATTATTATTATTATTTTTAATAATATTATAGAATATAATATTTCCTTTTTAATATCATATATATTATAATTTAATATAATATTTTTCATATGTTTTTCTATAATATTTATTTGGCATTTAGTTTTTTTATGTAATTTATTTGATAGTTATGTATGCATTATTTTATTTTAATTAGTAGAAAAACCTGTTTTTGACCTCAAAATAAAGCGTTTTCCCTCTGTATATGGCTGGGAGGACAAGCAGTTTTGTGGTGCTTGGAGTTCTTTATAATTAATTATAAACAAATGTTGCCACATTGATGGCCCAAGAAAGACCCCTATATGTTTTAGGCTATAAATTTGTGGCTATGTTACAGCTCCCCTTTGAAGCTCTTGTACTTTTCTCCTTTTCCATCTCTCCAATCTATTCTGCTCACAGGTGATTGGAGATTAGTTTTGTTCTTTTTTTGCAGTTTGCTAATTTTTGTCAAATACTTCTGTTTTTGCTTTTCAGATAAAAGAGTGGTTTCAGTTAAATATGTTCCAGGCTTATTTATTGGTTATAAATAATTGATAATAAATAATATTGATGATAATAAATCATCCAAAAAAATATTGGGCTTGTTTTTGAAGTTGCGGTTGCTTATTTGTCTCGCGAGAGTTGGCAACTCTGTGACTCATATGAACTGGTTCTATTTAGTGAATCAAACCATGCGCTATATGTTTTTGTTTCACAGAAAGGCAGGGTAGTCTGATTCCAGAGCAAATAACTCTCATGAGTAAGTTTATTTTCATGAATTAAAATCGTGTGGTCCTGAGGTGGTCATGAGCCAAGACGCACATTAGCTGAGCTCCGTGTAAATAACTCGTCTTTTGCTGTTTTTCGTCTTATTTTCTTGCATTTGGGGTAGTTTTTTCATTGGTTGTAGGTCTGGAGATGTCACACAGTCGGAAACTCACTTATCTTTCACCATCATCCTGGCCAATTAAGAAGAAAACAAAACCAGCGGCCAAGGAAGATAACATGACGGTCACTATAAAGCAATTTGAGGATATTTTGAGGGCTGAATTGGCAGCGATGCGCACCGAATTCGCTTCTCACATGACCACAATCCAGAACATATGCTCTAAATTTGACTATTTAATTGGGGAACAGAGACAGCAGAAAAAAAGTGATCGCGAACACACCATGCGTCTGGATGCCCTCGAGCAGCAGGTGACTGATTTACAAGACCGCAGCAGACGCAGTAATCTCCGCCTGCTAGGACTACCTGAAGGGGCCGAGAAGGATGACCCGATCGGCTTTCTGAAACGGTCTCTGCCGATCTGGATCCCATCACTGGCAGGCAGAGATATCGAGATCCAGCGCGCGCACCGAGTTTACTCCTGAGCTTCAACGGATAACTCCAAACCGCGAGTGTTTCTCTTCTAACTGTTACGCTACAACGACAGGAATTTGATTCTAAATGAAGGAAGACGCCGCAGTCCTGTGAAAGCAAATGACAGTGCGATGTTGAGCTTTTTCCCCGACTTCTCTCCCGCGACGACAAAGAAGCGGAGCTCTTTCAGTGCAATATAGAAGGAATTGAAAGAAGCAGGTCTGCAGAGCATTCTTCATTATCCTGCTATCCTGAAGATCATCATGAAACACGGCTTGACCAAACTAATGCACTCACCGGATGAAGCGCGTCAGTTCCTGAGCTCCATTCCCGTTCCTCATTCTCCTGGGATGGACGTGGCATAAGGGTTTGATAAAACCGAGTTACTCGACTTCTGATTTATTAATCTAGATCTTCATGTGACGATCGGCTACGGGCAGTTCTTCATGCTAAGAAACTTGGTATCACTTATGTATAGTTTTCAATGTACATGATGCAATTATTTACAGTATGTTTGTTTCTTCGTTATGGAGAGTAGGCTATACATCCTTTTTATTTATTGAATTCTTTTTTTACCCCACGTTATTACTCATGTGAATTTGAAGTTATTCTGTTCTCTTATAATAGAGCTAATGGCGGTGTTCTAAAGAATGGTACTGGTTTTCATGTTACTATCACTGACTAAGACAGGGGAGGGCGGCAGCCTGGGGTTTTCACCCCAGTCTGCAAAGGTTTTATGGGGTGTTTTTTTTTTTTTTTTTAGTTTTTTGATGGCTTAAAAAAAAATTGTGTGGTCCAAATCTTGAATGAATTAGATTCCAAATTTAAGAGCTTTATTGTCATATGTACTAGTACAATGAAATTCTTACTTTGTTTTCTCCTCTCGAGAATGACAGGGTAGAAAGGGAACAAACATAACTTAAAAGGACAATATAAAATATGTAAAAAAAAAAATATATATATATATATATATATATATATATATACAGTCATGGCCAAAAATATCGGCACCCTTGGTAAATATGACCAAAGAAGGCTGTGAAAATTAATCTGCATCGTTAATCCTTTTGATCTTTTATAAAAAATATCATTATGAAATAAATGTTTTTCTCTAATACACATTGGCCACAATTAACAGCACCCTTTTATTCAATACTTTTTGAAACCTCCATTTGCCAGTTTAACAGCTCTAAATTTTCTCCTATAATACCTGATGAGGTTAGAGAACACCTGACAAGAGATTAGAGACCATTCCTTCATGCAAAATCACTCCAGATCCTTTAGATTCACAGCTCCATGTTGGTGCGTCTTCTCTTCAGTTCACCTCACTCATTTTCTACAGGGTTCAGGTCAGAGGACTGGAATGGCCATAGCAGAAGCTTGGTTTTGTGCTCAGTGACCCATTTTTGTGTTGTTATTGAGGTTTGTGTTTGGATTATTGTACGGTTGGAAGATCCAAACATGGCCCATTATAAGATTTCTAACAGATTTAGTCACTTAATGATTATTGATCTGTTGGTATTTGATAGAATCCATGATGCCATGTGTCTAAACAAGATGTCCAGGACCTCCAGCAGAAATATAGGCCCACAACAACAAAAATACAGCAGTATATTTCATTGTACACTTTTTATCCATGTGTTCACCAAACCCATCTTGAGTGTTTGCTGCTAAAAAGCTAATTTTTTAGTTTCATTTGACCATAGAAGCGAGTCCCATTTGAAGTTCCAGTCATGTCTGATAACTGAATATAGTGGAGTTTGTTTTTGGATGAGCTAGGAGAATTTTCTTGAAACCCTCCCAAACAACATGTAGTGATGTAGGTGCTGTTTGAATTTTTTTTTAAGGTTTTCTGACCCCGAGACTCAACTATTTTCTGCAATTCTCCAGCTGTGGTCCTTGGAGAGTCTTTAGCCACTCAAACTCTCCTCCTCACCGTGCATTAGGACGATATAGACACACGTCCTCTTCCAGGCAGTTTGTAACATTTTCTGTTGATTGGAAATTCTTAATTATTGCCCTGATGGTGGAAATGGGAATTTTCACTGCTCTAGCTCTTTTCTTAAAGCCACTTCACTAATTTGTGAAGCTCAATTATCTTTTGCTGCACATCAGAAATATATTCTTTGGTTTTTCTCATTGTGATGGATGATTAATGGAATTTGGGCTTTGTTTTCCCTCCTATTTATATTTCTGTGAAACAGGAAGCCATGGCTGGATAATTTCATGTTCATAATCACCCTGTGGAGTGCTCAAAATTGTAAATATGAATGGGAATATACTTCAGAGATATTTTACTAATTTCTAGGGGTGCCAATAATTGTGTCCAACGTGTATTTGAGAACAACATTTATTTCATAATCATATTTCCCTCCATTTTAAATTCTTATTATCCAGTGAAAGATTAGATTTTTGTGAATTTTTTTAAATAAAAGATCAAAAGGATTAACAATGCAGATTCATTTTCATAGCTTTCTTTGATCATATTTACAAAGGGTGCCGATATTTTTGGCCATGACTGTACTGTGTGTGTGTGTATATATATATATATACATATGTATATATATATATATATATATATATATATATATATATATATATATATAATTACTTGTAAGATCCAGTTTTGAATGTAATACAGTGCAAACAGTTTAGTCTGACTCCCAAACAAATGACTCTTATGGATGTTCTTTTTAGTGAATCAAACATACCGTAAACAGCTTAATGTTGTTTTACATGACCAAGTGTAGTTAAAGATACACATAATGAGTGAAATGTTACCATATTTTTGATTATCTAATGTTGTTTAATATGTAGCCTATAGTTAACTTAAGACAAATGATTGGATGACATTTATTCTACCTCCAAAGGTTGTCATCAAAAGGTCTATGTGAACAACTTTTGTGAGATGTTTTGAAAATAAATTTATTATTGAAATTATCTAATTTTGCAGTTTTTCTTCTTTTCCCTTCTCCCAATCATTATACCTGTGAAGTAATATGAGTGCAGGACTTATAATTGTTTAAAATTTCTATTCTTGCAGTCTAAATCCAATCAGCCAAGAGTTCTGAGTGAATATGAATCTTCACTTATTTCTCACTGGACAGAATATTTTATCAGAGCACTTTTGGATCTCCCGTTTGCTGTATATTTTAAAACTATATTCTATGCCACTTTTATACTTTAATTTACTTTTGCCTTCTTTGAAGCTGCACACTGCTTCAGTGACTTAATAAGGATTCCGTATAACCTGTGCTCTAAAAAAACACACTTAACTGGCACGAAACAGGTCTCACTCTAACCATCATCGGGTGCCGAGTCGGACTTGAGTCACATAGCACACGGTGCTGTGACATTGCTCAGTAATTAAGACACTCTGTCATGTAGAGACAAACTCCCATCCTGTATTCATCATGGCATAACAGAGATGAACCCAAACACAAGAGTTCATCTGCCAAGCTTTGGGATCTTCATTTATCTGCAGGTTTAATTGTCTGGATGCACTTCCTCCAGTCATTAAGCACAAAAGCTAAAACTTGGATGTAAGGGGTTGACTAGAGTCTTCCCCTCCACCACTGGAGCTTTAATTAGAGGTACCCAGGTAAACACTCTTGTACAGTGCTGCCTATTACACTACCTGAATCAGAAATCCTTGACCCTGTTACAAACATCTAGATGGCTGCGGTCCATCTATTGGATGATAAAAGGGCAAATGGTAGATTGGCAAAAGATTGATATATTATTTTAAATCTAGGCCATACAAGACCTACGTGTGTGTTTTTATTGAAGGATGAAAAACTCCCATCAGACAGAGATTTTGTTCAAAAAGTTTAGTAAAGGATGTGTTTAGTAACGTACATCTAAAGATATTGTGTCAGGGATCTGCAAGAAATGGGACCCAGATGCAAATGAGCGGACAATGATAATTTATTGACAAGACGTTGACTAGAAACAGCTGGGAGAGTGAGAAGTGAATCAATCCAAACAGAGGGGTAGGGCAGACAACAATACAGGCAGGAGGGATGACCACTGAGCCCGTCCAAGGTGGCAGTGGACTCAAGCACGGAGGCAGCAGCTCCGCAGGAAGACAGGGACCCCGTAGCTTGAAGTGAATCTCAGAAGTCGCACCAGTCTAGCTGCCAGGTAGTGACTCACAGAACCAAAGGCCTGACTCGTGAGAGTGGAGGGCTGCTTCCAGGTAGTAGGGGTCAGAGGCCAGGGAATCTGGGTAAAGGACAGGACAGGGCAAAACATGATAACAAACAAGACAAGACTCAAGGCAACACAACGACACGAGACAGACAAAAAAAATCTAAATCAAAAGAGAAAACAAAACTAGATAAGAACGCACAATAAAAAAAAAAAAAACAAGAACTAGACAGAACTAGAGAAAACAAAAAGGAACCGAGGATATAAAATATCAAGATAAGAGATTAAAAAAAAAAAAAAAAAATCACTTGAGCAAGATCAAAGGCTATCTTTAGGACCAAGAAACAAGTAAACACCAAAACAAACCAGCAAAGACACAAAGGAAAGGAAGACAATATAAAGCAGCAGAGCACACGAGGATCAGGTGAACACAATCAAGCAAATGAGGACTAGACAAGGACTAAACGAGGGGGCGTGACCATGGGAAACAGGGAGGTTGGACAAGAGCAAACACAAACAGAGACAGTAGGTGCGTTCGACTTCATGCAGCACTTAGCAGACCGATCGGCGGCTGACTTGAAGCAGTGCATGCCGGTTAGAAATTTAGTCCGACTTGAACCGGCGCCGACCACACGTCACTGTCACGTGTGGCATCAAAGTACCGCGATAGCGTTTCGAGAGCAGCCGGCTGACTCAGCCGGCGCAATTTCTCCAGAGCGACTGCGGGATCGCTGATGACGACACAGCTGTTTCACGATTGGCCAAATTCACCACATGACAACAATGACATGTGTTTCTAACGTCTTCAAATCCAATACAGCTCACAAATCTGTTTTTAGAGCAGTAAAAGCTTTTTTACTGTAGTCGCAATGTTATATTGAGTCACGTTTATCATAAAACACTGATGAAAGCATACATACCCCCACTTTATTAGTATTTAAATAGTTTACGTTGAACTTTATTCTTGAGCAGATGGCACTGTATTAAGCAGTATATAAAAAGTGTTTCTGTTGCTCATGAAAACGTTTCTGAAACGTCTGTGTATTTGACACAGAGTATGCAAACACCACGTGAGTGTCACTAACGGGAGCAGAAAGTGTCCAGCTTGACACATCCGTTTTCAACTCTGCCCCTGACTGCAAGCGGCTACTCTCGTTGATCGCCGTCTGTAGCCGTGTTTCAAGTCGAACGCACCTAGAGCCATGTGCTCAGACACAAAACAAACAAAGAAACATTGAACAGGGACAAGACAGACAAGACTGTCAGGGTAGGATCCTGACAATATTGTATAGGTTTTATCTTTCTGTATGTAATTATATCTTTGGACAGTTTGGCTTGTCATTTTGAGAAGAGAAAGGATGCAAAGCACCGTTTTTAAATATGTTTATTAATATACATTATATACACTTATTATATATGTAAATACTGTATATTATATGTTTATTAATTTACATGCCATTGTACACTGATTTTAGTCATAAAAATGTAGCCTTTGATGCTGATGTGGTATCAAACAAATAATAAAATAAAAATAAAATAAATAAAATAGTTTCTAAATAGATTTTTTTGCCTTTATTTGACTTTGAGGAGAGACAGGAAATTCTAGGAAGGGAGTGATGTTTTTGTATTTGTTTTTTTATAGGTTTAACTTTTTTTTTTAAACTGATTTTAACCTAAAAATATAACAATAAATATTCAAAAGAAATATTTCCTATTTCCCCCCCAAAAAATATTTTTAAAGTTTAATTTTTGCCTTTATTTGCATGTGAGACATAAAATCCTAATAAAAGGAAGATGCTTTTTTTATTTACTATGAATTTTTACCATAAAATAGCCTTAGATTTTCACATGGCATAAAACAAAAAATTTAATTAGAAAAATAATAATAAAATACATTTTTATTATATAAATATTTGATCTTTTTTTATTTTTGAAGTTATATTTTGATTAACTTTGACAGTTTGAGGAGAGAAAGGAAGCGATAGAAGAGGAGAGATATGAAGCACAGTTGCGAAATATGTAGGTGCACTACCCTGAAGGCTATGGCTCCGACACAAAACAGATTTTTAATAAAAACAGACAGCGTAAGCAGGGCTTCTATATTCCACAGGAGTGAGATATTTTGTCTTCATAGAAAATACAAGAGTTTAGACTCCCTAATTAGCCTTTCGTGATGTTCGTGTTTATTTAGCTGCGCACACAGCTCTAGGCAGAACGTAGCACCAAAATACATACAGTATTTTTCTTGTCAGCCTTAATAATTTTTAAATCAGGCCTGCAGCTGAAGGGATTTCACTTGTTTTGTAATAAGACTTGCCAGGCTTATGAGAGAACTTAAAGTAGCAGCATTAGGTATTCTCACAGGATTGTGCATGGCGCTCCCCTGCGCTGAGATCTTTCTCAACCATCTGATCAAATCAGGCCATTACATTTTTCTGCTTATCAAAGTACAGTACACAATCGCACGCTCACAGCTTGGTCCTGATGCCTCGAGGTGCAAGTTTGTTGTGAAGAGGAGCATCGGTTGTCTCCCCAAACGCACCCTTTGATTAGCCTGTTTGTGCAATGCTGAGCGCTTTTAATAGAGGTTGCGTTGCAGGTCGGCTGTTTGATGCACTTACCATTGAATCTCTGCCCACACACACTGTCCATTGCCCCAACGGGGCCCTCATCCGCTCTTCCTTCATCTCTTCTCTGATTAGACTCATCCTTATGGAAGCTTTCCTTTAGATACTTTAAACACAGAGAAATAGAAATAAGACTGTGTGTTTTACAGCCTTGCCCGTGGCACCAAATGATCTCTGACTCTTTAATCATGGCTAAATGCTGTCAGAGGGCCCGCAGTGAGCGACTGTCTGTGGCGAGTCTGAAACTAAACGCAGAAGAGACGGGCCGAGATAATGGGCTTTAGGAGGAAATGTGCTGAGGCGTCTCGCTGTGGGGGGAAAAGAGGCTTTGAGTCTTCAATGGCAACATTTTGTGCTGCTTCTGAGCACCAGAGAAAAAGACTTCTGCAAATTAAGCTCTGTCTAGATTTCCACTTTATTTGTCCTCCTCCGCAATGATTCAGAATGGCTGCAGATGAAGAGGCCGGCAGACTTGGATTTGCCGTGTTGAATGGGAGGGAAACTGTTTGCGTCCCAGTATGAGGCTTCTTTGAAAGCGAAGCGCTCACTTTGGGGCTGATGGGGAGTTGACAAGGTCCGGGGGCCGGTGAGTGAGGCAAACGGTGGATGTGTTGTGTTTTTCTGCTCTTTTTCTCTCATCAGCGTGGGAGAGCTGAGAGGAGCGTGATGAGTGCTGATTGACTGCGAGCGGAGCAGACGATGAGCGGCTCATCCGTCTTCGCTGACCTCCCGCAGGTTTCCTGCCTTTAATGTGCCCTGGTCATTTGTGTGGTGTGAGAGCTCAACCGACAGGAGAACTCATCCATAGCAGATTTACTCAAATCAATAACGTGCCTCCTGCCCTCTTTGAGCTACTTAATGCGGCCTACGTCGCACCTCCTGGGAAAGACACGCCGCAGCGCCAGGTTGTTCCATAACCCCCCTCTGTGCCAAGCTGTCTTCTCGAAGTGCTGATCATCCACCTCGTATTTGTCTGGCATAGATGATTGACGCTGGTGTCTTGCAGCACACAGTCTTCATTAGGGCTTCATCCACTTTCAAAATAGGCTTCTAAGCTTAATCAAGCATCTGGCACTTCAGTGGTTAAATATGGACTAGTTTCTGAGGTTGTTTAAATCAAAGGTAGCTTTAACATGTATTGTGTATTGCTTTGGATAAAACCATCATCTAAATGACAGATACTATTCAAAAGTATGGGATCTGTAAGAGTTTGAAATTGTTTTTGAAAAAAAAAGTCGCTATGCTCAATTATTTCATTAAAAATAAAGGAAAATTTCATATTTATTTATATGAAATAGTTGTTTTCTATTTTAACATGTTTTAAAATGTAATATATTATTGTGATGGCAGAGCTGAATTTTCAGCAGCCATTATTCCATGCTTATTCACATGATCCTTCAGGAATCAATCTAATACGCTGATTTGGTGCTCAAGAAACATTAAATATGATACTGTTGTTTTCAGGATTCTTTGATTAATAGAAATTTCGAAAGAACAGCTTTTATTTGAAATAGAAATATGTGACCCTGGACCACAAAACCAGTCATAAGGGTCCATTTTTTTTTAATTTAGAGATTTATACATTATCTGGAAATTTCATTTCCATTTATGTATGGTTTGTTATGATAGGACAATATTTGGCTAAGATACAACTATTTGAAAATCTGGAATCTGAAGGTGCAAAAAAATCTAAATATTGAGAAAATCGCCTTTAAAGTTGTCCAAATGAAGTTCTTAGCAATGCATATTTCTAATCAAAAATTAAGTTTTTATATATTTACTGTAGGAAATTTACAAAATATCTTCATGGAACATGATCTTTACTTAATATCCTTAAGATTGTTTACATAAAAGAAAAAATCGATCATTTTGACACAGACAATGTATTGTTGGCTATTGCTACAAATCGTCTCAGGTTACGTATGTAACCATGGTTCCCTGAAGGGAACGAGACGCTGCGTCGAAACGCATATGGGAACGCCTTCAGCGTGACCAGGCTCTGAATATGATGTGTAATCAGTCAAACAAGGGCGAGGCGTCACGGGCGGGGTGACGTCACGACCAGGAAGCATATAAGCACGTGCGGCGGAGCCGGCTTCAGCTTCAAATCATGAAGCAAGCGCTGGCAGGGATGCCGGAAGTGTGGCAATGCAACGCAGCGTCTCGTTCCCTTCAGGGAACCATGGTTACATACGTAACCTGAGACGTTCCCTTCCAGGAACTTCGAGCTGCGTCGAAACGCATATGGGAACGAGATACCAACGCCGCCAGACTGACAAGTCCCTGCCTGGTGTCAGGACGAAAGGACAGAGGAGCCGGGAGTGGCTCGGATATCGAGGTCATAGAACCTAACGAAAGTCAGGGGCGTGGACCACCCAGCTGCGTTGCAGATGTCCTGCATGGAACACCTGCCCAGAAGGTCTTGGAGGCCGCCACACCTCGGGTTGAGTGCGCTCTGACTCCCACCGGCGGGGGGAGCTCAGAGGCCTCGTATGCCAAAGCCATGGCACCCACAATCCACCTACTAAGAGGAGGGCTTCGTAGCAGGAAGACTCCTCTTAGGCGGACCATAGCACACGGGCAGCTGGTCCGACTTTCTCCACAGGGAGGACCTGTGGATGTATGCGTCTAGTGCTCGCACTGGACACATACGGTTGTGCTTCTCCTGGTCTGGCTCCCCGAAGGGAGGAGGACAGAAGGCCTGCAGTACGACTGGCTGTGGAACGACCGATGGGACCTTCGGAACATACCCCACGCGGGGGTAGAGGAATACTTTCGCCGAACCGGGCGCAAAGTGAATAGAGGCCGTAGTCAGGGCCTGAAGGTCACTCACCCTCCTCAGAGAGGTGATATCCAATAAGAAAACGGTCTTGATAGTGAGGAGTCTCTCAGTTATCTCCTGAATGGGCTCGAAAGGTGCATTGCACAGAGCCTCCAGAACCACAGCCAGATCCCACGTAGGGACGAGATCGTACCGGAGGCCTCAGCCTCAGCGCACCGCGGAGGAAACGTGTAACCAGGGGGTGTCTACCCACTGACTGGCCACCGGTAAGGGCGTGGTATGACGAAATAGCTGCCACGTAGACCTTAACAGTGTAATGGGTTACCCCTGTGGAGAAACGGGCCTGCAGGAACTCCAGTACTGCACCAACGGGGCAGTTGACTGGGTCGAGCTGGCGGTCCCCGCACCAAGAAGTGAAGAGCCTCCACTTCAAGGCGTACAGTTACCTCGTAGAGGGAGCTCTGGATTGGAGGATGGTCTCGACAACCTCGGTTGACAGACCGGAAGCTATGAGCTGTGCCCCCTCAGGGGTCACACCAACAGCTTCCATCACTCCGGGCGAGGGTGCACCTCGGTGCCCCCGGCCTGTGAGAGGAGGTCCCTCCTGACGGGCACTTCCCACGGAGTGCCGTCGAGGAGAGATATCAGGTCCGAGAACCATACTCGGCCCGGCCAGAACGGTGCTACTAACAGTAGACTGACCTCGTCCTGGCGCACTCTCGCCAGAACTCCAGGGAGCAGAGCGATCGGGGGGGAAGGCGTACAGACGGAGCCTCGGCCACGTCTGTACCATAGCGTCCAGTCCCAGAGGAGCTGGAGGGGTCAGCGAGAACCAGAGAGGACATTGTGCTGACTCTTGAGTCGCAAAGAGGTCCACCTGGGCCTGGCCGAAAATACCCCAAATCTGCTTCACCACCTCGGGGTGAAGCCTCCATTCCCCGGGCCTCAGCCCCTGCCTCGACAGGATGTCTGCTCCCACATTGAGATGCCCAGGTATGTGCATAGCTTTCAGAGATAAGAGCTTGCCCTGGGACCACACAAGGATCTGGTGTGCCAGCTTGTACAAGGGGCGCGACCGCAGACCTCCTTGGTGGTTGATGTAAGAGACCACTGCCGTGCTGTCGGTGCGCACCAGCACGTGGTGATCTCTCAGGTCTGGGAGGAAGTGCTTGAGTGCACGGAACACCGCTAACATCTCTAGCCGATTGATATGCCACAGACCGCGGGCAGGGTGGCCACTCATGACCGCACCCCAACCGGTGAGGGAAGCGTCCGTCGCTAGCGAGACGCGGCGACAAGGAGCTCCCAGCACCGGGCCCCGGGACAAGAACCAAGGATTCCTCCACATGTCTAAGGCACGGACACAACGGCGTGACACTTTGACAGCGCGGAGTGAGTTTCCCCTCAGGGAGACCCCCTCGGTCTTGAGCCACCACTGTAGGGGTCTCATGTACAGCAGGCCAGAAGGTATCACGCTGGACGCAGCTGCCATGAGCCCCAGTAGTCTCTGAAACTGCTTGACAGTGAGTGACTGGCCTTCTCGCACTCTCCTGACTGTAGTAAGGATCGACTCGATCCGAGCAGGGGACAATCGTGCCTGCATCGTGGTCGAATCCCACACCACGCCTAGATAAGTGATTCTCAGAACCGGAGAAAGCACACTTTTCTTGGCGTTCAGTCTCAACCCCAGTTCTTTCATGTGGGCGAGAACGACATCTCGATGCCGAACCGCCAACCGCTCTGATTGAGCGAGGATCAACCAATCGTCGATATAATTGAGTATGCGGATGCCCTGAAGCCGCAACGGGGCCAGTGCCGCATCCACACACTTGGTGAAAGTGCGGGGTGAAAGTGCTAGGCCGAAGGGAAAAACCCGATATTGGTATGCTTTGCCCCCAAAGGCGAACCTCAGGAACTTCCTGTGAGAAGGAAGGATGGAAACATGGAAATATGCGTCTTTGAGATCTATCGTGACAAACCAGTCCTCGGACCTGATTTGAGTCACGACCTGCTTGATAGTAGGCATCCTGAACTTCAGCTTTCTGACTGAGCGGTTCAGTAGACGCAGATCCAGTATGGGCCTCAGCCCTCCATCCTTCTTCAGAACATTGAAGTACCGGCTGTGGAAACCGGACTGGGTCTCGTGAGGAGGAACCAACTCGATGGCTTCCTTCCTCAGCAGAGTACCAACTTCCTGTTCCAAAACCAGAGCCTGCCCGGGGCGGACCGCAGTCATAACAACCCCGCAGAACGGCGGGGGTGGCCCGCCGAACTGAATACGATAGCCTCTCGCTACGGTCTGCAGGACCCAAGGAGACACATTCGGCAGCCGCTGCCAGGCTGTCAAATGCACTACTAAGGGAATCAGTCTCTCGAGACTGACCTCTGGTGCAGCCAGACCGCTGTCTCGAAGCGGCGCACCGGAAGGAGGCACGTGGCCTGGCTGCTGGGGCGAGTTTCTCGGCTCCGCGCTGCCGGGCGGACAAACCTGAGAAATATACTCGCTGGGACCGGCTGTGCCCTGGAACAGCGGCAGGGTCAGCAGACAAGTCCCTGGAGGGCACCGAGGGGAGACGGTCACCGTGTGCCGCGGTGTAAGCCGCTCCACCCCAGTAGGGGTCGTCCTCCGTAGTCCTGGGGCTCACCCGTCAGGACCTCTGAACGAACCAGACCCTGCAAGGCAGGACCCAAAGAGACACATTCGGCAGCTCGCTGCCCAATGATCTTCTAAGGGAATCAGTCTCTCGAGACTGACCTCTGGGTTTAGAGAAGCGGCCAGACCGCTGTCTCGATGCGGCGCACCGGAATGAGACGCGTAATCTGGCGGCTGAGGCGAGTTTCTCGGCTCCGCGCTGCCGGGCGGACAAACCTGAGAAATATACTCGCTGGGACCGGCTGTGCCCTGGAACAGCGGCAGGGTCAGCAGACAAGTCCCTGGAGGGCACCGAGGTGAAGTGGTCACCGAGTGCCGCGGTGCAAGCCACTCCACCCCAGTAGGGGTTGCCCTCCGCGGTCCTGGGGCTCGCCCGTCAGGACCTTTTGTGCGAGGAGCTGGTATGCAGAGGAGGCTGCGCCCGCCCAGCAGCCACCTGAGTTTAGAGAGCGCGCATACCCTCTGCCCACCAAAGATGTTGTAAGCAGAGCAGGAGCCTTCAAAGGCGATGCCGTAGAGGGAGACAGATAGCTCGCAAGCGTCTGTTCAACCCGCGGCATCGCCGCATACCCGCGCTCATTCAGTTCCCGCGGGAACGAATGGCCGGGACGAAAAGATTTAACCCGCGATCTCGACACCTCGGTGAGGAGATCGGGGAAAACGGAAGGCTCCTGTGTAGAAGTAGCTCTCTGGGGCGAGAGAGGCGGCGAAACCTCGTCAACGCTCGTCACATCAACCTCCTCGGAGGACGCAGCGTCAAGCCCTCGTCTCGGGGGAAGAGACCGCTTCCGAACCGAGAGACGGGGCGCCAGATCAGGCGCGGGAGGAGATAGGGACATGCCCGTCTGACTCTCGCCAGCCAGATCAGCCTTTTTCTCTCTTTTTTTTCTCTCTGCAAGCCCCGCGAGCGCAGCCGCCGCTCTGCCTTTTTTTCTCTCTGATTTAAAGGCAGAAGCGGGACCGGCTTTATTCATTTTATGCTTGTGCAAACACTGCAGCTTACAAAACTCATAGTTATATCATATTGGGGTGGCAGAGGCGGCGAAACCTCGTGAACGCTCAGAGGAAGAGAGACGAAGCATTGAGCCCTCGTCTCGGGGGAAGAGACAGCTTCCACACCGAGAGACGGGGCGCCAGATCTGGCGGATACGGGAGGAGATAAGGACATGCCAGTCTCACACTCGCCAGCCAGATCAGCCTGCGAGCCCCACGAGTGCACCGCCGCTCTGCCTCGGCAGCAGCGGGACCGGCACCACGTGGGGAGCTTGCGAAGGCTCCCTTCTCGAAGAGAGCCCTCCGGGTGCGGAGACCGATTCTGCGTGCTCCGCACCCAGGCAGACCACGCAAAAATCGTGTGTGTCCTCGCTCGTGATATAGCGAGGGCAAGGATGCACACACGACTCAAAACGTGGTCTGAAAGCTTCACCCCTGAGCTTGCCCTTGGCTTTGGCATGATACTGAATGCTTTCCACTTAAAACTAGGACAAACAACAGTAAATAAGACTGACACACACAGAGCGCTTCGCTGAATGACAAAAAGCTGAAGCCGGCTCCGCCGCACGTGCTTATATGCTTCCTGGTCGTGACGTCACCCCGCCCGTGACGCCTCGCCCTTGTTTGACTGATTACACATCATATTCAGAGCCTGGTCATGCTGAAGGCGTTCCCATATGCGTTTCGACGCAGCTCGAAGTTCCTGGAAGGGAACTACCCGTGCTACTTATGACTTGTTTTGTGGTCCAGGGTCACATATTTTGTAACATTTTAAATGTCTAATAACTGTCACTTTTGATAAATTTATTGCATCCTTGCTGAATAAAAGAATTAATTTCTATTAAAAAAAATGTCTTATTGACCTCAAACATTTGAACAGTTGTGATGATGAAGAAATATCCTCTAAGTTAGCATGAGTAAATAGTTAGCACTGATATTTAAAATATATGGTGAGGGAAACCTCAAGTGCTCTTAGAGTCAAATAAAATATCTCCAGATGCATGCAGTAAAATTTTTGCAAGGGGTAAACAAATGTAAAAGAAAAAAAAATCCTAAATTGATGTCTATGGCGGTTATGGCCCTGTTTATGCTAGGTAATACCGTGTAAACACAAGAATGACTGTGTCAGTTTTTATAGCATCCCTGGGCCACTTTAGGTGCGTTTGCAAGATTAGCTCCTTGCAGTTTCACCCTTTTTATTGGTAGCGTTTGCTTTCAGCATGGTATTAGCTCGTTGATAATTTAAAAAGAATATATGAGGGGATGTAAATAATCTATGCTTTAGCTAATCCCCACTCACAGTGGGATTCACTTGCATTGTCAAAACACTGTACAAACTTGCATATGTCAGCATATGTTCTGTAATAAAATCCTATGACTTCACAAATCTTGTGTCTTGGCAATTCCAGGATTACAGGTCACTGTTTGGAATGTAATACATCCGAGTCGTACTGATAAGCAAGAGTTTTTATCCTCAGCTCTGACTGGAGTGTGGCATCATTTTAGTTGGCTGGTATAAAAAAAGTGTTCTTTCTTCTTCTCTGTGTTTCAGGTTGTGAAAGTGGCCACTGGGGGCCCCACTGCAGCAACCGCTGTCAGTGCAAGAATGGGGCCCTGTGTAACCCCATCACAGGAGCCTGTGTTTGCACAGACGGCTACCAAGGATGGCGCTGTGAGGATCAATGTGAGCCTGGCTACTATGGCAAGGGCTGCCAGCTGCAGTGCCAATGCCTCAATGGTGCCACCTGCCACCACGAGACGGGGGAATGCATATGTGCACCAGGCTACATGGGTCCTATGTGAGTACCAGGGATAAAACCGGTTTGCAATATAGGGAAATGGAAGTGGTGTGTGGCCAAGTATGGTGACCCATACTCGGAATTTGTGCTCTGCATTTAACCCATCCAAGTGTACACACAGTAGTAAACATACACCCGGTGCCTTGCTCAAGGGTCTCACCTCAGTCATAGTATTGAGGGTGGAGAGAGTGTTGGTTATTCAATCCCCCACCTACAATCCCTGCCGGACCTGAGACTCGAACCCACGACCTTCGGGTTACAACTCCAACTCTCTATCCATTAGGCCCTATATAGAGATATGAAGGTTAATATGTCTTTCCTGAAATATGTTCTTTATATAGAGGTGACAAGGGCAAGTTGTTACACTGGTGAAAAGGGTAGGTTTATTTTTGAAAGACAATTTCTGTATAGGCACACACCTCTTGACTACAAAAAAGCTATTCAACCTTTCCACCATCTTTACCAAGGAGCCACATTCAGCTTTTGTGTTGTCACAATGAGAACCTACCGTTAAATAGTCAGTTTTTCAGCTACATTAAAAGCTTCTTAATGCAGCAAATTGGCATGTTAGAATGATTTCTGAAAGATCATGTGACATGCACTGAAGACTGGAGTAATGATGTTGAAAATTCTGCTTTGCGGTCACAGAAAGAAATTACATTTTAAAATAGAAAAGTTATTTTTAAATTGCCATAAAATATCACAATATTACAGTTTTTACTGTATTTTTGATCAAATAAATACAGCTTTTTTGAGCATATTAAGAAACTTCTTTCAAAAACATGAAATCTTAGCCACCCAAACTTTGAACAGAAGTGTATCTCTTTTTTTATGGGGGAGAAAAATTTAATATGCTTAAAATATCAATAGTTTCAGGCCTGGAGATTTTTAATCTTAAACCTTCTAGGTATTTCCCCATGTGACAACTAGCCCCAGTCTCCCATACTAATCTACATACTATATACTTACTCTTTGTCTCTATTCATTGTTAGCATAGTGAAAACACTGTGAAGTTCTTGTGAGGTTACTTAAAAAAAATATTAGATTTTTTTTTTGAAGCATTTGTTCTAAAGTCTTTGAACGTTCTTGTGTTTTATGTTGCAATCCTTTGCAATGACTGCCTGAGTTTCAAGTGTTTGCTCTTGTGGTTCGGCAGCTGTGGAGAGCGATGTCCCTCTGGAAGTCATGGGCCACAGTGCGAGCAGCGCTGCCCCTGTCAGAACGGAGGAACCTGCCATCACATCACTGGAGAATGCTCCTGCCCTGCTGGATGGACGGTAAGAAGCTGCACATAGGGAGACCGAAAGGGTGGAGAAGTGGGGGACAAAGGGAAAGTGACTGAGAGAATAAAAGACAGAAAAGAAACAGAGAGGAATAAAGATGAGGAGACAGATGATAAAGAATGAGGGGCAGAAAGTGAAGGAGAGTAAAAGGGCAAGATACTGAAGTGCCGGAAGAGGTGAGTCATGCTTAAAAGGAAGTAAGGAAGGAAAAGAGAGAGTAATTAGAAGGAGAAAGGGAGGGTTAAGTGAATAGAGGGAAGGTGAAAGAGTTTAAGAGGTAAATGAAGGAAGGGTGGAGGGGAATCTGAATGGAGATACATGCACAAACCTAAGTGAGGAAGAAATGACACTGATCTGAGTCTCGCAGAGCAGCTGAAGTTATTATTTGGAAGCAAATTGTGTGAATTTTGCTGAGCCTCATTATTGCTCCTTTTGCATCATCTCAAACTCGTAAAGAGGACATATCAAAAACACAAGTTTCCTTTCTCTTCTGAAAATAATTTAATGTGATACAGTAGGTAGACCTACTCTAATATTCACAAAGCAACGCTCCATCTTCAGTTCAACGTTTATTAAAACTGAACTGTAAATATGGGTCATTTAGTATTGACCTTATAATTGTGAGTACTGCACACTATTATACGAGCTGTTTACATATAAACGCCTATTCAGTGATTAAGGAACTTTGCTTAAAGGTCTTGAAGATAGCAAAGACTGGATTAGATAGTGATCATTAGGTGTGTAACGGTTCTCTCGTTTTCTTGATGCATCGATCACAAACCCTTATGATACATATGCATCGATCTTGAAACATGGACTTTTGAATCGTGAATCATTGATTTAGGCCAACAATTGATTTAAAATGCTAACAATCAAATGAATCGTGATATATAGCGATTCTATAGCGTTTCAATGCTTTAATAAAGGCTACACATTAAATTACTACAAGCACGAATTAATGGAGACCTTGAACAGCGTTGTTCGTGCCCTAAATCTCTCCTTCACACGTTCCACTGCCTGTCACAGGATTGCGCTCGCGCTCCGTTTATAGCCTTTACTGACACATTTTTTAACCAGTCAGTGTGTGAACTCTCCTTACTACTCATAGCCAGTACTGCTAGAGTAAAGTAGTTTTACTTTTCTGTAGATTTTCAGTGACTCTCTGTCATACAGTTGACATTGCCTGAGCAGTTTAAGGCTGCACATTTATTGCTGGACGGAGCCAAAACAATGTAAACAACTTTCTACATGGTGCCTGTTTGACATCGGTGTGATGATTGCATGTCATGTGACTGATGACATCACAGCGATTTATTTTTTTATAAGTATTTTTATTAGTTTTATATTGCACAATAAGCACCAAACAAAACAACAACAATAAAAGAACAAAATACATTAAAAAATAATAAAATAAAAAATCAGCAATCAGGGCTACAAGCAGTTTCATTGGAAAAACGACGAGGCACTCAATAGGGGGCAGACAAGATACTAAGCACTACATTGCTGGTGAGAGTCAGCATTGCATTGGTCCAAATGATCTAGAAATGGTTGCCATATACTGTAAAACTTATTAAGATTACCAATGATACCATACCGGACTCTTTCCATGTGCAATATTCCAGTAACCAGGTCTTAAACTGAGGAACAGTGTCGGATTTCCACAGCCTCAGAATGACACTCATAGCAATAATCATTCTGTAAATTATGGTACTTTGTACAGACACATTATGATCTAACAGAGAAATAGAATACCCAAATAATGTGATTTCTGGATCAGGTGTAAAAACACAACCAAACATATCAGAGAACCATTTAAATATGTCACACCAGAAATTGTATCGTTTTGGACATGTCCAAAAGAGATGGGTCAGAGAGCCTTCTGCAGATTTATACCTGTCACAAATAGGAGAGATAGTAGGAAAAATTCTGTGCAATTTAGATTTTGAATAGTGCAGTCTATGCATCACCTTAAACTGAATTAACTGATGCCTAGAACTAATAGAGCAAGATCGAATCCTACTGAGACTCTCCTCCCATACATCAGCCTCAATCTGTATGCCCAATTCCTCTTCCCAAGCATTTTTCAAAAAATGACAAAACAAAAAATTTCAAACTTCTTGAAAAAATACATTTACAAAATCTGAAACCAAATGTTTGGAATCAGGTGAGCCCAACAGTAGCCTATAAATCCTTCTTTCCTCTGGCAGAGATTCAAAATTGGGTATCGCATGACGTATATAATTTCTAATCTGCAAATGTCGAAAGAAGTGAGTTGTGGGGAGAGAAAACTTCTGTTTTAAGTATGAAAATGAGGCAAAATGTTTGTTAATATATAAATCCTCTAGGGTGACTATACCACTCAGCCTCCAGATATTGAATGTCTTATCAGAGATAGAAGGGAGAAATGCATAATTACGATATACGATATACTTTGCAGCCCTTCTTAATTTGATACAGCGAATTTTAATGTGCGGAAGTGAGAATAAGAGTTAAAAGGTTAGTTCACCCAAAAATTAAAATTATGTAATTAATTACTCACCCTCATGTTGTTCCAAACCCGAAAGACCTTTGTTCATTTTTAGATTACAAATTAAGATATTTTTGATGAAATCGGAGCGATATCTGACCCTCCATAGACAGCAACGCAACTGAAATGTTCCCAGGTCCAGAAACGTAGTAAATACATCTGTAAAACAGTCCATGTGACATCAGTTGCTCAACTTCAGTTTTGCAATGTTACGAGAATACTTTTTTTTGAGAATAGAAAGTCCATACCACAGCTACAATGATAACGACGCAGAGGAACAATTCCAAAGTTGGAATCACTTTAAGAAGATTTTTTCCATTGACAGAAGCTACCCTGCTTTAAAAAGTTGGAAGTTAGTAGCCATTAAAATGTATTATAAAGTATAGTTATTTATTATTATTTATTGTAAAAAAAAATTATCTCCCAATATTTTGCAGGCATTTTTGATTGCAATTTTATTGTAAGGTGGCCTGGACTTGGGGGACCGCTGGGGGTGGGGGGTGGGTTGTTCAGAGAGTCAGTTTTTTCTGTATATTTTGAAGAATAATTGTATACAATTGTGTATGACGCTTTCTATGCAAAAACAATGAAAAATGTATCCCAAAAAATAAAGTATAGTTATCGCTATACAGTATTTATCTTTCGTGGTGTGAACAGACCTTTAAAGTGTTTCTCCTTTTGAAAGAAAGTAAGTCATATGGGTTTAAAATGGGGAGTAAATGATGACAGAATTTTATTTGAGTGAATTGTTCCTATAAATCAGTGCAGCTTTAGTGGTTGTGAATGACTTTCATTTGATTCTCAAATTTTCTCTGCCTTCTTTCTGGACAGGGGTCTGTGTGTGCCCAGCCATGCCCATTCGGCAAATACGGGATCAACTGCAGCAAGGAATGCTCGTGCCGCAATAGAGGACTGTGTGACCACATTACAGGACAGTGCCAATGTATGGCAGGATACAGTGGCCACAGGTAAAATAAATTCCCAACCAGGTCAAATAAATACCCAGTTCCAATCTTATTTCTGTTATTATTCCTCTGTCTTTAAAAAAAACGCACACAAAAGCAGTTTGTTAACAAGCCTGCAAAATTTTTTTGCTGAATAACTGATTAATTGTTTTTTTACTGCTCTGTGTTTACATTCCCTGTGTCCACTGATCCCACTCCGAGATCCGCACTGGTCTGTTAAGTTTCTGCCCATTAATTACCAGTAATGCAGTTTTATTAGGATTCGACTGAAATTGCTCAGTGCCTTTATTTCCCTGTGTCTTCTGCAGCAGCTTAGGGTTTATTAGCGCAGTAAAGTGATTGTCTGCAGAATGAAAACACTTTCAGGACAAGCACTTCTTATCCTCTAATATTTAACAAAATTGCCCTCATTCATTAGGTCTGTGACAGGTGAATTAGCCCAGCAGGAATAATCTCAGATTGCGTTAGTACCCCCTCCTCCCTTCCCGTAAGTCCTTCTCACACCCGTCTCTCCTGATACAAACGGCGCTGGTGTAATTTCAACATGAAACATACCTAGTCCGTTTTATAATTTAATTGAGCTATTTATCTGTCTCCTAATGGCTTCTTTGGACACTCAAGATTGATGTTCTGCCAGGACTGTATATTGAAGATCTTGTGGAAGTCGTTGTTCCTTACGTCACTTTGCTATTCAACAGAGAGAATGAGCCGAGGTCTAATTGTATTCACAGTAATTAATGACTGCAGTCTTAGTTTGCTGTCACCCCCAAGGCGAAGCCAAGGGGCTGATGAACCTGAGGTACCAAAGAAGATGCCCAGAGCATTGACCCTTGACCCTTAGATTAGAATGACTCTGTAGTCTACTAATTCTGCTTGTATTATTCTGACGGGCTCCTTTTTCTTACAGAGCCATTGTAAGAAAAACATTGCTTTGGGGTTTTCTTCCCTCACTGTTCCCAGGTGCCAGGAAGAGTGTCCGGTCGGCACATACGGACCCCAGTGTGCCCTTCACTGTGACTGTCAGAATGGGGCCAAGTGTTACCACATCAACGGAGCATGTTTGTGTGATACAGGATTCAAAGGGCCTCACTGCCAGGACAGGTTCTGTCCACCAGGCCTCTACGGTCTCATCTGTGACAAATATTGCCCCTGTAATGCCACCAACACACTCAGGTGAGACATGCTACCACATGTCAGTAGACCACACTAGAATGATAACCTTGGAATTGACAAGAATCAATGGACTAGGAATGCATATCAGAATCATAATGGTTATCAGCTGATATTACAGTTTTTTATTATTTATTGATATCGGCAAATATTGAATATTTAATTTTGCATGCTCATATGCCTTGTTTTTACAGTTAGATTACCTTTGTTATCATTTAATTCTCACTTAAAATGAATTATCTAATTTAAATACAATTAAATGGAATCTTTAGCAAATGTAAATTTTTCATGTTGTATTGTAAAATATTGTGATGCCTAAATTAATAACATTGTACCATTGAATTTTTTTTTAGTTTTTAGTGCTGTATTTATTTATTGTTAATTTTGACAAAATAGTGCAGAATTTTAATATTGTTCATAACATGAAATTTCAGTAAGAATTTTGCAGTAATTTAAATACTGTAATATAAGTGCATCCTTACAATGCACTTCATTTCCCTGCAAAGAAAAGAATTCTGAATTTTAAATTGTAAATTGCAATTCTAAATTGTC
Organism: Barbus barbus; assembly: GCF_936440315.1. Taxonomy (NCBI): domain Eukaryota; kingdom Metazoa; phylum Chordata; class Actinopteri; order Cypriniformes; family Cyprinidae; genus Barbus; species Barbus barbus. Next base: position 20,403,419 of record NC_136750.1, read on the forward strand.
TAAAACTTGTAAACTAGTATATTTCTAGATGCATTGTATCTAGGACTGTCAATTGAGTAAAAAAATATTTGAATAAGTTACAATATATGTTTATTAATCAAATTAATCTCATATATATATATACAGTGGTGTGAAAAAGTGTTGGCCCCCTACCAGATTTTTTATTTTATTGCATGTTTGTCACACTTTAATGTTTCAGATCATCAAACAAATTTAAATATTAATCAAAGATAACACAAGTAAGCAATATGCAGTTTTTAAATGAAGGGTTTTTTTTATGAAGGGAAAACAAAATCCAAACCCACATGGCCCTGTGTGAAAAAGTGTTGCCCCCCCCCTCAGTTCAGTTTCTCTAGCCACACCCAGGCCTGATTACTACCACCTGTTCGCAATCAAGAAATCACTTAAATAGGACCTGCCTGACAAAGTGAAGTAGACAAAACACAAGACAGGCTTGTGTGAGTGGTGTCAAGAAGAGGAGTCAGTGGAGCACGTAGTTATACGATGTAGGAGGTATGAGGAACAGAGAATGATAATGAGGAGTAATGTGAGGGAATTAGGGGTGCAGGAATTAACATTAAAAGGATTGTTGAGCATAGATGACAGAGCACAGGTTAGAATATTGTTAAATCTCTTAAAGGAAACAGGTTTGTTTAATAGGTTATGAAGATAAACAGGGAAATGGGAAAGTATGAAATGATTGTAAAGAATGATTGTGTCTAAGTGTTATAAGGGTTTTTTTTTGTTTTTTTTTTATGAGGAAATTAGATTGTAAGCCTATTGTCTGATTCACACTCCGGAGCAGAAGGTGGCGGTAATGCACCAAAAGCAGGTTGCCAACCACCGTTAAAAATAAAAAAGAAGAAGAAGTGAAGTAGACCAAAAGATCCTCAAACGCTACACATCATGTTGAGATCCAAAGAAATTCAGGAACAAATGAGAAAGTAATTAATTGAGTTCTATCAGTCTGGAAAAGGTTATAAAGCCATTTCTAAAGCTTTGGGACTCCAGCGAACCACAGTGAGAGCCGTTATCCACAAATGGCGAAAACATGGAACACTGGTGAATCTTCCCAGGAGTGGCCGGCCGACCAAAATTACCCCAAGAGTGCAGCGACGACTCATCCAAGAGGTCACAAAAGACCCCTCAACAACATCTAAAGAACTGCGGGCCTCACTTGCCTCAGTTAAGGTCAGTGTTCATGACTCCACCATAAGAAAGAGACTGGGCAAAAATGGCCTGCATGGCAGAGTTCCAAGATGAAAACCGCTGCTGAGCAAAAAGAACATAAAGGCTCGTCTCAGTTTTGCCAGAAAAAGAACATCATACCAACAGTAAAATATGGTGGTGGTAGTGTGATGGTCTGGGGCTGTTTTGCTGCTTCAGGACCTGGAAGACTTGCTGTGATAAATGGAACCATGAATTCAGCTGTCTACCAAAAAATCCTGAAGGACAATGTCCGGCCATCTGTCCGTGACCTCAAGCTGAAGCTAACTTGGGTTCTGCAGCAGGACAATGATCCAAAACACACCAGCAAATCCACCTCTGAATGGCTGAAGAAAAACAAAATTAAGACTTTGGAGTGGCCTAGTCAAAGTCCTGACCTGAATCCTATTGAGATGCTGTGGCATGACCTTAAAAAGGCGGTTCATGCTCTAAAACCCTCCAACGTGGCTGAATTACAACAATTCGGCCAAGATGAGTGGGCCAAAATTTCTCTACAGCGCTGTAACAGACTCATTGCAAGTTATCGCAAACGTTTGATTGCAGTTGTTGCTGCTAAGGGTGGCCCAACCAGTTATTAGGTTTAGGGGGCAAGCACTTTTTCACACAGAGCCATGTGGGTTTGCATTTTGTTTTCCCTTCATAATAAAAAAAACTTCATTCAAAAACTGCATGTTGTGTTTACTTGTGTTATCTTTGAGTAATATCTAAATTTGTTTGATGATCTGAAACATTAGTGTGACAAACATGCAAAAAAAAAAAAAAAAATCAGGAAGGGGGCCAACACTTTTTCACACCACTGTATATATATATATATTTCCCAAGCAATCCACTGACAAATAAATCAAGAAATAGACCGTACAAAAATTCTCTTTCCAAATCAAATTACTGTTTGTTTTGTTTTGTTTCTATATCATTTGACATTTTCTGTGCATTTTTGCATTCCTTTTCTGCCATTTTTAAAAAGAAGACATGATTAAATTCATCATGCTTATATCATTAATTATACTAAATTACAGCCCTAATTAGATCATAATTTCCTCACACTTTCAAGATTGCAAATCAGCTAGGTTATTTCATACAAACATTACATCTTTGTAGAGTTCCCTATGGTTAAGTTGAACCTTCAGTCATATAATCATCACTTTTCTAGCCAACTTTTCTCGAGTTTACCTCTGGAGCCATGGGTGAGTAAAGACCTCCATTTGAGTCCATTTAACTTCATTTGACTTGCAAGTAAAAATTCAAACACCTTTCAACAGTAGCATAGCACTTGCTCTTTATCGCGACCTGTGCTTCATTCATTATTTCTTAGCCGCGTTCCTGGCTAATGCAATGTTAATGCGTGGTATGGGTAGATTAGGCCCTGAGACACTGGGGCTCATTACTACATGAAGGAGAGAAAGGACACCCCATTTATCTGAGTGGAGCTCACAGACACCAGGATGGATGAACTCAAATGGTTTTAGTCCTCAGATTTGGCTCCCTTGTTCTGGAAACCAAAGTGTTTCTGTTTAGATGCCATATACACAACGTATCTTTAGGCATATTTGTACCTAAATGTCGATCTGTCTTTCTCTTTTTCAGCTGCCACCCCCTGACAGGTGAATGCTCGTGTACAGCAGGATGGACGGGTCTATACTGCAATGAGACCTGTCCCCCGGGTTACTATGGAGAAGGATGTAGTGTGCCGTGCCAGTGTGCTAATGGAGCAGACTGCCACAGTCTCACTGGGGCCTGTATCTGTGCCCCAGGCTACACAGTGAGTCCATGTTTATCATTTATCATTGTCTACATTCATTAAATACTAGTAAATCTTGCCATTCTGAAATATTATCACATGAAATTGACTGCTGAGCATTGATGATTATAGTTGCTAATGTTCTGCACTAAAGGATGGTCTTTTTTCATATGCCCTCCTGATATATAGGCCCCTATACACCTGCCATTAACATCACTCAAACCTCTCATTTGTAGCGTAAACACCGATACATCCTAGACAACAGTTATAGACCACCTACAATAGCTGGCTTTACAATAGCTGTCAGATCTGAATGTTTTGGTACCAATACATTTTTGCGATTTTATTCATTCAAATCAAATTAATTTTTTTTTTTATTAATTTCATTTTTGTTTTTGTTTTTTATTAATTAATTAAATAACAATTAATTAATTAAATTAATTAGTCACATATATAAGTAGCTGCTCAGAACAGGGGTTTGTGGTTAAGTTTAAATTAAAATTTATTATAATTTTATAACCCCGGAGCCCCAGTCTCTCAGGTGTATTATAACTTTATATTTATATTATTTATTTTATTTACTCTTATTTATTATTCTATTTTATTTTATAATTTTTTTCTTTTATTTTTTTGTGGCAGACTAGTAAATCATAAAATAGACTTTATAATAAGTGACTTTACAAAAAGTAAAATTACTTATTTGTCAAATGATGAATTTTTGAATTTGTTCTATGCTATTTTTAGATAATTGGACTATGCATACACTGCAAAAGTACAGTTCCAGTTTTAAGTACATGATTAAATTCATTGTGTTTATACAATTGATTTTACAGCCCTAATTATATCATAATTTCCTGATTAATTAAATAAATTCATAGAATTATTTAATCATATATATGAGATATATGATTAATTAATCTCAGAAAAGCCCTCAGATAAAAATCCTTCTGTCCCCAGATGAGAATCCTGATCAAAACCTCCAATTGGTGGTATAATATATATATATATATATATATATATATATATATAATAATGTATGTATGTATATATGTATATGTATGTATAAACACACACACACAGTGTTGGGGAAAGTTACTTTTTTAAAAGTGATGTATTACAATAATGAGTTATTCCCTAAAAAGTAACTAATTGCATTACTTAGTAAAGTGATGCGTTATGTTACTTTTGCGTTACTTTTTCTCATCTGAGGTGGGCTTGCTTGTATGTTTTCAATATATAAAAGTAATATGTTTGGCATATTTACAAGCCCTTTCACTCCAAAATTGAAATGAATAAGCCATAGGCTGAAGGAAATGTAAATTCAGTTATTTACATATTTAATTATTGCAGGTTTGCATAATATTCTGAGTTTGCATTTTAGTTTTTATTCATTTTGAGGAATAATAAATCTATTTTTGTGCAAGTAAGATGAGTAAATGCATGTTCATATTTAGTTTAGAACTACAGTAACCATCGTATTTACACATTGCACACAAAACCTCTACACTTACTGCAGATTTTTCTCAACATGGGAACAGGAGAGCTGTTAGTCAATAAATGGGAAAACAAAGTAACAGGTATTACTTATTAGAATAAGTAACTCAGATATTTTACTGTAAATTAAAAACCAATGCATTACTTTACTAGTTACCTGAAAAAATGTATCTGATTATGTAACTCAAGTTACTTATAATGTATTAACCCCAGCAATATATATATATAAATAAATAATGACAGACACAATGGGTGTGGCGTCAGGCCTCGGAGAGGCTCGTATTAAACAGAAATAATAAAATAAAGTGTCCAAAGGGGATAAAGTGTCCAAAATAAACAGGGGATCTGGTGTCCTTGTCGTGCTGCGGGGGTTTGTGAAGGAGGGGCAGTGTTCTGGCCACACGCGCTTTCCTCTGAGGCCCGGGGCGCGAGGGGCGGTGGCTTCTCCAGCGGCTTCGTCTACCTCTTGGCCCACGGCGCTTGACGGGAGTGGTTGGTCCGGCATCCTGGCCCGATGCCCGTATCACGGGTGCGGTTTCGTCCGAACCGCGGGTCTGGCGGCTCACGTCTCTGGCGGCACGGAAGTCCCACCATGCTCCCTTCCTGGACCCACTACGGGGAAGTGCGGGGGGAAGAGACCAGTCTCTCGAGGAGAGGCGCGCTCTGCAATTAAACAGCGGGGGTGATGAGACTCCATTTGGTTCAGGTGCACCTCATCACACGCCGCCAGCCCTGGCTGTTTCAGCGCCCCTCCTCTCTCACACACCCACTCCCGTCGGGAGCATAGTGAAGGGTGGCAAATAAGGGACGGGGTGGTGATGATAATAAGGGGAAGGCAGCCAACTCGTCATAATATATATATTTATTTTATTTTTTTTACTACACTTTTAACACCATGCAGTAAGTGACACAGGTGCAAACAGCAATATGTCTTGGCTCACCACTTGTGATCGGATGACCGAAAATGGAAGATACCAAGTCTAAACGGGGCCATAGATATGACATATGAAGGTGGCAAAACTCATAATTACATAAGAAAGGTTTATGATTGTGGATTTTAAGTGAAAACTGGAAGCATCTTTCAGAGAACATTTCTAGTCAGCACTTCCCTTGATCTTTCTTTGAAAAGTTTTTGTGTCCTTATACTTAAAGCAGAAGTGTCAGCGAATACAGTTTATTGCTTTGAAAATGATCTCACACACACACACACACACGCAGACATAAACACATCACCTCCTGCAGGGAGGCTGGGAACAAGGTGAGAGTCTCAGCAATTGCTACTTTCGCAATGCTTGTGTCTTATTACACAGCAGGTTTAGACTTAACACAAAGACCTTGCCAAACACAGAAAGAAGCACAAGATACAAGGACTCCAAAATAGATTGTGATATCTAGGCAAGACTCTATATGTAATGAACTTGTCAGACACAGCAGGTTAGTGAAAGAACAAAGGTGTTTAATAGTGAATCTGGAATCGGAAGAACTGAGGGGTTGGTATTCTTGAGATGAGTAGAAGTCAATGGAGTTACAGGAGACCCGTGAGCCGGGATAAACTCAGTCACTGTGTCTTTGACAGGGATGATGACAGCGGGAACCTCCAGCGTGCAGGGGAGTGCTCTGTGTGCCGTGATACGTGTCCAGAGAGTGGTAACCACAACAGTGTCCGTCGTCGAGCGTCTGGATCTGCGGATGGGGAAGATGAAGAGGAGCAGAACAAGAGGTAAGTTTCAACAGGTAAGTATCGTCAGGTAGTATACTCAGCTATGAGTCTTGAGAGCGTCGGTCCTTGTATGTTACAACAAGATCGGACACTGTTGTGATTGAGGAGAGTGCTTTTAAGTGTGTGGTGATTGTTCGCTGATGAGGTGCAGGTGCGGGTGATTAGAACTCTGGTGACGTGGATCGTGGCAATTGGTTGAGAGGAAAGCCTGGTCGTTCTCTGACAGTACCCCCCTCTCCACGGCCCGCTCCTGAGGGCCGACCCCGGCGTCGTGGTGGTCTACCTCGTCCTCGAGGAGCAGGGCGATCAGGATGGTTGGAATGAAATTCACTTAATAGATCCGGGTCAAGTATATCATCCCTGGGAACCCAAGCGCGTTCCTCTGGGCCGTACCCCTCCCAGTCGACTAGATATTCGAGTTGACCACCCCGACGCCGGGAATCCAAAATCTCCTGGACTTTATAGATAGCACCGTCGTCAATGATGAGAGGGAGAGGGGGTTCCTCGACCGGACCAGGCTCTGGGGAGACAGAAGGAAAATACGGCTTGAGGAGTGAGACGTGGAATGTGGGGTGGATCTTGTAGTGTGCAGGTAGTTGTAGTTTGAAGGTTACCGGATTGACCTGTTCCAGAATGGTAAAGGGGCCAACAAATCTGGGACTAAGCTTGCGGCAAGGCAGGCGCAGCCTGACGTCCCGTGTGGAGAGCCAAACCTTTTGTCCTGGATGATAATCAGGTGGGGTCGAGCGACGAGCATCGGCGGAGATCTTTTGCCTGCGCACTGCCTGCTGAAGATGGTGATGAGCCGAGTCCCAGACTCCCTCGCTCTCCCGGAACCAGTGATCTACCGAGGGTACGTCAGATGGTTCTCCTGACCATGGGAATAGGGGAGGCTGGTAACCGAGTACGCACTGGAAGGGAGTGAGACCAGTGGCGCCTTGCCGAAGGGAGTTTTGAGCGTACTCGGCCCAGCCTAGGAACTGGCTCCAGGAGTTCTGGCGGCCGTGACAGAAGGTTCTCAGGAATCTCCCTATTTCCTGGATTTTGCGTTCAGTCTGCCCGTTGGATTGAGGATGGTATCCAGAGGTCAAACTGACGGTCACACCTAGGAGAGAGAAGAATGCTTTCCATACCCGTGATATGAACTGTGGTCCTCTGTCGGAGACGATGTCCTCCGGGATTCCAAAGTAGCGGAAGACGTGGTTGAAGAGTAACTCGGCAGTTTGTATAGCGGTGGGTAGTCCAGGGAGAGGAAGGAGTCTACAGAATTTGGAGAAGCGATCAATGATGACGAAAATGCAGGTATTCTTATCTGAGAGTGGTAAATCAGTAATGAAGTCTACTCCTAGGTGTGACCATGGACGATTGGGAATGGGTAGTGGTACCAGTTTGCCAGCAGGGAGATGACGTGAGCTCTTGGATATCGCGCAGTCGGGACAGCCCTGAACGAACCTCCTCACATCCCTTGCCATGTTTGGCCACCAGAAGCGATCGCTTAGCAGCGAGAGAGTAGCGTTGGCCCCTGGGTGGCCTGTACCAATGGATGTATGCGAGGAGTGGATGAGAGGCGTGCGTTGAGTCTGGGGTACATACTGGCGATTCGGGGGACAGCCCGGCGGATTGGCCGGAGGAGGATCGGAGACAACTGGAGGAGAGGTCCATACAATGGGGCTGGTAATAATGTTGGTAGGGAGGATCCCCTCGGGCTCATCGGAGACCTCTTCTTGAGAGTGAACCCGGGACAGGGCATCAGCCTTGATGTTACGAGGACCTGGACGGTATGAAATTTTGAAATCAAATCTAGTGAAGAACAGCGCCCACCGCGCTTGACGAGGATTGAGCCTCTTGGCGTCTCGTAAGTACTCTAGATTTTTGTGATCTGTTAAGACTAGGAAGGGGTGGTTGGCTCCCTCCAACCAGTGTCTCCATTCTTCTAACGCTAGCTTGATAGCTAGCAACTCACGGTTTCCGATGTCGTAGTTCCTCTCCGCCGGGCTGAGTTTTTTAGAAAAGAAGGCACATGGATGGAGTTTCGGAGGGGTCCCCTGCTGCTGTGAGAGAACCGCACCCACTCCGGTAGTAGAGGCATCCACCTCTACGGTGAAGGGTAAATTGGGTTCGGGATGGACTAGGAGTGGTGCGGTCGTAAAGGCTTCCTTAAGGCGGTTGAAGGCGTCGGTCGCATCTTGGCCCCAATGGAGAGATTTCTTTCCTCCCTTCAGGAGGTCAGTGAGGGGACTGGTTATGGTGCTGTAGTTACTAATAAAGCGACGATAAAAGTTAGAAAATCCTAAAAATCTCTGTAGTTCCTTGATGGTAGTGGGTTGGGGCCAAGAGGTGATGGCTTCCACCTTCCCCTTGTCCATGCGAATGCCACCATGACTGATGATGTACCCCAGGAAATGAACGGTTGTTTGATGGAATTGACATTTTTCGGCCTTCAGATATAACTGGAACTTTCGTAATTGCTGGAGGACCTCCGCAACGTGTTGGCGATGTTCGGCCAGGCTCCGGGAGTAGATTAAGATGTCATCAATGTAGACCAACACAAACCGGGGAAGGAACTCCCGGAGCACCTCATGCATGAACCCCTGGAAAACGGAAGGGGCGTTGACGAGGCCATAGGGCATGACCCGATATTCGTAGTGGCCAGTAGGGGTCACAAAAGCGGTTTTCCATTCATCCCCTTCCCTGATGCGAATGAGGTTATACGCGCTGCGGAGGTCCAGTTTGGTGAAGATGGTGGCACCGCGGAGTTGTTCCAAGGCTGCTGGGACAAGAGGAAGGGGATAGCGAAATTTGACAGTTATCTGGTTGAGCTTACGGTAATCGATACACGGACGTAGACCTCCATCCTTCTTTGCCACAAAGAAAAAGCTGGAAGCAGCAGGGGACGTGGACGGTACAATATAGCCTTGATGGAGGGCTTCCTCGATGTACTCCTCCATGGCCTTCTGTTCAGGTAGTGAGAGGGGATAGATCTTTCCTCGTGGTACAGGCTCACCCGGAACCAGGTCAATTGCACAGTCCCATGGCCGATGCGGTGGAAGTCTGGCAGCTCGCTGGGGGCAGAAAACGTCACTGTAAGAAGAATACTCAGAAGGGATATCCACGGATCTTTGATCCACAGGACTCTCGATAGTGGTGGCATGTAGGGGAAGTGAAACGGTTGCCCAATGAGTAGGTCGAGGTAAGTACGGGAAACATTGAGGGAAACAGGACGAACCCCACTTTAGCACCTCGCCAGACTTCCAGGATAATATTGGATTGTGTTTCACCAGCCAGGGCAGACCCAAGATGACATCAACAGTTGCCTCTTCCAGTACCAACAGGTGAATGAATTCTTGATGGAGTTGCCCTACGCGAAGCTGCAACGGTCCAACACAATTCTCAACAAGATTGGGAGTGAGTGGCATACCGGTTATGGACTGGATCTGGTAAGTGGTCTTTGTCGCGGCGATCGGGAGGTCGAGCCTTCGACAGAGATCGCCGGAGATGAAGTTCCCGGCCGAGCCGGAGTCGAGGAGGATGGTAACTGGGAGTGGAGTAGAGTCTATTATCAGATGTGCATTGGAAGTTAAAGGGTTCATCTTGGGAAAGGTAGGTTGGATGCCACTCACCGCAAGTCGAGTAGGACGTTGTGGGCATGATGAGATTCGGTGGTTTGGGTCACCACAGTACAGACACAGGTTGTTAGCGATTCTTCTTTGTCGTTCTGAGGGGGACAAGCGAAACATGTCTGTCTGCATGGGTTCCGGTGAGGGTCTGGCCTCTGGCTGGGAAGTTGGAGGAGTAGCAATGGCAGATGGTGAGGGAGTATCAGAAAGACATGCCTTCATACGGTTCGAGCAGCGGATGGCGAGCTGTATAAACTTCTCGAGCCCATAAGTATCATCATAAGCAGCGAGATGTAACTTCAACCGGGGGTTTAAGCCTTGTCGGAAGGCAGTAAGTAGTGCAGGCTCATTCCAACCGCTCGTGGCTGCCAGGGTGCGGAACTTCAGAGCGTGTTGATGGATAGTCGATGAGCCTTGACGTAACTTAAATAATTGTTCGCCTACCGATGAGTCCCCCGGTGAGCTGCTAAACACTTCTTTGAAGTGGGCGAGAAACTGGACATAGGAATGTGTTGCGGGACCGGCTTGGCTCAGGATCGACTCGGCCCAACTGAGGGCTGGTCCCCGGAGCGAGGTGACCACAAAGGCAATTTTTGCTTGATCGGAGGTGAACATCTGAGGATGCAGATCAATAGTTAGTGAGCATTGTAACAAAAAGCCATTGCACTCCTCGGGATCACCTGAGAACGGCGCTGGTCGGGCCATGGGACTGGCGAACATGATCGGCGAAGAAGAGCTGAATGCGGAAGTGGCTGGAGAAGGTACTGGAGCTGGTGCGGGAGGAGAGGTGGAATGAGTGAGGATCCTCTTGAGTGTGTCGACAAGTTCCTGGAAGGGATCAGCTGTACTCATGATGTTGCTGTCCAGGTCCGATCTTCTGTAATGAACTTGTCAGACACAGCAGGTTAGTGAAAGAACAAAGGTGTTTAATAGTGAATCTGGAATCGGAAGAACTGAGGGGTTGGTATTCTTGAGATGAGTAGAAGTCAATGGAGTTACAGGAGACCCGTGAGCCGGGATAAACTCAGTCACTGTGTCTTTGACAGGGATGATGACAGCGGGAACCTCCAGCGTGCAGGGGAGTGCTCTGTGTGCCGTGATACGTGTCCAGAGAGTGGTAACCACAACAGTGTCCGTCGTCGAGCGTCTGGATCTGCGGATGGGGAAGATGAAGAGGAGCAGAACAAGAGGTAAGTTTCAACAGGTAAGTATCGTCAGGTAGTATACTCAGCTATGAGTCTTGAGAGCGTCGGTCCTTGTATGTTACAACAAGATCGGACACTGTTGTGATTGAGGAGAGTGCTTTTAAGTGTGTGGTGATTGTTCGCTGATGAGGTGCAGGTGCGGGTGATTAGAACTCTGGTGACGTGGATCGTGGCAATTGGTTGAGAGGAAAGCCTGGTCGTTCTCTGACACTATATGACATAAATAACAAATTGTTTTGTTATCCAGTTGGTTGCACATGGCACACAATCTACCCAGCTTCATGTTCTCTGATGAACAAAGGGGATGCTAAAATGAAAGTGATAAGATGCAAGGAAAGAGCATGAGAAAGACAGATAGAGAGATGATCACATCAGTAATCTGAATTTATTTTAGAGAGATGTTAAAATAGATGGGTGACTCGTTCATTTGCTCCACTGAATGCGTCATAGTATTGCTTACAGTCCTGTTCATCCTCAGAAGCAAATGTACTTTCCTTTAGAACTAGTAGCTTTAAAGTTGGAGAACTAAGAGAAACTAAAACTATTGTTTGGGAGTAACTAAAACTAAAAGCAGTACAACAACTTCTAAATAATGCTTACAAATTCACAACTTTCATGTTGCTTAACCAAAATAAAATAAAAATTGTAAATTTTTCTATTTGTTTTTAATGTTTTTGTGTGTCTTTGACTTATTTATTTTGTTTATTTATTTTTGATACTTTCATTCATCAAGGACACATTAAATCGATCAGAAGGGTCAGTAGAGACATTGATGATGTTACAAAAATATTTATATTTGAAATAAATGCTGTTCTTTTGAGCTTTCTTTTCATGAAAGATTTCTCAAAAACATGTTTTCGACAGAATGTTTTTCAACATTGATAATGAGAAATGTTAAAAATTCAGCATTATCATTACTGGAATCAATTACATTTTATAATATACTGTATAAAAACAGGAAACTTTCACAATATTTAGTTTTTACTGTATTTTTGATCAAATTAATGCAACTTTGGTGAACATAAAACACTTTTTTTCAGAAAAATAAAAGAATGCTACCAACTCAGAACTTTTCTTCCCGCCACTGAACTGATCTCACTTCTGCTGCATTCAGAAACAGTGGAAGTATTGCAAAGCAGATCAAATTAAGTGCCGCAGGTAAAGACTAGAACGGCAGTGATGATTAAGACAAACTCAGTACCAGAGGCTGTAATTGTAAAGGCTGTAACTGTTGCAGTGTTCTGTGGCAGAGCTACTACAGCGATTTGAACTAGCAGGCGGAGGCACAGACTGTATCTTAATTTTCACCACCTGCTCTTTGTGTTGTGTTTGGGGGGCCTGCTGCCAGTTCTATTAAACACTGCTCGAGGAGCTTTGGCCAAGGAGTCTGACCGAGATGCAATGGAATTGGGACATGAAGCTCCATTTCCAGGCCAGCTCTTTCATTCGGACCTATAGAACAACAAAGGTTAATAATTTGACCGCAGTCTGGTTGAAAATAAGAGGGGCAATGGCCACCAAAACTCTCATCTGTGGAGTTCTGAGAGAATGATATTTATAGGGGTGGGAAAGGAACATATATATGCTTGTGCTGCTGGTACTGGAGAGAGCACAGGTGGGGAGATGAGGGACCAAATGTGCTGGTAGTACCACGTTGAAAGCACACATGCCACGTTCATGTGTGCATTTATGACACTTCACTAGAATGCACAGATGCATTAGTTGGAATTGTAATGCTTTGAAATAGCATTCATTACTAACACTTGTAGATACTGTATGAATGACCACTAATTTAGCATTTTTCTCAATTATAAACATATTTTATTATCAACATAACTACTTCACTGCAGATTTTAAGTTAAAAAAAAAATAACATCAAAATAACATTTAAGAGTGTTCACACTTTAATTCTTGCTATTAACAAACCTACTACTTTTTCTTCAGTAAACTCCTAATTTGCTGCTTATTAATAGTTAGTAAGGTAGTTGTTTAGGTATTGGTTAGGATTAGGGATGTAGAATATTGTCATGCAGAATTTGTGCTATATAAGTACTAATAAACAGCCAATATGTTAATAATAGGCATGCTAATACGCAACTAGTTAATAGTGAGAATTGGTCCCTAAAGTGTTATCAAATGTTTTATGTTGTTTTCCAGCATGATCTAAGAATTATGCAAAAGCATGTTGTTTTTCTGTGGACACAAAAACATCTGATCTTTTGTACAAAGAAGCTCAAATGATCAGTGTAATTAATTTGCTTAGTTATAATTAATTAGAGTGTTGTTGTTGTTGTTTTTTTATCCTAAACTGATTATTTTCAGATGCATTAAAAAGAATCCGTGAAATTATTTTTATTTTTTTGGACCTCACTGAATATGAAAATGTAGAATTCAAAGCTTCAAGATATTTCTAGCTCTTTGAATGTACTAACGATTTGTGTTAATTTTATTATAAAGTGAATATTTAAGAATATTAATTGTTTTCCAGCATGATGTGAGAATTATCCAAAGAGAATTTTGTGCTTCAATGGAAACAAACCTGACTTTTTGCACAAAGAAGCTCAAATGATCAGTGTAATAAATTTGCTTATCAATATTAAAATTATAATTTTTATATAATAATAATAAAAAAAATTTTCCATGTCTTTTTTTTATCCTAAAAATTATTATTTTAATATTTAAAAAATACTGTATCCACGATTTTCAATATAGTCTTAGATTTTTGGACCTTACTGAATATAAAAAATACTATTTAAAGCTTGAAAACATTTCTAGCTTTTTGAATGTACTAATGATTTTTGTTGATTTTATTATAAAGTGAATATTTAAAAATATTTATACTCTAAACATAAGTCTGACTTTAGCCTGCTTTTAGATGAGTTTAGTCACCCAGTTGAATGAGTGCTCTCAGGCCTGTGTCAGTGTAATCTGGAGCATTCATGGGTCTCACTAAATCCCTGTTGTCATTTTTGAGCCAGAGACTCTTTTACCTCCTCCCACCCATTCACCAATAAATTGCAGGTCTGCTGAAAAGTCGAACAAACTAATTTTCTTGCCCCATATTCGGCTGCCTGCACCGATAGTTTTAAGTCTTTTTACATAGAACAGAACTACCATTGTTAGCAGTCTGCTTGCTGTCACTTTTGAGCAGAACAAAGATAACTGCACGTAGATTGATGAAAAATTAATCCACAAATGTAAGCTTTTCATGTGGGGAGTGGATGGACGAGCGAAGCAGATGGAGAGGTAGAATATTTGAAATGGGGAATACAATGGGGGAATGTGGGAGAGTGAGAATGAAAAAGAAAGAGAGCATACAAGAGAAAAAAGAGTGGGAGTAAGAGAAAATATTGGAGATGATTATATCAAAGCGAGCGAGATAAATGATGACAGATTGAAAGAAGGAGAGAGAGGGGAGAAACAAAAAATATAGAGAGAGAGAGCGAGAGTCGGTCCCGCTCGGTGCCCATGGCATCCTGTGGCATATCTTATCCTGCTTTCCACTCAGACCTAGTTCCAGATGATAATGAGAGAGCGGGTCCTTTGCTGCTCGATCCCCGGCACCGGGGAGACGGAGGCAGGAGGCACGCAGCACACTGCCATTACCCCACTAATTGGGAGTCTAAATCATTTTGTCAGCTGTCAGTCAGAGCCAGGGATGAGGCAAAAAGACACTGGCGATGGCCGGCACTGGGATATAGGCGACTCCCCTGCTGAGCCTGGTAAAGCACAGAGATTGTGCTGGTGATGTTTGGCTGGGTAACAGGGCTTAAGAACACAGCGTCTGTCAGTCATCAGCAATGCTTTTCTGGGGGATGGACGGAGGTGCCGAGGGCCAGGGGCTGTCAGCTCATTAATGCGGCTGGGGAAAGCGAGCCTTTAGCTCTGAGCGTTCGCTGCCACACTCTGTGTGACTGCAACAAGGAGACTAGCTACACACGGACTTTAGGGTTGCTGCTGTGCAAATGTGCTCTCCACCTCTCTACTCACTGGAACTGTATCGAACTCATATGCCGGCCTGTTGCAGAGAATGTTTTGCAGGAAATTTTCTGTTGAAGTTTCACAGAATCCTCAGATGGGATTTGGAGTCACACTTCACCGCACAGTGCTCATGTTAGAGTGTAAAATTACATAAGTATGTAGAGGAAAATTCTGATAACTAAAATCTTAGATTTTCTGAAAGAAATGTGTGCCTGTCTGAGCAAATTCACTCCTACGATGCTAGGGTGTTGTTAGTGGTTGCCAGGACGTTGCTATGTAGTGGTTAAAATGTTCTGGGTGGTTTTGCATATTGTTGTAGATTGTTGGGTGATTTGGGTGGTTTCTAAGGTGTTATTGTGGGTGGTTGCCAGGGTGTTGCTATACAGTTGCTAAAAAAGTTCTGGGTGGTTTTCGACATTTTTATATGCTTGCTGAGATTTTTTGGGGTAGTTTTAGCACATTTCTGTTCCGTAGCTAAATTATGCTGGGTGTGGTTACCAGGGTGTTGCTATGTAGTTGTTAAAAGCTCTAGATGGTTTAGCACATTATTATATGACTGCTGGAGTGTTCTGAGTGGTTTTAGCACATTGTTATTCTATTGCTAGACTATCATGGGTGGTTGCCAGGGTGTGGCTATATAGTTGCTAAAATCAGTGTTGGGAAGGTTACTTTGGAAATGTAACAGGATACAGATTACACAGATTTACCCTACTTAAAAAAATCAGTTAACCTTAAAATAAATCATATACATAAATCCAAACAGGAAATAAATTCTGTGTCCTAAACTCCTGAAACATTGGCATCTCAATTAAATCTGTATGTGTGTGTATGTGTGTAAAAAATTCAGATGTAACCCCCTTTGTAATCGTTTACATTTTCATAAGTAATTGTAATTTAATTACAAATTTTTTTCTCAGTAACT
Source organism: Barbus barbus (assembly GCF_936440315.1). Classification (NCBI taxonomy): domain Eukaryota; kingdom Metazoa; phylum Chordata; class Actinopteri; order Cypriniformes; family Cyprinidae; genus Barbus; species Barbus barbus. The sequence continues at coordinate 20,419,323 of NC_136750.1, forward strand.
GTAACTGATTACAGTTACATTTATTTTGGGTAACACTTTTAAGGTGACCTTGTTACACGTTATATGTACTTACTACTATAATTACAATTAATTATGCATAATTACATGGAAGTAAACCCTAGTCCTAACCTTAACCATATAGTAAGTACATGTAGTTAGTTAATATTACTCAGTTCTTAAATGTATAATTACACTGTAACAAGAACAAGGCTTAAAATAAAGTGTAACCTTATTTTGTAATTTAATAACGAAATGCCATTACATGTAAGTTATTCCCCAACACTGGCTAAAATGTACTGGGTGGTTCCACACATTACTGTACAGTTGATACATTGTTGTAGGTAGTTGCCAGGGCAAAATTTGTTTAATATATATTTCTTGAACAGTTCATCTCTGTGTGTTTTTCAGGGAGACGACTGTTCCCAAACCTGCCCACGTGGACTGTACGGTACTAACTGCACTTCCACCTGCCACTGCCACAACCAGGCATCCTGCTCACCAATTGATGGCTCCTGCATCTGTAAAGAAGGTACGGAATAATGTGCTTTCCTTCTTCTTTTTATCCTTATTCCCTCATTTTTCTTATAGACATGAATAGTTAAAACAGATGTCAGTGTTTAGAGAATTAACCCTGTCTATTAATAAAAATATGACAAGCATGTTATACTCCAAAAACATTTTCCGGACATCAGACATAAAAAAAAAAACAACAGTAAATAATATCTCCATCCGTTCTCTATATATCCATCTCTGTCATTACGGAATTCAATATCAAAGGATCCAAAGTCTCTCCAGGTCACTTTCAAAGGATACATAACCACTTAGCACTTACATCCACATATGGCCTTTTTAGGCTGTAATAGCATAAAAAATGCAGCGTGAATCCACAAGAGCCCTGTGAGTGCTCAGCGTTTGGCTGACCGCAGCTAACAGTACCTGCGGGAAGGCCTTTATTGTTGCATAAACATGGACTCATCCTTAAAGGCATGCACCAGCAGAGTATTCGTTCAGGTCCCTCCAGTTTGGAAGGAAGCTCATTAGAGACAGTACCTTTAAAATGCTCATCCCATTCATAATGCAGAACCCCAGTGTGCTACACAACTTCTCTTCCTATCCCACTCTGCTCTTATGTTGACCTCAAACCATGCATATATTCAACTCATTGACTGCTTTGCGGCGTGAGCCGAGGGAAACAAGAATCCTCTGGCTTCTGTCAAGATGTGACCTCGCTTCCCTCTCTTCCCGCTCTATTAATTGAACACTGATATAAACCAGAGAAGATTTAGCTAGAACTCAAAAAGATAATGTTAAACCCTCGGTTTTCAGCAAATAAACAACTGAAAGAACCAGTGGTGGAGTAGATAAATTAACGAATGTCTGTACCGTCTCCCATTGTTTTACAGGTTGGCAGGGTGTAGACTGCTCAATCCTGTGCTCCAGTGGGACTTGGGGATTGGGCTGTAACCAGACTTGTTTGTGTGCCAATGGTGCGGCTTGTGACCCAATCGACGGCTCCTGTACCTGTACCTCGGGCTGGAGAGGGGAACGCTGCCAGCAGCCCTGCCCCGTGAGTGTCTTCCCGGGACCGGTTCCATTGTCTCTCTGCCAGAGGCTAGCAGGACTGGCTGTTTGATTTATAAATATTTGTCATGGCAGGGCAGTTTAAGCTTAGCAAGATGGTTTGTGTGTGTGGTTATTTAGTATGGCACATACGGGCTGGAGTGTCGCGAGCGTTGTGACTGTAACCACGCTGATGGATGCGACCCTGTGAGTGGATTCTGTCGCTGTTTGCCAGGGTGGACAGGTGAGTGTAAGACCAGTGACAATCACATCGGCATGTTAAAATAGGATTTTATGAAGCAACATGGAAGCTGGAGTGAATTACTCACTCATTGTTGAAATTGATGTGATTTAAACATGCAGTGGCAGGCACATAGAATACATTAAATGTATGAAAAGTCACAGTAAAGACTATCCACATTGAACTTTCTATTCATCAAATAATCGTAAACAAAAAAAAGTCTTTGCAGTATATCTGTTTTTAACATTGTTTCATAATAATAATAATTGTTTCTTGAGCATCAAATTAGCATATTAGAATGATTTCTGAAGGATCATGTGACACTGAAGACTGGAGCAATGACTGCTGAAAATTCAGCTTTGCCATCACAGGAATATATTATATTTTAAAATATATTAAATTAGAAAAGTTATTTGAAGTTGTAATAATATTTTTGATTAAATTAATGCAGGCTTGGTTAGCATGCAATACTTATTTCAATTCAAACATTAAAAATATTACCAACCCCAAACATCTGAACACTAGTGTAAACACTTAAGTTTATAGCTACGCTTTGATTTCACGAGGAAGAAGTTTTCAAGATGTTCGAGTACAAATTATTGGTAGCCCATTTATGTTATGGCCATTGTTATAGGAATCAATGTGGTTATCCAGAAATGACTTTATATTCTGTATAGAGCTGCAGTTCTGTTACGCTGCAGAAACACTGTCAGTGTGAAAGTACAATGAGACCCTGCTGTTACAGTTACGCTGCAGCGCTACTTGCTCAAGCTGTGTGAAACAGACTTACTACTAGTAGTAATACTACTGCTAATCATTATAAGAATCAGCTGGCAGAATTATGAAGATATTGAGGTTTCACGAGATACCACAATGTGTCTTCATGACACAAATATCCACCCCGAAGCATCTGCTATAGTTTATTGTTAGAATGTAATGGATTTTCCAATAAAATATTGCAGTGTTAATTTTTAAAGTAATCCAGAAATAATAAAGTCAGAGTTTTCTTTGTAATCATGAAAGTATTAATCTTTCAAATGCCTTCATCTTGAGGGAAAATTCATGATTTTTTTTCTGAAATATAATTATGAAAACATGAAATTCCATTTTATTTCGATAGAAAAGCAATAGCATATTTTTATTTCAGCTCCTGCTACTGTTGTATGTTTAAATTAAACCTATCCTACATATGTGTGTGTGTGTGTGTGTGTGTGTGTGTGTGTGTGTGTATACTGTTCAGATTATTCTGAACATGCCTCCAAAAGATGTTATCATAGGACACACAGCCTGCAGGCAGATTAATATGATATCTCTGAAAGCATGAAGCATTTATAATAACTGTTGCTGAACATGTTACCTAATTAGATTGCACTGACCCAGAATGAAGCAATCGTTCTGCGGTTTGCATATACAGCTTTCACACTGCGCTTACACATTCTGTTGCAGCAGTCTCAGCACTGGGTGTCCAAGAAAGAGATATGAGAGGCAGTAGACATGTTTGAATATCACAGAAGGGCTGTGTTTACAAGTTCTTCAGCATGTGAGCATGTTATACAAGAAGCGTAAGGGAGCAGGTTATGATGGTAGATGTGGCTTTGCCTTCAGGCCCTCCATAACTCTCACCGTTCAGGTCTCCGAATTCTGACCATGTGTACTGGGAAATGATGTGGCTTTCATTATCTGCAAGAAGGAGCCAGCTTCGCAGAAATCTCACGCTCTGCATCCTGCCCAGGTCTCCGCCATCTGCCAGGCCTAATGGAGTCACCAGGGTGCAAATAGGCCTCTGAGGCTGTGAGCATCTGAGCAAAGAGACTATGCAGAGCAGTGATTTATGGAAGCTATCGAGAGAGAGACAGAGACCGAGCTAGACGCATATGTGGGAAGATAGCGTCAGGTCTAAGACTTTAAGAGAATGAGCTACACATTAGATGGAGACAGAGAGAGATTGCATAAGAATGTTTGATAAGGAATCTCGCGTGGAGTCATGTTTTTCAGGTTGCTCATTTAAATAGGTCATATCAATATTGAATTGATCTTCTGAAATAAGAGTTTGTACTATAAAGTCTATACTATATCTATAAAGCCCTGCAAATGTATTTCTCAAAACTTCCTCCCAGTCCCAGAAGACCATTTAAAGAAATTGAGGAGCAATAATGAATTTTTAATTTTATATTTTTATTTAGAAAGTTTATGTGTGTGTGTGTGTGTGTATAAACATTTTAATATTGTGGCTTTTTTATAAAAAATTGTATTAAAAAAACCCATTTTATTTAATTGGCTTTTGTGTGCAGTAAAACTTGCAAGCCATAATAATAATAAAATATATTTTTTTATTACTTTTGATTCAGTTCTTTTTAATAAATCATTAAACAAATAGAACGATTCATAAGTGAATCATATGAACCAAAATGATTTTCACAAATCCTTATCTAGTAATCACAAACTGGAAAGGTCATGAAAATTGGCCAAAGAATTATATAAAAATATTTAATAATTACAAAATTATATATTAGCATGTAATAGTACAGCAGCAAAAAAAAAAAAAAAATATATATATATATACTGTATATATATATAATAAAAAAAAACTATTTAATTCTAAGGGCCAGAGATGATTGTTAAAAATAGTAATAAAAATAACAAATAAATTATCACAAATAAAATATTAATTATGAACTCAGTAAGGTAAGAAAGTAAACAGACTGTCTTTGAAGAGCAGCAGTTGGAAGATTTTTGTGATAAAAGTGAAAAGTATTATTAAAGAATGGAGGAGAACAACATACAGAAAGATATGCCCAGACACACAAGGACAGACAAGCTGAGAGTGTGTTTTATCAAAAGAGAGAAAGAGAGGGATGTGTGAGACGGGGATGGTCACTTTCAATAAAACTGTGTGTGTGTTTAATGGAGGGAGGAATAGAAAGAGACAAAATAACTGGGAGAGAGATAGAGTGAGAAAGCAAAGAAATGTGGACATGCAATATTAGGTGCTCCAGGGGCTCTAGACTGGAGAATCGTGGGCATAACAAAGAGTGTCCTCTAGAAATCTTTGCATTACGTGTGCAGGCATGTGCACCCATGTGCCCACTTAACATGTAAAGTGAGGTGGAAAGTGATGGTATATGATGTACTTGCTCTTCACTCATTAATTGGCTGCCAGTCCCCCTTGCAGTTCTCTTCTAGAAAAGTCTCATATGCAGAGAGTCACTTCTCCTCTTTCTTCTCCCTCGGTCTACTCAAAAGCCCCTCTGTTTGTCACCATTAGGCTTTCAGGGCACTCTTCTATTCTCATTCATTGCTGACAATAAAGGAAGTGCAGGACTTTTTTTCTGCCCAGCCCAGCAGAAGCTCAAACAGGCTTGCCCCTCCTTTGATGTGCAGTGGCTGGACTTGTCTTAACTGCATATCCCCGTTGCCTCTCCATCCGACCACTTCTTTGTTCTGCCACAGAGGTATGATGCCTGTCCCTGAAGTTTAGACCCAGTCTAATTCAAAGCCCTGGGACTAATGCCGTTTTAATGGGCCGTGCCACTCACTCAGAAAGTCTCTGTCAAAGGAAATTGTAAATGAGGTTCCTGAGCTGCAGCTTGAAAGGATGTGTTTGAGAATATGTGTGTGTGTGTGCACCATTTCAACCTTCTATGCCATCTTGCTTATGGGGTGTGAAATATAAAGATGCTAATTTATTTACGTTGTATTATTAAAGCAATAAGCCACTCGAGGATGAGCATTACACTGATTTTACCAAAGATAAATGGTGTACTTAGTATTAACTGTGGTCAGTTCACTGTAGTTCATTGCTCCAAATGACTAATGGCTTTTTTCAAATTGATGACAGCAGACAAATCGTTTGACAGCACTAATATATATATATATATATATATAATTTATATATATATGAAGATTGCCGTCTGAAATTTATCTAAAATGAGCATTTTTATCAGGCTTATATGTTTAAGTTCAGTAATTTTACTCTAATGGCAATGTATAAGTCCTTTTCTATGCAATTAAAGTAAAATAACTGAATATAAATATTGGAGCCTGATAAAAATGCTAATTTTAGAAGAAAATTTCAGATGCCACTTTTGCAGAGGCTTTTGCATCTGAACTCTTAATATGTTAATAATATTAATAACAGAATTCTTGTAGAAATTCCCCTACACTCCTGACTTAAGTTAAATCGGGTGACTCCTGACATCAAAAATGATCTTCAGGTGACTTTTCTGACAGCTAATCGTGATAGCTCTGACCGCACTGGGGAACCAGGCCTAAGACAGATCAGTTTAGAATTACAGCTACCTGACTCCTAATAGGGTCTCACTCTTAGTCAGACAATGTCTCGCCACCTATGAACACTATCACTTTCCCCAAAAAAGAAAAAAACTGTTTGTATAGCATGGCAAAGATTCTTTACATAATTTTTCTCTAATGTAATTGGTTCTTCATAAGTGAAAGTGAATGTTAGTAAAAACTATCCATCTATCATCTAATAAAAAATCTATCCATCTATCTACATTTATATACACAAATATATATATGTCTTTTCTATTATTTTGTTATATTACATTTTATATGTATTTTTTATGTTTTATAGTATTCAGCATTTAGCTGTTTGTCTGCTGTGCTGGCTCTTTTGTAAGCTTGTTTGTGAGAATGTGTGTCCATGCGCCTTGTTGTTTTCCTGTTTTTGTTGTAACCCCAGCATGACCAGCCAATGTCATTACATTACAACACTTTGAAACAATATAGTATGTCTCTTCTTTATATTATTATTAATTTATTATTATTTAGTCATTTAGCAGACGCTTTTATCCAAAGCGACTTACAAATGAGGACAACAGAAGCAATCAATTGTAGTATTAAAACAACTAAAAACAGATCCAAAACTAAAAGCTAAAGCTTTATAAATACTACCTATACACATTTTAAAAAATAAAGACATTCAATAAAAATGGCAAATGCATACAACAAAATGTCAAATCTAAACATTTAAATGAAAAACTAAAAAAATAAAGCTAAAAACAAATTCAAAATATTAAAGAACAAAAGGTATGAGTATAATAATGATTCTAGCATAACACTAAGCCAAACACCAAAAAAACAACTATATATATGTATATGTATAACCACACACACACACACACACACACACGCATACATACATAAAAATATATACATACACATTTATAAATTATATATATATATATCATTTCATTTCATTTCCATTTAGTTTGTTGAAGTATTAAAATAACTCAAATTAAATAAAACTAAAACTTAATAAAAGACCTATGCAGATATAATAAATTCAGACATTATTTAACTAAAATTAAAATAGATAACAAATACAAATCACGACAGTATAGTTTATCAGTAATCCTAAGAAATAACACTGCCAAACACACATGCTAAAAACAACAACTAAATCACACATAGTAAGAAATGGTTATAAAAAACTGAAACAGAAGTGAAACAAGTAGTAGAAAAGAGGAGAAATAAAAAGTGATACTTATAACCTTTGCCGGTGTCCCAGCCCGGTGCAGTCACACGGTAGAGTCGATGGTCTTTACACTCTTCGGTCTTCACACAAGGAGGCCTTCACACGACAACTGCCGCGACCGCTAATACTAATTGAATTTAGCTGAACACACTTTCCTTATTTTTTCACAACAAATGGCCAAGCAAGCGCAGACACTGACAAGATATGCGAGACAGAACGAGACCAAACGCGATATCAGCATGTCTCCACACAGTAAATTATATATTTGTGTGTGTGCAAGTGTGTGTTCGTACTTGAGCATGTTCTTAGTGGAACTCTACACACAAACCAGCTGAAAGAGAATGGGAGAGGAGGCTCAACCACTCGAGGGACTTGGCCCTGTTAATGAACACTCTGCACTGGCAGGGAGGCCCAGTCTGATCAAAAATACATACAGAGCACAGCACAGCACAGAGCAGCCCAGTGCTGCGGCCAAGAGATGCATGAACCTACACACACCCCACGCTTTTGAAACCAGGACTTGTGTCCTGACTGCTGTCCCAATAGAAAATATGATACTAGCTTACTATAAAAGCAGTGTCCTTAAGTTTCAGGCATCCCCCATTGCACATGTCTCTTTTCCAAACAAGCATCTGATTTATTTTGCTTTTGTTTGTTTCGCTTTCCTGCAACTATTCCCACTTCTGTTTTCTGCTATAATAGTAAATATGGAATCACATGGAGAACATGCACTGATACTTCCCTCATTTGTTTTTAACAGGCATCCACTGTGACAGCATCTGCCCTCAAGGCTTCTGTGGGCCTAACTGCTCCATGACCTGCTCATGCCAGAACGGAGGCTCCTGCTCTCCTGAAGACGGGACCTGCGTGTGCGCTCCCGGCTATCGCGGGACTTCCTGCAAGAGAAGTAAGCTTCCTGTCAACTTCTGTTCTCCTTCCAGTGACACTCTTTTCACAATGTCACCTTCTCAAAGCCTGTCACATAAGTGCTTTATTTGAACACACTTCAACCGAGATGATAAACAACTGGTGGGGATGATGGGGGTCGCAACTGTTACATCCAGACGGTGACCCTCTGGGAGTGGAGTGGGGACGGTTGAAGAGGGAAGCACTTAGTGAAGAGTCATGAACATGTGCAAGCAAATCTTTAATCACACGAGTCTTAATCACTTCAGGCCTGGATCGCTGTGGAAATGCAGTATCCATGTGGGGCTCTCATCAGCCTCTCTCCATGAGGAGAAGTGTTTACTCGGCCTCTCAAGGGTCTGCTTCTTAAGACACTGTTTTGCTCTTGCTGTTTCTCTTTACCACACTGTGGCCTCAACAGATAAGACAGATAATCAGAACAGACTGATTGCTGGTCATTTTGAAGGATCAAATATAGTCTGTTTGTGGTAAAGTCAGTAATATAGCAGGAGACAGGTGAGCATCAAAGAACATGTCCCGGTTATATATCTAACATGTTATCTATCTAATAAATAACAGGCATTCAATAAATAGATTAATAGTTCATATTACAATAAATATACTTGTTTATTCTGTTAATGTATATATATATATATATATACTACACACACACACACACACACACACACACACTAGCAGTCAAAAGTTTTTGAACAATAAAATTTTTAATGTTTTTAAAGAATTCTCTTCTGCTCACCAAGCCTGCATTTATTTTATCAAAAATACAACTAAAGTAGTAATATTGTGAAATTGTGAAATATTTTTACTATTTATAATAACTGCTTACTATTTGAAATTATTTTACAATGTAATTTATTGATGTGATCAAAACTGAATTTTCAGCATCTTGCTGTCTATCGTCTGTCGTTCTGTCTGTTTTCATTGAATACATTTTTAATAAATAAAATTTGTAAATATATTTTACCTAACATTTTAGTTTTACTTTTCAAAAAAAAAATTCTGTTCCGTTATTGTCTTTGAATCTCTTTATATTCCCATTCTTATTTTAATAGTAAGTTTACTGAATTACAGCTAAAAATACTACTACTAATAATAATAATAAAAAAATAAAAACTGGAATAATCCATAAAGTTAAAAGAAACACTGCAATACAATGTTTTTATATAAAAACTGCATGAATTAAAGACAGTACAATATGTACTAACATGATGTAAACAATGAATACTTCTAGGTTACTAAATTCAGTTGAAATTTTATATATTATTATATATTATTATTTTGTTTTTTTATGTTACATTGAAAGTAGATTAGGAAAATGTAGGGTTGTCAAAATGCAAAAAAATCTTAATAGAGTTTTCTTTATGCAAAATATAATTTATTATTTGTGTCCCTTTTGGGGTGAAAAATGATCCGGACATGTGTCTTGAGATTCACCCAGTAAGGAGATGTGTATGCAAGTGTGTGTTCAAAGATTGCAGCGAGAAAGGAAAGGGAATGCGATTAATCTTCACTACACTGTTCATTGTTGGACAATTATCTTAATTACAAAGGCCCACCACCCATGGTGGAAAGGTCAGCACACACTACTCTCCTTCATTACACATAGCTACAGCAATTAAAGCGAATCAAGGCTCTAATGAAGAAAAATGACGCACAGAATCTCCCGTCTTGGACAGAGTGACAAAGACAGTCTGAGCCCTCATGCTCTGTGAAACAATGAGCCTGACCATGAGGACGACAAAACCCCCTCATTATTTCTGCCTATATTAGTTGTACTGGTGACAGTGGCTCCGTGGTTTAGGGTTAAACGCTAGTACCTGAAATAATGTTTCAGACCTCAAGTGGCCACAGATTGTAACATTACTGAAATGGTTTCAGAACTGTTAAATGAAGAGCTAAAGTATATTTCTATACACTGCCATTCAAAACTTTGCGGTCAGTAAGATTTTCTTATGCTCATCAAGGCTGCATTTATTTGATCAAAATACAATAAAAATAGTAATATTGTGAAATATTATTTGGTATTTAAAATAACAGTTTTCTATTTTAATATGTTTAAAATCTTTATTCTGTGATGAAAAGATGAATTTGAAATCTTCTGTAACATTAACTACTGTCACTTTAGATCAGTTTAATGCCTCCTTGCTGAATAAAAGCACATGTGACCCTGGACCACAAAACCAGTCATAAGATTCAATTTTTGTTGAAATGGAGGTTTATACATAATCTGAAAGCTGGAATCTGAGGGTGTATTGAGAAAATCGCCTTTAAAGTTGTCCAAATTAAGTTCTTAGCAATGAATATTAATAACCAAAAATTAAGTTTTTATATATTTACAGTAGGAAATTTACTAAATATCTTTATGGAACATGATCTTTATTTAATATCCTAATGATTTTTGGCATGAAAGATAAATCTATAATTTTGACCCATATTGTTGCTACAAATATACCCATGCTACTTATGACTGGTTTTGGGTCCAGGGTCACATATAGTAATTTATTACTTTTTTTTTTTTTTTTTAACTGACCCAAAACTTTTGAATGGTAGAGATTTTATTTTTACTGAATAACAGGACAAAGATATTGATGTTTCTAAATGTTATGTACTAATGTGAATTGCTTTGTACAACATTTTTGTAATTATAGTTGCCTATATGTTTGCGAAGTCCTTCAATGTAATAATACATATTTGTATTCATATTTTCCTTTCATTAAGTGTCTTATCTCTAATTCGTTGTTTTTTGCTTTCCCACTTTTATCTTTCCTTCCAAATCTCTGTTGTCCTTTCTGTTTTGTTCCTGTCCTTTGCCCCGTGACAGTTTGCCCTCCTGGTTTCTACGGGCACCGCTGCAGCCAATCATGCCCACAGTGTGTGCACAGCACAGGGCCATGCCACCACGTCACGGGTCACTGTGAGTGCCTGGCTGGCTTCTTCGGCTCGCTTTGCAACCAAGGCATGTAGCTCTCGTTCCTCTCCCTCTGTTTCTCTGCTTTCTCTCTCTATTTTTCTCTCCTTCTCACCCACGGACCTCACTACAGATCCTTGGAGGCTAGCTGTGCTTGGAGAGAGGTACGAGAGAAGTATGGTCACATCACTGTCCAACTACCTTTACTATAATTACAGTATTTGTCAATTGGAAACACACTATGACTGAATCAATACACTAAGGCATCCATTTCTCATGATAATGTGCCAGAAATACGTCGTTTCTGCAAAACTGTTGACACATTCTTGTTGCTAACACACAATTTGCAGTTCTGGTGGACTTTTTTGCTTTTTTGCTCAACTCTCAGGGGTCAATGTGAAAATGTTTGGGCGAGCTGATGGAAATGTTGCTGTCAATAATTATAATGCCTTGAAAACTTTTTTGGTTTTCTGCTGGTTAAACTTGTCACTAATGTAGCATTATCTAACTGGCTGACATACATTAACGCAAGTTTTGTTGAGATTGTGAGAACGACGTATAGTTACATTCTTGGAAAATCAAGAAAAAGTCAATTTACAAACTAGTTATTGTTTTGCAGCAACAGTGTGTTAATGAATTATAGTTGTTGTGGCATTTCCTTATAGCTAATAGTTATCTTTTTTTAAAATAACAACAATAATACTAATTTTAGTATTATTTTTTGTAAATTTCTAAACTTAAAATATTATATTTATGTTTTTTTAATTATCAGTATCATTAAAAGAAAACATTTACTGGTACATTTAAAATGTCTATAAAAATACATTGCTTATAATAAAATCATTTATTATCATTTTTGTGGTGAGGCCATGAAAATTTTGGCAGAGAAAATCTATCTGAAGATTTTTTCCTCACATTTTAAAAATGCATGATTCAGACCCATATAAGCAGGTGACTCTTCTGGAAGCTATTCACACAAATTGTAATGACATCAAAGGTCTTTCCTTCTAGTTGCTACTTCCCCTGCTGATGAACCAGAGCAAACCAGAATCGATTGTTATGTAGATGAAATTATGTGGCTGGATTGTGCACTCTTTAGGAAGCATAAACAGATAGACACTAGCATTTATTGTTGACATGTATTTTGATTAGTATGTAATGACGATATTGCGGTTCTGTTGGAGATTATATACATAAAAGATACACATAAATAGCAGTTTACCCCTCTCAACCTACCTGTCACTGAAATGAGCTGTACTCGACCCGCATGGCATGTTATGCCATTCTGTGTGTGTGCGCTCTGCCATTGGCAACATGCCCATCCGCAGAACGCCACGCTGACTCTGCGGCTCCGCCGTACTGAAAATAATTGGCATTATCACTGACACTCTGACAAATAACCTTCAGAGGAAATCTGAATATTGCTGAGCTCATTCTTCTGAGCGAGACAAACACTGAAGAGTCAGGTCGATATCACCGCTTTCCGTTTTTGTTGAGCTCCTGTGGAAAACCATAGACAGTGTAGAGACAATAATTTGGTAATTTCCACTAATATACTTCATGCTTCAAAATTTATGTCTAGGAGGTCTATAATACCTGGAGAGAGCTATCAGTTAACATTCCCATTCATCATTCCCATTCGGCTGTGCTGCTTATGGATAACCCCCTCCCTGAGAAGTGCGCAGTTTGAAATCTGCCATCTCTGGCTGATGGCAAAACATCTACTGCAATATAATGACATATCTGCATATATGTTGCTTGAAAACAAATTTATTTCATCAGAAAGCATGGCAACTTTCGAATGGCTGTCAATGGAGAAAGATGCAATGAAAATGTCATTGTTATGACTTTCTAACAGTAGGGTTTGACCAGAATAAACCCTGCATATACTTTTTTTAAGGCATCGTTTCTCTACTGTAATTTTCACTTTTTAAAAGTTTTTCAAATGAAGCTCCTCACTGTCCGAAGAGAGCGCTGTAAATATTCACTCTATGTTGACTGTTATATACAAGTATAAATAGTTACGGGATTCTGAGTGAAGTTTCAGGTCAATGAGGCAGATTTTCAACTCAAACTAATAAACCCTAACACTCACTTCCCACTCCACAGCACCCAACTGAGACGTCCAGATGAAATATAGATAGACCATCTCATAATGATTAACCAGTCTTTTCATGAATTAAGGAAAGGCAGTATGAATATATAGAATTCACTTTAATTGCTTTCAGAGCCGTCTTGTGAATAAATATTTAATATGTTAAAGCAAAAGAAGGAAACGGTTCGAGAAAAGGCTTGTTTTAATTTGTCCAGATCATAATTACTGGAAGAAAGGCAGGCCTCGGGGGGGATCGTGGCTAGCCCACATACCTACTTTTTTGTAGTTTGGTCTATGCCGGTGTCCTCCAATGTCTTGATCCCATCTCAGAATGAGCTAATGAACTTCAGCTAGTCACAGATGGAATGAAACGGAGCTCGTGACATGAGGGGGCCACTAAATAATAATAAGAAGCTTTGAGTTAGTTGAAAGAGTTTCCACAAAATGAGAAGAGTGTGGAAATGTAATTATTAAAAGCCAGTGGCACAAAGATTTAGCTTCAGCTTCACCTCATTGGACGAACTGTCTGACTGCAACATCTGACTCTGTTGTGTGGCCGTATTTTAACTCTCATGAGAAGCTGAAGAGATATATGTTGTCTTCCACAAGGGACACTTCCCATTGTATGTACCTTGCTGTGAACTCGCCGAAACTAGAGGATAGAGAGGGGTGAAAAACATGATGGGCTTTAAACTAGACCAAAAAATTCTAATTGAGGCAAGTGTCAGAGCGGGGTGAAATATTAATTTTATTAAAAATGTACACAAGCTCTATTTTTAATTTCGTAGTACATCAGTCGACCCTATTCTTGACGGTGCTGAGCGAAGCTGGCAAAGATGGATAATTGGACAGTGTGACAGAAGCACATGTTTGAAGGGTGATTCAGCTTTGAAGTGCACGCAGACATGACTTACAATCACTCCCGCATGTGTCACTCTGGTTTATCATCAGTTACTACTCATGCAGAACTATTAAAGAACTTACTATAAAAATTATGATCTTTGAAAAGTTTTAAAGGTGAATTGCAAGATGTTATAGTAAAGTTTTATTGAGACACTATAATTACCGATCAAAAGTGACAGTAAAGACATTTATGTTACATAAGCTTTTCTATAAATTTCTGTTTTTCCACAATTCCTCAAAAATATTAAGTAGCCCAACCATTTTTAACATTGATCATATTAAGAAATGTTTCTTAAACACCAAATCAGTAAAAAATTATGTGACACTAAAAACTGGAGCAATGGACTGCTGAAAATTCAGCTATGCCATCACAGGAATAAATGACAAAAATATATGAAATAGATTTTAAAATACATTAACATAAAAACTGTTCTTTTAAATTGTAATATTATTTCATATTATTACTGTTTTTTACTGGATTTTTAATCAAATAAATGCAGCCTTGGTGAATATAAGAGCATTTTGTCTTTTCAAAACAATGGTTGACAGAGGTGGGGCTGTATTAGAGTTTGGGAAATAATCATTATTGTTTAGTGCCGCTGCTGACACACTTCACCTTCATTTCACTGAAAGCAAAAGCTATTTCAGAAGGATATGTAATTTGAATGCAAATATTTAACTTGATAACACAACATTATTGTGAATTAAGATCAGTGTTCGGAGTAAAATCATTGCTAGCATCCTTCAGATATGCTGTGATTACCATTGAATGAATGACTCACGGGTTTAAGTGTTGTGTCTGTGTTATGTCTGTTTTTTGTCCCGTCAGTGTGTCCCAGTGGCAAATACGGGAAAGCCTGTGCTGAGATCTGCGTGTGCACTAACAATGGCACCTGCAACCCCATTGATGGCTCTTGCCAATGTTTCCCAGGCTGGACTGGAGACGACTGTTCACAGAGTACGAAGCAATTTGTCCTTCTCTTTGTTTGCATTTTCAGTTTCACCTTCTTTTATTGTGTTTTTTTCTACTGCTCTTTCCCATCCATTTTCATCCATTTGTCTTTCATGGGCATCTCATGTCACAGTGCCACGTAAATCGTGACCACGTCCATTTTTCTTTGCCAAATACCCCACAAGACCAACAATTTCTTCAATAAATTACTTGATAGCACACTCAATAATTTACACAGCGCAAGAGAGCAGCAATATGAAATAGAGACGAGAGCAACAATGTCCCGGAGAATTTATCGCTCGCCCTCGCGCCGCCCTCCCCTCTCACGTTGTTAATCTAACACTGTTTGCTGTAAGTGAAGGGGTGAGGACTGGCTAAGGGATTTGAATTATTAATTCCAAACAGTGACAATTTCAGCTTATACTGTAGATATGGCCCTCATTTCGATGTGATTTCCTCTTTATTTTGGCTCTACCACATTTTATTTGCAAAACATGATAATTTTACATCAAATGCATCATTTTGTATACGTTATGTCAATTAGGGGCCTGTAAATGCGTTTGGACGCGTGTTTTAAACATGTGTGTTAGTCTTCATTTGACGTGTCTCTGGCTCCTCAGTTTGTCCCATAGGCCAGTGGGGCCCTGACTGCTTGAACTCATGTAACTGTCACAACGGAGCCCAATGTAGTGCCTACGATGGAGAGTGCAGGTGCAGCCTGGGCTGGACCGGCCTCTACTGCACGCAGCGTGAGTCTCTCTCACACACAAGTACACACACATTCACAGTTATTAAATATACAAACAAGCCAGTATTATACACATGCAAACACTCTCTCCTGCACACATAATGAACATAAAGTGACACAGTGACATCTGTTGGCAGTATTTCAGAACTGCACCAGGGAGTTATGAAATCTCATTATGTTATGATGCCACTGAGTGGTCCTTAATAATAAATGCACGTTTTTTCACGTCAGTCATTTAACTCATTATATGACCTTGCTGAAATCAAAAACCATCAACATCATGCCTGCAAAAAAAAACAGAATCCACCTTTCATTCATTATGTCAATCATTTCTTGATCCCTCCTCTGCTGTCACGCTGTTTGAAACTTTTTTTTTTTTATGACGGCAGTGATATAAACTCTTTCTTGAGGAGTGATGAAATCAGTTTGTGTTTTGCTGCAATATTTGCTCCAGTAGGCTTGTTATCTTCAGTGGCCAGACTGTCTTTGCGTGTTTGTGTGTTTATGTACTGTACGTGTGTTTGTCTACGAATTG
Source organism: Barbus barbus (assembly GCF_936440315.1). Taxonomy (NCBI): domain Eukaryota; kingdom Metazoa; phylum Chordata; class Actinopteri; order Cypriniformes; family Cyprinidae; genus Barbus; species Barbus barbus. The sequence goes on from NC_136750.1 coordinate 20,435,689, forward strand.
CTATTAGTGTACGAGGCCGTCGTGAAAGGGGAAACACTACATGTTATAAGAACAAATTTTGGTCATTTGTGGTATTCGAATGTCAAGGCTTCTCTTTCACTCTGGGTTCCTGTTGCTGGCACCATCAGCGTACACCAACTGTGTGTTGTAGGTTAATGTGATGTAGCAGGATATCTCTTTCCTTCAGGCTGTTCCTCAGGGTTTTATGGGCGAGACTGTGCAGAGGTGTGCCGCTGTCAAAATGGAGCTGACTGTGATCATGTCACTGGCCAGTGTGCCTGTCGGACTGGCTTTATTGGGACCAACTGTGAACAGAGTGAGTGTTGTAGCCTCTTTAAGAGTGTGTGTGTTCTTGTGTTAGGGGGTTGTAAGAATGTCAATTCGAAAGAGACGTTTAGCAGCCCTGATGATGATGGTAGTGATTGATGATCTGTGTGTGTGTGTGACTGTGCTCCTCATCCACCATCCCAGGCAGTCAATCACAACATGTGTCTGAGTGTTTGTTTTACACACTGTTGGCTCGAGGTGTTTGGTTAATTGTGTTGGTGCATGTGTTTTTATACAGAGTGTCCTCCCGGGACGTTTGGCTATGGTTGTCAGCAGCTGTGTGAATGTATGAACAACGCCACCTGCGACTATGTGACCGGAACGTGCTACTGCAGCCCGGGATACAAAGGAATCCGCTGTGACCAGGGTAACGCTTGCTTTCTGTTTGTTTGTTTTTCATCTGGGGTGGGAAAAAAAAACCTATGGAAAAATCCCATAGGTTTATACTGAATGAAAGAACCTGATATGTTTTAGAGTTGGGCACCTTAGTAACCACATAGCAAGGCGCTAACAACCACCTAGAACACTGTAGCAACTACAAAACAACACATTAACAACCATACAGACTCTTAGCAACCAAATAACAGCACAGTAACAACCACTCAGATCCTTAGCAACTACATAGCAGCACACTAACCAGTCAGTCCCTTAGCAACTACATAGCAACACACTAACAAAAGTCTGACCCTTAGCAACTACATAGCAACACATTATCCACTACTCAGAAACTGCATAGTAATGCCCTGGCAGCCACCCAGACCACTGCATGATGCGCTACTCACATTTTCCTCACAGAATATCAAAATCTTGATTATTGTAGTTTTTATGGTGTCTGTTCTTCTCATACAAGAGATTAGCATGCTAACGAATTCTATTGTACCTGTACTTTTGGGAATAAAGTACCTGATCTTTAATCGTATTCTGTGTCCCAGCGGCTCTAGTGATGGAGGAGCTGAACCCCTACACTAAGATCAGTCCTTCTCTGGGTTCAGAGCGGCAGTCCGCAGGCGCTGTGATGGGCATCATCTTCCTGCTGCTGATCATCATGGCCATGCTCAGCTTGTTTGTTTGGTTCAGGCAAAGACAGAGAGACAAAGGCCAGGAAATGCCCAGTGTCTCGTATACCCCAGCCCTGCGTGTCACCAACACTGACTACTCCCTCTCTGGTGAGAACTTCCTTTGAAACTAATCATCTAATATTGAATAAGTTTCTATGAACAACTTCAGATGCTCCATGAATGTTTTTACAAGTATGACTTATATATTATTTTTGAAAGGTGTGTAGTAGCATTTGCCTGTTCAGCAACAGTTTCAGCACTATATTATGGTTATCTCAGTGCTACCACACTTTTCATATGCTGATAACTAGGGCTGGGTGATATGGCAAAAAAAATTATCACAATCGTTTTTTTTTATATCGGTCGATATCGATAATTATCACAATTATCACATTTCAAATATTTATTTCTGTCAAGTTTAACAGCAGATTTTTTTTCTCCTAAGTGAAAGTTGTAGAAACTAGACCGTTAATTATGGTTTTAAACTACTCTTTATGGTCAGTACATGACAAACACTTCACGTTTTTTCATTCTTTACACTTTTCCAGTTATTTTTCTTTAACCAAATAAATATCTTATTAGAAAAATTACTTTCTTAGTTTCTGCATGTTCTAATGAGCGATACTGTTTCAAATCACAAAACAGACTTTGATGACATTATATCTTCAGCACAGTTTGCAGTGCAGGCTGCAAGATTAATAATAACAATTAATAATAATTCAATCGATTAATCAATAATAACAACAACTTTTTTGTCTCATAGAAATGCATATTTGAAAGTAGTTTGAGTTGTAGCTTGAAATAGGATGCAGATGTAAATTTATGTTCATTATCAAAAACATTAACATCTATAAAAATGGTGACACCTTGGTTTTTATATAGTGTTATATGGTGTAATTATTCTGACTGTTTTATTAAAAGTTTTATTAAAATTAACCATTGTTCTTCCATAGCATCATACATTTGGATCATGATAAAACCACACATATAGCACCTCAATACCATGGTAAAAATGTAACTGTATGGTTTCTAGGTATTTGTATGAAAAACAGTAGTCTAAATACATTTAGTATAAATGCACAAACACAATATATCCCACATTTCTGCCACAAAACCATGGTGCAGTTAGTGTTACTACTGTAAATCCATGGTAAATTATGGAGATTTGTAGATTGGAAAGCCTTCAGACTGTCTCGTTGGGCACATTGTTTTTGCTGTTTGTCAGTGCGGTTTCATCTGGCTGTTTCGTTTGTGTTCTTCACTGAATTCAGGCACTTCACACTGGGTCTCACAGCACTGTTTAGTGCTCACGTGACCAAAACTCATCAGCGAGTAAACGTGTCTGCTCTAATAAGCTCGAGCTGCGCTGCCATTTGAACTTTGAGCTGAGTGAATAAATGGTCCATGTGGCACGCATCAAATGAGTAGCACTATTTCGTTTTGCTTTTGGCACATTATATTGAACATTTAACAAACTCTTGTTATTGTTTTATCGAGGATTAAAATAAAAAAAATTACATCACGATAATTATCATTATAGATTTATCGCCCAGCCCTACTAAAATAGTGTATATTTATGGTCATTTTTATGCCAGCTGCATGGGCTGTTTTTGATGATGTGGCTATAAATGGCTTGACCAATTCCAGTAAGTATCATGAATTTAAGTCCATTAAACTGCCCTCTTCTAATCTGTTATTGCAGGAACAGAATGTCATGCATTATCAGACAGAAGTTTAGTAAACTTGTACACTGTGGTATGTAGAATTTATGAATACTTTTGCCTTGCTCTCTCCCTTAGAAACATCTCAGAGCAGCAGCGGTGGCCAGTGCTTCTCCAATCCCAGCTACCACACTGTGGCACAGTGCAACATCTCATCCTCCATCACAAACAACCTGGACGGCACTGTCACTCTTAAGGTGAGGACAGAGACACATTTGCATGACACCAGAAGTTCCATTCTTGAGGTCGCAACTCCATGACGGTTCGACAGATAAACTATTTTTCTCAAACATAATTTTTATGCCCATAGTAGCTGCTCGTTTTAAGAGTATTACATAAAAAACATGCTACAACATGACCCCTTTTTTTTAAAGAAATTATTATTTTTTTTTTTAAAGGATGCATTTAAAGGGTTAGTTCACCCAAAATGAAAATTAGCCTGTGTTTTACTCACCCTCGAGGCATCCTAGGTGTATATGACTTTCTTCTTTCAGACGGATCCAATCGGAGTTATATTAAAAATGGTCCTGGCTCTTCTAAGCTCTATCATTGCAGTGGGTGGATGTTTCTGTTCAACAGTCCAAAACACGTCATCCATAATAAAACATGCCTCACATGGCTCTGGGGGGTAAACATAGGCCTCCTGTAGAAATCCATGCGTTTTTCACGAGTTTACACTTACATATAATAAGTAGAGTAAAGTTTATGCGTATTTGGCGTGCTGTCCGAGGGGAGGGCTTTGTTTACAGGAGCAAAGGAAGCAAAGTTTCCTTACTTTAGCAAAGGAAAACCAGTCTCCTCTTGGCTTATATCGAAATCCTCCATCATTTTTCTTTACAAATCCTCAGTTTGTACTTCTAATTCATGACCGGCATTTTGTTTTGTTCTCACTCCGCATTCGTCACTAACCACGTTACGCCGAAGTCCTATGTCATCCGCCGGAACGGCTTCTGCGTACCACAGATAGATGAAGTGAGAGAGAAGTGTTTATTATGTTTGAAACATGGATATTTTTCTTTCAAAAACGCATGGATTCACTACAGGAGGCCTCAGAGCCGTGTGAGGCACGTTTTATTATGGATGCGTGCTCTTTATTTGACGTCTTTTGGACTGTTGAACAGAAACACCCACCCACTGCAATGATAGAGCTTAGAAGAGCCAGGACCATTTTTAAAATAACTCCAATTGGATTCGTCTGAAAGAAGAAAGTCATACACACCTAGGATGCCTCGAGGGTGAGTAAAACACAGGCTAATTCTCATTTTTGGGTGAACTAACATCTATAAAAAAGTAAAATGGAGTAAAAACATCTATAATGCTTCAAATATTTCTGTTTCAAATAAATGCTGTTCTGTTTCCTCAAAAGATATTAAGAAGCACAGCTGTTTTCAGCATTGATAATCCTAAAACATATTTCTTTAGCACCAAATTTCTCAAGGATCATGTGAAACTAAAGACTGAAATAATAGCTGCTGAAAATTCAGTTTTGCCATCACATGTTAATTTCATTTGAAAATACATTAAAATAGAAAACAGTTATTTCAAATTGTAATAATATTTTAAAATTTTTAAAAAATCAAATAAATGCAACCTTGGTGAGCATAACAGACAAAAAAAAATTGTAATGTTTAAAAAACATGAAAAAAAAAATCTTACTGACCACAAACTTTTTAAATGGTAGTGGAGTGGACTTTTTTTTAAACTCTATTTTTTATTAGTTTTGTTTTAGAACCACTATGAACAATACAGAATAGAAAACTATATACTGTTACAGAATACAATTTCCCCACCCCAACATGTATCCTTAAAAACCTAAATAAGCAACTAAAATGCATTTAAAATAATAATAATAAAGAAATAAATAGTAAAATATATAAATACAAAATGTTTACATATACAAGATAAATAAAATAATACATAATAAAAATAATACATTTCAAATTACAGCCATCACATTCCCCTTTATCTGCCTATTAACAAATTGAACAAAAAGTGACCATATGACCATAAAGCAACCTCTGCTTTACCTCTAGTTACATATGTTCATTTTTCAAGAGCAAGATTAGAAGTCATCTCGAGTCCATGAGGACAGGTCTTTAAATGTTTTTCCATAATAAAGTGATTACACATTTGGCTTGTAATAAACTAAAATCTATAAGCTTCCGTATGTTTGTGTTTACAGAAACACTTCCAGGATATATATGCAATAAACATAGTTTACATTGCAAAGGGATTTTTTCTCCAGTCATTTCAGCATTAGACAGGATTATTACCAATAAAGGCTGACCAAACACTGTGGTATAGTTACGACAGAGTCAATAACAATAAAATCGACTCGTGTTGTTATTCTTAAAAATATGATTTTCTAGTTAGGTAATCATGCTTGTGAGATACATTTTATAGCTTAATTCGGACTTAATTCAAGTGGTGTGTGGCACTGCAAGAACTTTAGAACATAAAAAAGAGTCGTGGACCAAAAAAGGTCTCAAATCCGTTTCATCAAGACTAATCAGGGCAATGATCTTTCATTGTCTTTGATGGTTTTTGTCTTTTTCCCTTTTAGAAAGGAGACAGGAACAGTTCAGAATGGAGAGCGTACTGCAATCTCAATGACCTGGGTCAGTGTCCTCACTTAATTTCTTATCTCACCCCCTATTCAAACCATCTTCTATCTGTCCCCGTCAGACAAAGCCTGAAAAGTACTCATTCAATTTGAAATGGATCAGATATATCGTTCTTTTCTCCACTCAGCCTATTCCACAAAACAAATAAGACATTTGTTTTCCATTGAAGCACCAGAGAATTAAACTACTTACTCATTCCTGGGGGTTGTAACAAACAGCAGACGGCACTTCTGGCACCAGAGCAAGACCTCCGCCTGCTGCGTTTTTAATAAGCCCTTACTTTAGGTGGCACACACACATGCTGGAAGGTCAGACTTTGCCTATATTATCCAAGGTCACTCAGACTGGGGGGGAGAGAGTTCATTACCTCTCTGACTTCCCATCCCATGCCACCTCACCCCATTATGTCTACCTGCAGGTCTGCTGATAAGGCTTCAGCAGAGCATGTGAGGCCTCAGAGACTTTGGTTGGAGGTTGGGTATTTCAATCATGTTCTCTTGCAAGCCCATAGAGGAAGTGAAATAGGGCCAGTAACCACAAGTTCAAAGTGGGACAGTGATTTCATCCTTTTATAGGAAGTTTTCCTAATCTCTGATCGCAGTTGTAAACTTTTAGATGACAACCTGTTTATAAATGGAAAGCTATTTCAAAGCCTGGGCCAGATTGTTACATTTTGATGAAGATTACAATGACATTGTTTTCTTGATGAATCCTTTACTATAAGACAAGGAATCTGTGTGAGCAAATGAGAACAGTTCAAGGACAGTACAAATGGTCCTTTTCTTTAAACAGACTAAACTACGTCACATTTGTATAGAGGAAAAACCCAACTGAACAGTGAGTGTACACTGAAACTCCACTGCTGTCATGTCACCATGGAGACTATTCACAGACAAAATCCAAATTAATATTGCACTGGCTTTATCAGTGTGGGGTGGGTATTTTTTGTGAGCATTTTCATTTACAGATCTTGACGTCACCCTAAAGGCATGTCAGTATCTCTGGGTAGTCAGCTGAGAAACGTGATTTAGAGATGTGATTTGGTTAAAGGTTAACTCATAATACTCATTAAAGTGACAAAGCTGGGGAAGAGCTTAGAGCTTGACTTTGCTTTTATATGTATATATGTAGCCGTTCCTGTGTTGTCTTTTTATCTTGCTTACCTTCCCATCTGTGTTTTCTGTTAATGTTATTTTGTTGGTGCTTTAGATTCACCGTTAAGCCAAAAAAAACAACAACAGTAAAGTATAGTCTACAAAGGTGTTTATAGTAGAATCTAATATTGGTTTGAGACAACACGAGGAAATGTTGGCATTTGTGCTAGAAATTGTACTATCAATCTATTGAAAAATGTATATGTAAAATTTAAATTATATATATATATATATATATATATCCCTTAAATCAGTCTATCAAATTGATCTAGACTAATCACATTCAAAATTAAAAGTTTGTGTTAACATGATATGTGTGTATATGTATATATACGTAAATACACACACACATACATGTATATATTAAGAAATATTTACATATGTATATGTGTACATATATATATATATATATATATATATATATACAGTCATGGGCAAAAATATCGGCACCCTTGGTAAATATGATCAAAGAAGGCTGTGAAAATTAATCTGAATCGTTAATCCTTTTGATATTTTATCAAAAACCTAACCTTTCATTGGATAATAAGAATTTAAAATGGGGGGAAATATCATTATGAAATAAATGTTTTTCTCTAATACACATTGGCCACAATTAACGGCACCTTTTTATTCAATACTTTTTGAAACCATTTGCAAGTTTAACAGCTCTAAATTTTCTCCTATAATACCTGATGAGGTTAGAGAACACCTGACAAGAGATCAGAGATCATTCCATCGTTCAGAATAACTCCAGACCCTTTAGATTCACAGCTCCATTTTGGTGGTGCTTCTCTTCAGTTCACCTCACTCATTTTCTACAGGGTTCAGGTCAGAGGACTGGAATGGCCATAGCAGAAGCTTGGTTTTGTGCTCAGTGACCCATTTTTGTGTTGTTTTTGAGGCTTGTGTTTGGATTATTGTCCAGTTGGAAGATCCAAACATGGCCCATTATAAGATTTCTAACTGAGTCAGTCACTTGATTTTTTTATCTGTTGGCATTTGATAGAATCCATGATGCCATGTGTCTAAACAAGATGTCCAGGACCTCCAGCAGAAATATAGGCCCACAACATCACAAATACAGCAGTATATTTCATTGTACACATGGGGTACTTTTTATCCCTGTGTTCACCAAACCCATCTTGAGTGTTTGCTGCTAAAAAGCTCATTTTTTAGTTTCATCTGACCGTAGAAGCCAGTCCCATTTGAAGTTCCAGTCGTGTCTGATAACTGAATATGCTGGAGTTTGTTTTTGGATGAGCTAGGAGAATTTTTCTTGAAACCCTCCCAAACAACATGTGGTGATGTAGGTGCTGTTTGACAAATTTTGTTTAAGGTTTTCTGACCCCGAGACTCAACTATTTTCTGTAATTCTCCAGCTGTGGTCCTTGGAGAGTCTTTAGCCACTCAAACTCTCCTCATCACCATGCATTAGGACGGTATAGACACAAGTCCTCTTCCAGGCAGTTTTGTAACATTTTCTGTTGATTGGAAATTCTTAATTATTGCCCTGATGGTGGAAATGGGAATTTTCACTGCTCTAGCTCTTTCCTTAAAGCCACTTCACTAATTTGTGAAGCTCAATTATCTTTTGCTGCACATCAGAAATATATTCTTTGGTTTTTCTCATTGTGATGGGTGATTAATTTGGAATTTGGCCTTTGTTTTGTTTTCCCTCCTATTTATATTTCTGTGAAACAGGAAGCCATGGCTGGATAATTTCATGTTCATAATCACCCTGTGGAGTGCTCAAAATTGTGAATATGAATGAGAATATACTTCAGAGATATTTTACTCATAAGAATTTCTAGGGGTGCCAATAATTGTGTCCAACGTGTATTTGAGAAAAACATTTATTTCATAATGATATTTCCCCCCATTTTAAATTCGTATTATCCAATGAAAGGTTAGATTTTTGTGATTTTTTTTTTAAATAAAAGATCAAAAGGATTAACAATGCAGATTAATTTTCACAGCCTTCTTTTATCATATTTACCAAGGGTGCTGATATTTTTGGCCATGACTGTATATATATACAGTATATATACATATGTGTGTGTAGGGCTGGGCGATATTTCAAATATTAGCGATAATATCGCAATAATTTTGACGACGATGTAAAATTTGAAAATATCGTAATATTTAAATATCGAACATTTCAAATTCAAGCATACTTTCCCAAAAGAACGCGCCGAACGTCCAATATTACGTCCCCTTACGGATTACCGCGCAAGAGACGTGAGGTGGGGGAGGGTCTTTTTTATATATATATATATATATATACATTAGGAAAATGGAGACTAGTGTTAATTTCGTTAATAAAAATATGACAAAAAATGTTCACTGATGAGCTTTTTTCCCATGACTAACACGAAACGAAGACAAGACGAATAAGGTCAAATGAAAACTATGACTATATCACATACCTGTCAACACTACCGTTCTTCCCGGGAGTCTCCCGTATTTCACACCCATCTCCCACTCCCCTCTCGTTTTGTTATTTCTCCTGGGAAACTCCCGTAATTTGTGGTCTAAATCTAGTTATATAAATAATCACATCAAGTTTTATTCCAAGGTTGTACAGTTGCCAGATCTTGTATGAAGCGCATCACCTCATACAATCGACACAATACACAAATTTCAAACCATTTATGACCTCAACCTGGCAGTCTACAACCCAGTTGTGATGTAAATTTAGTGGTAGACGCGGGAAGTTGAATCTACCGTCTTTCGGATGAGACGTTAAACCGAGGTCCTGACTCTCTGTGGTCATTAAAGATGTCTTTCGAAAAGAGTAGAGGTGTGACCTCGGCATCCTGGCCAAATTTCCCCATTGGTCTCTGACCATCATGGCCTCCTAATCATCCCCATACACTGATTGGCTTCATCACTCTGTCTCCTCTCCACCAGTAAGCTGGTGTGTGGTGGGCGTTCTGGCGCACTATGGCTGCCATCGCATCATCCAGGTGGATGCTGCACACTGGTGGTGGACGAGGAGACACCACCCCTCACAATGTAGAGCGCTTTGAGTGCTTAGAAAAGCGCTATATAAATGTAATGAATTATTATTATTATTATAAGTGGTACAAATGGAAGGAGAAGAGTCAGGTGGTGCTCTGCGAAGAAAAAAAATATTTGTGTAAATTTAACAACAGCTGGATGGAAGAATTAAATTTCTTGTCTCGAAGCCATGTAAACAACTTGCACGCCTTTTGCAAAGTGTGTCGCATTAATTTTAATATCAGACACGGTGGGTAAACGACATATCTCAGCATCTTAAATCACAGCAGCACATTCGTGCAGCCGAGGCACAGAAGGGCAACACATACTATAAACACACAATGTTAATGTTATGTACAATGTTACAATCTAATGTAATGTAATTTGTTCCATGGTGTTTAACTGCTGTGCAGTGTTTCTGTTTAATTTCTTATATATGTAACAGATATAATATTTAATTATTAATTAAATATTAATTATTATTTTTATTAATAATTATTTATTATGTATGTACTTATGTGTACCCCTGTTGTTTGAATAGAGAAACGTAGGCTATTGCAATTTGGAATTACTATTAGGAATTTCACTGTTATAATATTTTTCATTTGTTTTACCAGTTTTCATAATATAGACAGAGAGAGTGCATAAGTCTTTGGTATTAATTTATAAAAGCCTATAATGAATCAGTACACTATGAGGTAAAATAAACCATGTATGAGTCCACATTCTATTGATTTGTGCTCATGGTGGTGGAGCATCCATGAGGAACATTTCCCCAAACTTTGTTCCAGCAACTAACTCCCCATCTGAGAGGGTTTTTAGTGCCTGTAGGAACATAGTTTCATGCCACAGAGCTTCTCTTAAACCAGAAACAGACTTGTGTTCTTAGCTAAAAACTTAAAAAAAAAAAAAAAAAAAATCTTATCCCAGTTTAATTATTTCCCCCAGTTGCACAGTGTAAATTGTGAATTGCATGTACTAAAAAAGTTGACAGAATGCACATTCTGTACTTGTTTTGCACTACTTCAGTTACACATACATGTGTTCATTTAATAAAAAGCAGTAAGTGATCACTTGGTCTAGATTTGATGAGGTTAGAGAACACCTGACAGATATAATTTTTAACTGCTTAAATTTGCACTAAACATTTTGTATTTACTTTGTAACAATAGCTGTTCTATCTAAATAGTTTTTTTGTTTTTTTTTAATGGGGGCAAAAGAAAATCATGTTTTTTTATTATTTAAAAGCAAATGCAAACATATCGAGATATATATCGAATATCGTAAAAATTTTGACAATATCGAGATATCAAGATTTTTTTAATATATCGAGCCCTATGTGTGTGCGTGCGTGCGTGTGTGTGTATGTATGCATGTAAGTGCTGTCAAACGATTAATCTTGATTAATCACATTCAAAATAAAAGTTTTTAATTTACATAATACATCTGTTTACTGTGTATATTTATTATGTGTATATAAATACACACACATACAGTATATATTTTGAAAATATGTACATGTATTTACATGTATATATTTATATTAAAATAATTTATAATATATTAAAATATATTTATTATATATACATAACATTTTTCTTAAATATATACATGCATGGATGTGTATTTATATATACATAATAAATCACGATTAATCATTTGACAGCACTAATATATAAATACTATATATATATATATTAGAATGATTTCAGTAGACACTAAAGACTGTGTTTGACACTGAAGACTAGTAATGGCTGCAATTTCAGCTTTGCCATCATAAGAATAAATTACATTTTAAAATAAATTAAAATAGTTATTTTTGTGATATATAATTATTGTGATAATATTTCACAGTATTGCTTTTTTACTGTATTTTTGATCAAACAAATAAAGCCTCTGTGAGCACTATATACTGTATAGGAATATTTTACAACATGCTGTTTGATTGATAGTACAGCTTATTGCTTCCATCACTATGTCATTTTGACATTTCTGTGGCGATTTCCCATTACTGATGTTCATCATCGGCTATTTATACTGTTGTTGAATCATGAATTACTCAGAATGTGTGTGTTCATGTACTTCATTAGGAGTATCAAGAGGAGACACACTTACACTGAGGGACAACAAAACCACTCGAATGGCCAAAGGTAATAACTCTAATGGACATCTGCTCTTGTAATAAAAATAAACCAAACTATACACAAGAGGTCCTTTCACATTTTTGCTATGGTCCACTGCGTTCTCTCAGTAAATTAAGAATGACTTTCGAAGATTATTCAAGTCAGTGAAGTGATACAATATAGAGATCATGCTGACCTGGATATCCATGTGCCTCATTCACAAATACATTACATTTTCAACTGTATTCAGTTGTGTCATCACTGCCTTCGTTCTACAGAGCACAACTTAATCTCTTCCTCAATGTTTCCGGATGCTGTACATAAGTAATACGTCCTGCAAATCTTTTACACAAACTCTTCTTCAGCTACATTAGATCTTAGCTGCTGTAACAAGATTTTCCAGTGCCGTCTAACAGGATTTCACTGTGAAAATCTACCCTGGGATGCTGTTTCTAAACAGTACATCATGGAAAAGTGCTTATTTGGCATCTTTGACTAGAGATAGTCTTGAACGTAACTTCATTTTCATATAGTTCTTTGTACAAATAATAACATTTATTAAATGTCTGTCTCTCCCAGAGGATGATGTGAAATGAATATGTGAGTAATATCTCTTCTGTAATGTGTGTAGATTACATAAAGGCCTCCATGTGTAGCTCCAGCTCGTGCTCCCTAAATAGTGAGAACCCATACGCCACCATCCGAGATCCGCCCAGCCTGGCCTGTAAGCACACTGAAAGCAGCTACGTGGAGATGAAGTCACCTGCTCACAGAGACCTGACCTTCTGCTCCAGCACTAGCACAACCCTGACCACTGCCAGCAGGAACGTCTATGACATGGGTGAGTCTCACGAATGCAGATGGGGACTTCATTTTTATAGAAAGTATATAAACAATATATTTTTATTGTTGTTAGTACAATGTTGCCATATGAAAACACTGTCCTTCACTTTCTCTTTAATTAGAACAACAAATTGCATTGCAATTCCTATAGGAAAGAAATATTCAGGGATTTTGCATTGTTGTTCACAGATCAACTTTGTCCAAATAGTTAGGCTTTTTCATATGTTGCCATGTGTCATTCATAAATAAAGGAAAAAAGAGAAATTACAACTGCGTAACTCAGAACAATAGGCTTATTAATTAATAAATAAAAAAGACTATTATTCTGAGATGTGAAGTTATACTTTCATTTATATATATATATATATATATATATATATATATCTATATAATTTGTACTTCAATATTCAGGGGTGTTTTTTATAAATAAAATAAATTTGTATGTGTATATATTTTAGTTAGATATTATAATATTATTAGAAAATATTAATTTGGAAGAATTTGTATTTGTAATTAATTTGTAATTAAAAAGAAAGTCTAAATCTTGCCATATGCAATACACAGTATAAATCAAATAAACGCATACATAAATATATTAATATATATATTTATATGTATACTACTTCAGTGTTATTTTTTATATATTATTATATTATTTATTAATATTTTGAATTGGCCTTTATTTTTATGTCCAGTTGTCTTCATGCATTCAGTTTTAATACTTGTGAATACTTAAAAATTTGTTTTTATTTCAGTTTTAGTAATTTTATAACTTTGACTTATTTCAAAACATCTCTAATTTTCATTGAAGTTTTTCATCTAATATTTATATTTTATTTCAGCTTTATTTAAATTTCCAAAAATAATTGTCATAGTTTTAGATAGCAATAACAACACTGCAGTCAATATAAAATATATAAAATAACATATTGAAATATGTATATTAAGTATATTTCTGCTTTATGTTTTTAAGCATTATTATTATTATTTAGTCATTTAGCAGACGCTTTTATCCAAAGTGACTTACAAATGAGGACAACAGAAGCAATCAATTGTAGTATTAAAACAACTAAAAGATCCAAAACTAAAAGCTAAAGCTTTATAAATACTACCTATACACATTTTAAAAAATAAAGACATGACAAATGCATACAACTAAATTTCAAAACTTAACATTTAAATTAAAAACTAAAAAAATAAAGCTAAAAACAATTCAAAATATTAAAGAACAAAAGGTATAAGAGTATAATAATGATTCTAACATAACACTAAGCCAAACACCAAAAAAAACAACAACTATATATATGTATATGTATAACCACACACACATACATACATGCATAAATATATACATACGCATTTATAAATTATATATATATATATATATATATATAATTTCATTTCCATTTAGTTTGTTGAAGTATTAAAATAAATTAAATAAAACTAAAACTTAATAAAAGACCTATGCAGACATAATAAATTCAGACATTATTTAACTAAAATTAAAATAGATAACAAATACAAATCACGACAGTATAGTTTATCAGTAATCCTAAGAAATAACACTGCCAAACACACATGCTAAAAACAACAACTAAATCACACATAGTAAGAAATGGTTATAAAAAACTGAAACAGAAGTGAAACAAGTAGTAGAAAAGAGGAGAAATAAAAAGTGATACTCCCAGCCCGGTGCAGTCACACGGTAGAGTCGATGGTCTTTACACTCTTCGGTCTTCACACAAGGAGGCCTTCACACGACAACTGCCGTGACCGTTAATACTAATTGAATTTAGCTGAACACACTTTCCTTATTTTTCCACAACAAATGGCCAAGCAAGCGCAGACACTGACAAGATACGCGAGACAGAACGAGACCAAACGCGATATCAGCATGTCTCCACACAGTAATAATGAATTAATTAAACATTAAATATTAATAATGAATGAGACCCGATATTAAAATAGAAATTATAATTCACCAATTTTAGTTTTTAAATGTTTGAATGTGTCAATTTATTATCAACTTTTAAAAAACAAAGTTGTTTTAAGGAAACGTTGTTTGACCATTTTCAATTGTACTACAAGGTTGCCATATGGCAATATACAATCCCATTATATTTTTCCCAATTTATGTAAAAATATCTAATGAGAAAGATTGAAAAATTCTTTAGAATGTAATCTACTGCATACCACAGACAGAGCTACAGTTTGATTTAAAGATTCATAGAGAGTTTGAGAATCAAGCCGCTCACCCCTCGCCACCCTTCTTCCTCAGAACCAACAGTGAGTGTTCTTCAAGGACCCAACGGCCTGGCGACCGGATTCTCGCAGAGTCCTTATGACCTCCCGCGGAACAGCCACATCCCCAGCCACTACGACATCCTGCCAATGCGCCACAGCCCAACACACACCCCACCCCCTCCAGAGAGCCCCCCGAGCTCCCTGCTGTAGAACCCAGTCCTGCCCAGCCCAAAAACACAGATGCAAGGACCTCGTTTTTTAAAATCTCTCCTCTCATCTCTCTTTCTCTTCAAGGACCATTCAAGTACAGATGCATGACACAGGAGAAGACCGTATTCCTCTTTGAGGATTGTGGGAAATGGACTGTACATCAAAACAAGAACAGATTTGGACACCAGCGATTATTCACCATCCCTCTCAGAGGTGTTTTATAACAAGCTGTGCATATAAAATCAGGTGTAAAAAAGCATTCTTTGTTTATAGGTCTATGAAAAGACTTTTAGAGGGAATAAAGGAGCGTTTGAGACGCTTTCATGGAAACATACGATATGTTGAATCTTAAAAACTAGAGCTCTGCACACTGGAACAGATAATCAATGATCCAGAACTTTTCATTTGGAGTTGGCATTGATCTTGAAAACGATAGCTAGGGGTGACCATGAAGAGGCAACCCTCTTTTTTTTGCCCCCCAAAAAAGTCTGGACTTAAAGGCATTGGTGACAAAGCATGGTTTCAATGGGAAATAATGAGACTTCTTATTGCGTAAAGATGGTTACCAAAACATAGTGTGAGATGAGCGAGAACCTATCATTTACCTACCGAGAATTATTTATAAAGGTTTATGAGGAGAGCCTGGGTGAGCTACACCGCTCATTTGTGTAACAACCTGGTGCTTTCTACTGTACATAGGAGTTTATGACTGTTGCTATCATTTATTTGGGTGTGTGTTTTATGAACGTGGGATTATGTTGACACTTTTCAAAGCTATCATGTTTAGTTTTTTCTTCTTTGTATGTTTACATTTTTAAAACATCTGTTAGCAGGCCTTGAAGGGTTTTTAATTTGTGGTTCTGTATTTATGATGTTTATTTATGCCTTTGTGCAAGTGATGTTTTTCTTTGTAGTGTAAAAGGTAAACATATTTAAACGGGAAAAAAGTAGCATGAACAAATGATGATACCCATAGTGACCAATTATTTTCATGTGCTTGTGCTATTTGTGCACAGTATTAATATATAAAGTCGACATTATATGTTAGCTCTTGTGTCATAATAGACTCCATGACAAGACGAGACCTCATACATGTCCTGAAAAGTTTAGTATAAATAGACTTGGAGACGTGTCCCATTCCTTGTGTTTCGGTTTGTTTGATGACTACAGCTTTGCAGCTTGCAGAGTTTTGTTCTAAAGTGGCTGCATTCCCATATAATAGCAATAACATAGTGACAATCATTCATAAATAAAAGAAAACAATGCATTTCATCAATCCTACCAGCTCTACAGATCAATAGTGGCTGCTCTCGCTCTTTTAAGATTTGTTACAGAATACTCCCATTTATATAATTTTTTTATTGTTTAATTTTTTTCTTTGTAAAAAATATATATAGTGCTTATATATATATTTTTTTTTTATCATTTAACAATAATGTTAAATGCAATCTGAAATCAATATCCTCTTTTATACTGTACATTATAATGTGATGCCTAAATTCGCTTGTAGCATTTTAAAATACGGATTCTTGTGTTTAGTGTTTTATTATTAATTCATTTAGAAAACACATGATTTTAATATCGGCCAACCATTATGAAAATAATTATTGCCACCATCTGTACTGAACATTATCTATTACATATAAGTTCTCTCTTTTGAATAAACCAACTACTTTTACTAACTGAAGAAATTAGGACATAGTGGTCATACCTTAAGGTACTGAAATAAAATATACCAAAAAAATAAGGAATAAAGTAACAGAACATAGCAGAAGTGGTTTATGAGGTTTAAAAAACTCTTACATGCCAACTCTGAGCTTTTAAAGAAAAGTTAAAGGAATAGTTCATACAAAAAATACTAATTTGCTCACCCTCAGGCCATCCTAGATGTAGATGATTGTTTTTATTTATGAAAACAGATTTGGAGAAATTTATCATTACATCCTCTGCAGTGAACGGGTGCCGTCAGAATGACAAACAGCTGATAAAAACATCACAATAATAAACAAGAAATCCATAAGAGTCCAGTCCATTAATTAATGTCTTGTGAAGTGAAAAGCTAAGTGTTTGCAAAAAACAAATCCATCATTGTGGTGTTTTTAATGTCAACTCTGTTGCTTTCAACTAAAATATGAGTCTTCTATCTATAATATTGCTCTCATCATCTCATCTGAAGCACTGAGGCCTGTAGCATGAAGCCGGATTCGCTGGCTAGCCAGGTAAATTTCAGTTTAGTTTGCACCAATCCTGGGTTTTAGGTACCATGAAAGTGGCTTGGCTTTTAGCTGCATTAATTGCCATAGTAACGTACACTCCATGCTCTGGGGCAAATCTCAAACTGAAATTGGACCAATCAGATGTCTGACACAAAAAAGTCACTCCCCCAGTTTCTCTTGCTCCAAATTAAAGGTCACTAGTACTGAAAAAAAAGAATTGTTTGGCCAAAACCAAAAATAAAGTTATTTTATATGATTTATATTATTATTAATCCATTACACACAAACAAGTTTAGTTTAACAGTTATTATAAATCATTTATTTTAAATGAATGTTAATATAAACAGATCATATGTAATATAAGCTGTAGAATCAATAAATAACGCTTTTTAAAAGTTACGTGACCTTACGTTCGAGTCTCTGTCGCTGTATATTTCCGACTATATAAACTAACTTAAGTTTCACTTGTGACTGCACTGATAAAGCAAGATCATTTCTTTTACTTGTCCTCTTTCATGAACAAGTATTTTTTCCATTGTAAGTGCATTTAAATTAATAATATTCTTCAATATCTTAACCTTTAGCAAAACATTTAACCAAGGCTCGTGATTGGCTATTCGCCAGTGGAATGGTTTGGTTTTATCAACTCGAAACTATTCCTGTAATTCTGGTATAAAGATTTTTTTCATCTACCATCATGGTATAGGCACCTGGATACATGTGAAAACAGATCTAAACAAATATGTTGGTGGATTTTGAAGTGATAAGACAACAGGGGATAGACTTCACTGGAGGAAGTATCATAATGGATTATGACTGTTATTTTGTATTTTGGCCAGAGGAAATAAACTCATCTACATCTTGGATAGCCTGAGGGTGCATTTTCATTTTTAGGTAAACTATTACTTCAAAACACACAAAAAAAGTATAAGCCAAACTTTGAATTAACTACATATTTTATTTGCTCTTTTAAATTGGAATTACAGTGGACAGAATAATAGTATAATCATAACAATACAAAATAAAATCACAGTACAGTGCAGACAAAAGAAATAAAGTTCTCGAGGCAATACGTGAAAGATCCGACAGTCAGAAAAGCAATATTAGGGTAATCTTACTAGGACACACCAGCTATGTACAGTGCATGGGCAAGTCATAGTTGTGCCATCTGTACCCTCACATCATTGGCACTGGCCCCCGTTAGCACCAGAGACCCCTGCCTCTAAAGAACAGTCATACAATCAGAGTCAGGGTCTTAAATGAGCACAAGCAGACCCTGACACGTGTATAATCACCAGGTCTTTTCCTTTTGATGGTGATAAGTACTGTACTACCTCAATGAGCTGCTTATAAGACCAAGAGTTTTACCTTATAAGATACAGGAGACTAAAAACAGTAAAATGACTCACATGCACTTATGCAGTAATGTCGGTTCAGTCTGATTCACTAATTACATTGCAGCCTTTAAGGGCCTTCAATTCCACCTGGAATGTGTTCTGATACTGCTGAGAATGATCGTAACAAACTATGTTGTTTCACCAAGGACTGGGGTAATTAAAGTCAAGGGGATCGATAACCAAAGTGAAATTTCCAGCAAATAAGGTTTGCAGACTAAGATGCTGAGGTCTACAGTATTCCTTCGCTCCTTGGTCACCCGTGGTGACCATTATATAACATGCATTATTAGTTCAGTCTTTACTGATATTTTATGTCACACTGAGTAAGTTTTATTAGACAGCCATTAAGCGAAGAAGAGCATCAAAGCTTGTGGTAGTTTCCCCATCTACTGGACTCAGGACAACAACTTTTTTTGTAGACTAAAACACATAATACATTCATAAATTATCACTCTGTGTCTTAACATTTAAGAGTCCCACCACTTCGCCATGAAGATTAAAGGCTAACAACTCGATTCAAGTGACTACCACAGAATAAATACAAGTTACAGGTCTTAAGATCATTAACTGTATGTAGTGGCGCTAAGTCAAACCGGGAGAGATTTTACATTCAGTGCAAAAACGAAAAGAAAGTATCCAGTCTATTCCCTAGAGTGCTCTCATGTGATGTGGCCGTCGGCGGGCCAACATTCACTGCTGCGTGTTTTTCCTGTTCCGACTTTAACGACAAAAGTACAATGGGTTCGAGGTTGTGACAAGATGATAATGTTACATTTAGAGGAAGTCTCTATTGCCTCGTTTCATACTGAATAGGTCTGTGGTAGTGTTTCAAAGAGAACTTGTGCCTGTTTGCTAAAGTACTTTCCCCTCTTTTTGCATGATCAATTATTGTTTGTACAAATTGAACTTTTGCTATACGTAGACAAGGGCTGGAATACAAAAAAAAGGTTCATGTTAGACTACATTACAGTTCGCACCGGCACGGGTAGCTGAAGAGGTGCAGCATTTTTAAGCGCATGCGTGAAGGCGTCCATGTGTGTGACGCTCCATCAGAAAAAAAGGCACTAAAACCACTATTCTACCTCAAAGCATGTGAAGGTGATGAGAAAACAACGTGGTAGCTATATGCCTTAAGGCCTCTTCCATTGGCCTGATGGGTGAAAAAGAACACGACGCAATGATCCCCCGGCCAAGTGCGTGAAGGGACTGTACATGCGATGTAAACCATACTTGGAAGATGGCTGAAAGGTGAAGACTGTGGTCTTTGGGCCCTAATTGTCATCTAACAATCTATCAGGTACATCATTTCTCTACAATCACAACATTAAATATAGCAAAACCTCCAATACTGCACGTTTCTCCCCTCCACCCCAGTGGCAAGGGGGCTGCTACTAAAGACATACATAAGCGAATCTCACACGTTTGCGAATGAAATTATATATTAAGACATTTCAGTGAAGATCGGCACAAATGATTATTAAAATTCTGCAATATAAAAGCCTACCATGGCAGGAAGGAGAAAACCAACCAAAAACAAAAAACAAGCTTAGTCCAGACTGCAGGTGGTGACCCTTTGAGATTCCAGCTTTTGGAACCATCCTCTGTGCTCAAGCCTAGTTGTGCAGCTGCATCTCAGACCCAAAGCAGTCTTGAAGAGGAGGGGGGTGTTGCAGGTGTGTGGTTGGGGGAGGGTACGGGACAGGACGGGACGGGTGCCGCTAGATGCTCTGGCAGCACTGCATCTTTGGTTTATTCTCAGTAGGCTGCACCTGGATGGACACCACATTGTTGCTTGGTGACATGTCATTGTCTCGGCGGTCAGACATCTGCTTTTGGGATACGATCCGGTAGATTTCTGCAGAACGGAAAGAGATATTGATGACTAAGACGATATACGGTGCCAACAATCCAGGAAATGGTAAGGAATACGGACTTTGTGTTGCCATAAAAGTCTATAAACCCTACAGTTATTACTGGATGTCAGGGGCGAACGCAATTATAGCATTGCAACGGACTGCGATGCTTTTGAAACATTTATTATTTGTTCCTCCTCTGCAGATGCCAGGAGCCGAACAGAGGAGCAAAAGAAGACCGAAACTCTCTATTGCAGTCACGTCAGGCTAGAGAAACCTACCCGACCAAAGCAGGGCTTTTGATGAGTCATTCATAAGGATATGGCCTTCAGCCAATCATTTACAATCTTTCTTTTCCTTTTAGAGAAACACAGTCGCTTCCTCAAGCTTGTTTAGTGTGCATTTACTTATTCATGCATTCCTCATTACAAAAATAAAAGTTTATCATCCTTCAACTGCTGCGCAGTTTTTCAAAGCACACTCACCAGTCAGGATGGTCTGAAAAGCGGTCTCTACATTAGTGGAATCCAAGGCTGAGGTCTCTAGGAAGGACAGACCATTTTTCTCTGCAAACATGAGGAGACATACATTAATGGACATGGTAACAATTAACAAAGTGCGCAAAGAAGAAACTAAAGAAGCTCTGGCTATACACACTTCCTGTAATTTATCAGGAGTTAAAGGTCTACTTGTAAGAGTTTACTGTGGATCTAACCTGCAAATGCACGTGCTTCATCGGTGGGCACGGCCCGAAGGTGACGCAAGTCGCTTTTATTGCCCACAAGCATGATGACTATGTTGCTGTCTGCGTGGTCTCTCAGCTCTTTAAGCCAGCGCTCCACATTTTCATAGGTCAGGTGCTTGGCGATGTCATACACTAGAAGGGCCCCAACAGCTCCCCGGTAATACCTGTAGACCAACATGAGGAATAAATCAAAAGATGGAAAAGTGAAAAGTATGCTCAATGAGTACACTTAAAAAGTCAAAAAAATTAACTCAAAGTGCACACTTTTTTATTACAGTGCGAGTAATTCAGTGGTTATTGCAATTGAAATGCAAATATTTAACTTCCTAATCAGTTATGTCAATCAGTCATGTAAAAACTTCTGAAACAACTTTCGTTTTGGGGTGGTCACAAACTCAAAAATACATCAGATTAGGCTAATGTGAGTCGGGAGTGCTATTTACATTTATTCATTTGGCAGACGCTTTTATCCAAAGCGACTTACAGTTGAGGAATACAAGCGACTTTATCTTAAGATGACAATAAACGCAAGAAGTTCTCGTTATACAAGGTTTCAATCATCGTTCAAAATAGTAAAAGATAGGACAGGAAGGAATAAAGGATAGTAAGAGTATAGAAAAAGTGAAGGCATAGATTGTTTTTTTATGAGAAGGCAGTTAGATGCTGAAGGAAGAGATGAGTTTTCATGCGTTTCTTCAAGATCTTCACATTGACTTTGAACTCAAAACAATATCTATAAAAATAACCATAATGTTAACTATATCGTTATTGTGTTCACACCAACTCACAATAACTTTGTTTATCATCATCATCCATAGCGGTTATCTGTTACGTGCCATTTAAATGCTTGAGCTCTAAAGTCAGGTGAATTCTGACCATCACATTCTTCAACTGGAAAAAAAAACATTCTGAAAGTGATTCTACAATATATGTTGTTATTGTGACTGATGTGATACACTTCTAGACTTAGAATGTTTATTAAAACTTCATAGTCACACTTATCGTCCTTGCTGTGAATGGGCCTTTAGACTTAATCAAGAAGAACAACAAATTTAAAAATATAAACTTATCTTTAATATGAGGAATAACATTTTTGACATTTGAAGAGCCTTACGCTGAAGTGATGGCCCGGTAGCGTTCCTGTCCAGCTGTGTCCCAGATCTGAGCTTTCACCGTCTTTCCATCCACCTGAATGCTACGTGTAGCGAACTCCACTCCAATAGTGCTTTTGCTCTCAAGGTTGAATTCATTTCGAGTGAAACGAGACAGCAGGTTACTCTTCCCCACACCAGAGTCTCCAATCAGGACCACTTCAAAATAAAACACATCAGGGTTTCATATCTGACATCAGACCTCTTTTTAAAGGGCTAGCTCACCCCAAAATTAATTCTGTCATTTTCTTACCCTCATATAAACCCATAAGAATTTTCCACATCTTCAAAACACAAATTAAGACATTTTAATAAAAACCTTCCGTCCATTCCATCAAAATGTTGACAGTTCAGAAACAAGCATGTTCCGCATTTACCATATTTGATATACTCTCTATACATGCATTGATCAATATTTAGATATGAATAAAAGACTAAATTACATAAAGCAATTGTGTCTCTTCAGAAGACTTGGTGTTTGCCATGTCTTAGTTTTTGAACCAAGTTTTAGTTAGGCTACATGGTCTTTTAAATGGAGGAAGAGAAATCTCTCAGGTTTCATTATAAAATATTTTAATTTGTGTTTCAAAGATAAACCAAAGTCTAAATGACAGAATTTTAATTTTGGGGTAAACTATTCCTTTAAATAGGAGTGCAAGTGATAAATCAAAGACACTTCTGTCTAAAATAAAATAAAGGAACAAACCTCTTCACATTAGGAAACTGAGTGCTTATGTCACAACCTGATTTAAAAGTGAAGTGCATTTGAATAAGTGGCAAAAAATGTCATTGTTGGAGAGATGACCATTTTTGGTAATATTGCTGTGCCACAAACTTGTTGGAGACTGTGGGCTTGTTCTAATCTTATTTTAAAACATGTACCCTGAACATGACTAAACTACTAGATTAGAGAGGTAGTTTACTACGAATCACATGTCGTAATTTCCTAAATGATGCCATGTCTGATAGGAATGAAACCTCACAAGCTGCTGGAACAATGCATTGCAAATATCACTAAAATGGAAAATACAACTTGTTTCAGGGACTGGTCCCAAACAGACAAGTTTCATATGCTTTCATGAAAGAAAAACAACATACGCTCGCAAAGAGAGGCCGCGTCACCGGACACCTTACATTTACTTAAAACAATATCCTGACACAAACAATTATAAATTTTTAAAAGACAGTTCAACCAAAACATGTAAAGTACGTCATTATTCACGTTTTTCCAAATCTGTATTACTTTATTTGTGTCGATAAAACACAAATGGAGATGTTTGGCGTAATGACAGCCTCAATTACCGTTCACTTTAACTGTACTGAAGATATAATGAAAGTGAATGGTGGTTTATGTTGTCCCAAATAAATCCTTTGTCAATAACGTTACATGCTTGGAATAACAAACGGGAAAAACAGTCCGTTTCCAATTTCCGCCTGCTCCGTTAAACTCCTCCGGCGACTGCTAACTTCAGCTAACCGTTAGCTGCTTCAAGGTGTGGTCCGATCAACAGTAAACTGTGTTTTATGTGACAGCATCACCCATAAGAACTAAGTGTGCCCCAATTGAGGAATATTTCACATGAATTTACTAACACTAAAACGATACCATTCCCGCCGAGGAGCAGGAGTTTGTTTGGGCTGTTGGAAATCAGCTAGCCGGTTAGCTGGCCCTCGGTGTTTAATATAAAACCACACTAACTAACAATAACCACGATTATCGAAGCCGCTTTAACTTGTACACTCGAGACAAATGTATTCTGCACTCACCTTTAAACAAGTAGTCATATTCGTCATCTCGCGTCCCCATCTCGATTAAAACAAAAGCGCAAACAATGGAAGAATGTGAAGGAAAAGTAGAGCCGAGCCTGTCCTCTCCGGAGCTGCACTGCAGTGTGTTTGTGATTAGGCTGTAGCCATGCTAAGTTAGCAAGCAGGCGAACCAGCGAGCATCTCCCGAAGTGTTCCGGGTTAGAGCCTTTACAGCCTGCCAAAATAAAAGCCTTGTTAGTCATTTCATTTCATGTGACTGTATTTTTAAAAAAAATTAAAATTAAAAATTAAAATAAAAAAAATAAATAAAAAAGTTTCAAGTTGAAGATGAGATACCATTGTAATGTAAAAATGTACAATGTAAAATATTTTGTGCCTTGTATTTAGTGTGGTTCGTTCTGAATACAGTACAGTAATATGATAACGTCTAGCTGATTTATCACATTCTACTAAACAACAATTAAAATGGTCGTGTGTTCGTGCTTTCATGTTTAAAATGCTATTTTTAATGTTTAATATGTGCTTTGTCAGAAATTAAAGATTTTTTGTAGAACAGAGAACAGGGCAAGAGAGTGATGTGAAAGTGAGGTTTGTGTTCGTGAGAGTTATTTTCAAACAAGGTTTGTAAATGTGGGTGTTTAGGTCATACTTCCTGGTGATGGAGGTTTGGAGGAAAAAACAAACCAACAACAAAGGCGACCACATATTTCATAAGTAGTCATTAAAAACCGTAGATTTTCTCTAATTGGCTGAATGGTTCCATGGTGTAATGGTTAGCACTCTGGACTCTGAATCCAGCGATCCGAGTTCAAATCTCGGTGGAACCTAGCTTTTCAGTCTATAATTATTGTATTATACATTTTTTTTAAATATTACAAAAAGGAAAGGTTTTAATATAATTAAAAGGTTTTAATATAATTTAATATAATCTAAAATTAATTGAAACCGCATTCTGTTATAAACTGAAACTTTACGTACGACCACTAGGGTGCAGTATTGTGCGTGTCTTGAGTCGCAAAAAACCCAAAATGGTTGAAATGCACTGAATATGTGACTGCATAGACATAAACAAGGGGCTTTCTGGATTCTATCATTTAGTAATCTAAAACATACAGTTGTACCTTCTTTAGATAGATGAAAGGCAATGCATTGCAGTGGTGATGGGAAGGTCCCCATGGTTCACAATGAGTCACGGTATATACAGTAAAAAACATATTTCAGATTTGAATTGATGCATATTCATCCCATGTTTAGACACCTATATTTATTTTATGTGGATAGTGTGGAATTGACAAGGACGATGATGCCACCAAAAGTATTTAGTCATTCTGTAATTATATTCTGAAATATCAAATTCCATACTTGGTTGCACAATCATAGCAACCAAGCCTGTGACTCATAATAGACAACCATATGCATTTCCTGGCAATGTAAACCAGACCTGTTTTTCAGCCAATTATATGGAATACTCTGAATACAGATTAATTTGTCTAGATTGTTTTCTTTTCTTTCAGAATTTTAAATTTTTTACATCAAAAGCTTTTTTTGATTACACAAAAAATCGGTTACAGCTATTAGAAGGTTTTGTACTTCTTAGATTCTAGTTCAGAGAGCCAAATAAACCAGCATTCAAATATTCCTTAACTATTCCAACATGTTTAACAAATGGCTACACCCGTTAGATCATCCAGACTCATCTAGCAGGAAGACTTTGTCCAGAAGGTCAAGTGAATATCCTCTGGTGCTGTGCAGCAAACTGTATATGACTGTAATTAGAGCGGCATTTTTTATATTCTGTAGGTCTGCCATTAATGTAGTCATGTTGCTGACTCATATTTGAAAAGAATTGCCTGCTGGACAGTTGGGGGGTTTCCTTCACTGCAAAATGTGTTCTCATACCAACCAGTGGGCAATGTAATGCCTTTCATTTTTGTCTCCATTAAATATTCTAATACTTTAGGTGTTTTCCTCTTAGAAAAGTATTAGTTGAAAAAAATAATAATAATAACGTACTAGAAGAAGAAAAAATGTTTTATGTAGAATGACGGTTTACGTTTCAGCTTTTTTGAGCTTGCAGTTGGAAACTTATACAGTGTGAAAGTAGTTTTCCAAGTGAAAGGTCACTGGATGGTTTACATTTTAGAATATCTAAAATGGAAAA
Organism: Barbus barbus; assembly: GCF_936440315.1. Taxonomy (NCBI): domain Eukaryota; kingdom Metazoa; phylum Chordata; class Actinopteri; order Cypriniformes; family Cyprinidae; genus Barbus; species Barbus barbus. Next base: position 20,462,286 of record NC_136750.1, read on the forward strand.
TGGGGATATTTCCCAGTTCAGTCATCAAAATATAATTGAAACCTCACTTGTTATTATCTATGAATTAAAAAAAAAAATGGGAACAGTACATTTTTGTATGTTTTTGAGTTTTAAATATTGTGGTTCCATATGCTATTTTTATATTTTAATAATTATTATGATGTTTGCGTTTCAAACTGACTTTAACTGGTTTTAATACAATTCATTAAAATGTAATACAATAGTAACCATTTCAAATAGCAAAATTATGTCTTTACAAAACCATATTACAAAAATAAAACCAAATTATATGACAACATCAATAAGAACAATAATAAAACTGTACTTTAGAAATTTGCGTGGTGTTTTTATTGTCTTGTAAAACATTCAAAGCAGTCAGACACAGGACCCCCCCAAAAATAGGGACGTCTGATCACACAACACCCTACTTTAGAAACTCTCTAAGCATCTTAAAATGCTTATTAACTTTTCAAATACGTATTTGCCTTATGTTGCATGCATTTAACCAAATAGTGTCATCCACAAACCTGAATTTAAATTTGAAGTTTGGGTTTATTAGTTATTCGAATCATACACAAGCACACAGTGAAATAATAACATTACTTCAGCTCCGCAGGGAAATTATAGAGACACTGAGGTAGACACAAACTCAAGACGCATATTCAAACACATAAATATGATTTTTGTGCAGCACGGTAGACTAAAATGTAAGTACAGACATCTTATTTTTTGCCAGTTGCACCTCTCAGTTCTTAGATAAATACATCAAGATGACATTTCTATGGTGAACCGGAGTACTACCACAAGTGGGCTGTGTATAAATTCCATTTCAAACGAACACAATTTCTAGCCTAACAAACATAATTGCTACATCTAAACAAATGGAGAATCCCGTGAAGATGTGTAGAAATGCACCACATATTGAATACCACTGAATCACAAGCAATGATTCTGGTAGACCCCAGTGGATATCAAACTCTGTGGTGCAGGCGGAGATCAGCAACAGCAGCCTTCAAGCTCTAATCAGTTTGGTCAGCTGCTCCCATGCCAAATGTATTAAGCTCAACTCCAGTCTCAGATTCAGATCCAAGCATTACAACTGAAAACTTCTCTGTAACACTGCAAAGGCTTTTACAGAAGTGAAAAAACAATGCAAAATGTTGTACTCCACACTCCACAGCAGACTGAAACTCAAAAGGCAGGCAGTGAAGTTCCAAATACCTTATCTTGATTGATGCCAAAAAGGCCATACTAGGTTGACTGTTGATGTCTGAAACTCTAGTCCTGCCATTTGGGTGGCCAGCATGTGGCCTTTGGAACCACATAGCTATAGGACTATATCACGAGGGGCTGGTGGATGTCCTAATCCTTCTGATGTTTATGGCTTTGTACAGCCAGTTGGGTGACCAGCCAGCATCCACTTAAACTGCTTTATTAAATCATTCATCTGGGTTTAAGAAGTGTCCTGGGTGTCTTCTTGATGAAGAAACCTGAAGCACTTTGAAGATGGCCTTCAGTAGTCGTACTCTCTCGGGTGCTTCGCAGCACCTTTTGATCTCTGAACCTTCTAAACAAACATTCTCTCACAGCACATTAACCCCCACACGTTTTCTAGATTAGCATTGCATATGTCCAAATATATGTAGTTTTTCCAAGTTCACCTCCTAAAAGTCAACTTTTGTCAGTGGACATCTGCCCTGTTGTTTTCACATCCTACTATTTTTTGTCTAGGGACACAGTGCAAGAAAACACCTCATGCTATGTCAGTTGAGACACATTTTTAACAAGCTGAGGAGCTGCAGTTGAGAATGTAGTTACAGTGGCAATCCGCCCTCATCAGACCACCTAGAATGGCATGGAACGTCTGAGTCAGTGGCACATTTTGTTGGCAGTCACATCATTAACTAGAAAAAATGTCTGCAAATTCTCTGTTTGGTGAGGGTTGCATCGCCATTTTCAACGCCCTGTTAAACCAGCAGTGCAGGACCAGGGTTTGCAAACAAACTGAGGGAGTCCCATATAGGGCCTATATTCTTTATAACTTTGTCTTTGAATCAGATGTGAAGGAGATTGCCTCCATAAACTTCCCCGCACAATGACTGCTAATGGACATCAGCAATAATAATAATACAAAATGGAATTAAATACATTGACATATGTTACATATTATGACATGTAACAATTAGTGGTCAATCGATATGTTTTTTATTGGCTAAGGGCAGTATCGAAATAGTGGGGTGGCTGAAATAATTCTAATAGTCAGGCCCAGACAAAATAAATGTTAACAAATTAAATATATATATATAATATGTTATATTTGAATTTGTTTAATATATAACTATATAATATAACTTATTTTATTGCAGCTAATTACCAATTAAACATTTCACATTTTTATTCAGCTTATGTACGACAGATTGATGTACTAAATTAACTAAACCTGAAATAAAAATGAATAAAATACATATTAAAAAACTAACAAAAACACAACAAAAGTACTAAAACCATATTAAAATGAATATGAAATCGAAATATATTAAAAGAAAAAACTAATTCAGCTCTTAGAATTATAAGCTTTTATCTGACATTTTTGTCAAAATTGAGTTATTCACATATTCATATTCTTATTTACATCATGCTGTGTATACTTTTTATTTAGAAAACAAAAGGGTTCTCTATATGTATAAAGTATATGGAATGCAAAAACTTTGAAGCTCAATATTTCAAAACTGTTCAGAATGCAGATAGAACCTTAGTATTCCAATGCAACTATTATAGTACCTCAAATATACTAAAATAACACTACCACTGTTAATTTGGGTTGATTGTATGATCTAGTCTACTTTAGTCCACTATCTATTTAAAAAAAAAAAGGCACAGTGAATATTTACTTTTTTTAGTTTGTATCTCTCATATAACTCACGGACTGTATCTTTAAATCCAACTTCCAAGTCCAACACTTTCAAACACATTTTGTTAGTAACATTTAGCAGCACAGTCTTTATATGGACTACCTGTCGGGACGCCCCCTCATTAAATCAGCGACGGTCCCCGGAATGTTCAGCAGACGTCACGGCTTGCTGGCAGTCACGTGCCCCGGTGGCAGGTTTTGATAAGCGCTTGCGCGAGTCTGGAGCTGAGCGCATCTCTGAAAGCGTATAGAGAAGATGAGGCACAGCCCTCCCGGAGGGAAGGTTTATATGTGATAGAGGAATCCTTTATTTGTCTGATGAAAATGGATGGAAATACATAAGGGTCTTCTTCAGTCCCGTGATTAATAATCAGAATAACGGTGCGTGTTTCAATGAGCGTGTCCTCTGAATCGTCGTCCTACTGAAACAGTGAGTGTGCTATGCTCCTATCTATTTATTGGCTACTATCATTAATTTACCTTCTGTTAGAAATGGAAAACGTTAAAATAGGTGATAGATGATAAATACGAAACGTTTTAAGTCAATATATGTAATAAGAGTGACCGGCGATGGAGTGACTGCTGTCATCACGCGTCGGTAATTGTGCTCTTGTTTTGATTCTGATCGTGTATTTACACACCATGTGATAATAGTCATCACTTACAGCTTATTAGAAATATATTTCTATTAGTATAATTAAGGATTTTGAGCTTCGGATGTAAATAACATGGCCAGCTGTCTGGATGCATCACCTTCATATTTATTTCACCGCATTTTTTTTTAAATGTTTATTTATTAGTATAGCTCAATATGCAATGTTCTATCTTTCCTGGTAATTAAAATGGATCTATAATGGAAAAGAAGATCACTACAATATCAGTACTGGTGTGATGTGGTCTGCAGGGCCATTGAAGGGAATGTGTGCTATCAATATCAGTGGTTGACTCATGTATTTATTTATTTTATTTTTTTATGATTTATTTGTAAATTTGTAAATTTTGTCCTCCCAATTCTGAATACGCGGGTTAAATCCTTTGGTACTACTCAACAGGGTGCCACGCTCAAATACAGATCATAAGAGTTACAAAGATAGAGATTTTGTCTGATGTGATAATGTGACGCTGTAGTTGTTTGAAAGAAAAAGCCTGGTTGAGCAAAGCATGAAAAAATTGCAAAGGTATTTCAGAGAGGTTAAGGAAGATTTCTCAAAGCATCCAACAAGTATTGTGGTGATTTGCCCTTGATGCAGGATTCACAGTCAGTTGCGATATGTATCTTAATTCAGAAAAACTTGTAGTGGATTCATGAGCATGTCTTCAGGTTGAAGTGTGATATTTGCCAGTGTATGAGTTTTCCCAGTTTATTGCATTTCGTCATTGCTCAACTGTAGTTACATATTTTAAGTTTAACAGCCTGTGCTTAATCAGCTTCAGCAATGCATGCTTTAGTTCAGTTAGGCTTTCCATTAAAATGCATCATGACATTACTGTAAATGTTACATTAAAGGGAAACGTCTGTTGAAACATTTGCACTAATAAGACTCTTGGTTGTTTTCATCTTCCCATCCACTTTGGAAAGTCTGCATGTGCAGAAATTGTTTTGAAACTCTAGATGTTTGCCAGAATTTGTCTCTTGACAATAGGTTGAATGAGTGCATTGCTTTATAAGTGTCTTCTAACCCAAAAGTTGTAGTAGATGGAGTTGAGTTGGAACTTTAAAGAGAAAATAATTCCTGCCTGTCCTGTACCTCAGTAAAGTCTTCCTGACAAAACATTTCCACATAGAAATAGCTTGCCTGCCTCCTCCTATCCAAAGTACGCAGATGTCTGCTTGTTTCCCGGCATGGTGCAAAGGAATCAAATGTCCGCCCCGTGTCTTAAGCAGGACCAGATGCTCGGCCAAATGACCCGCATTTGTTCCCCCTTCTTGTGTTTTCCTCCAGGCCTCCCTGCTGTTCCAGAGCTGTGCAGTATCGGGAGCCTGTTGGTTCATGGAGCCCTTACGCAGGACCACAGCCCATAGCTCCAGCACAGCTGGATAAGATCACGCTTGTTTTTATGGGCAGGCTGTTAAATTGGCTTATCGTGTGGCTCTTACACACCACAGGTTGGTGAAAGAAGGGCAAGGCTTATCGTGTCAAAAGCATGCCTCCTAATAAGATAAAATTATTGGAAAATGGTGTTTGTTATGCTGTGGGTGTTTTGTTTGGGACAAGACTTTGTCTTTTTCTTCCCTGATATAATGAGCCATGTAAAGCTACACTCTGTGCTGAAGAGGTTTTATTGTAAATGAGGAGTGTCATACTAATTTTAGGTCAAGGCCCAGTTTGCTTAAAACATCACCATGAGGGCTGATTATTTTTTTATTCCTAGTAATTTGACATTATATAGTAGTACACTGTAAAAACATCCACAAAAATAGCACTTCACTGCATTGTGTTTTAAGGTTAGCGTAAATGTCCGTAAAATTACTGGATAATATCCTGGCAGAAAATACCTACTACATTTTCTGGGGCTTTTTTTGTTTCCTTTTTTTTTTTTTTTAAATGTTATAATTTTTATATATTTTTATATTATTCATTTTATTATTTATTTACAACATAAGCTCTTTTGGAGTTTATGAAGTTCTTTATGCAGCTTTAACTACTGATATTTGGATAAAACAAAAAAATATATAAAAATATAAAATGATAAAAAATATAAAATAATTATGGATGCAAATTTTGTTTAGCATTTGATGAATAATACGTTATTATAATTTTTAAATCATTTTAGTGTCTTTGTTTTTACGGTTTTTCCATGGATTTTATGTAATGTAATAATAAACATTTTTTTTAGAATGGACCCGTACTTTGAGTGCTAAGATCACATCAAGAATACATGAATACACTCACAGCCTCCTGCAACTCTCAGATTTATGTCCATTATATGAGTCTGTGGCGTCATTCTGTTGCGTTGTGCTTTCTGTACTGTGTGTACTGGAACTGTTCAGTCATGGAACAGGGAACCATCGATCTCTTACTCCTGTTCTTTGGAATGACAAGTATCAAGTCGGTCAGAGATCAGGGAAGTAAAGGAGTTCCTTATTTCTCTCTCAGCAGCCAGATGGGATGGCTCAGACATTAACTGTAATTTTCTTTCATGGGTTCTCCATGCCAGGATTTCCGCTGTGTAGGACCCATGTTGTGATGAAAGTGCCATTTCCAACGCACTTCTGAACGTTTTTGAGTCCCTCATTGACGTTACCATGGTGTTTCTCAATAAAGGAGTGACTTCCTCTGAGTTGTCTGAAAAGTGTTGAGTCAGTGCAAGAGTCTCTATAATTGCATCACATAACAATGAAATCTGCTTCAAGGCTTTCCAGTGCGCAATATGCCTTATTACAATATAATAACAATATAATTCTCTGCATGTTTATCCAAATTTGCCTTGAATTTCTCTCTAACCTGTCGGGTTATGCTGTTTCCTTTCCTCCCCAGCAGTTGTTATTGAACTGTTGATGTGTGATTGTGAGGTCCTCATTACTGCATCATTATCTCTACCAAAAGAGTCAGCTTTCTGCTCTGTGACTCATTTTTATTAGTTTTATGTAAGTATTTTCTCTCCCCCATTACAATTTTTAAGGCGAATGATGAATATTCGCTGGCTTTTCTTCATGGTTGCCATGGTGAGGATTATAATTTCTCTCTGCTGATGGTAGAGAGGGCACAGCCAGCCTCTGCGGATGGCGTGGTTGTTGGACCGAGAGATTATGTCTATATATAATCCTAAATATCTCACGTAACATGTGACACATCTGCTACATATTCTCCTCACTGTGTCTGGTGGACTTTCTGGGTGGATCTTGAGATGCTTGATTGTTTCTGCAAGCAGATTGATGGATTTATGTTTGCTTTGTGTGATGTTGTTGAGCACAATATGTGAAATCAGCTATAGGAGAGACATCTGGAGCAAAGTGTGCATCAGTGTCTGTCAATGTTGTTGGACAAGGGACAGAGAGAGTGTTCTAGAGACCCCTCCTTCAAAGCCCAAAGGTTTATAAGGATGAGAAGGATTAGATTTCTAAGGCCTGTATTTATTCTCGGCATCTAACCGGGATCATGAAATCTGCCAATGACTTGTCACCATTTCCAAAATATTTGGTAAAAACAGCAACTTCCCGTTTCACACCATCAGCGTCACTGGTTCCTCAAAAGACAAACTTCTTTACTTTGACACTTCGTTATGCAAAAGAACTAGTCAATAGGTCAGTTTCAATTCCTAAGCTCTTAAGCTTTGTCCCATGACTCTGTTGGCCATTACTGTAAATCACAGAGAAGCCATTGGCTATAAAGCTGCAAGCCACCAAAGACCTTTCAGATGGTGTCCACTATAATGATGATGGTACTAGGCGTGTAACGGTTCACATTTCTAGGTTCATGATTTTTGGTACAGTTCAATACTTGATCAGGGAAAAAAGACTACTACTATTTACTTATGTAAGAATACTCTTTATTAGGTAAAAATCCTTGAAAAACTTGAAAAATCAACTTTAAAAAATCTTACTGATTCCATAATATATATATTTTATATATAGTTCTTATTTTATTTTGCAAGGATGCATTAAATTGATTGAAAGTGACAGTAAAGAAATGTATTTCTGTTACGAATAAATGCTCAAATGAATAAACGTTTTTGTACCCTTGTAAAAAAAAATCCTATGCCATAAAAAAACATTTATTTACTAAGTATACTTCACATCCATTAACATATTTTCTGACATATCACGTAAGACTTACTGATATAAAATTATAATTAAACTTTATTTGGAGTATTTCTTTATTGCACATTTCTTAATATTATGCCTAAAATATGTTTTAATATCACTATTAATAAGGATTGCATGATCTCTGTGCAATATGAGTCTTTCAATGCAAGATATTTTCACTTTAGCACAGATATATTTATGTATATATCTTTAGTTGGACCTCAGCATTACTTCCGCCAAATTAAAGTGCATTAAAATTAGTTGTTCCAATTTAGCAGACTTTAAGTATACCAGTTTAGTATACAAGAAGTACAGTTGCAGGGTATTTTTATTAGGCACATAAATATGTAAATGTATTTTTAGTATACTTAGATTGTATTTTTTCAGTAGGGTAGTCATCAAGGAATCCTGAAAAACATTTACCGTGGTTGGTTTCCACAGAAATATTAAGCAGCACAACTATTTTTAATATGGTAATAATTAAACAGTAGAAAAATTATAGAAAAATCTGCATATTAGAATGATTTCTGAATGATCATGTGACATTGAAGATTGGAGTAATGGCTTTTAAAAAGTCAGATTTTAAACACAAATTATTCAAATATTATACATACTTTACACCCCTAGGTTTAGGTTTCAGTCATTTGGTGGGACTATATGACCCCTACAGAAAGATAAAACTGGAACCACAGTCTACCAACCCTGCTATTTTTGGTGCTGTGAATCCATTGAACGTGAGTCACTCGTAATGACTCAGAGTGAGTACATGTGTCAGCTTGAGTGTTGTAAAAGCCCTAGGCCTCTTCTGAAAGAGAAGGGAATCTCTAATTAAGATATCAGTGGTTGTGGTATTAGTGAGGCTTATGGTGACAAACTTCACATTGATGCAGACAGAAGGAATTCCCTTTGTTGTCTGACCTTTTTAAGTACATTTTTTTCTTCCTTCCGGTGCACTTACTCTGCAGGTACAAACTCTATGACTCATGATTCAACAGCATAATAGGACATATTCCTTTATCCCCAGCAGGAACGTCTGTCCAGTTTATATTTCTCACAAAGATTGTTTATGAGGTTGTGCTCTGCATCTGTGGTTGTGTAATGGTCATATCCTGTTCTAAGCGTATAAGGGAGCAAATGTAACCAGAGTAAAAATTGTATTTCCTTGGAGTGTTGTATAACGCGCGCTGCATATACTGATTGTTTTTTTTTTAAATCCCTCCTGGTTTAAAGAAGGATGTTTTCATTCGTGACAATGTTCTAATCTGAACACCTGGCATTATTAAGCAACAGTGTTTACTAGGCTGTGGTTTCGGATTTCTTCAAGTGTTCACTCTATTCACATCGCTCTCTTGTTCCCAGCATATAAAGTCCTCGTTTTATGGGGATGATCGAAGATGGAAGACAAAAGCCTTCGTGTAGCAGACTACTTTGTGGTGGCAGGACTCACCAACTCGTCTAAGCCCCTCGAGGAAGATATCCACCCTGAGGATGGTGGTCATAGGAGTTCAGCCCAGCTCAAGGCGCCCATCACTGATGTGGCTGTGGTGATTCGCTCCCTAGGGGAGGAAGTACCTCGAGGGTATACCTGCGTTGAATGCACCCCCTCTGGACTTCCTGCCGAACTGAATGGAGGAAGCCTCATGGGGCCGCAGATCTTCCTCTGCTATAGGAGAGGCAGAGACAAACCGCCGCTCACAGACCTGGGGTAAGACATCTAAGCTTCAGATATGATTGTTCCAAAACCTAGTAAGCTGTCTACTTAGAAAGCATTTTAACTTATCCTCCTGGAGCAAAGTCTGTTCTAAATAGTTGCTAAAAGGTTTGTTCTTTTCCATACGACAAACTCAGTGACAAAAAGATCGTAGACAAAATGTTGAATGTTTGTAATATTAGAAGGTATCAAGAAAAAAAGCTAAATATAGAACTTGAAGAAAAAAGTTACATCTACACTCTTATAATGTAATTAATATTTAATTCTATATAATTTGCTTATTAGAACATCGTAGTTATTTTAGCAACATGCTAAATCTCATTCTACTGGAATCAACAGTAAGTGAGTCATGTCTCTGATGCTACTTGCGGAATGCCTACTGATGGAGCTGCTTTCCAAATCACTAATTTATAAGGTATTATTTAAGATGTTGTCTTTTAAGGTAGCTACTAATGTAGACCGTAGACAGCTCAGGCAGCTCAGTTGGTTTTGGAACCTGTTGTGTTTTCACTTTTGTTTTGCAGAACGTTTACTATCCTCATGTCCTTTGTTTCATGATTCTTAGCGTCCTCTTTGAGTGGAAGGAGAAACTGAAGCCGGATTGTCAAATTATACAGACTACGCCTTCTGGCCGCCCCGCTAATATCAGTAGTTCCTCCTCCCAAAGGATCTACATCACATATCGGCGTGCCTCTGAGAATCACTCTCACGCCACACTGGCTGTCACAGACATCTGTGTCATTATTCCTGGCAAGGGAGAGACACCACCACATGCTTTCTGCAAAGTGGACAAGAATCTGAACAGCAGTATGGTGAGCACAACAGTCAGCCTTTCCTGCTCAAATGACCAGTTTAGATGGAGGAAAACTGGTTGACCATGATGGTTTTTCTAGCAATGCTGGTCGTCCATGGAAGTCTTGCTAATCAAGGAACCTTGTTCAAACTCTAGGCAGCATTGAACTGCATTAAAAGTTTGAGATTTTGGGCCAGATTTACTAAAGAGGGCAATATAGCATTACAGTGCAATTGCATAAATGATGGGAGGGGAAAATTCTGCGAGTGATTTACTAACAATGTGCACATTAAAGAACACAGACGCAGCCAGATCATTTCCATAATGACCAGCACAATCTTACAAGAGCAGCGCAAATTAGCACCTGCTGTAAGACATGCTTTTTTTGGGCGTTAAATAATGGCGCAAATACCAGTGAATTGACGAGCGCAAATGTTAGTGAATCGCGTTGCGTGATTCATTTTAATACTCTCCTCCCATAAATTTTGTGTCTGAAAGGGAAACTCCTAAAATGCATATTCAATAAGGTCAGGCGCAAAAATAACTGTTCACGCCTTTTCAGTGCTAATTCTTCACTGCGCATATTTTAATGCCAAGAGACGTTTGCGCTGGCCCTTTGATTTAAATATGGGTACCATATTGGATATCAGTCAAAATTAGAATTTATTTAGTGATATCAGCCAATATTGGCGAGATTTTCTATAATTATCAGCTTATCAGTATTTCCAAAATGTTCGTGTTTTAGGTGGGTAGTTTTCCTTAAATTATGAGTAATAACATCAGACCACAACAATAAAAATTTTACATTTCTGTATAAAATTTGAAATCAACTTTTGAATTTGAATTTGAAATCAATCAATTTCTGTGTTTCTTGTTTTTACAGTGGGGGTCCTCTGTGTACTTGTGCTACAAAAAATCTTTGTCCAAAACCAACACACTTGCATTCAAAGCAGGTATTATATCTCAGCCTTGAGTTGTTTTTCACATATGTGTTTTGTTGTGCATTTTGCAATGAACAGTAAGAGGGAAAGGGGATGCGTTAGCAAGAGGCACATCAGAGCAGTAGGATACGACTGCAGATGAATGAAACCTGATACTCCCATGTAACAAGAACAACATGATGTCATTGTTAAGCTCAGTGCTTTCAGCACCAAAAAGATCTAGGCTTTAACCGCTGCCTGCGATTAGCTTGTCATATGGAAGACTGGGTCAAGTAATTAATTACAGGGCAAGCGATGCAGGATCAGTAATAATTGTTGTCTTTGACGGAGCTATACAGCCTAATTGAGGGTTTGTATGGGGTGTGTGCAGGTCTTTTGTCCAGATATCCAGAGGAGGATTACGATTCCTTTCCTTTGCCTGAATCCGTGCCCCTGTTTTGCCTGCCGATGGGAGCGTCGATTGAGTGCTGGCCCTCTCATACCAAATATTCTCTTCCTGTCTTTTCGACATTCGTTCTCACAGGCGCCTCTGGAGAGAAGGTACAGACAGGAAAATTCACACAAGAGCACGCACAAATACACACACAAACATTTAGATTTTCTGCAGGTTTTCTTTTTACTGCAGCACCATCATTCTTTGAGAAAATCAAACACACAAGAAGGTGAATTGTCTTGTCTGGTTTAGTAATGTGCAAAGAATTTAAAGCAGCTAGAAACCAGTGCGGGCGGAATATCAAAACTGCCCATGAATAATGGGCCTCAGAAAAGAATCGAAAATAAGATGAACATGTGTAATTGGCCTGTTTAATAATGCATTGCTAATGTGCTGTTTGGGTCAGCTCAATTATGTCAAACACATCAGTACACTCAGCTCACTCTCCTCAGCCGAACAAGTCTCAAAGCTTTTTGTGCTGCAGTATTGTATAATTTATTCATTTAGGTGAGCGGCCTCAAAGAAACATGGCTAAGCTGAGATATTTCTGATCTAAACTGCAAAAATAAATCTTCCGTATCACTTTCTCACTGGGTGGATTTGAGAAAAGCGGTTTTGAAATAGATACTGTTGGTGATTGCTTTTAAGTAGGCTAAAATAGTTGCCATTGTGCACTTTAGAAATGTAATAACGTCATGCGGATATCAAGACAGCTTTTTTGTTCTCTAAAATGTAAACCAACCCAAATCCTAGAAGGTGTTCGTGAGTCTGTCTTTTGCTCTCAGGTTTATGGTGCCGCCATCCAGTTCTATGAGCCCTACCCAGAAGAACATTTGACTGACAAGCAGCGATCTCAGCTGGGCCTGCAGGCTAACGGGCTCAGGCCTGATGGATCCATGACTGTCCACACCAACAAAAGCATCTGCCTTCTCTCTCACTGGCCCTTTTTTGATGCTTTCCGTAACTTCCTGACCTTCCTCTACAGATACTCCATCTCAGGTCCACACACTCTGCCCATTGAAAAGTGAGTTTTAAGGACAATTTTAGAGGTTGCCAAGCTACAGCTGAAATTTTTATGTCCAAAAACATTTTGCGGCCACTATAAAGTAATGGTTTTTATTTGTCCTTAGACATATTTCCCATTTCATGCACAAGGTTCCGTTTCCCTCCTCACAAAGACCACGTATCCTGGTGCAGGTGAGTTTTGTGCACGTGGCATCTTTGTTTGAACACCGTCTTTCTTGAATATGTCAAAACAAATGACATTGTGTCATCAATTAGCTGCCAACCCTGGCCCTCATCTCACTGTGACCGCTTGTTTGTGTGCTTGTTTTTCACAGCTGTCTCCACATGATAGCCTGATGCTGAGTCAGCCTGTTTCCTCTCCCCTCCCTCTGAGGTAAGTCAGACACAAGATACACTGATCATGTCAGTGTTATGTTTTGTTTTGTTTTGTTTGTTCTGTTCTGTTCTGTTCTGTTCTGTTCTGTTCTGTTCTGTTCTGTTTTGCTTTGCTTTGCTATGCTTTGTTGTTTTTTTGGTTTGGTTTTATTTTTAGCAAGTATGTGTTGTTTACATGCCTATTTTCTCTGCCCACAGTGGCGGAAGGCTCTCTACACTGCTGTTGAACCTCGGCCCAAAAAATGCAGCGACTCTACTGGTGTTGGCTGTGACTGAACATAAGATCCTAGTTCACTCCTTACGTCCAGCTGTTCTTACCAGCGTTACCGAGGCCCTGGTGTCGGTGAGTCGGTGAAGACTATTCGTTTTCACTCATGCCATTTCTATTTTAAGGTTCTTACAGTATCAGTTCATTTTGCTTGTTGTCCCAGTTTTGGCTGTGTCTTATCTCAACTTGCTTTACGTGTTCTACAGATGATATTTCCCTTCCACTGGCCGTGCCCATACATTCCTCTCTGCCCGCTGGCCCTGGCAGATGTGCTCAGTGCTCCATGCCCTTTCATTGTAGGGGTGGACTCACGGTACTTTGACCTCTATGAGCCACCAACGGACATAAGCTGTGTGGACCTGGACACCAACACTATAACTCAGTGAGTGACCTTTTTACCTCTACATAGTTCTGAATTCCCATGAGAGCCTCTCCTGACCTTTTTGACCTATGTTGTTGAGATAAAGTCATCTTTTACCACATGAATTCACAAAATAAACACTAATTTCCCTGTGTAGATGATGATTGATGTATTTTGTGATATGAATAGTGTTTATATTCATAAGAAATTCTAAGCAATAGCAAACATTTTTCAAGTGAAATTCCGAGTAATAACGTTCTTTATCTTTATGCAGATGGTTAAAAGATCAGGATGGAGATATATGAGCAGTGAGGAATGTTGTAGTAAAGATAGGACCCTCAGTACCACCATGTGTTGAACACATGCTCATGTGTTGTTTGTTTGCCAGTATTCACCTTAAAGATTACAGATCTTGTAAAAGCTACATTGAAATTATAAAGCAGCCCTACGTTATGTTGTTCACGGGCATGGACTCCCTTCGCTGTTTAACCTCTCAAATGATAAACATGTGTGGCCTATTTCAGCAAAGAAGAGCGCAGATCCCTGACCTGGAAGATCCTGCCAAGAAAAGCCTGTAAACATCTGATCAACACCCTCAGCAATATCCACCAGCAACTGGATGAGGGTTAGTGAGGGCGGGTCACTGTGGTGTCAACAAATAAATGATTTCACTTATCTTCTGTCCTTTTCAAGGCAATATTAGTTCACTTCACTGCACAGAAAGTGCCATTCTTATTGGCCTTCTACTGTCCTTTTGGGCTCTGACAGTATCATTTTTATTACCTAACAATGTTTTATGAATGCTTGACCGAGTAAGAGCAAAACCAGTCATCCTTGAGATATGATGAGATTTAGAGACGAGGGCAATTGGCTTGATAGAGGCAAAGTAAGGCACAAAGACTTTTTTTGGAGTGCTGGGATGCTATCTGATATATTAGAGCTGATTCATGCTTCAGTCTTTGAACCAGACTTTGAACTCAATTATTCAATGTGTTTTTGGTTCTCGAAAATATCCTGTATGGAATGTACCGACTCGCAGAATTGAGCCTAAAGAGTGAGATTATTTATAGGTAAACTGTAATAAAAATGATGTATCTTTCTGTGCTAAGTGACTGTGTTCCCATATGTTTTATGAAGAACATTATGTGTCCGTTGATGTGGATGCTTAATAACAGCCTAGGATCTTTTTGCTGACCTTTCTGAAGTGACGTGAAAGGAGCTTATGTACCGGACCCATATCTCAAATCGAGCCTACTATATCTTCATTTTTGAGATATGCTACGTATATAACCTAGACATTATCAGTACATTTCTCCTTGTGTATGACAGTTGCCTTGTACTGAATTTATTTGATAAAAAATACAGTAAAAACTATAATTATGGTAAATATGACTACAGTTTAAATGTGTTCTGTTTTAACATATTTTAAAATGGAAATAAATAAAAATCTTACTGACTCAAAATTTTTGAATGGTAGTTTAAAAATAGTAATTTAAGCATTGATCTTCCACAGATTATCATATGAGCCGTGAGGAAGGACAAATGGAGGCCTTCATGAGCGAGCGGGAACCTGGCAGTGGTGGGAAAAGTCTGGAATCCTTGGAGCTGGAGATCCAGGAGGCTTTCCTGCGCTTCATGGCAGCCATCTTGAAAGGCTACCGTTCATACCTGTTGCCCATCACACAGGCTCCATCTGAAAAAGCAACTGACGCCAGTTCACTCTTCGATCTGCAAGGTGAGCAGCCAAGATGGACGTGATGCTTGAATCCTCTTCTCTTTGTCCCGATGTATCAGGTTGTTTGTGAACGTCAGGAACAGCTGTAATAGAATTGCTTCATCAGCGTTAAAACGGAAAAAACACTGCATTAGAATCTTGTTTTGACCCAACCACATGCAGTGAGTCCACTGTGATACATTAGTGGAATGCTGAAGCTCAGCAGCTGCTCAGAATGCTCAAATTTGGCCCTGTGCCTGTGGAGTCTGGCTTAAATCAGGCTTGAAATTATTGTGGCGATTTTGATAAAGCCCCATTGGAAATTAGACATGCCCGACAGGTCCAACAAACTGCAATGATTAATAGAATGTCTGAGAACACATCTGCAGCCTCTTATGTAATCCCTGAGTTAGAATCTGTTGCATCTTTCACACTTGTGTACACTCTACGACTTCCTCAATGACGACTGTCTAGTGAATAATACGTAATTCATGACACGCCCTCTTAAATTTGACTGATTAAATGTTTAATCGCAACGGACAACTGTGGCGGTGAATTATAGTAATCAAATAATGAATGCAATCACTTTTTTTATTGTAATGGCATCTCTCTGTCTCTCCGCTTGATGTCCTTGACTTTCAATATGGCTTTTTTTGCAGGCTTTTTGAAGAGTCGTGATCGATCCCATCAAAAGTTTTACTCCCTCATGACCAAGACTCAGATGTTCATTCGTTTCATCGAAGAGTGCTCTTTTGTCAGCGATAAGGATGCAAGCCTTGCTTTCTTTGATGACTGTGTTGACAAGGTATGAAACATATACATGTTTAGTTCCCTCTAAGAAATACATCTCATGCCTTTATCCAGAATACAGCCGCCTCTAATTAGATTCACTATGAACTGATTCTTCAAAGCTCACGAAGAGTTACCATTTTAAACTACACTCCAGGCTCTTAACAAAGAGCATGTGAAAAATACAAAGAGTTCAAGGAAGTGTGCACGGCATGATTTGTGAGAACAGTAAGCGGAAATCTTGTCGTTAATAGCTATGCTGTTGTGATCCCTTGGGCTTACTTATGTCAGGTTATTAATTTTCTGTGAGCATTGTTCTCTCATTTGTTCTTTCCTTCTCTCTGGTGTTTCATCTAAACAGCCTGTCCTATTATTTTAGCTTTTCTCACTACTTCCTTTTCTGACAAGATGGCGCCGCTGATGGCAGCTATTGTGTGTTGCTCTTCAGTGTTTGTACTGTTTTTGTTTTTTTTTTCCTGTTTTTTGTTTTTCAAATACGATCAGTTTTACCAGGGATGACCTGCTGAACATTGGGCAGAACACACCACAAATTTTTCAGACATTTTGCTGGACATTGTAGTTGGCGGAGCTGTAGCTCTGGTCAAGCGCTACAGGAGACGTAGGCGGGGGAAGAGAGCCGGCTCGCGCTACAGGAGACGTAGGCGGGGGAAGAGAGCCGGCTCGCTTGTGAAGCTTCGTCAGCGCGGATTTCGAACAGCGTTGCCTAGCATCTATCTGGCGAATCTCCGCTCTCTACCAAACAAAACGGACAAACTCCTTCTACTCTCCTGGACAAATAAGGATTTTTCTAACTCTGCTGCTCTGTGTTTCACGGAAACCTGGCTAAATGGCGACATACCGGACAGCGTACTACATCTGCCTAATTACCAGCTGATCAGAGCAGATCACGACGCAGAATCAACGGGGAAATCACGCGGCGGCGGGAAGTGCTTTTACATAAATAAGAGGTGGTGTACAGATGTAACTGTGTTAAAGAAGATGTGCTGTTCAGATCTAGAAACGCTCTTCATTAACTGCAAGCCGTTCTATTCGCCGCGGGAGTTCTGCTCGTTCATTCTCGTGAGCGTCTACGTTCCACCGCAAGCGCACGTGAGCTCGGCTTTACAGAAACTCGCTGATATGATCACAGAGAGTGAGCAACAACACCCGGACTCTGTTTTAATCATTCTCGGGGACTTTAATAAAGCAAATCTCTCCCGCGAACTGCCAAAATATAGACAGCACATCACATGTCCCACCAGAGACAGTAATATATTGGATCACTGTTACACAACAATAAAGGATGCATATCACTCGGTTCCACAAGCAGCTTTAGGACTCTCTGATCACTGTTTGATTCATCTTATTCAGTCTTACAGGCAGAAACTTAAATCTGCAAAGCCTGTATTAAGATCTGTTAAAATATGGACTAATGAAACAGAGAGGGACTTACAAGCCTGTTTCTCGCTCACTGATTGGACTGTTTTTGAAGCCGCTGCTATCGATCTGGACGAGCTTACAGAGACTGTAACATCTTATATCAGTTTCTTTGAGGATATGTGCATTCCTAACAGGACTCATCTAATCTACAACAATGACAAACCATGGTTCACTGCAAAACTCAGACAGCTCCGTCAGGCCAAAGAGGATGCTTACAGAAAGGGGGATAAAGTCTTGTATAAACAGGCCAAAAACACACTGGAAAAGGAGATCAGAGTGCCAAAGAGGAATTATTCTGACAAGATAAGGAAAAAATTATCTTCCAGTGATCCTGCTTCAGTGTGGAAAGGAATGAAGGATATCATCAGTTACAAGACACCATCCCCCAGCACTCTGAAGAATCAACACCTGGCAGACGACTTGAACAAGTTTTATTGTCGTTTTGAAAAATCCATCTCATGAACACTCAACAATAAACGTGGAACACACAACTGTAATACATTATCCATTCACCACACTCCCTTATTTTATTTTTATTACTCATTTCTAATTTGCACTTACTTGACCTGTACATACATAGTTGTCTATATTATATATTGTGTTTTTGCTGCTTTGTACATTGCCTATTTGGATATTTGTATATTATTCTTTTATTATCTGTGTCCTGTCCTGTTGCTGTCTTTCTGTTGCGCTGTGGAGCTTCTGTCACTACAACAAATTCCTTGTATGTGTAAACATACTTGGCCAATAAAGCTCATTCTGATTCTTTTCTCTTTAAACTTTTCTCTTTACTTGCTTGCATGGAAAGTTATTCGGTACGGAGAAAGGGGGGAAGGTAAGTTGCTTAATTCAGTGTCTTTTAACTTCTGATGTATTGCAGAACTGAAAACATTACTAGAGTACTTGACCTTGATTACAAAAATGGCTTTTAATGGTTCTGAGAACTATTTTATTTTACTTCATTTATATTAATAATATCTAAAAAAAAAAAACATCAGGACTGCCATTAGGTTATTTGACCTCATTTGACAGACATGACCTGTTTTGTTTTGTGGTTTCACCATGGGTTTGGTGATTCATAGCTGGTATTATGAATCTTTGCTTTGAAGATGCATGTTTGCTGCCTTCATAATTAAAAACATTTCTGTTTAGATCAGAGTCTCTGCAGAAGCACTGAGATCCTGCATGCATAATTAATTTTTCTGTGCCTTATGCCACTTTGCGTTTTCTTATATCCGCAACTGTTGTGCCCTTTCTCGGTATGATCCAGACTGCACATGGATCTGAAGCTGTATTTTCAGCAAACCGCTGCAAGTTGTCTCCTTTTTGAAGTGCAGACAAATATATTCCCAGATGGTTGTTTTGTGCCTTTTTAGTACATTTATATCCGTCTCAACAGGAGCACAATTTATTCTTGTTTAGAAGAGCAGGAGTCATCTCTCACCTGTCCTCCTCACAAGGCTGTAGGGTGCTAGTAAAGACAAATGTGCAGCTCTTTCAATTATGCTGCCATCAGTGAAAGTCACACTTATCCTGCTCTGGCCTGTCCTTCCCTTATGCGAGGACCTTGGAGGATAGTTCTTTAGCACTGTGATGGTAATGAAAATGACAGTTTGAGTTGACTTAAACTGACATGGGTTTGTGGGTTGTGTTCACAGAGGACACTTATAAAGGAACCAGGGATGTAAAGGACAAACCATGGACCGCTGTAGCCTGAAAGCATTTGGTTACAGTGTGACACCTCAATGATCCAATGAACCAATTTTAAAGTTCATCAGAATTTAGTAATACATAACCATCTTTCTGAGTATCTGAGTAAAACTTTTGATTTTGGTGCTGCCTTTGTGTTCAAAAGTCTCAATATTGAATACGGTGAACATTTGAACGTATTCTGCAGCACTATGTATAATTATTTCAACTCTCTCGAATATTTGATCATAATTGAACAATTGTAGTGTTCTGCTGTGGAATATTATTGAAACTATTTTTAAACTCTTTATTACACTGTTGTCCCTGGCAACAAATCTCCTACACTGCTAGATTTATACTATTGCTCTCGTTCCTCTCACACAATAAACTAATTTCTTCTCAAATCAACATCCATTTATGTATTTACATGGTAAGCTGTGTAAAAAATAGAATCCAATCTACATTGCCCTGATGATAGTTTATTTTGTGGTTTAAAGAATAGCTGACTGTACGTTATTTGTTTATATATAGATATACGTAAAAAATAAGAAACGTTTAAAAAAAAAATCAGGCTTTTAATAAAACGGCTAATACAACACTTTCACCTCCTGAGGTAGCATATATACTAAGCATACATACATACATATATACATTAATAAAACTTTTCATATTGCATTTTCTTTGACCCCCTGAGGTAGAAACTTTTTCAGCATTTTCTAAAGGTTAGGAACCTGCTTTCACTGACTACTTGTTGAAAATGGACTTTAGACTTCATTTTGTACCTTATTCATGGAAAGTGCCTTTTGGCATCCTGGTGCATTATAGAGAGCTCTAACTGACGCCATACTCATCAATGCTGTTTTTCACTGGTAAAAAGAGCCACTGATTGATCTAAAACCTTCTCAGGAAAACTCATTTGGCAAGTCCAGCAAGAGCTTGATTCTGTTCTGTTGCTCTTATTCTCTGTCTAATAATTTTGTAACAATATGATCCAAAACCTTTTTGCTGAGAATGCTTTACAGATACTTAAACTGATTTTCCCTCTATCAATAAATATAAAGTCATGCTTTATTTGATAGCCAATGTAGTACAGTGGCATAGGCTTTATGATGCATTTATGGTCCATTTACAGGGCTTGTAGACAGACTTTGTCTGAAGGCTAAATGCACAGTGGCTCCTCCAAGCCTTGTCTAGCCTATAAATTGCACTGGGATGGTTTCGCGCCCCTCGAGCAATACAACATTAAGGGTTAAGTCCAGGTCAGTGCACTTGTAGTGCCTCTGTGGCAGATGGGGAGGATTGGATGAAGACTAGGAAGATCAGAGCTTCTTGGTACAGATGTGAGATCAGTCGGACACAGCGATGTGGGAGATTATCAGGGTCATTTACACTAAAACCAGTGCTCCATCTGATCTGAGATCAGATCATCTGCACTTGGCAAAGTGCAGCATGTCCAGACAGTGGAAAATCCCTTGGCGTGGTTGTATGGCAGTATGTGGGTCTGCTTCAAGATTCAGTTCCCCATTCTGACCAAAATGTAGCCCTGCATTGACGTGATGAGTCTGTTTGACTATATAGTAGTACTGAGTAAGTTAGCAAGTGATAAGGCTTTTTTTAAATCTTGAGTTGCTATAAATATTCTCTCCGGTTCCTCTTTTGATATTTTACTTTCCTCTTTTTATTTAGAGACCAGTGTTGGCAAACATATGTCCTCTTAACTAAACCTGATCTTTTCTCAGTCATGGGTCATTGCCTCTACTGTGTGTTCTAGTGGAAACAGAACACAGCCTGTACTTCATAAAGTGTGTTTTTACTCTAGGTGGACAGCGATAAGCCAGAAGACACAAGGCTTATTGAACTTGACAAATCCCACCGCAGCGAGCACACGGTCTACATCACCCCTCCAGAGCTGCCAGCACTTCCGGAAGGAGAAGAGCCACCTATGGTTTATAGGTACGACAGACGCTTCTGGCACACAAACTCCAATGCACACAACAACACTGTGCCACATCACAGATGGCATTGTAGCAATAGCGTAATCCCCTTCTAAACCTTTCCCAGGGTGCAGCGTGTAGAGTAAACCCCTCTATGGATCGTGTGTCTACAGAAACTCTCACTAAAGCAGTAATGCACTCCTCAGAGACCATGTGATAATATTAAGTGGATCTGTTATTTCGGGATTTGGTATTATTTTGTACATTAAAGATTAATATTGTCCCATATCTCATATATCAATATTTTTTTATTATTATTTGTAGCCCAAGTTTATCCTTGTGTGGCATGCTATTTATAGTTTAAAATATGGTACTTTTTTTTTAAATGACAGATTTTCTACTATTTTTGTTATGCAATTTGTGAATTTATTTTCTATTATATAAACATATTTTCTTGGATTGTAATATTTCTACTCAGAATTTTTTTCTTTTTAAGTATAGTTTAGGCCTACATCATAAAAATAGCCACATAAGCTGGTATGGCGTTAAAAACAAAGAAAAACAAATAGCTTGAATATTATATCTTATTTTTAACTTTTATAATCTGCAATCCTATCTTTATTATAATCTTCTCTAAAGCTGCAGAAACTCCATCGATTTCCTGCAGTTAGTGCTGTATGCTGTAGAATTGTGCTTTTGGTAAATAAACTTTGACGTGACTTGACAATAACAATCAAGTACAAGCTTAGCATGCACTCTTGATGTCTTGCAGCTACAGTGGGTTTCCGGTACTGAACGCCCAACTCTGTGAGCTTCAGGACGGTCCCAGAGTCCCCAAAGCAACATCAGCCGTGAGACACATCAGCCCCATCAGCCCAGCTGCCATTTTCAGGCGTTCCCTACAGGTTGACATTTCAAACAGTAGTCTCATCCAAATCACACCCCATGATGCCGCTTGTCAAATCCCTCCTCTCTAATGCCCAATCCTCTCTCTGATCCTCCCATTGTAGGAGATCAAATCAGCCCAGAGGATGGCTAAGACGTACTCCTCCATCCCACAGATGTGGTCCAAGTGTCTGCTCAGGCATTGTCACGGCCTGTGGTTCATCTGCCTGCCCGCGTATGTCAGCGCCTGCCACTCAAAGGTGCGGGCGCTGCATACTGCTTACGACGTGCTGAGAAACATGCAGGACAAAAAGTTGCAGCCCCCTGATGAGGTAGAATCGCCTAACAGTCTCCATTGAATAGTTTTGCCAGTACAGTTTGTGCTGCACCTAGACAGTGGAAATTTCCACCGGTGTTGTGGTTTTGTAAGTAATGGTTCGTTTCTGCTTCAATGGAGGTGTGTTACCGGGTCCTGATGCAGCTGTGTGGGCAGTATGGACAGCCTGTTCTTGCTGTCCGGGTTCTTTTTGAAATGAAGAAAGCCGGAGTGCAGCCTAATGCCATTACCTATGGATATTACAACAGGGTGAGCATAGTTTTCTTTGCTTCTACATAGAGACACGTTGCAATCTAAATAATACTAAATATACATATATTATCTGTACCGATACATACTTTTGGTTTTCTGGTAGATCACAGGACACAAAATCTGAATTTTATTGCTATTTCTTGTTCAAATACATGCAGTGACCTTTAAAAAAAAAATCTAAATTTATGAAAAGTATTATAAAATTAAATTTCAAAATTACATGTTTATCCTCATAAGTGCACCTGTTTTTAAAGTTGTCTGGGTGGTACTTTCTTTTCTTTTTGGTGTTTTGCTGGTTTTTGAGGATGAGAAAATGTCACGCAAACTGTGTCACATCATCTGATTTTATTATATTTTACAAAAGTGACATTAATTTGCACTGAAATGAAAACAACATTGACGACAAAAGATATAAGATGTTGTTTTCTCCTAATTTTATAAGTTAATAAGCATATTTATTTTGCAATCAAACTTGTGCACAATTATACAGTTAGCTGCAATTTTTCTCCTACTAGCCTACTAACTAGAACAGACAGAATCAGGACAGATCTGCAACCCATTTATGAGTCCCAACCCAACCGCTGCTCTGGCATAATTGCTTTGTAAATGCCACTTGGTTTGACATTTTGTTATCTAATGAAATGACATCAGTATATTTTAAGTGTACAAGTATGCAAATACATTTTGGAGCCACTTTAGATTTCATAAAAAGGTGACCGATGACATATTTGTGTAATTTCTTTTTGTAAAATCACTTCTTCAGAAGAAGCAGAGAGAAAACAGATTTATCCTATGTAGGTGTGTTATGCTGATGCTCAAGAGCCTTGAGCTGGCAGCACATATGGCATGTGACTCTATTTCTCATGCCTGCTATCATTAGACAAAAGCTTAGACTAGCAATCATTTCCCCGGGGACCATTTTTTGTGTGTGCTTTGCAAGATGTCCCAAAATACCAAGAGGACACACTCACAGAGACATACGTCCGGGCAGCTGAGTGTTGTTCCAATTCTATCATAGTAATTACAGCTAGTCCTTGAGAGAGAACACAATCTACTTAAGATAATGAGAGGCGTTGCACTGTAGAATTATTCAGTTAATCTCTATGTGTGTGTGTGTGTGTGTGTGTGTGTGTTTGTGTGTCTCACTGTGCTGTTCTTCTCTCCCCAGGCCGTTCTGGAGAGCACATGGCCTTCCACCACCAGAGGGGGATACTTCCTGTGGGGAAAGCTGAGAAATGTGGTTCGGGGTGTGGTGCTATTCAAACAAGTATGGAGGAGGCAGACCACCCACCCAAAAGACACCCATCTCTCTGGTAAAACCCCCAACTCCATTTCACACATTCCACAGAAGTGCACGCACTCTTTAAATTTAAAAGTCAGGTCCAATCTAGAAAAAAAGGCTTCTTTCCTTTCTAGCCTCCTATTATCCTTCTAATATTACCAAAATGTAAAAAAAATTTTTGACAGTCTTTTAATGCACTGTAAAAGCTACAAAATCAATATAAGATGGCGTACAAGGCAGGCAAAACATCTAAGTATGTCTAAATAAATTTAATTCAGGCAAATTTTACCCAAATTACCAATTTTCCTCAACTATGACTATTCTAAAATAATATATGTAATAAAAATACATTATAAAATATGAGTATTTTACCCAACGTATGTTAGATTAGCAATGGTAAATTCTATTGAAATCAATTGTGAGTGAGAAAGAATTATGCTTGGAATTGCTGCCTTTGAAAATTGGTTCCAAATTGGCCACTTTTGAGATTTAATTTTGGTTAGGAAGCTGTGTATAGACAAGGTAGTTTGCTAGATTTTGGAACAGAATTCAATATTGGGCAATGGTCATAGAGTTTCGGCCAGTTCATTAATAGCTACATTAACTGCTTCTACAAAGTAATAATCATTCTGACTCAGTTCCTCACCAGGACTTTTAATTAAGCATCGAAATAGTTAAATCATCAGAGTTGTTTCAGAATAAAGATATCCCCTTTGAGATGCTAGCCAAGTCTGCAGGGGAGCATGGACTCAATATCATTTGCCACTGTCAGAGAAACTTTCCATCATTTCTCACAAAGACAGGGTTACTTGTGTTTGTGCCTGAGGAGGTACCATCTCTCAGCTATCTCCCCCTCAGTACTCGGGCTAGATCCAGCCTGCCTGCTAAACCAGAAAGACTTTAATGGGTCCAATTAAGATAAGAGTCGATAGCCACCTCCTCTGCCTCTACAGTTCACAGTCTGCACTTGATTTGATTTCCTTTAAACAGCATATTAGAGAACGGCACAAGACGGCTTTCATAATTAGAACAATCTGCCATAACCCACAACGCCCAAAAAACTGCAACTTCTTCATGCAGAATGAATTTATCTCTTTAGGGAATAAAGACCTGATTGGTGGATTGCATGTATTTACTTATCAATTTGTTCAATCCAAGTTATAATAAATGAATGTACAGTACCATTAAAAATGTTGGTCTCAATGTGATTTTTTTTTTCTTTTGAAAGAAATTAATACTTTTATTCATCAAGGATGCATTAAATTGATCAAAAGAGAGAGTAAAGACTTTTTTAAAGCATAGTTGAAAAGAAAATCAGTTTTGAATAAATGCTGTACTTTTGAACTTTCTATTCATCAAAGAATCCTGAAAAACATTGTCACTGTTTCCACAAAAATATTAAGCACCATATTATAATCATGACAATATTAAAATGACCTCTGAAGTATCACATGACACTGAAAACCGCAGAGGAATAAATTACATTTTAAAAATTTACCAACCCCCAAATTTTTAAAAAGTAGTGTATATTTTAATTTTAATTTTTGGATTATTGATTATGAAATATATGTTATATATATTTTTTTCCTTTTGTAAACAAAAATCTAAATATCATAAAATAAGATGTTAGATTTTGCTTAAAATGGTAATGTATGTTTGAGAGAGATTCTCAGTTTGAAAGCCCTCAACAACCTTCTCACCATGTGGGAGGCTTTATTTTTCATTTTGGATCAGAAAACACGTTTTTTTTTCATTGCTCCTTTTTTGCTCTGTTGCCGCTTTGAAATATGATGCAATCTTTGGCCAGAGAGCTTTTCACGTTGCAAACAGTTGTGTTTTGAAATATGTTACTTGTTAGTTCTCCTGCTAACTCTCTTTCATACTGTTCTTCCGAGCAGATGCCAGTGATCTCGACAGTGTCAGCCATGGCAGTCTGGATAGCTCTAACGATTCGGCAGAGCGAGTTTCCATTGATACAGACTTCACTAAAATGGATTCCAGTGATGACAGATACAGCACAGGTACCCGGTCTGCTTTCAGTCTGTCTGTGTTCTCGTTCCATCATCAGTTCTCCACTGCGCTCTAGGCACAACAGGACGTGCTTCTCTCTCCTGCAAAGTCGTCAGAAGTCTCTAGGAGAGTCATTATTTTTCACTGTGGGAGTGAAAAGACATCTCTCCTGCTTTTTTTCTCGCTTTCAATCTTTTCTTTTTTTTTAAACAGACATTAGTATGACACATTTGGTGCAGTGGACAAAAGCATTACACCCATTCACATGCCCCCTCAGATGATCCAAATTAATTTTGAATGCAACTTCCAAAACAAAAAAATGTATCAAGTTTAATACGAAAAAACCCCCCAAAAAACAGGTTTAATACAATGAATGGTTCATTATGAAATACACTACTGTTACTGGGGTTTGTACTTTTTATTTTAAATATATATGACTCTCTTATGGTCAACAGGGCTGCATTTATTTGATCAAAAATACAGTTTAAAACAGTCATTTCTATTTCAGTGTATGTTAAAATGTATTTTTTCCTGTGATGACAGCTACATTTTTTAGCAGCTATTACTTTATGTATTCAATGTCACATGTTCTTTCAGAAATCCTTCTAATATGCTGATTTGATGCTCAAGGAACATTTCCTATTATTATCAATGCTTAAAACAGTTACGTTGTTTACATTTTTGTGGAAACCATGATACATTCTTCTCTGGACACTTTTCTGAATAGAAAGTTCAAAAGAACAGCATTTATTTTAATATAATCTTTTGTAACATTATAAATGTCTTTACTGTCATTTTTTATCAAATTAATGCAACCTTGCTGAATAAAAATATTAATTTATTTTTACAAATCTTACTGACCCCAAACATTTAAACAGTAGTGTGCAATTTTTTTGCAGGATCTTTAAATTGAGATGGGCCTAGTAATCATCTCTGTACCCTCTTGTTACTTATATCAAAGGATACATATTTTTTGTTGTTGTATTTGTCCGTAGAATGAAAGTCAATACGGTTCAAAACAGCATTAGGCCCCATTAATATTCATTACATGACAAAAAAAAAAAAAAATACTGTACACTTTTGTATTCCACAGAAAAAGGAAAGTAATGAAATGAAAACAAATGAGCAGGACTGCAGTAGGTGCCTGACACCCGTATCTGAGAATATGTTAAAAGACAGAGAAGAAAGCCCCTCTATATGTTCGAACAGCTTTTTGAAGTATTCTAATGCTATAGGCAGTGATGCCCATGGAGGAGATCTGAGAGATGTACGGTTTGACAGAAGAGGCAGCAGTGTAGCAGGAGTCTGACTGAGGAGGCGAGAAGGGAAAGAAGGAATGACTAATGGTTTTGTTTTAGTTCACCTCTGGAGGCAGTACTATGATGTGAGCCCCATCAGCTTTCTCAGTGTGGCTCAGAAGCAGCCACCCTGTGTGTCTTTCAATGTGTTCATCACAATTATGGTATATGAGAGAGTAAATCAGTGCTCCTTTTTGATGTTATGTTATCATGCGTTATGATGTGCTATGCTGATATAACTTTGTTTGAAGCCGTTCTCCTAAGAGTCTCTATCCAGCTGCATCAAATCACCCAAAATCCGTAAAGTAATACTGAAAGTATGCTATACAGTTTTGTGAGGCATGAAAAAGACCTTGCAAAACATCTCTCTAACATTTCTATTTTGTAAGGATATTTGTTTTTGTGCACACTGTTATGGTTTGCCAAGTTTTTAGGAGTGTTTCTATGTATTTTTGATTCCAGGTGGTCAGTCTGATCAGGGCTATGATTCTCTGTCTAAAGAGGAGGTGAGGTTAGGAGGAGGTGAGGAGCAGAACTCCTCTCCAGACATGAAGGAGAAGAAGGACAGAAACTCTTGCCCATGTGAGTAACACAGAATGCTATTGTCCCTAAACATAAACAGAGTATGTTCACTATGGTGTACTACTATATTACTCATTATACTGAATTTGAGTAAAATCCAAAATAAATGTTTTCCTTTAACAGTACTTATGTCACATGCAGAATAGTGACAGTAAAAACAATGTAAATAAATGCTGTTTATTAATCAGACAATCCTGAAAAAAGTATTATAATGGTTTCCACAAAACTATTAAAAAGCACAACTATTTTCAACAATGGTAATACTTAGAAATCATGGTCACAGTTTATTTTAAGGTCCAATTATCACTATTGACAAACAATTAACTACAACTTTTGCCTCAATAATCTACTAATTTGCTGCTTATTAGTAGTTAGAACCCAATATGTTAATAATAGGCATGCTAATAAGCAACTAGCAACTACGCAGTAAGCAACACGCTAGAATTTGACTACAAAAATGAGTTGCACTGAACACCTCTATGATTCCACCTAGTGGTAAAAAGTGGCATTGCACGTTATTAAACTGCTTTTTTATTTGCTTTATTTTAACAAGTGTCTCCCTGTTTTTCATCTCATTTCAATGTTCAGTGTCCCAGACTGTACTCACAAAGAAAGAGGATTCATCTCTTGTAGTTGGAGTCCATCCATCTGCAACCAATGGGGAAACCAGTGATGGCTTTTCTGAAGCCCTTCCAAAGACAAAAAGGCCAAACTCCCTGGATATTTTCGGAGGAAAGTCCGTAAGGCAAAGCACTCTGGATCTAACCCCAGATAAGACAGGAGAATTCAGCAATGAATCTGTTCCAACATTGATCGAAATGGAAGCAGTGGGGGGCGTCGTGAGCCCACCTAAAGTTGCTGTGGAGAGGTCTGATAGCTGCACAGTTGCCATGGAGAGGGAGCATATCGGCGTGGAGAGGAGCTTGAGCTGCAGCAGTGCTCTTGGACGAGTGGTTAAGAGGACAGGTATCGAAGCAGGGTTTGATCCTCTGTCCCTCATGGCAGCTGAGACTCAAGCCCACAGTGAGGGCGATAATGCAGACAACCCAACCACCCGCAGAGACCTGGCTGAAGAGATTCATCACTACATGAACAACCTGAGCAGCCCGTTAAGCCAGCGGTCTCTCAGTGTGGACCTGAAGGGCCGTCAGACCCCATCCCCTCACAGCTCTCCCAGCATGTCCACAGCGCTCAGCTCCCCCAGCACCTCCCAACTCCAACCTCAGCCACGAACACGACTCTTCTCCTCGCCCTCCCTCCCTCAGGGCCGCGTGCGCAGGGTCAGGGAGCAGCGGCCCACCTCCCTGGCCTCCCCTTCCTCACCTACTCCCTCCTCTTCCTCTTTCTCCATGGACTCTCTGCTCACCCCGACCCTGGACGTGTTCAAGAGCAGCTTCCTGTCTGCTGGAAAGGGTGTCGCTGAGAAAGCCAGCCGACTGTATTCGCGACTTTCCTCCCAGACATCCATTGCACAGGTATGTATGATGTTTTGGAACTTCTTACTGTCTGATAATGAAGGCCTTGCTGAATCTCTACACCTGTATTTCTGATCCTCATCAGGACTTGAACTCTGACCGGGTCAGTGTGTCCTCTCTGGGCTCAGGTGACCCTGATTGCTCCTCTCTGATTGAGAGCGATTCCTGTGTAGATCCCGATGGGCTCTCTTCCCCGCAGCGCGACACCACTCAGGCAGTCACACGTCCCAAAAGGAGTCCTTACAGGAGCAACCACTGCCTAGAAAGCCCATCTGCACCACCTCGACTCTACCGCCAGTCCTCGCTCACTGGTACGTCTGCTGGATCCACTGTTCACTAAACTTCTGAAGAAACACTGTTATCTAATTGCCAGGCACTCATGCTAATTTTTTATGCTTTGCTTCATCCTACATTCTAAAAGATATATCCAGACACCATCCTTTGTTTTAATTAATGAGTGTCTTGATACAAAGTGAAAATAAAATAAAATATAAACAATTTAGCACATATAAACCATTTTCATTTTTTTTAGATTGCAATAATAATTTTATTACATTATATTACTGTTTTATTTTGCTTTCTAAAGACTGGTTTGAAACTATGACATCATTTTGTTATATTGACAGTTCTAGTTTTTAATCATAATATATTGTTTTATGTTTATCTGTGTAAAGTTTTATGAAAAAATATGTTTTAATGTGTTTGTGTTGGAGTTTATCCGTTTTATTACAATAATTTCAATATAAAAATTCATTATTTAATTTTGTTATTTAATTTATTTAATTTAAACATGTTTTTACAATTTCATGCTTGATATTTATCTCACACACTTGTCTATGAGACACACCTGGGCTCAAAAGAGCGACCCACTTTTGTTAGTTCTGGGTCTTCTACAGTGAATTGAGGACATGAGGTTGAAGTGAGCAAGCGTGGCAAAATACCAATACCAGATACCACATCTTTAATAATAATAAATAATGTTGATTATAAGTGGCTCCCTCTGTTCGGGTAAAACTTTGAGGTTTCTCCTGAATAACAGAGGCTAAAAATAGACAGTGTGCTAGAAAATTACCCATCAGACTCTCCCGTGAGTAATGCTTGTCATTTTCCGGTCCTTTGTTAAGATTACAATGTTGTACAATTAGAGAACCAAAGAAAGAGAAGGATGTTTAAATGCATGTAACGGAGTTATAATTCTAATTGTGAAGAATTCTATTGTAAAAAATTAACTTATTTGCCGCTTTTCCAGGCCATTATGCGTGAGACTTTGGGTGGATGTTTTTGCATATGGAGTGCTGTGTGTCGTTCATGAGGCTGGTCATTGTTTCTGCTCCAGCTGCTGCAGAAGTAGGCCAGTAGACAGGGCTGTGAGTGTGTCTGGCTCTGCAGTAATGGGGTCTGAGAGGGGCTCTTTAATCAGGCTGACGGGGGTTGTGCTGGAGTGCTCCCCAATCACTCACATCCGCATACACGCTCTTATCCCAGACTTCTGTAGAGCCTCTCTCCTCATTCAGCGCCATCAGAATTAGAATTCATAATCCCTGCAGGCAATCACCTTGAAATGTGACTTGTTTTTGGAGAGATTGCTCTGATGAAAAACATCATCTCTTCAAAGCTCCTGTTGCCGCAGAGAGTGACTTTTGCTTTTGTCTTTTGTGCTTCAGGTCCACCGCTGACAGTAACGAAAGCTCAGCAGACCCCAGACGCGTGTTCTGATTCCAGCTTTTCTCAGTCCATGCAGAACTACGCTGTTGAAGTGAGTTTTTGAATGACGGTTATGTTGAAGTATTACTGTAGCAGGAAGTATTGTGGCTAATTTTGTTTGACTTTCTAGGTACGTATGTCCAGTTGTTCGCGCTGTAACACCTGTGAGAGTTTGGTGTATGATGAAGAGATCATGGCTGGTTGGACAGCTGACGATTCTAACCTCAATAGCACATGCCCCTTTTGCGGCTCTCCATTTCTGCCTCTGCTCAATGTGGACATCAGAAACCTGGGTGACCAGGAAAGGTAATTTGGTCTGCAACCACACACTAGACATTTCTATGGAGATATTCACCATTTCTAATTGTTTTCTTTTTTATCTTATCAGATCCCCCTCTCAAGATGCACGTACTTGCCAGACAGACACCGCAGATGAACTACCACAAGTTTATGATGCTGCTGGCAATCTATCCAGCAATGGCAAAAAAGACCCTGTAAGAATACATTTCTCAAACTTCAATTCATTACATTTCAGTGTTTTGGAATCATATTTTGAATGCATCCGATCTGTTAATTATGCTGGTAGTTATTTTAGTGTTTCTGTGCTGCAGGAGCCAGTTACCGTGCCCTATCTGAGTCCTCTGGTACTTTGGAAGGAACTGGAAAGCTTGCTGGAGAACGAGGGGGACCAGGCCATCTCGTCTGCAGCCATTGTGGATCACCACCCTATTGTGTTCTGGAATCTGGTGTGGTTTTTCCGTAGGCTGGACCTGGCCAGCAGCTTGCCGGGCCTCTATTTGAGCTCCAAACACTACTGCAGAGATTCTCAGGTGGGTCTCAAGAATTCTCATGTGATGTTCCTCTTCCCATTTGCGTTTGACTGAATAAATAATTGAAAATGCATAGAAGCTCATTACCTCTTAATAAGAGTTTGCATAAATATTATTTACTTTTTTTTCTGCAGCCTCTGCAAAGTTGTGCATCTGAAGACAGTAAGAATGTCTTGGTCCAGATCCTGTGGGACAATCCCAGACTGCATCAGGACCCCATCAAGCCTTGCTACTTGCTCTGGAAATCGTATTGTAAGTATATAATACAAATATATATATCTATACCAAGTCATTTACACAGAGCTTTATGGCTGTAAATGTGCATGAAAGTGGTTCTTGGACAAAAATTTGCAACATATTATCCTGTTTGTGCTATGGACATGAGTTATGCCTCAAACCATGAGGCTTAAGCTGAAGTGTGGCATTATTTTTGTAAAGAGATCAGACTTACAATTTTTGCCTGGTGGATGAGAAAATGTGGAAAAAATTTTAGTCATACATCGGAGAAGGAATCAGAGACATTTAGGTGCCAGAATATCAGAGTTGTAGTCATGTTTTTTTTTTTACAGTATTGATGTACTATAATAGCAGTTTTATATTTTATAAAAATATAATTATTTTTTTCATTATATGCATCTGTCATTTTTATGCATTTGTTTATGTTTGTCTTTATATTTCAGTTTTTATGTTGAGTAATTTTAGTACTTCAGCTTTATTTATTTCAATTAGTTGACAGGGAAACTAATAGTTTGTTTTTTAATTTATGCTTTCTATCTAATATTTATATTAGCTAGATATATTTATAATATTTATTTAAGCTTTATTTCAATTATTGAAAACAATTTTAATAGTTTTAGTTAACCACACAGAACACACTAACAACTGCATTGAAAGTTTAACAAAAACCACTAAATGTACTTAAACCCTCTGAGAACATTTTAGCAGATGCAGTAGTTTTGCTTTCATGTACCAGCCATCTACTTCATACTGGGTTCATGTTTTATAATAGATGCAAATCCTGCAGTATCTGAGGAGAAGGAGCAGGAGCAGGCTGTGAGCCTAGAGCTGCTGCAGAGTGTCGTGAAGAGCATCCAGAGGAACGATGTCTACCAGCCCATGAGTCAGATACTGCAGCTACTGGGCACCAGACTGGGCTTCGTCAGACAACGGTATGAGAAAAGTGTAAAGGGTTTTAATTAAACAGAAACGGTTTTAATAAACATTGACAAGCTAAACTTAATGAGTCATTTCTCTTTATTTTTTTCAAATGCAGGAGCTTATATAGAGATATCCTGTTCCTGTCTTTGATGGCTTTGGGCAAGAGTAGCATAAATATTGGTGAGCTGACTGCTTTTGTGTTATACTACTGTTTTGAAGTTTGGGTTCAGTAAGATTTTTTTATTTGCTTTTATTCAATAAGGACACACATAGATCTACAAAACATTTTTATTTCAAATAAATGCAGTTCTTTTGAACTTTCTATTCACCATAAAATCCTGAAAAAATTTACTGTATCACTGTTTACACAAAAATATTAAGCAGCATCAAGAAGTATTTTCAGCATTGATAATAATGAGAAATATTTCTCGCTCAGCATATTAGAATGATTTCTGAAGGATCGTGTGACACTGAAGACTGGAGTAATGACTGCTAAAAATTTAGAATGAACATCACAGGAATAAATTACATTTTAAAATATATTAAAATAGAAAACGGTTATTTTAAATTGTAAAAATATTTTATAATGTTACCGTTTTTTATTATGACTTTAAGAGACTTTACTTTAATTTACTGACCCAAACTTTTAAAATGTAATATATGTCTTATCAACTCACTGAACATGAGCACTAGTATCATTACTAACACCTTAATTTATTCTCACAGATGCATTTGATCGTGAATATAAAATGGCATATGACCGTTTGACGCCCAGCCAGGTCAAGTTGACCCACAATTGTGACCGTCCACCCAGCGCTGGAGTCATGGAGTGCAGGAGAACCTTTTGGCTGCCCAGTCTCTGATTCATTTCCTCTGATTTATCACTCTTTCCTTGCATCCATCACACAGGAAGGCATCCAAAAAAGGAACTCTTTCATTCATGTGATCCTGAACATCGTAACCAAAGCTACCTCTGGCTCCCATGAGGTCTCTTTCGACGCAAGTCCTGACTGCTCTTCTTCATACACTTCCTGTGAATGCGTCACTTTATATAGTCTGTGATCTTGTTCTTTTTTTGCATTTCCCCCTCACTTTTGCTCTTCCATCTGCCTAATGTCTTGACCCTCAACCCCTTTCGGAAACTTGGGGTCACATTTGAATCGTCTAGCACCGCTCAGGTAAACTTGAGTTTAGAGTTCATTGTAGATTAGGAGCAATATCATTGTTCTCAGGTCATTCCATCGCTCCATTCATTCACGCCCAGTGAATCGTGGAGTGGATTTGGGACCAGTAGCTATAGAACAATCAAATCGATCATGTTTAGGATGCATAGAAGCACAATGAGCAGCCCCAACAAACACAGTCCCCTTTAGGCCGTCTAGGGGCACTTGTATATTTCACATACAGAGAGACTTTGTGTACATAGTCTTATTATTTTGCATATTTGTATTATACAGTTATATTTTAAGACTGGAATTTGTTATAATTGACGTGTCTCCATTTGTAAAGACTATGCTGTTCTTAGTGTATACGTTTCTCTTTTGAGCGTGTGCTGTTTGTCGTCCTGGTCCTGGAGACCAGCCGTATGGTGACTGTCAGTGACACTGTCGTCTTGAGGTACAGAACTGGACCAAATATAAACTCTTGACTCACAGTTTACATGGTGAGAAAAATATTTGATGAGATTTTGAATTGAGAAATGCCTTACCTTGGGGGCAAGAACAGTACGGAGATCAATTTTCAACAAGGTATAAAGGGTAATATAACAAGTATAAAGTAAAATGGACTGTTATTGTGAATGTGAAGTCAACATTTTACGCTCACTTACATAATCCAGGGTGTTTTCCATGAAGGTATGTAATTATAATTTTTTTTAAACATTGCTTTAGATTGTGCAGTGTTGCATAAACACAAGTTTCCATTGTCAAGATACATAAAGTATCTGAAGCACTTATTTACTCAGTTCAAACTCTAAACATGCAGTAACTGGAACTGTTATGTTTTAATACTGTTCATTTTTTATCATTATGTTAATGAAGGTGCACTTTGAGTCTGTGTGGTTGGGAAGAGGATTGATGAAGTTTAAATGTTTAAAATGCAATGGATTATGGAGAAGATAATAATACATGTAACTATACACAATAACACATTGATGTTAACGCCCCAAGTGGAAAAAAAAACAGATAATACTGCCCTAAAAAAAACTTTGTTTATTGACCTGATGCTGTGTAAAACCACAAAAAAAAAAAAAAAAATAAATTTACACTGCTGTTAATGTTTAGCAAGTTTTCTATCACCTGCTTTTTACGTCGATATGGCATGGTAGTGAAACAAACTGACCTATTTCATGGAAGCTAGTTTAAAGCGGTTAATGTGTAAGATTATTCGTTTTGTCTGTTTGTGTTTTTTACAAATCATTTTATGGTAGGGCAATGTGCTTTACATATCACTCCTTTTGTTACTTCTATTTATATTTGTATATATCATTTTTTCAGATCTGAGCCAGGTCTATAAAATTGTTTAGAACTGTAAATAAACACGACTCCAGTGTGTTTGTGTTGGTGTCTCTGGTTTGTTCGATGAAATAGAGGGAGAAAAAAGTCGCATTTGAAACCCCATTTAATTTTGCACTGAACCAACAAATGAATATTTACAATGAGCAACTTTCAAGAGAGAAATCAACACAATGTGTGACATTCGAAAAAGAACAATCCTTGCCTCTATTCAGTAGTGAATTCAAACAGCAGTGTGACATTTGTATGGAAATTCACAACTGTTTTTATCAGAATCATACTGATTACATTAGACTTTGTAAAGAAGTCTTGTTATATGCTTGAGATTCTACTTTTATGATGGAAAAAAGTCATATCTTACATACAGCACAGGATCTGCACTGAATTAGAACGCTTGCTAATGACATTTTCCCATGTTACAAAAATAATTCCATTGCGGAATGATTAAATTACATCATTTACAATAAGCTCACAATTTCTCCCAATGTAGTCCCATAGCTATCTGGAGACCCACAACCTCAAATAATACAATCACAATATAAAATTCATCAAAAACAATTTGGAAACATTTTCTTTGTTATGAAATGCAATTTTCATCATTGGAAAAAATTAAAGCAACACTTTGACTTCTCATAAGGTTAGTCTTTGCGATTTTATATGTCGTAGACAAATATGTTTTGCATGTGTGTCTTTCTTGGTTTCATCCCAATAAACCTAAATGGTTAAATTGCATCACAAATCACTAAGTGAGAGTTTGAGGGAAAAAAAAAAAGATTTTTCATATTTAGTACTCAGTGGTCCTGTCCCAAATGGCACACTGGATGTGACCTTTGATTATGCAATCATAACCATATTGTGTTTGCCAAGTCCACAGGGCAGTAGGGTGTCTTGTTTGTCATTTTATGGTTCAAAAGGGTGCTCAAGAGTGCCTCCGTATGTGGTCTCAATGTGCCATTTTGCAAAGCCTACACTGGTGGGCCAACACAGCAGTCTACACTCAACAATCCATATGGCATTACAGCACCAAAGTGTGTATAACACAAATGGTGACCATTTGGGACAGGGCCCGTTCCTCTTCTCTGTCAATCCTGCAGTCATTTTAATGCAACACTGTTGACCAAAAAAACTCAAGTGTCTGTAAAAGTTAACATAGTTTGGAAATTATGGCCAGTTATTGCATCCCTTCACAAAAGATCTTGAAAAATACAGAACAAGTCAACGGCGAGTCCAGAGATGCTTTAAATATGTGTGAAGTTACAGTTCAAATGACAGGATTGTATCCACAGGTTTTCTCAGATGGACACGGGACATGTAATGATTCGATCCTCTAGCATGACACTGAGCACCAGGAACACAAAGTAGAGGATGAACATGGTGAATCCCAACACTTTATTCATCCTCCACTTACAGGCAGCGATGGAGATAGTGACGAAGAGGAGCATGAGGAAGAGCAGCACAATGGCACAGAACAGCCCATTACTGCTCACGGGCACCGGTGCCATTGAATGGCCGAATGAGTACATCAGCCAGGGCACCGGCAGGCTGTAACAGTGAGAGGGGAAATAATTAAGATATAGAAAATGACAATAAGTGATTTGGCATTTATTCACACCAATGGGATGATTGTGAGTGTGATATTTCTAAACAAACAACAGCTTAAAAAGTTATTATTCAGTAACTTATATTTTAGACACAATATTACCAGACACTTTGTCTATTTTGCCTTTTCAGTTCAGAAATCACATACTCTCTGCATAGGTGTTTGTTCTGAATAAGTAATTACTTGGCGACTGCTAAAAACTATGTTCTATATTAAATGAATGTATGTGTAGTATGAATATAATACATTCAGACATACTATATTCACCATGTTGTGATTGTCATTGTCTACCAGTGTCAGCTGCCATTCATAAAACCTCTGGATGCACACTTTCTAATTTCACTATAAGTAGTAAATCATTCAGGTACTTTTCACCTACTATTTTGTTATTACAGTGAATTCGGACACACTACTCTTTTAACTCTCAGTTTTTCACTTACTATATAGTAGAGAGATGTATACAATTTTGGATATAGCCAGTCGCTTCATCAGAATCAGAGTTGCTGAACAAATCGGTTGAGCGAAAGATCTAATGACTCACTCAAAAACATTTCACTTATTTTGTGAATAAATTAGTGATGGTCGGACTTGTAACCCAAAGGTGATGGGTTTGAGTCTCAGTGCCGGTTGTACAGTAGGTCTTCCACCTCCAATACCCACGACTGAGGTGCTCTTGCGTAAAGCAAGAAACCCCCAATTGTTCCCTGGGCGCCACAGCAAAAATTGCCTCCGACTGCTCCGGGTGTGTGTTCATGGTGTGTGTTCACTACTCACTGCTGTGTGTGTGTGTGTGCGTGCGAGCGTGCGTGTGTTTGTGTGTGCACTTGGATGAGCACTTTCTCTTTGACTTTTTCAGCTAAAAAAAATTGGTTCAGTAATTGAGTCACTCATTAAAGCAGGGATCTCCAACCCTGCTCCTGGAGAGCTACCGTCCTGTAGACTTTAGTTCCAAACCTGTTGCAACACACCTGTTTGTAATTATCAAGTAGCCCTGAACACCTTGATTAGCTGGTTCAGGTGTGTTTGATTGGGGTTGGAGCTGAAATCTTCAGGATGGTAGCTCTCCAGGAGCAGGGTTGGAGACCTCTGCATTAGAGACTCTTGTCGCCACCTACTGGTGAAACTATATAATCTATAAAAATTCACTGAACGATCCATCTGAAATGCAAACCTGTGGTGTGAACACAAACCAGTGAACACAAAGAGCCAGTTTTCAGCCAATCGCATTTGACAAAAACTGTGCCTATCACTTCCAGCTATCAAAAACCTGATTCACTGAATATTTAAAGTTTCCATTGTCTTACCCCATGGTAATGTCAAATATGTTGCTGCCTACAGAGCTCGAGACAGCCATGTCTCCCAAGCCTTTTCGAGCCACAATCACACTGGTGATGAGATCAGGAATGGATGTTCCTGCAGCCAGAATGGTAAGACCCATGATTTCCTCAGAGATGCCAATGGTCTCACCCACCTAGGAGAGAAAATCTTGATGAATGATTATTTGTTTTGATATTTTATTTTCTAATTCAATGACATTTAAGTGTGGCTTAAGTGCCACAAATATTGGTTCCTACACTGACCTGATGTGCCCACCACACCATAAGATAGGAAAATATAGCAATCCATACTATTGAGCCAAGGAACGTGATGACAAAGAACTTCTTGGATGCCTGTAAGCACAATATACAGTATGTATATAAATTTTGTAGAAGTGGAATACATATATAAAAAAATAATACTAATGAGATGTTTTGTTTCTCACAGGGTTTCTGACGTCTGGAACTGTCAGCCAAAGTGGAAAGACAATGGGTAACAGAAACAAATATGTGGCCTGTTTACGTCTGGTGTCTGGCCACTCTAAGGACAGAGGTTCGTCATTTTCTCCTTCCTCCCCAGCCTCATCCTCATTTTCATCATCATCATCATCTTCATCATCACTGTCTTCATCGCTGTCTTCATCACTGTCATCTTCATCATCCCCTGAATCATCTGAACCTCCTGGATTCTCTGAACCTCCTCCTGCTGCAGTGTCTCCTTCCTTAAGACAAAGTAAGAAAGAGACAGATGAAACCGTAATACCCACACAGAAAAAAAGAATTAGGGAAACTAACTTAAAGCAACAGTTCACCCAAAAGTGAAAGTTTTAGCATCATTTACTCACATTCAGTTTGTCCCAAACCAATATGAATTTCTTTATTCTTTGGAACACAGAAGGTTTGCGCTTTTCCATGCAGTTATAATAATAAACAGAGATAGGGGCTTTCAAGCTTCAAAAAGTATGCAAAAGCACAGTAAAAATATAATATGAAGCTATAGCTTCACTGAATTAATTCACAGATAATCTTTGTCTCCACTGAGACGTTAACCTGAAAACTGCTATGACTGAGTCAGTGATCTGAATTTAAGAAGCTGATCAGTCCGAACTGTGAACGAATCATTCAGACCAGTTTTGTAACCTGAATGAACTGGTTGATTTGAAAGATTTGACTTAAAGAATGATTAGGTCATGAAACAGACATAGTTAATGCATCATGAAAAATATCACCTTAAATTTATGGTGCGTTTTTTGCCTTTTTTTAGGCTTGAAACCTCCAGTTTTCCTTACATTCTTCAAACATTTCCTATTGAGTTCCACAGAAGAAAGGATGTCATGACGTGAGGGTGATTAAAATAAATTTCTGGGAGAATTATTTCTTAAATATGAATCACATACTATGTTTGACAGATCATGTCTTTCAGCTTTACAACAAGGTAAAGAATTGATGAGCTCATTAAAAGCACACAAGTGTCTCAGTTCTCCTCCTTTTTCTTCAACATTTCTCCAACATTTTTCGAGAAGCAATAGGCCCACCTTTTCTACCTCAGGATTTTGACTAGCGTCTTCTTCCTTGGCTCCTGGAGTCGCGTCTTTGGAGTCCTTGGACTGTTCCGTCTGATTGTCACCTTATTTAAACCACAATAATAAAATATCAGTCAAGCTTGCAATTATTTCCTAAATGTTGCAATACTACAAGCTCCTCTCAGATGTGGAGTGAAGATTTCTTCAATAAGAGTGAATAATGTTGCTATATCGCTTGGCGGCAATTTCAAACACAGCAGTTGTGTCACAAGATAATCCGCACTGATTCCAAGCCACTCATGCTTAATTCATGAGATGGAGCTTGGTCATTATGTCAGGTAATGTGTAAAGCAGCTCTCAAGTAGAAACAAAAGGTGGAAATATGGAATGCGGGATGCTGTGTAGAGGGCAAAACGGGCCAAACTCCTGGCAGCTTGCCCTCTCTTTGTACCTTTCATCCAGCAAACAGCTGGTGCGTTGCTGCTTGTGGAAATGCAACATTAATAACCATTTTGAATATGCAACAGAGCTCATCTGTGAGGTAGGACAATGTACCGACCTGTCTACAAAGCTCTGTGCAATCATAATTGAACAGACTAAGATTATAAAATCTCACCTTCACCAGATTTTTCCTTCTTTTTGTTCTCTACCTTCCCCCGGGCCATGTCGTTCAAAATCTGAGCCTTGTCTTTAAATTTCACTGCAAACCAGGAAAGGAAGAATATAGCTTGAATGTTGACTTTGACTGACACTGTCAGGGTCAACAATGGCAGTATCACAAATGACAGAAGCCCTCATTTCACAGACGTAAAACAAAATGTAATTTCCTCACATCTCACAGGCTACTACAAGACGGCATCACATCACAAGAATAACATCACAAACACTAAGCCCCTTACCTTTACATTCCAAAGAGCTTCTAGCCTTTACATCTCCAGTAAACACTGACTCTAATAAGTAAAAGTAGATTTATATACAACAAATAATACCATGGTGAGTGTCACAAATGCATCTCTTATTGGCCTTCAATACTCATGTCTGCTCTGACAAAAACATTTTCTATCAAAAACCTACAAAAAAAAAAATCTTTATTGTTCCAAACTTTAGACTTTTGACTCAAACTTGAACTTTTTATTATATTATATTTTGCATAATGTCATTTCTTTAAAAAATATTTTCTATTATTTTTGGGGTGAAGTACGACCAAGACATTTCTTTGTGAGATTCAAAAGACTGATGAGTGGCATCAGTGATGATCAGCAGAGTATGCAGAGCATTTAAAGGCAATAGAATTGAGGTCCTAAAGTTGGTAAGTGCTTGTCAACCCAAATGTAGATATGTTCAACTGAATCTTTAAATTTATCTCATTGACTAAGGCTTGTAAATGAGC
This sequence comes from Barbus barbus, assembly GCF_936440315.1. NCBI lineage: Eukaryota > Metazoa > Chordata > Actinopteri > Cypriniformes > Cyprinidae > Barbus > Barbus barbus. The sequence continues at coordinate 20,503,573 of NC_136750.1, forward strand.
AGGGACCCCATCACCATAACAGGATTGAGCTGCTGGAGCCTGGCTCTCATCCAGCCTTTATGAGCTCAATCAAAAGCAGCTTAATGATGGAGCAGCACAGTGCTGGGAGGTTTTTGTGAGGACCCTGAGAGCACAGGTGCTGCACAGCCTCCTGAGGACAGGCTGAAGGTCAAGGGGACCAACCCAAACCACTGACCGGCAGAGACCTCAGCACCAGGGCTTCTGCTTTACACGTATGCATGCCAGCCATCATGGAGCCATGCAAGGTAATTATATGATATCACATCTTCAGCCCACATAATATTTATGTAATTAGATTCAAATTTATGATGATGTTTCTGTAGCTTATAATAGGAAACAACATTTCTGATGACATTTTTGTGATGCTAAAATAACAGTGTTTCTGCAGATAATACCATCTTGTTTGAGAGCCCATGTGCACTGAGGAAATAATATAGTGTATGTTTAAATGTTGACATCACCCTGATGTGACTTGACATAATGTCATAGAGCCACTGCGGTGGGCCTTCTCTCACTGCTATGAATCACTCTCCACTCCATAGACTGAGAAAGAGCTATTTATCTTCTTAGTATCAATCTGGACTTAGTGCTGTCATCATGTGGGACACGCTTTGCTAATCTATTTGTACTGGGAGAAGGACAAAGGGACTCTCCTGCTCTCCACTTCTGAATGTCTTACAGCGCTTGCCCGAGGGAATATAGGCCTATTATATGATTGGTATTTTTATCTTTATACAATATCGATAAACAAAACAGTTCAGAAGGTGTACCCATAAAACATCTAAAGCAAAAATTGCATCTACCCTATACCTCTAGTAAACCAGTAGTGTTTAAATCAACCACTTTGTATAAACAACAGTCAGTAAACATCATAAAATGGCAATATTTGAGTCTTCAAATAATATAAAAAGCACTAAATGCTTCGCATATACCTTTCCTGCTTATTTAATATTAGCATTTACTCAAAAACTAATTTATAAACCTTGTGATACAGCTTTCACAAAAATATCTGAAAAGTGATTGTTCACCCAAAAATTTTTATTCTGTCATCATCTCGCCATCTTTTCATTCCAAAAAATGACTTTCTTTCTTCTGTGGAACATAGGAGATAAAATATTTTTTTATGTCCATACAATGCATGCATGTTGTTTGGTTCCCAACGTTCTTCAGAATATCTTCTTTTGTGTTCCACAGAAGAAAGAATGTCATACAGGTTTGGAAAGACATGAGGGTGAGTAAATGATGACAGAATTGTAATTTCTTGGTGGACTCTCCCTTTAAACCACCAGAATTTAAATTTGTCACAGCTTCGTGCAATGTTTGCTTATAATGAGTTATCATTATGAGGGTTCAGGCACTGAAGGGCTCTTACCCTCTCCAAGAGGATCCAGTGTGTGAATCATCAGCTGAAAGATGGTGTTCCTCATAGTGCTGTTGTGCAGAGAGGCAGAACTGCCCCCGCGCTGCAGTGTGGGCTTCAGCTACACAAGAGAGGAGAAATATTCAGACAAATGCTCACAATAAATGATCATGTCGAAAGAATTTATATCTGAACCTGCAAATTATGTGGACTTTATGGAGAATAAATGTCATGTATATGTTGTTTATTTCATATAATGTTAATTAAATGTCAGGACATGTGAAATTTATCAAATCATATCAAGACTGTTGTGTGTCTCTGTTGTGTTTTCATGACTTTTTAAAGTTAAGGTCTGTCATTTTTGGATGTTAAAATGCTTCCTCATATCTTAGTTTGTAATTCAAAGACAACTATAAAAAGCCATTTGTAGGCTGACTTCTCAGAAGATGGAGTTGAAATAAGTCAATTAAACATAAACTTAATTAAACTAATAATTAATAAGCTTAATTAAACATTGCTCTGTCTAGGTCGACACATCAACATTGGCTAAACCAGTTGTGTGATCTCTTTGGAAACTGTTGTTGTGTGACTATATTAATGCATAGATTACACCCTTTTGCTTTAAGAGTTATCAGAGATCACATATTTTGAATTATTATTATTTGTTCATATATTTCCATATTTTTGATTACCTTTAATCTATTCTTGTCTTCTGGTTCAGGTGGCCTGTTCTCTTCACTTGAGGTCCCATTGTCCTGTGTGCAACAACAGTTTGAAACATTACAGAGGATGCAAGGCACTGATTTGACCTTTGACCTTCACCTCTCATTCTACTGTTTGGAGAATAGCGGTGACAACTGTCACACACTTGACAAAGGATTCATTCACGTACCCTCATAGACTGGAAGGAGTGTTTTTGAAATGTATGTATTTACTTAAAATTGCAATATAATTTATTTATTCTAAATGGAAGAAAACCTGTAACATAAGAGGATGTAACATAACACACCAGTATTATTTTAGTGTTATTTATATACTATTATAGTGTTTATTAATATTTAGAATTAACTTTTAATATTTTCAGTTCTCACTTAAATTTTACTTCAGGTTTTAGTGATTTTGTCTCTTTTCTCAATATTTATAATTAGCTTTAATTTATTATTCTTTCAATTTAAGTTTTAGTTTTTTTAGTACTTCAACATTAACTTATCTTATTTCAATTACTTGCCAAGGCAACATTTCTAATTTGACTTTCTGTTTTTGAAGTTGAAGTTTTCCATCTAATATTAAAATATTATTTTGTTTCAGCTTTATTAGTTTTAATAAAATTGTAATGCTACTGTGGTATTTGTTATCTGTGATAAATTCAATCCAGTGGGTTTAGTTTGACAGAGATCTCGGTCCTCTGGGTTTAGTAAGCTGCCTTACACTATATAAGCTTCAATCACACTTAGCAGATTTAAACACTCTATATGTTACACAGTTTGTAAATCACAGCAGACACTCAAAGGATTAAGTGAGCGTCTTTAGATCAGAGTGTCATTGTTTTACCAGTCCAGAGGGTCTCTGCCAGATATTAGATTAAATTATTATTATTTTTATCATATAGATGATTATTGATATTCTGTCCATATATTAATAGACATATCTTTTCCAGTATGAGACATATTTACTATAATCAATAGACTGTTTGTCTCAGGTAGAGTGTGAACACAGAGATGTTATGACAGATTATCAAGTGTTGATCTCTCTAAGCCTCTCTCTCACCACAGCATCTAAGCTGAGGGACGTTCAGGATGAAGAAAGGAACTTGTGAAAATGACCACACAATTATATTATGTGACGGGATAGTGTCACTAATAGAGATGGGGCTGTCACAGTGAGCCAAATGCACCTGCTCCAAATACCTCGCCTGCTACTCATTAACAATGTCTGGCCCCAGCAGACACAAGAGATCCTTTTCATTTCTGTTTATCAAAGGAAAACGCAACCCATGCGTATCTGCTCAATGAATAAACATAAGTGACTCACATTCACATTCACCTGAGTGGGATGCTATTATAGTTCTGTTATCACAGATATGAGCAGATATTATAGCAGAATAAATGTTCCTCATCACTAGAAGGCTTACCACTGCAGAAACCATCAACACTCACAAAAACCAAACAAATTTCTAATTGCTAATTACAAATTGCTAATTGCTATCATGCAATTCATGTTCTTGAAATCGTGCATCATAGCACTTAATAATGCACAAGGTTGTGGGTTCGAATCCCAGTACTGATAAAATGTGTTTATTGAATACACAATTAGTCACTTTGAATAAAGGTATATGTTTAGTGAATAAATGTTATTAAGATAATGCTATTTTTGTACAATTTATAAATACATTTGAATACACCTCTTCTATAATGAATATTTTTTCATTTCTGTATTAAGATTAATTTTGAGTCAATTTCAGTCTTATACAACTGTATATGTAAAATAAAGTCTTATTAAGTAGTCTGGCATAAACTTTTATTATTTATTAATTTCAAAAAATCTGATAATTTGGCCCTTTTATAACAAGGCAAGTTTAGTTTAGGTTGTGAAATATGATGTGATTCACCAAAAAACTCCTATGTGAATATTAAAGGAAAAATAATGAGGCGTACCTTCTCAGGTTCTTCGATCGCGATAACTTTGACAATGTTCTTGTGTTTCCTGAGTTGAGACTTAAAGGCATGCTCTATCTGAACATTGTATTTCATGAAGAAAACATAGCTAACATAACCGCACACCAGCATCATACTCTCCCACCACATAATGGTATTGTCCAAGAAGAAGATGATGAGCATGATGAGATCGAGGATGTAGAACGACACATCCCGAAAAAGAGGCCACCAGGTGAGGTGAAGCATCTCCCGGGAAAACAGCGCACACATTCCGATCACAAATAGGATGTTGAAGACAGCCGAGCCAACGATGGTTCCAATGCCCACATTGCTATGAGAAATGAAGACCCCAATCAAGGAAGTGAAGAGTTCAGGAGCAGAGCCTCCAGCGGCCATGAACGTCGCCCCGGCCACATCATCTGAGATCGCCAGTTTGTCTGTTATAACCCCCAATGTAGGAACGAAAAACTCATCGCAAACGATGGCCAAAGAAACAAACATGTATACCATTCCAAAGATGTGAAGACTGACCCAGCCTTTGCGTCGATCCTCAACGGAGAAGATGTCTTCTGGGTACTCGCCCTTCATGTGTGGTGCCTCTCCTGGTCTGGACGCTGTAGTGTTGGGCACTTCAGTGGTCGTATCGGTTACTGGTGTAGGAACTGGGGTGGGTTTTAGAAGGTCTGGATCCACATAGATGCAATGGATGGTTGTCCTGTTTGTGGTTGTTGTAGGTGCCTCTGTTCTAGATATTGTTGGGATGGGTACATTTGTCGCTGGTTCTGACGACTGGACACTATCTGTGTGGTAGGAGCTCTTTGGCTCAGCAGTGGTCAAATTAGTCAAAAGCACTGTTATCTCTGACCCTCCAGAGCCAAGTTCAGAGCCATCCTCAGGTTCTCCTGCTGTCTGGGGCTCAGACCAGGGTTCTGGTAGTCTGGCTCTGATAGTGAGTTGATATAAAGAACAAAGGAAAACCCCAGACAGAAGAAATATTATCCGGCTAAGGTGAAGTCTCTTTCTTCGAGTCAGGAACATTTTCTAGTATGCTTCCTAAATGGCACCAAGTTGTTTTTTTAGGGCAATGACACCTAGAACATCCAGAATTTTCCCCCAAAAGATGCAGGGGTATGCAGCACTCACTCTCAGACTGTTTCATCTCATTTTCTCTGTGGTGCGGGTTTCCTCTCACAGACCTTACAGTGGATAAAAGGAGGCATACTGAGTGCAACAGTTGTATAGGAAACACTGAATGCAGGATCAGCAGATTGCAGTGGCCATTACATTCCTAAAATTGTTCATCTAACCAACACATTGCATTGGATTAAATTAAAACAAAAATGAAATAATTTTTTAACAACTCTAGCATCTTATTAATTACATTGTTAGAAGCATATGAATTGTTTCAAATGTGGATCCAACCTATTACGATGGATGGTCAGAAATAAAGAAAAACCTGAGCTTGGGGCAAAATGCACTTAAAGTAATAAAATGCCCCTTTTCATCAGTTATTCAACCTTTTATACATTTCACTCACATCTATCTATCTATCTATCTATCTATCTATCTATCTATCTATCTATCTATCTATCTATCTATCTATCTATCTATCTATCTATCTATCTATTTCACATAAATTAAAAGCACGCTATGTGTTATATAGACTATGGTTAGGAAAAACGCCATAATAAAAAATAAAAGTGCCCCTGTTTCAGGAGATGATATTATCCCTTAATAAAAATAAAAACTTTTGATACTGCTTCTGAATGAATAAATGATTAAGAAAAGCATTTCTTTAAGCATTGTTCGAGTCTAAACGAACATAGCATGGAAAATATCCGTCTCATTTCTATTCAAGTTTTTTGTCAAGCCTATACATATATTACTAATAACATTGCGCCATTATAAGAAGCTCCATAAAACAATGAAATTACGTATTTTGTAAACACAGTAGCATAAACACTAAAATGTAAAGTGTGACCAACTCTTTGGAGGCGGCAGGTATTTTTATATAAGCCATAAATGAACCACATTAACAAAGAAATGCATATTAAAACTTGCTTTGCTCTCATGCAAGAAATAATTCAGAACACGCCAAATAAAACCTACCGGCTGAAGGACGCCGCTCGCGCTGATGTCTCACAGCTGGGCTGCAGGGAAAGGCACGGATGCTGGGAGCGCTGCTTAGGTCAAGCAGGACAGCTCTTCAGCGTGGATCAGCACAATACCTAATACCTGAAGTCTTTTAAGAGGATTAGATGTACTCTCATTACGTCTTGAACCATTTATCCCAATTATTTTGCTCTTATTCTTTTCATTCAGAATTGTAGAAAGTGAAAACACGCGTAAACCTGCTAATTAAAAATATAATATCAAAATATAATAAAAGTCTTAAACCTTTGGAGAATAGTTTATTATTATTATTATGATTACATAATTATGGATTATGGATTACAGATTAATATTAAATTGGCCCACAATTAGATTTTTCACTTATTCTAACTCTTTTTGTCTACAGCATTATCTTAGATATGTACGTTTGTGTATAGGCTATATCTTGTATTTTCCCCCGTTTATTTTATGAGATAATTTATATTAAGATACAACTTTTAAAATATAATTTCTCGCGCGCGTTCACGACTAGGAACTAGTTGGCAGGTTTCTTTTGTCCGGGCCGGTTATCACGGTGCACACTTGGTTAAGAAGAAGGGATTTCAGCGATGGGAAAAATTGTAACATTTTGATGAAATGTTCAAAAGTTGGTTTGTATATCTAACTTACGATTTGTATTCGAAAATATGTACTGAAATTAAAACGTTTATAATCATTTTGAGTCAATTTACAGTGCGAAAGTTTGGCAGGACACTGACATAGCAACATTCATATTTCCTTTGGTTGTTCTGTAACATGAAACATACATGAATAAACTAAACAGCCTAAGATTTGATGGTCTCCCAGCCTGGTCAAGCAGCTGGTTTTAGAGGGGTTTTGGATTGTGTAAGATGGTCAGACTGGGAGACCAATTTAAACCAAAAAAGACGTGCAAACCATCTGGTTTACGCTGTTTTTTGTTTGTTTATTTTTTCTTCAGCAGAGTGCAACAATAACAAAACCAGGGAAATTATTGTATATGTGCGTTTTCAATTAACCAAACCTGTTTGTGATGTCCACTGCAGAAACCTCTTTGCTCACACTGTCATATGCTCCTGTTTTTACACAGATATTTCAAGCTTTCATTCAGAATTGTTCTTCAAAGTGTAAAGAGAAGAGCTTGCAACCATGCCCACTGTGGTTCTAATGGACTCGTCGCTGTCCATGACACGACCCGTGTCAGTGGAGGGCAGTGAAGAGTTTCAGAGAAAGAACCTGGCAGTTCATGGACTGACCATGCTGTTTGAACACATGGCCACAAACTACAGACTAGAGTTCACTTCGCTTGTCGCCTTCTCCTCCCTCTGGGAGCTTTTGGTGCCCTTCACCAGAGACTACAATACTCTGCAGGTAAAAATAGCTGTCTAAATAAAATAAAAGTTATCTAGAGTCTTATTGTTATCTCTCATTCAATGTTTTTCAGGAAGCCTTAAACAACCTTGAAGACTATGATAAAACCTGCCTAGAGGCTGCATTGCAAGGTGTTAGTAATGTAGTACAGCAGGAATGGGGAACCTCTTGCCCATGCCAGGTAAAAAAAATTAAATAAACAATTATTGAAAATACAATATGTGAAGCATGCATATACAGTACACTTATATAAACATATTGGAATAACCATAATAATTATAGTATGAAATACAGTGTCATGCAGTGTCAGTGTACAGTACAATGTAGTATATACAGTAATGTACGTAATACGTTTAGATATAAATGTATTGTACATTTTCAAAATAGCTGGCAATAGGTTAGGTCTGTTTAGTTAAAGGATATGATTGGTGCTTTGTATTGGTTACTGCTTTAGTAGAATGTCTAGATTTTAAACATTAATGTTTGTAATATACAATTGAGAATTGTTCCATTCTATTTTCTACAGATAACTATTTTTTATGTATAAAGCTAAATGTTTTGATTTGGCTGCATTGATGTTGTTTATCAGTGTTTATGTTGTTCTTATGGTGGCCTGTAGGTGGTACTGGTTACTGATGGTGCACTTGGCATTGGTCGTGGATCTTTGCGTCATTCCCTGCAAACAGTGAAACAACGTGTGGAGGACAAGAAATTTCCACTGCCATTCCCATTCCCTTCCAAATTCTATGTCATGTGCATTGCAAATGCAGAGGAGGTACATTAGTCGGTTTTCACTGTCCTTACCAATGTTATTTTGGTATGATTAAGAGACTGTTTTATTTTTATCATTATTTTGAATAAGTTTTCATTTTTATATCTTCCGTTTTAATTTTAGTTTAGTTTTTTTTGTATTAGTTCCTGTTTGTTTGTTTTTTTGTCATTGTACTAACTTGGATTTTCCATCACAATGAACATACTCAAGAACTCTGAACATAGACTTTATTTCATAATTTAATTTATATATATATATATAATGTCTTCCTTTATTTTATACTTTTCCTTTATTAAATCTATGTTGTTTTGTTGTCCCCTGAAGCTCCAAGCTACGGATAGCATGGATAACCTAGAACAGCTGATTAATTTGAGTGGTGGAGAGGGTCAGATATACACTATGGAGGGACCCCTTTGTCTTAAAAGTGTCCAGTCTATGTTTGGGTGAGTATTGTTACTTTGTGCATACATACGACTAAATACTGTATATTCTTGTATTTGATTTAATAAAGTGCATTTTGCTGTTTATGCAGCATTTTGAGGTAAACATTACTTTTGTGTTGGCAGTAAGCTGATTGACCAGGCATACTCTTCCTTCCATGCGGTGCTGCGCTGTGGGAACCTGACCTCTGATGTGCAGGTCTTTCCCAGGCCAGAGCCAGTGACAGTAGATGAGGAAGTGGATCCCATGCCCAGAACAGTGCAAACAGGTATGAGCAAAGAAGCTAGAGAAATGATCGTGTCCCTAATGTTAATAGATCGTTGGAGACATCTTGAAGTGCTACTTGCTGATTAAGGACCATGTGAAGTAATCCCAGGTGCTCTTTGGTTGGTTTCAAACACTCAAAATTCAAATTTCAAAAATCACTTCTTCTGGTCCAAAAGAGTTAAAAAGCCTTTATTCGCATTCTGGCCATCTCAATAAACATTAAAAATGGCTAAAAGTCTGCACACTGATCCCTTTCAGCCTTCCTTAGAGTGTGTCACACACATATAAATAATATGTGAGCATGTTTACATAATATATTAAATATAAATTTATCTAATAAGTATTACATTTAAAGCCTTTAATCAGACAATAAACCTAAATAAATATTTTTATTTGTTGCTAATCATGCTAGATTTGACATAAAGAGGAAATTGGAGCAAAGTGCACTTGATGGTTATGTTACCTTGTGTTTTATATATAGACTTGGAGATTGTGGGTTTTATTGAGATTGGCGATATCTCCAGCCCCCCGGTTTTGTCCAGGCACCTGGTCCTTCCCATTGCTGTGAACAAAGGTCAGTATTTTGTTTCATATTTTTTCATAGGTCATCTTATCCACATCCTTATTTATTTTCTGTCAATTCTGTTGTAATAGCACAGCTGTTCAACTTATTTACAAAAAAAGAAGTGGCAATATATTAAAATGGTGAAAGAAAACAATTATAATTTAATGGAATTCCATAATTCCAGATAGCACTTTATTAACCAATTAATTTGAATGACTTTTCTAGTTGTTCATGATTATTCTGATTATTAGTATTATTTCACAGCAGTTGCTACCTAGTAAAATATTTTATAAAATATATTAGTCATAAGTGTTTGTGTTTGTTTATAAATAAATATACGCACACACACACACAGCATAAATGAGTACACCTCCTTTGAAACTTCACAAATTCAGCAATTACTCTTTACTTAGAAGACATGTTATGGTTCTTTAGAGATATAACATTCCAGCAAGTATGCTTGATCAATTACCAAAGAAGCATGTCAAAATTATTAAGGAAAATAAGATTTTTTAATCAAAGTGCTAAAATGTTGTGTTGCAAAAATGAGTACAACTTCCTCAAAGTTACTAAATAAACAAAAAATGTTTAAGGCAATTTTTGATCAACAGGTAAGTATGTTAAACCAAAACCTTTATAGAGAAGTAATGTCTTGACAATTAAAAGCGTTAAACAGCCTTAATGAGAAGTCTTAAAAAGACTTAATGCTAACAATGGAACCACTTGAGAGAGAACTGTCAGGAGACTTGTTGCATAGCACAAAAAAGGACAATGGTACAAGAGGAACACCAAATCATTGTTTTAAGTGTGAAAATATAGCAAAAGTAACAGAAATTCAAAAACAATAGACTTGTGACAAGGCCCCTGAAAAAATTAGGTCTTCACTTTAAGATTTCATTTAGTGATGATTGAATTTTTGCTACAAAAAGAGCAGGAGAAATACCAAGCAAGCGTCTCAGAGCCGGCAAAATTTATGATAAATATATGTGTGATCGACTGGGGGCTCTTTTGCTTGACAGAGGGGGATGAGATCGGTACGGGGGCCACTGATGACACCGAGGAAGAGACCTCCACAAATCAGATGGCTGGAAAGAGCCCAAACTTCTGTGTTCTTCTGCATGGCAGCCTAAAGGTGGAGGGCATGGTGGCACTTGTACAACTAGGGTAAGGAACAATATGAAAATATGCATCTGCCTTTTCATAAGGATTCAAAATGTTGGCAATACATTAATAAATGTTTTTAATCTTTTAGTGAATTGCTCTGTCAAATGAGAAGGATTTGTTTTCATCACCAGCATAATTGAGATGAATAATCTAGTTACTGTGAAATAAAAGTTTTCCTGTCTGTAATGTTTCCTCTGTCAGGCCAGACTGGTTCGGGATGCTTTATTCCCAGGCAGACAGTAAGAAGAAGTCCAATCTAATGATGTCACTCTTTGAGCTTGGCTCAGAGCCTCTGCCGTGGTTGGGCAGAATATCACAACTTGGCCCTGCCTCAGGTAGCAAGTTTTTACTCAGTAATTTTATGCAACAGCCACACTAACAATGCATAAAAAAATAAACTGCACTGTATTGTTTTATGCATTGTGTTCAAGTAGTTAATTAATACACTGAAACAAAAGTAACCCGGATGGTTCAGAGTTCAGTTAGGAAACTTGTAGGTAAATACACAAGGGTCAGGGATAACGGCAATACTACACATTTGCATGATTAAATATTTATTTTCCTCTCTCACGCTTTGGTACCTTCTGAGACTGGAGGAACATACATAATAAAAATATTTGCTCATTGTTTGCATAAGGTTTTGCTTACTGGCCAAAGATATAAATATCAGTTGACTATGATTCTTTGTTTGCTTGACCTACAGATGCAGCTGAAAATCCCTATGGTGAAGATGACAGTAAAAGTCCTTTTCCCATACAGCCAAAAAACAAAAGAAGCTATGCTCAGAATGTTACCGTCTGGATTAAAGCCAGTGGACTGCAGGTATACACCTGAATACTACACTACATTTAACACATCTGAAGGGGCACTAATTAAATGTCATTTTACTAAACATTTTTTTAATCGCACCTTCAGACGGATGTACAGAAAATTCTCCGTAATGCAAGGAAACTGCCAGAAAAAACACAAACCTTCTATAAGGTGGATATTTATACATATTACATTTTTCAATTTCTTTCTCTCTTTAAATATTTAAAAAAATAAAGTTTATTACGTAGAAAGGATATCATATGCTGATATATCATTTTTTTTGTTGTGAAATGTTATTTTCATCACTGTAGGAACTGAACCGTCTGCGGAAGTCTGCTCTCGCCTTTGGTTTCTGGGAGCTTCTGAAGAGTGTGGCTGAACTTTTGGAGAGGGAGTGTACACTGCTGCCTGACTCTGCCCATCCCGATGCTGCCTTCCAGCTCTCTCATGCTGCCCAGCAGCTCAAACTGGCTAGTAGTGGAGACTCCAAGTATGCAGCCTATGAACAAATCATCACCCCCATGCTCACTGATTTCTCAGGGGGAGGAGGAGCCGACAGAATATAGAGGATGAAAGTACAATGCTCAATGGACAACTGCCAGATCAGTTATAGGAGGAATGTACCTTTATTTAAAAACTCTGCTCAATGCGAACTGTACTGCAGTAGAATCACACAAATGTGGCGTTTCAATGTTCTATTAGTGCCACAACGGTTTGGAAACGTGACATAAATTATGACATTGAACACTCAATTTGAGGAAAGAAAAACATTCTTCAGTTTTCCAAGAAAATGCATTTAGAGACTTTGGAATCTGTTTTCAGACCAGGAACTGTTTGTGTAAATAACTTTTTCTAACAATAAAAATTAAACTGCCTGTAGTTTATGCTTATTGATAGTCATCTGAAAATCAATGGTTTGTTTCATTGAAATTTAAACTTCACTGTTTCATTTACACATTCACATCCAACGACTGAATCGGCGCTTCTCATGTGACTTAAACGCTTCATGACGTTTTCCCTGAGGTTTACGGTCTATGTTGTTGTTTTCAGTGCTGTGTCAACAGAAATGACTACTACAACACATCTCAGGGAATGACAGGAAAATAAAATGTTGCTTCTGTAAACCTGTCACACAGCTAATGTACAACAAACACACAAGCATACTGCATATAGATGGAATGATACAATGTATAAATACCTTCATGGTCCTGGTTTGATAAGATCTATTTCTTTCTAGTGTTTTAAATTAATCATCCATATCCTCTACAACTCAGTCATGGTCTTTTAGCATCTAGAAAGTAAATGCACTTGAGTTGGTGTTTGAAAGAAGAGAGATAGTTTTCCCTCAGTAATGACTTCTGTGACAGAGGGCAAATGTAAAGAAAGAAAATGGAGGCGGCAAATTAAAAGAAAACAGAGACACACATGGAGAGTGACACGTGGCTTCCCCTTCCCCTCAGTTGGCTTTCCTCTTTTTTGTGCGAAACCGTCTACTCCTTTGCTTGAAGAGGTGGCGGAAGTTGATGAAGAGGCCTGAAATTGTCAAAAATATATTTATATTGCATAGCAGTTATACTCTTTTACAGGGTTCCCACAGACATGGAGAACTTGGAAATATTAGATCATTTAAATTAATTTAATGAACATTAAAATATTAACATATAGTCATGAAACTGCAATGGCAATTTATACTCAAATTTTTTTGTCAATACATTGGACAAACATTGTGGGAAGAACCCTGGATTCACTTATTTGCATGTGTTTTGTGGACCTTACCCAAGAACATGATCACCAGGTAGAGCTGCAGGATGTAGGAAAAGCTGAGAGAGGAGACTATGGCTTTAGGCAGAGGAATACTGAGGAGTTTGGTTTCATCAAAGATGGGGATGGACTGGATCACTGCCACAGCTGATCATAAAATAAGGGAGCATAAGAAAAACTGTCAGTTACACGTGTACATTATACATTAATGTCTCACCTTCTCATGAACAGCCCATCATGATTCTTCCTTCTGGTAGGACTAATCTACAGATTATGACTTGAGAACACATACCTTCAGCTAGAACTCCAAGAGGGTACAGTGGTATCCATATGGTGTATCTCAACCAAGTCAACAACTTCCATTCCGTATCAATGCAGGCCAACATGTAGAAAGGATACCTATGGTTCATTTTTACAAATGCAGGATTAGATTCATTTATATTCAACAAAAGGTCCCTTTTAGGACCGAGCTGTAGGGCTCAGATTATTACAACACTGCTTTTTAAAGCAAAACAGAAAAATACACACTACCATTTAAATTAAATTTTAAAATTTGAAAACATAAAAATTTGGCGTCAGTAAGATTTTTGTTCATTTAAGTCTGTTATACTCACAAAGACTGCATTGATTTGAAGCTCAGGAAACAGTTCTGATTATTACCAATGTTGAAAACAGTTGTGCTGCTTAATTTTTTTTTGAGAAACCATGATAAATTTTTTTCAGGAGCCCGTTCTTCATACGTCGCTTATTACATCTGAGATGATTTGAAAGATTCCAGATCTTCTAATCCTGATAACTGATCTCTGGTTTGGCTAATTTGGTTCTTCAAATGAATTTGCGTATTGGATTAAAATGTCTAGATTTCTCGTGTTCCCCAAAAAGGGCAGATGTATCGATACTCGAAACCACGATAAGCAATGCACCGATTGGCTGGCGGCAAGACAGCAACGTAATGACATCTAATTTTAAAAAAAGACGCCCGATGAAAAAAATTGACAAATTTCTGGACCGTTTTAAGGAAACAGCCAAGCGAAAAAAAACTACATAAATGTTATAATAGATAAATTAAATGTGCACTATTTTTAATTTATTTGTATTTATTTATTTTTACATGATTCCCAATTATTTATATTCACAATTTCTAGTATTTGTACAGGCTTTACATTTTTATTTCAATGTTGTAATTAGCCATTCAATTCATTTAATTTGAACTTTGAAGCAGATTTGTTATGTGACATCATTAATTCAAGTTTCTTAAGGGTCAAGATCAAGTTATCTGCATCTCTTGCGCTCCATTAAGTCACTCCCATAATAGCTGTCACCACTCAAATGAATGCACAGCTCAGATTAACTGTATGGGATGTGTGTAAAACTCCAATACAATTATAAAGTAATTATTTCATCACTAATAAATCTTTCGATGAGTAAAACTGGCTGTGTCTATACTATTATAGACTACACAACATTATTTTCAAATTAATTTTTAAATTATTATTATTTTAAATTATTGTCCCTGGACTAGTAGGGTACTCTTGTAATGAAGTAGCGGGGCTGGGACAGATTTTAAGTACCAATTCTGCTTAAAAAGATACAATCTAATCCTGTTTGCATGAAATAAGCCTGCTCCCGAGCAGGTTTAAGTTTATGGATCTGTTGCTATGACAGCAAGTCCAGGATAAGCTTCGAAGAACCAAATGATCCAAGATCAAGTGAAATTGTCAACAATCAAATCCAGCTAACTGAGTTAGCGACGTACGAAGAACGGGCCCCAGGGTTTGTTAATGAATACAAATTCCAAAAGAACAGCATTTATTTAAAATAGAAATCTTTTGTAATTGTATAAATCCCTTTACTGCCACTTTTGATTAATTTAATGCTGAATAAATGGTTTTTTTTTTAATCCTAGTGACCCCAAACGTTTGAAGTTACTAGTAAGTGTATATCTATTTTAATAAAAAATATTTATTCTATAAAATAAAAATCTAAACAAATTACAAAAATATAACATTCAATTCTATTACAGATATGCGTTCTCATTTACATATTGTCACATGAACGATGAACTAGTTACATTGCTTTCAGCCCTAGTTTTGAGGTACTGCCATTTCACTATTTGCACACGAATGTGTGTCTCCGAGTGATAAGTTGTGTGAGCCCACAGGAAGAGAATGATAGCGGAAGAAGTGTGGATAAACTGTTGCTGTACAGAAACCACATCACTGATAAAAGAGCAAAGAGCATAAAAACGGCCTAAAATCATTAACCTACATATTTATACATATACCAAGCTCAAAAAGATACACAGGTAAATTTCTTTCAAATGTAGTATGTATTCTGTTGCTGTAATTCCAATTTAGGTGCTACTTTTCAGTATATTTTGGAAAGAGAAAATGCATTTATTTGGTCTGCAAATAGGAAGTTGAAATATTAGCACAAAGAGGAGGATATCCTGTAGATAAAGAATGCAGACTATCCCATCACACAAACTCCTACATTTCCTCACCATCAGCAGAAACTATGCTCTTAATAAACATGCACATGTAACATACTATTAATTACCTGAATATCTCAATCATACTCCATAGATAGAAGACAAAGAAGACCACTGGCTTGTTCTGCATATCCTCTAAAGTGCCAAATATGACAAAAAGGATAAAGTTCCTTCCCATCACCTTTAACAAGAGAAATGTAAATTTTTCACTGTCATGAAATTGATTATTCAAAGCAGTATATAATGAAGTGCATTTAATTGGTTACAAAAGAATGAGGTGCACCAGACATACCTGAATGAAAGCAGGCATGACTCCAGTCTTAACCAACCCAACAGCAGGATTAATAACCTCCATTATTGCCAGCATCTGACAGAAGTACATCACGTCGGCAATGGTGTGAAATGTGTCATAGAAAGAATCTGTTGGGTTGAGAAAAAAAACAGTAAAGACCATACTGAACTCCGAGACATAGACAACTACGTTTTCATACTTTGGAGAACCACTTAACACCAACCAATTAAAGCCTGGGTATTGATATGCTGTTTGTTCATACTGTAAATTTCTAGATCCTGGGTTAACGTTATTATTTGCATATTTGTGGTGTCAATGTCATTGATTGGACGAACGCAGCACACAACTTGTTTACATAAACACTGCAAAAGCTGTGCTAACCATGTTTCTGAGCAGGGGGTTCTTAACTCCCGGGTAAAACCCCCACTTCTAAAATGCCCAGTGAGAATTAAAAAATTTTAAGCTGGGTTTGAAAAGGATTTAGAAGCCCTAAACTGAATTCTCTCTCTCTCTCTCTCTCTCTCTATATATATATATATATATATATATATATATATATATATATATATATATATATAAACAAATATTTGCATAATAGACCTTCTCAAAAACAATTCAAATGAGATGCATTTCCTCACAATAACAACAGCTAAAAAGCAGAAGTGTATCTTTAAACTGCTTACAAAAAGTTGAAAAACTAGACTAACCTTGCCCAAGAATGAACAGACGTACAGTCATGTTGACAAATATCCAAGAATAACCGAGGAACTGGACCAAGTTGTACATAAAGAGAAAACCTTTTTTCAAGCCAAGAAAAGCTGTAAACACAGTAGCATAAAAAGAGTAATGAATACATGGTTATTATTCGGTAAGCTAAACCCAATGTGTTTACTTTCAACTTGAAAAAATTAAATATAAACTCACGGTCCTTACGAACCCTAGACTCAATCTTGATTTTGTTTATTTTCTCTTCCTGTGTACAGAAAACAGTTTAACACATCAGACAGTGCACTTCTGTGAAGCTCCTCAAGTATAACAAATAATTTGTGTTTTTGGTTACTAGTAAACCTCTTCACCTTCTCTCTGAGCTCCATTTCTGCATCTGACTCATCCAGCCAGCGGTCAAAATCAGGTGCTAAAAACAGAGGCTTCTTCTCTTGCTTAGTGAGTCGATCCCACCAGATGTGCCCCTGCTTCTTTACTGTGATATTCACCTGCCGCTGGGTGGATTTGTGTTTCACCTGTGTTTTCACACAAACATTTTCATGTTCCTCCTGCGCTTTATTGTGCAACCAAACACTTTACATATATGTTCTCAGAAATTTCTCACAACAGTATAAAGGAAGATGGCTGTTACCTCAGGTTTAACAGGTTTTAGAAATTCCAGACTGAATTCATATTCATTTTCTCCTTTCGCTCCATGCCCTTGACCTTGAAAAGAGCAGAATAAACAGAAGTCACACAACCGAAAAAAAGAGCATCCAGCTGATGGTTAGTCGTGAGATGTACCTTTGAAGTGAAGGATGTTCTCTTCTACACCAATACTGAGACTCTGTGCGATGGAGACAAAACGAGTACAAAGAAGTGTGAAGTCAAGTTTCAAGCTCCTCCTCCCACTGCCTGTCTTATCAGTACAATGCCCACAAATGCACCATGCATCAAACGGACATTATAATACGCAGTTATAAAATAAAGCATCAGTAATGAATGGATTACAATAGATAAACACATTCACTTAGTCAGGCTTTATGATCATTGATATTCCATGCTCTTTAAAGTGGTTACAATATTTGAAATGAATAGATTTCAATGATCATACTTATTAGTCTACAAAGGACCAGCAGACCAATATTATAACACAGATTTTTACATTCTTCTTGCTCCATGGAAACCCTGCTGTTTTCATGAGGTTTCAGTAAAATTCTATTATGTACTGAACAGTTTATAATAGTGGTTCTCAACCGGGGGTCAATACTCACTACGGGTCCTCAGCAAACTTTTTATATAAAATATAAAAGTGTTATTTGTAGACCTGGAAAACTATATATACACATTAGGGTCTGCGATTAGCAAATCGCATCGTCTCAAATCATGATTGTGATTCGATTTCGATTAATCGCACAGCCCTACCAGATAGTTCTCTCTTCAAAAAGTTAGCAGGCAGAGGGGGACATCACAGGGTTATCCATTGTGCCAGTGGAATGGCAATCTGCTTGCCGCACGAGGCAGCATCACGTGTTGCTTGCAGACGCGCCTGTATATTAATCGGACTAATTTGCAGCACAATCGGCCGATGCAGATTAATTAAAAAATGCCAAAAATCGTCCGGCCGACCAATTGGTCGACCTCTACTAAGGAGTGGCTCCGTCAGAAGCATTTCAAGGTCCTGGAGTGGCCTAGCCAGTCTCCAGACCTGAACCCAATAGAAAATCTATGGAGGGAGCTGAAACTCCGTGTTGCCCAGCGACAGCCCCAAAACCTGAAAGATCTGGAGAAGACCTGTATGGAGGAGTGGGCCAAAATCCCTGCTGCAGACCTGGTCAAGACCTACAGGAAACATCTGACCTCTGTAATTGTAAACAAAGGTTTATGTACCAAATATTAAGTTCTATTTTTCTATTGTATCAAATACTTATTTCATGCAATAAAATGGAAATTAATTATTCAAAAATCATACAATGCGACTTTCAGTTTTTTTTTTATATTCCGTCTTTCACAGTTGAGGTGTACCTACGATGAAAATTCCCATTCTTTGTAAGTGGGAAAACTTGAAAAATCGTCAGTGTATCAAATACTTATTTGCCCCACTGTATATAGTATGTATATATATATATATATATACATACTATATATACTATAGTGTGTGTGTGTGTATGTGTATATATATATATATATATATATATATACACATACACACACACACGTGGTCAGAATTGTTGGTACTCTTGGTAAATATGATCAAAGAAGGCTGTGGAAATTAATCTGCATTGTTAATCCTTTTGATCTATTATTTAAAAAAATTACAAAAATCTAAACTTTCATTGGATAATAAGAATTTAAAATGGGGGGGAAATATCATTATGAAATAAATGTTTTCTCTAATACACACTGGCCACAATTAACGGTACTCTTTTATTCAATACCTTTTGAAACCTCCATTTGCCAAAATAGTATAGGAGTTTTCTCCTATAATGCCTGATGATATTAGAGAACACCTGACAAGAGATCAGAGACCATTCCTTCATCCAGAATCTCTCCAGACCCTTTAGATTCACAGCTCCATGTTGGTGCTTCTCCTCTTCAGTTCACCTCACTCATTTTCTACTGGGTTCAGGTCAGAGGACTGGAATGGCCATAGCAGAAGCTTGGTTTTGTGCTCAGTGACCCATTTTTGTGTTGTTTTTAAGGTTTGCTTTTGGATTATTGTCCGGCTGGAAGATCCAAACATGGCCCATTATAAGATTTCTAACTGAGTCAGTCACTTATTGATTTTTTTATCTGTTGGTATTTGATAGAATCCATGTAGTATCTAAACAAGATGTCCAGGACCTCCAGCAGAAATATAGGCCCACAACATTAAAAATAAAGCAGTATATTTCATTGTACACAGTGCTTGAAGTGGAAAAAAAAAAGAAGTGCCGGTTCTCACCTTTAGTTTACGGTTTAAAATTATGTGATTGCTAAAGCCTGCTTCTTTTCATTTTAAGATATGATTTTCATTATAAAGTACTGATTCAAATTAGTAATCAATAATTAATTATTATTCTACTACTATATAATTTCTAATCATATATGCCATATATCATATAGCCTAATCACCCAGAGTACCAGCAACATGTCAGAAGTGCCAGTACGCACAAAAAAGTGCAGGTACTCTAGAAGGGTACTGCGTACCGGCCCACTTCAAGCACTGATTGTACACATGGGGTACTTTTTATCCCTGTGTTCACCAAACTCATCTTGAGTGTTTGCTGCTAAAAAGCTCATTTTTTTAGTTTCATTTGACCATAGAAGCGAGTCCCATTTGAAGTTACAGTCGTGTCTGACAACTGAATATGCTGGAGTTTGTTTTTGGATGAGCTAGGAGAATTTTTCTTGAAACCCTCCCAAACAACATGTGGTGATGTAGGTGCTGTTTGACATTTTTTTGTAAGTTTTCTGACCCCGAGACTCAACTATTTTCTGTAATTCTCCAGCTGTGGTCCTTGGAGAGTCTTTAGCCACTCAAACTCTCCTCATCACCATGCTTTAGGACGGTATAGACACAAGTCCTCTTCCAGGCAGTTTCATAACATTTTCTGTTGATTGGAAATTCTTAATTATTGCCCTGATGGTGGAAATGGGGATTTTCATTGCTCTAGCTCTTTTCTTAAAGCCACTTTCTAATTTGTGAAGCTCAATTATATTTTGCTGCACATCAAAAATATATTCTTTGGTTTTTCTCATTGTGATGGGTGATTAATTTGGAATTTGGCCTTTGTTTTGTTTTCCCTCCTATTTATATTTCTGTGAAACAGGAAGCCATGGCTGGATAATTTCATGTTCATAATCACCCTGGAGTGCTCAAAATTGTGAATATGAATGTGAATATATTTCAGATATATTTTACTCATAAGAATTTCTAGGGGTACCAGTAATTGTGTCCAACATGTATTTGAGAAAAAAACATTTAGTTCATAATGATATTTCCCCCCATTTTAAATTCTTATTATCCAATGAAAGCTTACATTTTTGTGATTTAAAAAAAAATTAACAATGCACATTTATTTTCACAGCCTTCTTTGATCATATTTACCAAGGGTGCCAACAATTCTGACCATGTGTATAAATATAAATATAAATATAAATATATATATATATATATATATATATATATATATATATATATATATATATATATATATTTATACACCTGTTTTGACCTGTGTATGGCATTTATTTTTCTTTTGCCATTCTGACTTATTGGAGACATGCTAAGGTAGACAATGTAACAGCTTTCCAAACTGTTTTAACATTTATTTGCATAAAGCAACCCTATTAATATTGAACAGCAATACCACCTTTGTTCCAGAGCACTCAGTGGCAGAAGGATATTCTATCTATTCACCTTAATTAGTAGACTGGTCAAACATGCTTTTACCTGCCCGGAGAAAGCAATGAGGGGGAAAGGGACAGATACTGTGTCAGAAACTGGATTGTAAATAAAACATGCTCTGTAATTGTAACTGGGCCAGATGGTTAGTGGGTACAGCAGGATCAATTCATGACCCCCCTTTCAGTAATATTCATTTTTATACTCTGTGATCTAGCCTTGATGCAACTGAGGCTGCTGTTATTCAACAAAATGTCAGCCTAACACATTCACTTTTATAGTTCTGTAACAAACGATCTGGATTTGCATGTATAATAAATGCAATAAATGCGAAAAGAAAGCAGAATAAGGAAAGGACTAAGTTATAATGAAATAATTGCCCCAGAGCACGTTTTTCATACCTGTGCATCACTGATCTCCACTCGCAGGTATATCTCCCCATGCCGCTGCGCCCAATACACGTGAGGTGTGAGAGCCTGCATTATTCACATTAAATAAAGCGCCTTACTCAGATTTAACAATGAATGACAAGCAATGCAAATCTTGCAACAAGCAGCCAGAAGACGTCTCCAAAGATTCTGTCATTTGTCCAGAATATTCT
Source organism: Barbus barbus (assembly GCF_936440315.1). NCBI lineage: Eukaryota > Metazoa > Chordata > Actinopteri > Cypriniformes > Cyprinidae > Barbus > Barbus barbus. The sequence goes on from NC_136750.1 coordinate 20,525,365, forward strand.
TCGAGTGCGCGTGCGTGCACGTGTCGTGAACGCAACACTCACCGCCCACTTTTTCAAGTTCCGGAAGTATCTAATTAATTTTCTATAAAATGTCAAATGTAAAAGGTTTTAAGCCTCGAATCAAACCACCCGGCCCTGAGACAAGTCGCAGCTTTCAAACATGTATTTAAAGAAACGGAAATCGGAGAAAAGGACAATGAACTACGCTACCCATGATGCAATGCGAATGACGTAATCGAACAAATTAACTACAATAATGCGAAATTAAGAAATAAATATAATGTGCAATACAAAACTATCACTTTATCGATTTTTATTATAAGTGTTAAATATTTACAATATTTAATAGCCTATACTTGAGCTGCCCTCAGGATTATGGGTAACACAATTCGTCACTGGGAATTACTTTTTTTTTAATGAAGTTCAAATTATATTTCATTCTCACAAATAAAGGCGCATATCATCTTAAATTTAGGAATATTATTCGTTTGACGGCTTCATGTCATTTTACTCGGTGGCCAGCGACGGCGCTGTGACAGCTCCAATGTTTACGGAAGTAGACAATACATGAAGAATGAGACGGACTCTAGACTCACTGCTACTTAAATATGCAGTTTAATTGTCCAATAAAATGTAATCTCGAAGTACATTTCAAATATGAATGATTCAAATATCAGAGAAAAGCTTTAGTCAGGGGAAAATAACCAAATATAAAAAGTCTTGTATAGTTAACAAGATTATGTTTTTATGATGCAGCAGAATTCTGAATCTGATCATATACAACTGGACTTGCAAACAAATAGTAGAAAATTTAATGTTCTAGTTGGTTTGACTGGCAGTGTAGCTGCACTCAAGGCGCCTTTGTTGGTAACACAACTGCTGGAGATTCCAGGGGTAAGTGTGTAACTTATATATATTCAAACAGTTTCTGCTTGATTTCACAGAGCCACTATCACTGTCATTTCACACATTTATCCACCAGGGAGTGTTATTTGTTACAACATAGAAAATTATTCTAATATCACTGTATATCTTAATTTATAGAATACAATATAAACTTTTTTTAGATGAAAATTATGCTAGTTCTCTTTTAAGAATTTTTATGTTTAGTTCTCATTTAAGTTAACATAGGAATTATTTTATATCATTTTAATAAATTTAAGTAGCTATTGCATTTTCCTTTTCAGAATTAATAAAATCGAAGATATCAAAAATAAAGTTTCTTTTTTTCCTTGAGTACAGTTATTTGTTTGTTTGTTTTATTGATTGATTTAGAAATTAATAACTAAATAACTGAATAAATATCTAAAAATAATATAAATATCTTAAATCTGGGTGAAATTTGTGTTATTGTTAAAAGCTATATTTAAAGATATGTTTTTAGGGGTGAACATTTTTTCTGTTCTGTTCTCTAGGTTGATGTCCGTGTGGTCACAACAGACCATGCCACTCATTTTTACGATATCAATGAAGTCCCTGTCCGTGTGTACACAGATAAGGATGAGTGGGAGGGAAGTAGCCTACAGCCTTTGAAGAGGAAACAATGCATTTTCACTATTCAAAGAACAGCATAATATTGTTTCCTGCTTTGACGTTACATCAGTAGACACATTTTTCATAGAAGATATGAAGGGTTTTCTTTATATTTCTATGCTAGATGTGGACAAAGCGCTCAGACCCTGTGCTTCATATCGAACTTAGACGTTGGGCTGATCTGCTAGTAATCGCTCCACTGGATGCCAACACACTTGGTAAAATTGCCAGTGGAATATGTGACAACCTCCTGGTAGGTCGTGTATTTATTACATTGTTGTGGCATTTTGTTTGGATTTGTTTTGATACATTAGTATCTAAGTGTGTTTGCTTATTTTGTTGATGACAGACATGTGTGGTGCGGGCCTGGGACACCAGCCGTCCTCTGCTCTTCTGTCCTGCTATGAACACAGCCATGTGGCAGCACCCTATCACTGCTCAGCAAGTGGCCACGCTTAAAAGCTTTGGCTACGTTGAGATACCATGCATTTCCAAAAAACTAGTCTGTGGAGATGAAGGTATCTTCTAAGAAAGTGTATGGTTTTTATGAGGCTATTGCATAGATAAGGGAAAATGGAACAGAAAAAAATTCTCATCGATGTGTGAAATCACTCATGCATTATTCGTTAACTAAAGATCAAACGGATGGAATCTGGCAGGATTTGATAAGCCTGCTCCTTGACCAAAGAGGGACTTAATGAATTAATGTTTCTTGTGTTTTGGCTCATCTTACATTCCAGTCTTGCTGTCTTCACAGGTAAAGGTGCCATGGCAGAGGTTTCAACTATTGTTGAAACTGTCAAACAATACAATCCAGAAACATCCTCAGTGACCTCGGACTAAACATATCAGTGGTAAAGAGACACAAGGTTATCTATGGAAGCCCTTTTCCTAATAAAAATGAAAAAACAATATTTCCAGAATAAAAAAAATAATAAAAGGCAATTGTGGGGGGTTTTCTTGCAATTATGAGTTTATATCTTACACTTCTGACTTATTTTTTTCAAAATCAGAATTGTTAAATATAAACTTGCGATTCTAAGAAAAAGGTCTGAATTTAATAAAAATTAGCAGTTACAATTCTTAGAAGAAAAGTCAAAATTATGAAATGTAAATTCACAATTGCAAGAAAAAAGTCAGAATTGTGAGAAGAATGTCAAAATTAAAAGTTTACATCTGACAAATCCGACCTTTGTTCTCAGAATTGCTAGTTTACATCTTGCAGTTCTGTGTTTAGATCTCACAATTGTGACTTATTTCCTTAGAATTGTGAGAAACAAACTCTAAATTGTGAAGATGCAATTACCCTTTTCATCTTTTATTTAAATTTTTTGTGTGGCAGAAACGGGCTGCCATAGTTATCTGCACAATCAATAAAGACAATTTAAAGTGTTTATGATATGTAAAAAGCTTAATATTTTAGTGTTTTACAATTATGTTTCAGTGTTAAGAAACAAACATTATTTTTCTGACATTTGGTTCTAATGGTTGTATTCATTAAATCCATTTTTTAACGTAATAAATTACTCTTTCAGTATTGAAAATGTTCCTCCTTATAAAGTGTTACATATCAGCATAGTTGAATGTCACTATTGTTTAATCTTTGGATCTGCCCTGGTAGCTAAGCCTTATTTTGAAACTAATTATGATAAATGATCAGAGGGCTGACAGATTAATGAGCACAAAAGTCATGTAATGCTTATGACAAATAGGAAGACAAATAGGATATAATAGTAGAATATTTTTATGGGAAAACATTTATGTTTGGTGAGGTTTACTTGATCATTTAACCACCTTACGTCACAGAAGTCAGTTAATTCTTAGCACATAGAGACTCCTTCACCCAGATAAATCATAGCTAACGAGACAAACACAGCTGAACAGAATGAACTACTAATGACATGACAGGAAACAAACCAAATATGGGCACAAGAGGCAGGAACACATGACACACACACACGACAGTTCCCTGACAATATCAGGTCCCTTTCTACAAAAGCACTTTTTGTAAATGATTTGATCAATGATAATAATCTAGATTTGCTGTTTGACAGAAACATGGCTAAAACCAGATGAATACATTACTTTAAATGAGTCCACCCCCCAAGATTACTGCAATAAAAATGAACCACGTCCGAAAGGTAAAGGGGGAGGTGTTGCTACAATTTATAGCAATATTCTCAGTATTTCCCGGAGGGCAGGCTTTAAGTATAACTCGTTTGAAGTTATGGTGCTGCGTATAACATTATCTAGAGAAACACGTGTTAGTGATAAATCCCCTGTGATGTTTGTACTGGCTACTGTATACAGGCCACCAGGGCACCACACAGACTTTATTAAAGAATTTACTGATTTTCCTGATTTATCTCAATTCCTCAGCATATCCAACAGCGCAGAGAAACTTGATGATGTAACAGAAACTATGGAATCTCTCTTTTCTAGCACTTAAGATACAGTTGCTCCTTTATGCTTAAGGAAGATCAAAGAAAACAGTCCGACTCCGTGGTATAATGAGCACACTCGCACCCTAAAGAGAGCAGCCCGGATAATGGTGCGAAGATGGAGGAAAACAAAACTAGAGGTATTTTGTATAGCCTGGATATGTCCCCAAAACCTTCAAATTGGCTGTTATTAAGCCTCTCATTAAAAAACCAAAGGTTTAGTTAATTACAGACCGATCTCAAATCTCCCTTTTCTGTCAAAGATACTAGAAAAGGTAGTATCCTCGCAATTATATTCCTTCTTAGAGAAAAATAGTATTTCTGAGGAATTCCAGTCAAGAATAGACCGTATCATAGTACTGAGACTGCTCTCATTAGAGTTACAAATGACCTGCTTCTATCATCTGATCGTGGTTGTATCTCTTTATTAGTTCTACTGGATCTTAGCGCTGCGTTCGACACTATCGACCACAACATTCTTTTAAATAGACTAGAACACTTTGTTGGCATTAGTGGAAGTGCATTAGCATGGTTCAAATCATACTTATCTGAACGCCATCAGTTCGTAGCAGGAAATGAAGAGGTATCATATCGATCACAAGTGCAGTACGGAGTACCTCAAGGCTCAGTACTAGGGCCGTTACTTTTCACGCTTTACATGTTACCCTGGGAGATATTATCAGGAGACATGGTGTTAGTTTTCACTGTTATGCTGATGATACTCAGCTCTATATTTCTTTGCGGCCCAGTGAAACACACCAAATTGAGAAACTAACGGAATGCATAGTTGATATAAAAAACTGGATCACGAGTAACTTCTTACTGCTAAATTCTGACCTAAAAAACCCACATGTAATCACCTAGAACACTATCTAACACTTGACGGCTGCTCCGTCAATTCTTCTTCATCAATTAGGAACCTAGGTGTGCTGTTTGATAGCAATCTTTCATTTGAAAGCCATGTTTCTAGCATCTGTAAAACTGTGTTTTTCCATCTCAAAAACATATCTAAATTGCGACCTATGCTCTCAACGTCAAATGCAGAAATACTAATTCATGCGTTTATGACCTCAAGGTTAGCCTATTGTAATGGTTTATTGGGTGGTTGTTCTGCAAGCTTGATCAACAAATTACAGTTGGTCCAAAATGCAGCAGCTAGAGTCCTTACTAGAACCAGGAAGTATCACCATATTAGCCCGGTTCTGTCAACACTGCATTGGCTCCCCATCAAACATCATATAGATTTTAAAATCTTGTTAATTACTTATAAAGCCCTGAATGGATTAGCTCCTCAGTACTTGAGCGAGCTCTTATCACATTATAGTCCTCCACGTCCGCTGCGTTCTCAAAACTTTGGCCATTTGATAATACCTAGAATATCAAAATCGACTGCGGGCGGCAGATCCTTTTCCTATTTAGCACCCAAACTCTGGAACAATCTACCTAATACTGTTCGGGAGACAGACACACTCTGTCAGTTTAAATCTAGATTACAGACACATTTCTTTAACCTGGTTTACACATAACACACTAATACACTTCTATTATTAAAATCCGTTAAAGGATTGTTAGGCTGCATTAATTAGATCAACCGGAACCGGGAACACTCCCCATAACACATGATGTACTCGTTACATCATAAGAAGAATGGCACCTATGCTAATATTTGTCTGTTTCTATTCTGTTTCTCAGTCCGTGTCCAGATGAGATGGTGGATCGGTGCCGGGAGATGATGTATGTCACCCTGATCGTCGGCGGAGGCCGGACACTTGGATGAGCCCCGGGGACATATCCCCAGTCACCGTAGCCACCCGATCCGGTCCGTATCCAGCCCAGATGGTCACTGCAGTCACAAGATCCAGTCCGTAGCCAGATCAGATGGTGGATCAGCACCCAGAGATGACCTCTACAGCCCTGAACGTCAGCGGAGACGAGCGCCTGAGACAGATCCCCAGTGAGGACCCCGCCACTTAGACAGCCATCGGGAAAGACCACTGGAACCAGTTGAGCCCTTACAATCTGACTTTGCTGCAGTTGGAATTGAACTGCTGGTTTGTTTGGCCAGAGGAGAACTGGCCACCCGACTGAGCCTGGTTTCTCCCAAGGTTTTTTCTCCATTCAGTCACCGATGGAGTTTTGGTTCCTTGTCGTTGTCGCCTCTGGCTTGCTTAGTTGGGGACACTTCATTTCCAGCGATATCGTAGATTTGATTGCAAAGACACTATTTAAACTGAACTGAGCTGGATGATGACATCACTGAATTCAATAATCAAATGCCTTTAACTGAAAATCTTTTTTTTTAATCTTTTAATTTTACATTATTGACACACTATTTTCCTTTTTTGATATTGTGCAGTTGCTTTGACACAATTTACATAGTTAAAAGCGCTCTATAAATAAAGGTGACTTGACTTGACTTGAACTGTTTTAAATGTTAGAAGTCTTCATTTTGACATGAATGTGACCTTGGGTTGGCATGCATGTTCTCTCTGTGACCTTTCACCCAGCAAGGGCCTCAGAGGTCAAGTGAGGGGCCTCTAACCACAACAGCAGCAAGAGATTTTCATGAAAATAGTCTCAGGTTGTGCTACAAGATACTAATGCAGTTAACACCTCAGGTACATATCCTGTTGCAGGTTACCGTTAGAAATGTGTTCCATCTGTTAATCATATGTGGGTAACCACCTTGATTTTCATTTGGCTAAGATATACCAACAGCACGAGCATAGATATGATTTTTTTTTTTTGGCACCCTTCAGCTACTGTAAAGTATCATCATGAAGCAATTTTTGTCTGAAGTTTAACACCTGTTAATCTGTGCTACAAATATGTACAAGGTTATAGCAGTACTAAGATTTTGAAGTTTAAACAAAGAAGAAAGTTTAATCTGAAGAGAATGTGGGATTATAGAGTATGGTAGTAAGATTTTAAAGATTTTTTTCAAATCTAGGTTTAAAGGATATAGTTGCAATACTGTTTAATTCTGTTTTAAATATTTCTTCTCATTTCTAAAACTGTTGAAATGTTACATTTCCTAATATATAAAACTTTGGGCTATGTCATCTGCCCTGACTTTTTAAGTTCCCCTCTGTGAGAAAGTAGACGTGTTAAAGGAGAAATTCTATTTTGCACTTCCTAAAACCTGAATCATACTTATAGTTAATTTAGTATTTGTGTGCACATTTTTATAACAAAGAATCACTGTCCCCAGTATTGCAGCTATTAACATCATGCCAGCATTTAATGGAGTTTTAAGAGAAAAAATGATAGAAATGAGTGTCATGGGAAGCACACCAGTTATTCATTTTAGTCAGTATTTGAAACATTCTAATTGTTAAATCGAACGCATTCATTTGTAAATATAGGTTGCACCTATATAGTCTTAATGGCTCTTGTTCACCTACTCTGTCTACATAATCCTTTCCCTCATCCTGATCATTTTTTTTTGTGTCTTTTCCTCAAGGCTAAAGATTTATAAAAGTCTAGTCAACACACATGCCTGACATTGGGGTTAGAACAAAGGGTGTATCTATGTCACTGCGGTTTAAAAGGATAGATAACATCCTGCTAATGTGTGTATAGGGATAAACAGCTTATGTGAACATTTATACAATCCGTGAAACTGTTATTAAGAGACACATTGTTCAAAAACAACTTTCTTTGGACATGTTAAAATGACTCCAGAACATGCATATGTATATATATATAAACAACCTTTTATAAAATTCAATAATTAAAATAGGGTATTTGACAGCTCGTGCAATATTTTCATTATGTGCTATTAGATTAATCATTTAATGTTCAAATTTGTGGTTCTGTTTAGATTTAGGAAAATAGGCTATTTAATAAAAATGTTTCCATTGCGACAATGTACACCTTAATATATCCCACCATTTGGGAAAGTCCAAATAGGGCAAATAATTTTTGTAATTTTCAATAGATGGTTTGAATATATAGAAATGTAGTGTGATTTCTATATCAAAATATAGAAATGAACTTGCTAAACATGTTAAAGACGTCATATGAAAGAATCAGTAGCTGTTGGGTCAGTCAAACAGCCATCATGGGAGATGATGCATACACTGACACATTAAATTTGAACATTTAATCAAAACACTTGTTCATCCTTATTTGTTTAGCAAAGCAGCAGAGGTGTTGTCATCAGATGTAGTCAGTGCTGCTTTACACACAGTCCCCAATCTGATGCGGTGTCCTCCTGTCATTGGCTGCCAAGCCAGACTTTAAAAACAGGCTCTCCAGCAGGAGGGGAAATGTTTATCAAGCAGGTGCTGGAAGAGTGAAAGCAACTGAGTGTATTGTGGAGGAGGCTCCTATCTCTTGGCATGCTAAATGAGAGTGAAATATTCTTAGTCACATGTGGGCTGTAGACAGCACTGATCTGTGTTAGTCAAGGGCAGGTCACTGAAATGCACTTTGTGGAGGAGTGACAGGAAACTACATGGGAAATATATTGCAAAACGTCAAGAACTAAAATATTGCACAATTCTGGTGCAATTACATCCACCACTTTTGAAGACTTAGTGCACCAAAACAAATATTTTATAGTAATATAATTTACAGTTTTTGTCCATGCCTGTATACGTTTTATCATCATAAAAAATCTAATTTATGATATTAAACTGCACACACAAAGGACTCGAATGCACACACGGGGCTCAGGTGTACCCCAACAGATTGCTTGATGTTGGAGGTGTCACTAAGGTAAACACTAAGGAGTAAACACTTGTCATATTTCCTGCTTGTAGTCCTTTGGGGATGCTGACAGGCTCTTGGTGCTTCTTCCCCAGGTAGCTGAGAGGTAATACAGACATGGCTGATGTAACTCTACAGCTGAGTGAACTCATGGCTCCTGACTGTAGCTCCTGAGCTGGCACGGTTTCATCACTCATACTAAACATATCACACGGTTAAAGTAAACACATGAAAAAAGCACGACTGCTGCTGCTGCTAAAAAGGTTCAGCTGTGAACCAACAGCAGGAAACATTTGAGAATAAAATGGGTTTATGCGTTAGGTATCGTAAACCATTTTTAACAGCATTGTTCATGTTATTTATCAATTTACCATTTATAATACATTCAATGAACTTAATTCACTTTACTCATGTGAAATTATTCTTAACTTGATGTTAAAAATGTAATACTATGTGAAGAAACTACTCAAAAATAAAAATTCACTTCCTCAAACCATTGAAGTTGTAGATAAGTTAGTTTCAGAGGATCTATTGGTGAGTTAATGTTAAATTTCTCCAAATATGAAGAAGAAACAAACTCATCAGCATCTTAGATGGCTTGAGGTTAAGTACATTTTCAGCAAATTTTCATTTTGGGGTGAACTATTCCTTTAAGATGTGCCTGCAGAAAGATGCAACCATTGAACTTTACGATCTCTTAACTATGGCTATTTTCTGTTGTTTTCTTCCTTATCCAGAAAATGTTATTTCCAAGATATTTCCGAACTGTAACAGCAAAACACCTTACAGCTTATATTTCAGAGAAATAAAAATATGATTAAGACATCAAACATTACAAGGGTCACATGGGTTGAACATCAGGTTATTTTACATATTTTTTTTGAGAATCAAAAAAACTCATCATACCACACCCCTTCTCCAGAACTGGTTTAATTTGTCACAGCAATCACATGAACTGGAAGCACGTCCTTTATCTACCATAGTTATTTCACAACCTTTGTTCCCCTCTGAATATTGTTCCCTTCCTGAACTGTTTAGATAAAATGGTAAACAGTTATGGCTTCTGCAACAGAAAATACTGAACTCGTGAAGCTTCAACTTACGCAAAACATTCGCTTTTTTGAATAATAGAACAATGAGAACACAACACACCCGAGGGTAGGTGTGAGAAAACCTTGCTAATAGAAAATATTCTCAGAACTTTGGCTAAAGCTTCTCTCAAAGGTATATGTTCTTCCGATAATGATAATAATAATGTTGTCTCCAATAATGTTAAAAATAATGTTCATTCAAAACTTATCTGGTCTTTAATCATGTTATAATGTTTTAGTTAGACATTTGTCCAATGTTTTTTAAATGTTTAAATGAGAACATTCAAAAGTAACATTCCCATAATGTTTGCAAAATGATCAAATGGAACTTTATCATAACGTTTGTATATAATGAAGAAAAAATGTTTTCAAAACACTTGATGTTTTGAACATTCAGAGAACATTCAGAAATAACATTTTGATAACTCTCTGGGAATGTTAGCAAAACATTCTCAGGACACATTTTTGTTAGCTGGGCATTGTTTTCATCTCTTATAGGGTTTTAAATATAGAACTCCTGGTGCCATATGTTGATCGGCATTAATACATAACACCATGGAAACTGGAAGCACAAGGCATTGTAGGAAATACTGTAGAGACTCTGCTCCTGAGGAAAGACCATCCCTTGGGGAACAGGGGGTCTTACAGAGGACATCAACTTGTCTAGGCTATGTAGATGCAGTCTCAACGGGCAAAAAATTAGACACAGTTGACAGATGTACTGTATTGTTTATTCTTCTTATATAATATTGTAAGTCCACAATTAACTCAGTGATGAACATGCATTAGTATATATGGTGTATTTTTTATAATACTTTTTGGTCCAATGATTATACATGTATCACTCTCAATCAGTCGCTCTTATTGTATTTTGCAGACATCTTGTCTTTGTTGTCTTAACAAATAAAGTCTAATTTTGGCATCTGGAACTCCTTGACTTTTTTTTCTCAACAGTCATGTCTTCTTTCCAGAAAAAAAATGTATACCAATTACAATAGACCTACTTCACAGTAGCGATGAAAAATGTTTTGTGTGCATGATTCTGATTCACTCCAGATATCAATTATAATGAAATAAACATATTAGATTCAGATAATAAATGACCTAGTTCTGGCCTCCTGTACAATTTATGGCCAACCATTAACTCAAGCAAGACGACAGGCTTCACTAAACAACAGACAGCTGGAATACTTTATCTCTGCCATCTGTGTTGAGTCAAATCTGAAATGCAGAGATTCCTTGGGAAAAAAAATCTGACTTTGGAGAATCCTCTAGATTAGCCCTTTCTCATATTATAGTGTAAAACTAGAGCTGGTGTTTCTTAAAGGGATAGTTTTCTTCTGTTTTCTTTTGATTATGCTCTTATATGAACAAAACAGATTAAATATTCTTCAAAATATCTTCTTTTGTGTTCCACAGAATAAATTAAGTCATACGAGTTTGGTGAGTAAATGATGACAGGACATGTATTTTCCAAGTGAACTATCCATTTAAATTTGAAGAGGATTTGTAAATCATTTGCTCATCTATTATTGTCGAAGTGTCTGCTCTGTAGTAAATGGTTGTGTGCAATAGTTTAAGTAAATTGATAACTGATGTACTTTATTTATGTGTGTGAGGTGATGAATTAAAGCAACTTTGTCCTTCCAAGCAATATTTACTTTTGCTTATCTGGGTCAGATACTTAATACATCCTTCTGTGATTGCAGAGAGCAATTTTCATAAGGGTTTGTATAATTAGAGGAAGTGATGCAGAAGTTATTGGCCATGCATGCTTGCCCTTAACCATTTATTATATAAGATGAAACAATATATTTGATATTAGCATGCATATTGACAGCAAAGCTCTTGACCTTAGCAAGGACAAGGAGGTAATGGAACATTCTGAGTGAAGTCAGGGAATGTTCCTTCCATCAGTTCTATCAATCACTGAAGATCTGACATTCTATACACTTATTCTTATTTTTAAAAGACGTGAATTTCTCTACATTAACATTTTTTAAATAGCTGGAATCTTTCTGATGGATGGTGTGAATCGGGTATTTCCAGCAGTTATCTTACAAATGAATTGGAAGTGCATAAACTTATTAGCAATTCATGATATAATTATTCAGAAAACATTTTGCACCCTTAAGAGACAAGTATCCTTACAATGAAAGTTAAAACTGCATTGGGCCTCACTGCCTTTCATTGAATGGACATAAAACAGTTAAAATAATTATATTGTGTTCCACAGAAGAAAGAAAGTCGTTTGAAAACATATGAGGCTGAGTAAGTGATGACAGAAGTTTCATTTTTGGGTTGATCTGTCCCTTTAAGAGATAATACTAGTTGGATTGTTATGTATTCAATTGCTACACACAAAAAGGTACAAAAGCTGTCACAGGGCCAGTAAACTTTCAGAAGGTAAACATTACTTTATTTACCCCAAAAGGGTGAATATTAGTACCTCAAAGTTACATGTTAGTACCTAAAGTGTACCTAAAGTGTAAAATTTCATACTCCAATCAGTTTGAATGTAGATGAACATAAACCTTCCCTTTTTTCTCTATAGCTGCACCAACTTCCCGATAAGCGAGAACCCTTCAGTGTAAACATTGAAACAGTATTATCATTCCCACTGGCAATGTTTACCTATCAGCACTGTTATGAGTCCTAACAGGGGGTTATGGGGCTGGTTGCAACTCAGTAACTTTGTGAAGGAAAACATGAGCAGTAAACCTCTGCCCTTAGTTACGACTTCTCTAATTTATGGTGATACACAAGTGTTCGACTCTTGAACCTTTTGGTTGTATCAGTTTGAAGTTTACTCTTTACGGCATTGTTGTGTCATTCCTGGTCATGAGAGAATCATGATATCTGATTTCCTGTCTCATTTTCTTAAATCATGTTTAGTTCTACATTCTTTTTAGGTCAACATGATCTATTGTTATAAAATGATGTCAGGATAAGCAGGATGACTGGACACATCTGTGTTTCAGGATAGATAAAAAGGGAAGTATTACATTCCTCTACACAGAAATGTGGAAGAATGCCAGTGTTCAGAGGAGTATAAATGTGTTTTTAGATCACTTCTAAGATGAAAAACACAAAGACCTGTTAGAGAGTGTTGCATCATTTGCTTTTTTCTGCCACTAATATATTCCTCTGCATTTTTTCTTTTCTTCTCAATATTGACTTTTGCACTAACAGTAGTTTGTTGAACAAACACAAATCTGGCAGAGTAGATATAACATCAGATATAATGTCATGTGGTTAGTCACTATTCCATACAAGCCTCAGAGTAAATAAACTTTATGCATAACATATCTGCATTACCAGTTAGACTAATGAGGCGTAGTGAACTTGCAAGTAGTATGTTACGTAAATCAAACGGCTGCCTTAAACTGAATAGAATATACAAACAAACACACCCCTTCATACTAATTATGGTTTTATAATTATAATTAAACACACTAAATAGATTACTCATATGGCGTGTTTTGTTATGTAGAATTGAGCCAGTATAGGTCAAACTAGGACATTATAAGTCCACTATTTACTACATGTTTATCAATGTTTTACATGTATCTAACGGCATGTATTATACAAGTATATTCCATATTTTGTCGAAAGCATGATTTTTTGATCTGATTCACAGAATGAATTTGCAGAATTCGCACATAAATTAAAACCAAGCTAGCAGATTAATGAAGAAACTGTTGCAAAAGTATAGATCTTACTCAGGGTAGTGCCATATTTCATTTTGGACAGGAATGAAACACAACTAATGTTGTTCCAAACTCGTAAGACCTTTGTTCAACTTTAGAACACAAATTAAGATATTTTTATGAAATCCGAGAGATTTCTGACGCTGCAACTACCATGTTCAAGGCCAGAAACGTAGTACAGATATTGTTAAAATAGTCCATGTGACATCAGTGGTTCAACCTTAATTTTATGAAGCTACGAGAATACTTTTTGTGCGCAAAGAAAGTGAAAATAATGACTTTATTCAACAATTTCTTCTCTTCCGTGTCAGAATTTGACACGTTCATGACAGTACTACGACACAAAATTCAATATGGTGTCTAACCTGATTAAGGTCAGCTATTTTGCTATCATGATATTTTCATGTCAGCTCAAAAACTGACAGTTAGTGATATGTTCCACACAGAGATGGGTGAATGGGCTTTTCAAGCATCACAAACCACAAATAGGCCTACAGGATATGTCTGTTCTAGCTCAGAGCTGTTAAAGCGCTGTCTGGTAGCAGTAACAATGTTTTTTAAATTAGTACACTGTTTCCTGTTAATTTACCACTCTTAATTTACACCATTGTAGTGACTGTAAATCACTAAATAGCAATCAATCTGCAGCACTTTTACAATATTTCCCAGTGTAGCAAGAAATATACTGCGATAATTATTTATTTATTTATTATTATTCTTATTTAAAACTGGAAAAGAGATTTGGGATTTTAAATAATGCCAAACAAATATTTTTATATTTTTATATATTTATTGTATTCTTTTTTATTAAATTAAATGAAGAAATAATATGCAATTTTTAGATCAAATTTATTACACCAATCATGTACTCAATTTGTTTTGCTGATCAAATGATCTGCTCTGGAAAAAATGCTGATTTAAATAAGAATATAATGTAAAACGGAATAATTTTTTTTTTTTTCACAGACGTTGGGACCTAACTTTCTGTAATAGCAAATTATTTAGGCTATGTTGTTGTCTAAAACTCAGCTTCTTTTATTCAATGCAAGTGCAACCAAGGCTAAATCTAATGAAACATAAAAAATTAACATTTAAACTGCAGTTCTTTTATGCTTGACTTGCACTTGTAGTAAATATACAATGGTTTGTGACAGGTTTTGAAGCAATCCTTCTTTTTCAAAAGAATCTCATCTAGATGCCAAGTTAGACTTTATTGGTTAAAACAACAAAACTGAGATTCCTGCAGATCATCTAACAAACACACTTCCAAATCTCTTTTCAACCTGTACAAACAATGTGGAGCTGGGTGCTTCACTTAAATCATTGTACTACTTGGTGACTGGTGCAGTACAGGTACATCTCAAAAATTAGAATATCGTGAAAAGGGTCTATATTTTTTGTCACTTGTTTCAGAAAGTGAAACCCATATATTATATAGATTCATTACACATAGAGTGAAATATTTCAAGCCTTTATTTCTTCATTTTGATGATTATGGCTTACAGATAATGAAAACCAAACATTCAGTGTCTTAGAAAATTAGAATATTACATAAGATCAATAAAAAAAGGATATTTTAAACAGAAATGTCAGGCTTCTGAAAAATATGTTCATTTCTATGCACTCAATACTTGGTTGGGCCTCCTTCTGCATGAATTACTGCATCAATGCGGCGTGGCATGGAGGTGATCAGTTTGTAGCACTGCTCAGGTGGTATAGAAGCCCAGGTTGCTTTGATAGTGGCCTTCAGGTCATCTGCATTGTTGGGTCTGGTGTCTCTCATCTTCCTCTTGACAATAAAGTAAAGAGACTTTATTGTCATTGTAGTTATACAACAAAATTTGTTTGGTAGCTCACAGAGGCCAGATTCTCTATGGGGTTCAGGTCAGGCGAGTTTGCTGGCCAATCAAGCACAGTAACACCATGGTCATTGAACCAGCTTTTGGTACCTTTGGCAGTGTGGGCAGGTGCCAAGTCCTGCTGTAAAATGAAATCAGCATCTCCATAAAGCTTGTCAGCAGAAGGAAGCATGAAGTGCTCTAAAATTTCCTGGTAGATGGCTGCGTTGACTGTGGACTTCAGAAAACACAGTGGACCAACACCAGCAGATGACATGGCAGCCCAAATCATCACTGACTGTGGAAACTTCACACTGAACTTCAAGCAACATGGATTATGTGCCTCTCCACTCTTCCTCCAGACTTTGGGACCTTGATTTCCAAATGAAATGCAAAATTTACTTTCATCTGAAAAGAGGACTTTGGACCACTGAGCAACAGTCCAGTTATTTTTCTCCACAGCCCAGGTAAGATGCTTCTGACATTGTCTCTGGTTCAGAAGTGGCTTGGTAGCCCTTTTCCTGAAGACGTCTGAGCGTGGTGACTCTTGATGCACTGACTCCAGCTTCAGTCCACTCCTTGTGAAGCTCTCCTAAGTGTTTGAATCAGCTTTGCTTGACAGTATTCTCAAGCTTGCAGTCATCCTTGTAGCTTGTGCACCTTTTCCTACCCAAATTCTTCCTTCCAGTCAACTTTGCATTTAATATGCTTTGATACAGCACTCTGCAAACAGCCACACCTTTCAGTAATGACCCTCTGTGACTTACACTCTTTGTGGAGGGCGTCAAAGTTCATCTTCTGGATCATTGCCAAGTCAGCAGTCTTCTCCATTATCATGGTTTCAAAGAACAAGAGATACCCGGAATTTATACTGTAGAGATGGTCATTTATTGAAACGCAAATATTTTTATATTTTGAGATACTGATTTTTGATTTTCATGAGGTGTAAGCTCTAATCATCAAAATTAAAACAAAAAACTTTTGAAATGTTTTACTTTACATGCAATGAATCTAAAATATATGAAAGTTTCACTTTTTGAAATAAGTTACAAGACAAAAAAAAAATTCAAAGTTACTGAAGTGAAACATGCAGTAAGGCTATAAACCATAGAGGCCTGAAGCCTAAATGAGATCAATTTCCTGATTTCATTCATACTGTTTCCAAGCTGTTCTACATAATAAAATATACTATACTACACCATAAGGATTAAAACGTTATTCATTTAAGTTAAAATGTTTCACCTCTCACGCTTGGTTTAACTGCTGCCGCCTGTGCGTTGAAGCCCCGCCCTCTTTTAATTGTAGCCCTCTGATTGGCTAGACGTGCTGCCACAGACATACTTCTACTGGCGGTGTGTTTCGGAAAATAAGCAGCAGAGGCGTTAAAGCATGCCTCTGTACTCTCTGCTTCAATACTTCGTCCGCTTCCAGACTGTTTGGGTGTTTCAGTTGTCATGGATTGGTGCGGTCGGATAGAAATCTCAGTGCGTGAGGTGAGTGTTCCCGCATAAACTAAAGTTGTTTTAGGGATGATTAGGACTTAAACGTGTTGTCGAAGATTGACGAAGAGATACGAACATGATCAACACAGAGATGAAAGTTGACAACTGTTTTTGGCACGGGTTTAAAGTTTGTCGTTGGAGTAAGTTACCACGTTTCAGTAACAGCTGTGTACTATGTTAAAAACAGTTTTTACATTGTTTACATAGTTTATCTAAATGCATGTTGAATGCATGTACGAAATGTCTGGCTCGGGAGGCGTTGTTGCTTTGGTTTCCCCACAGTGTATAGAAGTGTGTAATAAACATATTTAGCTAAGGTTAGTGTTGACGGAAGTTTACCAAAATACTCAAAAGGTCCCCCAAATGGTCTCTTTTCTTACCCCAGATTTGCATTAGTGGATTTGCATGTTCGCTTCGCGCGCTCAATATAGTATTGTCCTCAATAACGATGTTTGCGTCACGCTGTATAATGTAGTGTATACTTTTTGATAACATTTGATAACTGTTAAGAAGTTTCGGTTTTTAACAGACATGACTCTTCTATGTTGCAATGGCATCATAGGCACGTGCAGCATATTTGGGCATTTTGGGCGCGTGCCGAATGTTCTATGCGTCTATGATGATGCTGACTAGGAAGGCAGTTCACTAGGTTTTGACACGCAGCCCACAGTATGCTGAAAGATGTTGGGGGTTGTTTCATCACTTTTATACCTCTGGGGACTGACTGTCTTCACCACTGATAAACCACTTAAATCCTCTTTCACTGCCTCTGTCAAGCCTAGTGTTGCCCTCCTGTGAGCATCATTATGCTCTCTTTGCTCTTTAGGGAACGTCACTGGAGGGAATGAGTGAACACCTTTAAAATGGTGTATAGATTGAGTTAAAAAAAAATACAATTAATAAGCGTTTCATTTTATATAACTTTTTATATTATATAAATATAAAGATATGTAAATAAAATATTAACATATGTGCAAATGTATATGCTTAACTAAAATACAAAACAATATTATTAATAATAAAAGTCCAGTAAGAGGATTGATTGAAAATTTTTTTTAATTAAAATTAAAACGTGTGTGTGTGTATAATAAATGATATCTTTTTTAGTATTTTCTTCTCTCCTAACTGAATTCAAAATGCATGTGACAGTTTTTATGAATATTTGTACATATTCACACCTGATTAACTTTGATGTATTTTGCCAAACTGCAAGATGCTCTTGCATGCAAAGGAAGTAAGGTGCTCCCCCTGTTGTGAAGCAGAAAAGTGCCAGTTTTTTTCTTTTTATGGTTACCTCTCACAAATTTCTTCCTAGTGTTTGAAGGAACCTGTCACATGATATTTGTGGAAATAGAATAAAGAACTGTGAAGACTGGTCACTGTGTTTTGACAACCACAGAAAGGAAGGTATTGCTAAGTAAATAAATAAACCACAGAGGTGAAGCTGAGTGACTGTTTTAATATTTCATTCAAATGATTGTACAGCATTGATAACTCTAATAGCATTAACATATACACTCAAGAACTGTTTTGTTCTTATTTTCTTGTATAGCTCTGATTTAGCTGGGTCAAGCCAGAATCGGGTGTCCAAGATGAGCAGTAAGCAGGGACGGAGCTGCATCGACCCTCTCGTTCAAAGTAATATGGAAGGTGCCATGGGCACTGTAGTCCCCACGGGGCTCCCTAAAGCTGACAGCCTACCACACTATTCCCATGACAAAGCTCTGCCAATCAGAAGAGCTTATTTCCCATACGCTCTTGGTGGACAAGATGCACTTGACTTTCCTTCTCCATGGGGCCCTTCAAAAACCTGCGTGAGAAATGGGCCGAGCCCGGGGATTCACTCATCAGCCTCCGAGGGGTCAATTCCAATTCCAGCCGTTTACAGGCCTGATAAAGTGTCTTTCCCTGTGGATGCTGATGGTGGACATTGTGCTGTACCGCAAGAGTTGGCAGCCAAGCAAAGGTTGGCCTATTATGCTAGCAGTCCCAGACAGCACAGTCCCAGGGCGGCTGGAGTCATCTCTCCAGCGGCAGTTCCCAAGGGTCACACTGGAGGATCAGATGCAGAAAGCCGTGTTGGGTTGGCTATTCCAAAACCTGTATACGGTCATAGCCCCTGCTGTACTGAGCGTGGATGTACTGCAGGGCACTATGGTATAGAACATGGACCACAAAGGATGTCCCCTCGCATATATGACGACGAATGGGCTGCTCATTTCAGCCGCCTGGCTTACCTGCATAAAAAGGGCCAGGAGGCATTTGCGCAACAGAGGGTTTTGCAGTTAGAGCATGGCGCAGAGGGTATAAAAGATGGAAAGACTCAGAGTTACCATGGTATTAGAGCAAACGAGCCCAGGAGGACACTTTCTTTAATGCAACCAAGCTATACTTACAACACTCCAAATCAATTTATTGGTTCCACACCAGAGTACTACCAACGTGCCCCAATTCCCCCACAAATATACAAGGGTCTTCCCCACACTTATGACCCAAGGACATTGGCACACCGTGGAGTTCCTTCAAAAGTATATCAGGACCATCCTCGCATATCCAAATACACACCAATGGCTCCACGTCCCACTGTCTATTACCCTCAGAGTCACCATGAGGCTTACCAGGCCGATCCCAATGTTATTATAGATGAGCATGGTCAGCATCATCACATGGGTCAGTTCCATTCCCCTCGAGCTGACTTGATGTCACCGTCCTGCTCTGTTGTACCCCCACACCATCCGATAATCCCAAAATATCCTACTTATCATTCGTATAGGGTGCATTTAAATAGTAACCAAGCACCCATGCATGATCGGCCACATCCACCTTTCCCAGTGCATCAATCAGAGCGACCACTTGATTTCTCCATACGAAGAGTGCAGACACCTGACTCCCCTCGGGAGCTTTGCAAACAGTCTGGAACCACTGGGGCTTTCCATCCTTTTCCGGCCCACTACAGACGTCTCAGTAACACCACTACCCTTGAACACTCAGAGCTGTCTGAAACTGGCTTTCTTGTAGGCAGTTCCAAAGAATTTCCCACAAAGTCCCTTGAAGATGTTCTTAAGATAAGGCATTGTGTTTCAGATCCAGCTGACAAAGATGTATTGGCTAAAAGGCCCAGAGAGGAACTTGAAATGGACATGGCCTGTAAAAAGCTAAAGATTGACTCAACCCATGAGTTGTCAGATAATGAGCCTCAGTCACCATCCTCCCCACCCATGCCAGTTATTAATAAAGTGTTTAGCTTGGCTCCTTATAAAGTCTATTTTCAAGCTACAGGCATGTTGTCTTCACTGGGGAATTCAAAAAGTCCAAAGCCACAGCCTGAGGTGAAACTACTTAAACAAGAGCCAGAAATTCAAAACTGTGATCTAGAACCAAATTCAGGTGAAAGTGACCTCAGCTTGAAACAAGACACCGAAATATCAACAGCTAACAGTGAAACACTTGAAATGCCAAAGACTGTAAAGATCAAAAAAGAAAAATTAGATCCAGATGAAGCGGCTTGTCAGTCGGAAATGAAATTGAGCATTGCTGAGGAGGTGAATCATCAGGCGGACAGTTCTGAGGTCAAAGAAGAGCAAGGGGAGCTAGAAATGAGTACATCTGACTCTCTTCCTTGTCACGTTGTAAAGAGTGACTTTGAAGAAAGCAATCCTTTCTTAGTAGAAAAATCTGAATCTTTAGCCACATGCAAGACTGAGATTGCTGTGAAAGACAACATGGACTACATTCCAGTTCCTAAGTTGCCCTCAATACCTCCAGTGCCTCCTCCTTTGACTAAATTCTCCCTCACTAAAATCCCACCTCATTGCCTGAAATTGGCCAATTTTAAAATAGTCCTCCCTGAGGTCTTGAAAGCTCCAGTAACCCAACCTGTTGAGGTTCCTGAGTCTCCACTGGAGGCCAAGCCAATTATAAGTAGCAGCAAACATGCCCGTCTTCAGTTTATGGAGCTTCATCAGTCTCTCTGTAGACTCATATACTGCTGCGTTAATCGAACCCCATGTCAGGAGCTCAGGGACTGGTTATGCAGACTGGACCTTCGAGAATCAGGCAAAGATCAGAAGGTGTCTTGTCTCTTGGGCTCGAAAATGAGGGAAGTATGGCTGAAAGGTGATGAAATGGAGGTGGCTCTTAAAAAGGTGGTCTTCCAGTTTCAAAAGTATGTTGAATGCCGTGAATGTCCCTTTCCTCATGTCATGAGGGCCGGTGCGGTGTTCATTCCCATGTTGGTGGTCAAAGAGGTGCTGTTTCCTCAGGTTCAAGGTGCATTCATAGACCAGGTTCTGCAGGAGCATCGGGTGGAGCTCAGGCCCACCACCCTCTCAGAGGAGAGGCAGCTGACTCAGCTCCACAGAAAGGCCTTCTCTTCCAAACTACGGAGACTTCTGTCCCTTAAACATCTGCCAGATATATACCCTGATGTCCTTAACCTTCTCTACCATGTCAATGTCTGCAAGTTCCTTGGTGAGTGCTGGATGACTGATTATTATTATTAGCATATTAGCACTCAATAAGTGTTGAACTGCTGTGTGAAAAGTTTAACTTGGGCATCCACAAGATATTTGTATTGTATCAGTTAATGGCCGATATCAGTGATTGTTTTTTTTATTTATTTAATGTATTAGTCGATATCATGATATTGAATTAGATAATTAATTGGGAAAAAAATCCTGTTTTTACATTTTAAATGATCTTTGTCACTTACTAACATTTAACCTGAAGTCAATCAATCAAATGTAATCACTTTGTTAAATGTACTCTTTAGGAAATCTCAAGTGAATATTAATTTTTCATATTGTAAATTATACTGTTGTGGTGCTAAATTCTCCTGTAGCATTTAAAATGATTGATTTTAGTTTTTTAAATATTTTAAATATAGACACAATATTGTTGTACAGAATCATAATATCAACCATGTATCAGTTGTTGGCCATAACATGAAACATTATGTGAAATATTATTTAGTTTCTAGTAGTAGTATTTCAATTTTGTTGCATTGTTAATAAAACATTTTGGCACCCCTAATACAATTTATTTATTAAGTCATTGCTTATTTTTGGATCTGACTGGTACTATGGTGATGATGGTACTTTTATCTTTGTTGCTTTAAACATTGCAGTGGCATATTTATTTCAAGAAAATAGTCATAATTGTCAGACTTGTGGTTCCATTTTTTTGTAACAGGTTTCTTCTAAAAATAAGCAGTCACATGGACAGAAGACATTTTACAAGCATTTGGGGTTAAATAGCATAATAACTTTCATCGCACTTAGAAGGGATGAATGTGCATACTGAAACTTTGTTATAATTTTAGTAATCTTAATTTTCAGTTCTGCATTCCTAAAGTAAGCAGAACTATTGTGTTGTCTGTTGGATGTTAGTACAACATGGATTTTGTACAACATTCTGGCTGAGATCTTATTCTTTAGTTGGAAGACCTAATATTATACAGTCCCTAATATTAAGGTTTAGTCTTAGATCCCAAAAAAGTGTATGTTTAGCATATATATGCTAAAAGTTATAAATTTCATATTATTAATATAAAAGCCTATTTGATTTTGGAAGGCCAGTTATTTTAATTATTTTCATATTGTATGTTTATTTTAATTACTTTTTATATTAAGATCAACCATACATGGTGCATACCTGTAGTATGTTTTGTTTTTTGTTTTAATTATATTTTTGTCATACTTTTTTTGATTTGATACACATTTGTTTTTGCAGATTCCACTGCTACAGATGCTGTCCAAAAAATTCCCAGGTACCTTCTTATTACCTTATCCCCAAAACTCCTTCTCCAATCACAACTAGTTTTTGTTGACCATTGTAGAGAGGGCTTCGTAAATCTTCGAGCTGCTCATGCAGTCACAGTTCTTTGTTGGTGCAGGTGTGTTTCTGATCAGATATTGTCTGGAACGGAACAGTGATATGCTTTAGGATATATTTCAGTTTCAGACACGAACATTTCCGGGAAGGAAGTTAGTGTGCTTTTGGAGGTGTGCTAAGGCAGGTGGAGGATGGAAGGAGCTGCCATATGCACTGGCGTTGCATTTCTCGCCTGCAGTGCCATTTATGGTCCTCCAGATTTTGACAGCTGTCTGTCATCAGTTAAGGCACTTAATTCATTTTTATTTTCTTTTGAACATTTCATAACTAAGTCGCACTTAGTTAAAGGTACAGTAGTTATTTTTTCTTAATACATCCTTATTTTCTATTTCTGTTTCCAGCTCTTTCTGCAGTGTTGTATCACTTGTGGCCTTTTTAAAATAACTTCTGACACTTTTGAAAATTGCTCTATCACCTGTTATGTTTCATCAAATGGCTTGTTGTTCTTATTGGCATGGTTAGGTAATATTTCTTCTATTATTAGAAACCCTTTCGATCCCATTTTATTGATGCTATTGTCATGTTACCACACAAATGTTTCTAAAAGCCTTTGGAGGTATCATAAGGGTGCATTCACACTGGAAACAAACTTTTTAAAAAATGCAACATTTTACTCTGTAATATTTTCAAAATTCAGACAGCAGCCAAAAATTGAAAATTCAACAGTCTCAGAATGTAAGAACATGTTCTGTGTGATGCTTGAACACTTTCAAAGTACTTAATGACATTTATTTCATAATTTATTCAGCCTGTGATGTTTTATGACACACAAAATACATTATCCTGTCTGCCCTTTTCTGTTGAGCTCAAAAAAAAAAACGACAACAAAAAAACGCCATGGTCCATAAAAGTGGTCTGAAGAGATTCAATATTTGCTGAAAATCATGCCTTGTGCTAGCATTGAAATTGTGATTGCATTGTTTGATTAATTCTATTTTTGAGTGATTTGTATAATTTCATTAGACATTAAGATCATAAGATCATTAAGCTGAATAAATGATCATTCTATGCAATCTTTAAATATGCTAATGAGTCTTAAAGGGATCGGTCACCCAGAAATTAAATTCTGTCATTTACGAACCTTTGTCTTTCCAAACCTGTATGACTTTATTGCTTCTGTGGAACACGAATATTGGAATATTTAAAGATAATATATAATATTTCTATTTATTTAATGTATATGTTGAAGAACGAAAGGCATATAGTTTTGGAATAACATGAGGCTGAGTAAATGATAACTTTGATGGTAAACTATCCCGATTCTGCTTTAGTCAACATTAATCCATTCTAAGTCTATAATATAAGTCTAAAATATAACGAATTGTTCTTCAATTGTGATCTAGCTTTAATACTTGTAAGTCAAGAAATGCTGATACTAAATTCCAATTCTTTTCTTTTTACAGGAGTAGAAACCAGCTTAACGTTCAAGAGCGAGAACACGGACAGCTCCGATGAATCAGCCGGTCGTGTGAATGGCGCGGAAGAATTCTACCTCGAGTCCTCCAGACCACTCACACCGGAAACCACATGTGTGGACAAGCTGGAAAAACTATTTTGCCCGAAGAGAAAGAAAAAGAAAGGCAGAGTAAAGATTTCCTCCAAGAGGACATTTTTAGAGGAGACCAGTTCATCATCACAAGAGGATGAGTTCACTAAGGAACCGGCGAGGTGGAGTGTTGTCAGTTCCTTAGAGAGAGATGAATGGGAAGTGTCTCCTGTGACTTCCAATGACAGTGGACCACATGTGGAGGTAAAAATCGAAGATGAAACCCAAGAAGAGCCTGAGAACTCTGCCTGGGGACGACCTTTGACCTCTGATGACTTCTCTGATAGCACCGATGAAACGGAAAGCACGTCAATGATGTCTTTTCAGAGCCGCAGATCCAGCTCAGCAGAATCTCAGGGCTTGTCCAAAGGGCCCTCAAGCATGGTCCTCAAGCTGAGGAAGGTCTTCTACAATAAGGGTGACGGGGGTAGAGTCACCCGCTACCAGAAGGTCACAGATTCTTTGGAAGTTCCGGCAAGGTTCAGACGCACAGACAGCGAGCATTACAGAAAAAAGAAACACAAATCATCCAAGTACAAAAGACACTACACGGACAGGGAGTTTTCTTTCAGTTCATACTCTCAAAGCCGTTCGTTCCTTTCCAAAAAACACAGACGCAGATGGGTCCTGCGCTCCGCTGTGCAGTCTGCCCGTCTGGCCATGGAGAAGAGATATCCAGACCTGGTGGGAAAGAGGATTCGGCATTTGTATGAGGAAAACGACAAAACAGAAGTGTGGTACAGAGGAGTGGTGCTGCGCATCCACGAGCCACATACAAACCCACTGAAAACTGTGTTCGAGGTCAAATATGATAGTGAGCCCGAGTGGCAGTACTATCTTGAGCTGCTCTTAGACTATAAGAAAGGATGGTTGAAAGTGGAGGACTGAGTCTTGACGGTATTAATGTTTTTATTTTGCACCTGAGAACTGAATTGGTTCGAAAATGTGAATATACTTTTTAATTGATGAGCAGTGAAGCAGTCAAAAGTCTTGAATTATTTTTGGCAACCCAAAAACTTGACATAACATGATATTGTTTTATGTAAGGAGTGTATGTTCAGTTTCAACTCTCCTTCATGTTTCTGGTGTCAATAATGTTTCAGTTGCTACTGTGAAGTTGTTGCCCTTTTTCTAACACTGAGTTGTTGGCAAACATTCCCAGCAGGTGACAAGTCGGTAACCGTGTTTAAGCTTTCCATGTAATTAGATGACAGGGAACGCTGTATAGAGAGATGTCTAACTGTTTACAGAATTATTTTTATATTGGCCTTTGTCACATGTTATATACCTGACTTTTAACACCTTTGAAAAATTAAATCTATTTGGGTTGTTCAAATTCATCACGAAGTGCCTTTTTTTTTATTAATGTACAACACATACATTTAAGTTAAAAAAGGTAATTGCAACGTCTTATACTTGCATTCAGATGTAAATCTTTTGTTTTTAAAAAGTCTCAAAGGCTGCATTTACTTGATCAAAAAGACAGTAAAAACTGTAATATTGTGAAATATTACAATTAAAAGTAACTTTTCGGTTTTAATATTTAAAAATGTAATTTATTACTGATGGAAAAGCTGAATTTTCAGCAGCTTGATCATGCTGATTTGTTGCTCAATATTATTTTTTTTTTAAACACTAAGCTGCTTATTTTTTGGAAAAAATGTTTCCAGCTTTTACGAAGGTTTAGAAGAACAACAAAAACTTAAAAATATTTTGTAACATTACAAATGTTTGTCACTTTTGCTCCATTTCATGTGTCCTTGAAGAAAAGTATTCTTCAAAAAAATGTTATGACCGCAAACTTTGTATCTCAAATTTTGACTAACCAGGTCAGGAAACCCTAACCTGGTTTCCTTGTGAACTTAGGATCAACTTCTCCTGAAACAAAGTTTAAAGTGATTCTCTTCAGAGAAAATACATAGTGATTTCTTCTACATCCCATTTGTTTTGTAGGTTTCATTTTCAAAAGAAATTGCGAAATATACTCGTAAAGTTCACCCAAAAATGAAAATTGTCATTAACTCATGTCATTCCAAACCTGAACACAGAAGATATTTTGAAAAACTTCCATAGTAGAGAAAGAAATACTATGTAAGTCAATGGGGACCATCAACTGTTTGATTACCAGCATTCATCAAAATACACATACTCATACAGGTTTGGAACGACATGAAGGTGAGTAAATGACAAACGTTTCATTTTTGGGTGAACCATCCCTTTAAGTCTGGTGACAAATCTTGCTATCTTTAAGTGCGTCTCACGGGGCACAAAGTTAGAGTTAAAACAGATGAATAATTGAATCTCATATACCTGGCCAATGAGACAATGTCCACCAAATCCAGAGCCCATGTTTTATTGTCACTGTTCTTCTGTTTAGACAAGGGACAATTGGTACCCAATCCTGTTGGAGAGCTACCTACTTGCAAACTTCAGCTCCAACCGAGATCCAATACACTTGTCTGTTATTATCAAGAGCTCCTGGAGATCTTAATTAGCTTATTCAGTTGTGTTCGATCAGGTCGGAGCTGAACTTTGCAGAAAAGTAGGGCACCAGGAACAGGATTGGGCACACTTGGTTTAAACGAATCAGTAAAGATTGGTCTCCCTCTGGTGGACATCTACATTAAAATTCAACTCTCAAATTTCTGTCATGACATCTATGTGCTTGATTTGTGGACTGCATAATCCTTTGGATGAGATCCTGTTTTATATAAAGCGTAAACAGCTTCTTGTGTTACTGACAAATGACCCAAACCAATAACAACCCTAGATGCATCAAACACGCACTAGCTTGAAATAAACACAAAAGCACACAAACTAAAGCAATGTTTGCAACATTTTGCACTTTAATATTGGTTTTCTTCAAAACGAACAACTAATTTCTTACACATTTGTACACTATGTATATAAGAAATCAAAAACAATTTAATCGCATAAAGAAAGGATACATGTAGAAAAGTATTAAAAATTTTTGGATGTCTCGACAAAATGAGTAGCTGCTTTTTGTTACCGTGAATGATAAATTTGGATGCTCATGAACTAGCAGACATGATCAAATAGGCGTAACTGAGGAGCAAAGTGGCTGGAAGGGGACAGTAAAACACAAAACGCTGCATACTGGGGCAGTATAATCATTCCATGTTTTTGTAGATCATACCGTGTGTCCCATTGTAATAGAAACTCTAGGGACCTACAAAATAGACAGCCAAACTTCCCAGATTTTCCTATTTCTTGTTCTTGCAGAAATATACAATTCTCATTTAATAGTCAAAGCATGTATGTTTATACCTGGAAGACCATCTCAGCACTCATCCACGGCATATTACAAAGACTTACATTAAAAAAAATTGCAATCATTCCCAGCACACAAAGCAAAAGGATTAACAGGAAAAAATGCAAGAGAATGCTATTAATTGAATGAAGAATGCATTTTAGGACATTTATTTTCATGGAGCATATTTGAAATATAAAAGGAAAAAATGAAAAGCCAATACGAGTCACACTTCCAGCAGAAAGTGAGGGTGGGGAAAAAAAGAAAAAGAAATCACCAGTTTGAGATTGACACTTTGGTGTTGTCTGAATACGCCAACTTGATCTGCAATGACACTGTCCCATCTGTGTCTATCCCAGAACCCCACCCCTGTACCCCTGATGACAGGGTCTTAGTGCTTCAATGATGGTCACGGTGCGTCCACACACAATTTGTACAATTCTGCATGAACAAAGTGTACACAAATGCAACATCACAGTACGAAGGTTACATCACATATTCCCTGCAAACTAGATCATGACTCAAATGGCCCTTTGGAAACCATCCCAGGTGCAAACGTGATTATTATACAAGAAATGAATTAAAGCGGCGTGGAACCTCACAGCAGAGATAACGGTGGTTTCCGACTTCTAGTTCTGCGGTGTGCAAAATAATCGATCATGTGGAAAATGCCTAACCCTGTTTGTCAATGGCTCAGTCAGAACACTTGACAACAGATGTCAAGAAAGCAGCTCAACAGGCCCATCAGTACAATTTCATCAACATGCATGTTGGGCGGGCGGAGAAAGAACCTCGAGCTGGGGTTGGGATCGAAGAATGAACTTCAGAGAGACAAAAAGAAAAAATATAAAAGGTTATATGAGTGAATGTCACTCAGTTTGGCTCTCAGAAATTATTCATATAACTCTTAAAATCATATTACCATACTAAATCTACCTAGGAGGAGGGAGGAGAATAACAGCAAAGTAGGCAGAGCAGAGGAAACCACTGTTCTGTTTTAAAAGTTTGAACTCTTGGAAAAAGCAGCGAACATTAAACTACCCCCATTTCCTCCAACCGTAAAGCCAGAAGCTCTCACAAGACTCCTAGTAGGCAGAAAAGCGCCACCTTGGCATGATCTGCTCGATTTGGCAGAATGTAGCCCTGTGGAGCAAAGGGGAGGAGCGGAGGGAGAGACACGAACTCACGATTTACGTCAAGCATGTGTCAAGTCCAAACCTCCTCAGAGCGGCGACCCAAGGTAGGGAAAAACACTCAATCTACACAGCAAATATACATTTCTTTTTATATCTGTAAAGATAAATATCTTTTAAAAATGATGCAAACACATGCCACTCTTACTCTTTAACTTCCATGCATATGCATTATTTACAAATTGAAAAATACCAATTTAATCTTTTTTTGTGTGTTCTATTCCACTAATGTCTGTAAGCCAAAAAAAAAAACAAAAAAAGCCTCCTTACAATCATCCAATTGACATTCGGCAACCCAAACACGGATCTCGCCAGACACTGTCAGAATGATTAAAGCCATTTTGAAAACAAAGTCCATTTTCCACACACAAAAAGAGTATATAAAATAAAGTCAAACAGAATACGTCCACAAACATAACTGATAAGGAGGGAACTGATTTCCGAGGGCAAGATCTTACAATGCAAGCAAAAGGAAGATATTTCACCTTTTTGTTGGATTTCTCAGTCTTGCGCTTCACGCTGCTAACAATACTGTTGAACATGTAATATTTAATTTTTAATATTCTAACTTTTTCCATTTAAATATAATTTACTCTTATGCTTTTATTGAAACAAAAATCTGGAAAAATTATGCAATGCAGGGCGGTTTGCCAGGGAGGAGGCAGCAGAGGCCTGTGCTGCTCTGTTGTCATTGCATTAGCGCTCTAGTGGGTGGAGTTTGTCTCCGAGAGTCTGTGGTGTGGAGATGTAGCCTCAATCCTCTATGTACTCCCACAGGTCTTTGTCATAGCCTTCATGTACGTGTTGCAGCAGCACTCTCCGTCTGCTCTCACAGTATCTGCACACAGGAGCATCAAAACGTGGAATGTTATAAACTTAGAAGTGACGTATGCACAATCTTCCTGTAAAGCATGGACATACAGTCATGTTTGAATCCAACACACACTTTGAATTAAATAAAAGCTGTTTTAGGCCAGGGGGATTCAAACTGGGGTCCAGGGATTCCCAAGGGGCCAGGAAGTGTGCTTCATGGATATATTAAGAGATTGTTTTATTAATATTTATTTTTTTATTTAAATTTTTTTCAAAGTTTGTTTTTTAGGGCTGTCAAAGTTAACTTCGGTAAGGCAGTTAATAATAAACTTATATAAATATTTAACACAGCTGACAACGTTTTGCACCAGATTTTAAAACTAAACAAAACATCTCTATTAATTCCTTTACACCAAGTTTCATACATTTCTAGATACATATTTTATGAGATATTTTTTAATCTTGCGATGATAATTTATTCATTTAGGTACATTTTCCCACCGGTAAAAAGAATAAATGTGGCATTGCACTTGATGTGAATATTTGTGCTGAAACAACATCTTGTATTTTTTTAATATTGCACTTTACTTGAAAGGGTCTTAAATATGTATCATAGGCAGACAAATGTTAGTGTCATTCTCAAAGGGATAGTTCACCCAAAAATGAAAATTGTCATCATTTACTCACCCTCATGTCTTTCCAAAGCTGTATGGATTTCTTGAAAATCAAACATTTTTGGTTTCAGACCTCCATTGTATTTTTTGGTCCACACAATGGAAGTCAACAGGAACCGAAACGGTTTGATTATCAATATTCTTCAAAATGAACGAATGAAACGCATACAGCTTTGGAAAGACATGAGGGTGTTTAAATCATAACCATTTTAATTCTTGGATAATATTATCCCATTAAAGAAAATTTGTACACTTGCCTGTATTTATCTTGTACTTTCTGCTTAATGTCCTGCAGAGAATCTTGGGAGATGTCTCGTTCCAGGTATCCAGACAGAACCTCTGTAGCATTCTCCAGATCTGCCTGGTTATTCTGGGTGCAAACATTTAAAATTAGATTATTCATGTTCTTGTAACACAATCCAACACCTTTTCAAAAATGATCAACTTTGGTTTACCTCGAAGATGATAGACTGGTTGTTCTTCTTGAGGTAGAACGCAAAGACGTAAGTGAACATGAGCGTGGAGCGGCACTGGCACAGCACATCCACGGCCTTCTTCAGGAACTGCACCTCGATCCATGACATGTTGTGCTGCTGCATCTCCTCCATCTTCTGTTTGACCTGGGCGTATAACTTGTGCTCAAAGCGCAGGCTCTGCATGTGGTTCATGTAGCGGTTGCAGTAGAACAGGTACCTCTGCAGAGCTGCTCTGGAGCGCTGCACAGTATGTACAAAGATATAAAATGTATAATAATGAGTCTGCAGTTTGCATGTTCAGACATAAGCACGAATGGACTAACATAATTTACCTCTTGAGCATCCCGGGCTGCCTTAGCATCATCCTCGTTGTAACGATTACAGTTGTACCTATGAGTCAAAACATTCAAGAAATAGTTATATTAGCCAATAATGTTTTAGACATCAATAAACAACTGTACAATTCAACAAAAGTGTTAAAAACACATCATGAAACATTAAACTGTTTGAATTTCAGCGGTCTACAGCTGAATGAGTCACTCTAGGTTTCCCTAAGTAATGTTTGCAAGTGATCTGTAAACAGATGACTCTATGGAACGAGGAGGAAGAGAAAGCTAGCCTTTGAGCTCTCAAGTTTAAGTGGGACCTGTTGATCAAAGACATGCATATGAAAACATTGCCTTGGGAAAAGGTAGAAGAGAGGCATTTAGGTTTATCTGAGAGCGAGTTCAGGGAGTTCACATTTGATGGTGGATTAATCTATTTAGGTATGTTTGGTTCAAAAAGCTTACATAAATAGACATAAATAAAAAATTTATAGGAATGAAAATCTATTTTTTAAGTATTTGTGAAAGCATTCTAAACCCCTCCACCAGCTGCCTAGCTTATGATCTGCTGTTCTACGTTAATTAAGGATTTAAATTCAAAGGCAGACAACATACAACAATCCTGCTAGTAGGGAACAAAATTAAAAATAATAAAATAAATAAACAGTAGAAAAAAGTATGTTTTTCACTCTCCTAGTATTTACTCTCCTAGTATACTTTTTTTCTTTTAAAAGTGGGGTAAGTGATTTCTGGAATCCAATGTTGATATTTGAAATCGCCAAAACAAACACGCCCCTACCCCAAAAAGGTCTCGCCCCTATTTTGATAGCTCCGCCCCACACATACGTAGCCTACGCAACCCAGGCAACGATTAGTTCTGTGAAACAAAGCAAAACCAATGTTATACCGTGTCTACACTGGACGCAAGCGGCGCGACAAAATACTATAGAAGTCATTATAATCAGTGATGCTGTGCGGTTCGGCACGACAAAAAATGCTGCTGCGTTCTATTTATGATGTGCTGACACAAACCTCAAATGATTTTCAACAGTCTCTTTATTGCATCCAGTGTAGGCAGACTTTAGCTGTTGCTGTGCGCTGTGTCTAACCTATCGAGAAGGACCAAAGCAACCTGGGCGTCCGATCGCAGGCCTTCCGCTCCTTGAGTTCTCTCCAGCGCTGGAAAGCTGATCCGACATTTACACGGGTCCTACTTCTTGCCTTATCATTCCACAGACGTTTTCCTGTTTAGTTTTTTTATCCGCCATCTCTATCTTTCTGTCGCTCGGCTGTTCACTGAACGCTCTTTCCTCCACATCATGAGTAGACACGCCCCTTACTGCTGATTGGCTACAAGTTTGTTTTGGTACTCGGCCCCAACTCAGTTTTCAAAAGCGTTTTTGAAAAATTACATACCCCACCTTCAAAAATAAATAAATAAATAAAAAAATTAAAAAGGGGCAGTCGTGGCCTAATGGATAGAGTGTCGGACTTGTAACCCGAAGGTCGCGGGTTTGAGTCTCAGGTCCGGCAGGAATTGTCGGTGAGGGGAGTGAGTAACCAGCGCTCTCTCCACCTTCAATACCACGACTAATTTTGTTACTAGAATAGTACATACGTACTGTAAGCGCATCTGATTTTTGTAACCGTGGATACTTTCTACACAAAGATGTGTCATTGATTGGTTTTGCACTAATCAGTTGTTCCTCGAGGTGGCAAAACTGGCCCGGGCTGTTGTTTCACAGTAGAAAACAAAACTAAAGAGACGGAACAACAAAATACCAGAGACTTTATATATATATAAAAAAATAATTATAAAAAAACTTTTTTTTTTTGCCTAAATCTTGTGACCAGAAATTTGTAACATTAAAAAGAAAAAGAAAAAGAAAAAAAACATGATAAAAGAACTTGCCAAATAGGTGCAAATTTTAGTGCTGTGATAATGACAAATTGACAATTGCAACGCATAAAAAGTATAATTAAACTTTAATTTAAAATAGGTCACTTAATTTTGGTTGAATTATTATAATTCCAGGCCATTTTATTGTTTTGAGTCAATAATATTTAATATATCTTAAATTAAACCATTTTAACATTATTTAACTACTTTATCCTTTATCATATCCTGCTTTTTACTTTTATAGGCTACTGGTAATATCAGATCTGTTTGTCTGGTACAGTTTTGCCATGGCTGCTTATTATATTGAGTTTTTAACAGGCTTGTCTCTCCTACTCGTAGCACAATAACGGTGTTCACTGTGTAAACTATGCCAGGTTGCTAATTTTTGGGATATCCGGCAACTCTTTACTTGAGGCTTTAATGAAGAGAATACATTTGTGTGAGAGAAAGGTTCAGAAAAGAGAGGAAGAAGAGCAGCACATCTAAACACACTGAATGTCAGATATTGTTAATCCCAGCTGTCCGGGATTTATTTAATAAAGTGGTTTAAATTAAAAACCACTGAGCTTTTCATATCTGCCATTCCATAACAGATGCTCACTTTTTCTGCATCATAGAAATGTGATCAGAAAGTTGAGAGATCACGTATCGAATCAATGATTCTTGGTTACAATCAGTGGCTAATCATTAGAATTCATAGAAACTTAAGTGTTTGGAACTGGGTTGGGAATCACTGAAATACATGATCCATGCAGATACATACTTCAATATTCATACATTTTTGGCTGTTAATAAAAGTCTTTAATAAATTTCTTTATAACCTTAAACAACCACAAAAAAACCCACTAGATTTTAAAGTTCTGGACCTACCAAGCAGAGCCATGTGGCTCCCAGGGCCCCAGGCAAACCCAGCAGAATTCTGCTTTGCAGTTCTGGTTCCGGCACACCATGTGGTTGCAGCCACCATCTTTCTCTATGGTGACGTGGCATTTTGGACATTCCTGCGACACAACAGGAAGAAAGTCAGTCTTCCGGGTCACGAGAAGACACAGGGAAGAATTTACCACATCACAGCGAGCCTAACAACTGACCTTTGTATTTGCTGCAATCCAGTTTGATGTCTCACTGTCATCATCACATTTTTTTATCCATTTCCTTAACCACTGGGAACGAGAGGGAAAATAACATCAGAGGACATACAGGATTCAATTCACCATAACAATTAAGATAACTAAAAAGTCAGGTATTCATGACAGAATATCATATAATAACATATAAAAGAGAAACAAGTTTTGTCAGCTTATGAAGGGTTAAATGTTTTCTCTCACTGGAAGATGATTGTAATCCCCATATGAGAAGCACAAGGGACTAGAAGCTTCCTTTGTTTTTGCCAAGACTACCCCCACAATAACAAGACATGTCTCTGAAGAGTCTCTTAATGCTGAGAGTAGGAGAGGTGGCAGTATGTGAGCTTCCTTTGTTCAGACAGAAACAATTGCCATACCAAATAAACATGTTCCCTTGCTTTTTACTGAAATTACTACACTTAAAAGGTGCATTCATTTTTTTTCAGTGCTGTCCTTAACATATTTCAGAATGGATGTCTATTAACAGCATAGGAATGGGGTATTCTACGGTTCATATCAATGAAGAGAAATTAAATAAGGGTATTTATGGAAAAGTATCATCCAGGTTTGTCAGCCATAAATAACAGACAAAACTGTGCTTAACTTTGAAAAACACAGGCATTGTTGACAATG
This sequence comes from Barbus barbus, assembly GCF_936440315.1. Lineage (NCBI taxonomy): Eukaryota > Metazoa > Chordata > Actinopteri > Cypriniformes > Cyprinidae > Barbus > Barbus barbus. Next base: position 20,560,044 of record NC_136750.1, read on the forward strand.
GAAAGCAAAAAAAAAAAAAAAAAAAAAAATGTACAATGACAAAGCCACGACTCAACATATTGATATATAAACACTGATAGCATTGTTGTGCAATTCTAGCTGGACTTAAAGATTTTAAATATAAAATGCTGCCTCAACACACCTTACACTTCACTGGATCGTGCCAATTTTCTCCACAGTTGAAGCTGCAAAATAATTGAAAACATGAATTTGATCAAATTAATGGAGGTTTGGTGAGCATAATAAATACATACACACATACATAAAATGACTCTTGTGTTGCTCTACTGGTTCTAATGAGTCATCAAATGAACAGGTAGCTGTGATGGCTGGATAAGTTTACCAGTGCCATCAAGGGAACATGTCTCCTGAGTTCTAGTGTCACTGGCTTGATCAGGTTTTCCCTGAGCTGGTGGAAGGCCTAAAACTGATCTGAGGTCATGTTACAAACGTTTTTGATCTCATTAGCTGTTCAGTGTCTTACCAAAACTGCCGACCACACTTGCACCGTACAGGTTTGGCATCTGGGTACTGTACTTTGACAACATGATGACAGTCAGGTGCTGGACACCATTTTAATAGTCGGTTACACTGCAGAGGAAGAGAACAGAGTAAACCAAATTACCAAACCAGAAATCACAACTGAAGCAACTGAATGCAATGATATATGCTATCAAGCATTATTTGATAATTATCTGACAAAGTGTTCAATGTCACAAACTTGCATAGATTTGATTAGTGACCAAGACCTTGAAGGAATCTTAAACATTTCTTCATTTTACCTACAAAATTTATTTTAAATTGCACAAAATCTGAAAGCTTTTATTTAGTTAAAAAATACAGTTTTTCTGTGTGGTATCAGACCTTTGGGCAACACTATATAACAGAATGTAATTAAATCATACCTCTACAAAACTATTGGTTATTAAATGCTGGTACTTCAACTTCACTTTTGAATCTGTAATCAGTCGCCTGTTGGAAGAATTGAGATATATTTAGACAGACATGCATGCTCAAATGCTATATTTGTTTAGTGCACACAAAAGGATCAAACCCTGTACCTGCATCACAAAAGCAGCAGGGAGATCATATGTAGGTTAAGACAGCTGCGCGAATCCAAAATAATCTAATAGAATCGACAGGAGGTGCCGTGTTGTGACTCACACCTCCAGCAAGACAGGGTAACAGTGTCCTACTTCTGACTAGGAATAAACTATCAGCTCATCTAGGATAGCCATAGTATACTTCAGGACACACCATTTCATGGCTGAGCTAAGAATAATGAACCTAACAAGGCTTCCGTATATCACAAGCAATGATGAAGACAAAGACAGTATAAGGGAGCGGAGACAGACTACTATTACAATAATAAATGGGAGAAATTGCAATGATGTGATTTTTCTTGAAACAATTCCAATACGGAGATTAAAATATTGGGTTTTGTTTCTTTAAACCAATTGCCTAAATAAAAAAAAATTGTGGCTGAATAGAGAACTTTGCTTTAAAAAAAAAAAAAAAAAACTAAATATAATTTACTTGAGCATTTCTATAAATACTGATGCATTTCTCAAACACTTACATGACTGTGTTGTCATCCACCAGAATATCACAGCTATGAGCAGGACAAGAAATGGTCTAGAATGGAAAGAAGCAAGCTTGTGTTACAATAGGCCAGAGAAACAGACAAAATGTCAGTTGACACAGAACAAATCTGCAATAGCCAGTGTGAATAGTTCAACAGCTAAATATGAAATAGCTGCAGTACTATCAGACTGACAGGCTGCTGCCTCATGTGTATTCTCTGGAAAGCGTTTGCTGTCAAATGCACTTCTTGGTCAAAAATGCCTAACTTTGCGAGCAATAAATGTAAACACAGCCAGTTATGTTCACATGACACTTAACAGTACTTTAAGGCTACGCTACCATTCAAAAGTTTGGGATGGGATCGGTTAATCTTTTTTTTTTAATAATATTTTGTTTTTTTTGCAAGAACGCATTAAATTAATCAAAAGTAACAGTAAAGATATTTGTAATGTCACCAATAATTCCAAGTGCTGTTCTTTTGAACTTGCAGAATTCTGAAAAATACATATTGGTTTCAAAAAAAAAATAAAAAAAAAAAATAATAATAATATATATATATATATATATATAAAAAGAAAAAACATTTTTCAACATTGCTAATAAGAAATGTTATTTGAACCAGCATGTTAGAACGATTTCTGAAGGATCATGTGTTAAAATAAAAGTTGTGAAATATTTAAATTTTAAATAAATGTTGCTGTTTTTACTGCATTTTAATCAAATAAATGCAGTCTTGGCGAGCATAAAACTTGTTTCAGAAAACAATCTTATTGACCCCAGACTTTTTAAATGTAGTGCATATTATTCATTTTGTCTACTTTTTAAATAAAGGTGTGTTTGTATTAGTTGTTTCTGTGGCATTCTAAATCAAAAATGTCACTGGTGTTAGAATCAACTACTGAAATGTCGGTATCATGACATCAAAGGTTCTATGTATTAAGAGTTGGAATATGTACCTGTCCCATTCCTTCCTCTATGATTTTGGTGGTTAAATAATCACCCCAGCACTGCATGCAGAACTTGTGCCCACATTCCAGACCAGTGAAGTACTGCAAAAGAACAATCAACACAAAATCCACATTTAGGGAAAGTTACAATTAATAACAAGCAACTACTGAGAACAGTGTAAATGTCTATTTCCATTAGTCAATAGGGTGGATCTTGCAACAGCGACTCAAAAACAAATGACAAACACTGCAAAACATTAAACCAAAAAAAGCAATGAAACCAATCCTAGCTAGCAGCTATCCAGTGTTATGTGGCCATGAAACACAATGAGCCTTGTTCTCTTCAACAAATCGATACAACCAACAAGACTGTTTTTTGGCTCAGATAGGGATCTTACAAATCAGTTCTGAGCAGGTGACAGAAGAGTCAGCCGTAGTCTTTATCTACTGCTCATACAAAGTATCCCTTTGTCATGCATTTTACAGTCTCAGGCCCCCCGGTAGTAAATGCCTGGTTCACTCTCTTGGGACAACAGACAACACGGCAAGAACAAATCAGCTTAATATTTGTGGTAGGACTGACGCAAGCAGAGCATTGCTTACAACATCACAAGTAGTTTAACAGCACTGTGCAGACAGCACTAATGGTATTTAGGGAACGTCTCATGGGAACCGAGTGGTGGTCAGCTTTATTGAAGCAACACATTAACATCAAAATGACAATTTGACATTAGGTCAAATTAAACGTCCCAATAAACTGCTACTTCAAATGTATCTGCAATCTGATTAAAACTTTGTTAAGAAGAACTCTCAACCTCAAACTGATAAGTTTGCTGTATCGTGTTGCCCCAACTGATCCTTTATTTTAAGCAGACAAGCCGTGAGACAGGGACTTCCTGGTTGACGTTACAGTTAAATAGTTCATAGTCATGATTCAAAGCAATAAATAGAACAGTTTCCAAATCCCTGCTGCTTAATCCTTTCAGTTTTCTTTCAGACAGTTGCTGGCTCTCATGACAAAGCTGATCCAAACAATACATGCATGCATGCATGCCACACTTAATCTATCTTTTCACTGACACACACACACACACATTTCTCAAAGTTCCCTGCAAATCCGAAGACCCTCCTGTTCTTCTCCTCAGTTGCTTTGTGTACAATTTGAGTAATCCAGTGAAGAGATTACTGGTGAAAGGAGCTCATTAGAAATCCGTCCTGCCGGCTGAGACACTGTAGCGTGTAGCACAGAGTGGCAAACATGAAAACACAGATATGTCAAAATAATACTGCATACCACCTTCACATATCCCACAACGCAACAGCGTGCCGTCCATGTGGTAAACAACCTGTTCACACGGCCAAGTGATTCAACAGATTCACTGAAAAAACAGGCACAGACGGAATCTGCAGACGCTGCATCTAAAGTGAAGATTTTCTTCACTTTAGAAATATACAGAATTCTGTAGTATGCATGTAAAAACACTACAGTACAATCTGTAATATTTGAAAAGAAATTAATGCAAGGATGCATTAAATTATTCATCTGTTCTTTTAAACTTAAGCAGCAACATCGTTTTCAGCTGTGAAAACAGTAAGAAATGTTTCTTGAGCATCAAATCAGCATATTAGAAGGATTATGTTGCACAAAACAAAAGTTCAGCTGCACCATCAAATTAATACATTTTAAAATATTAAATTAGAAAACGGTTATTTTTATTATGGCACAGAACGAGTAAATCTATTCTAATAATAACATTTCAAAATGTAACTTTTTAATTTTTGATCAAATAAATGCAGCCTTGGTGAGCATAAGAGACTTTTCAAAAACATTAAGAAAATCTTATCAAGCCCAAGTGTTTGAACAGTAGCATATGTTAAATGGAGCTGAGAGTACTACACTTTTTTATTGGCTGAAAATATAATGAAATTAGCCAAAATGTCTGCTAAAGAGCATTCCAGGGGAAGTGAATGTGCAAAACTGTGAGAACGACGAGAATTCCATTTCCAGGCACAGATTCCGTGTGAGACTGCTAATGAGCCATCAGCACAGCAGCCGTGGAAATGGATTAATCAGAGGCAAGGAAAGCGATTCCACTGGGGGGCACTGACCGAGTTAGGATAGTTGAGATAGCAGATCTGACATGGCATGTCCTGTGCCGATGATCTTGTGTTCATGAGGCGTGTCCGAGACTTCTTGCTGGGGTTTATAACATGACACTCTGAAAATAGCTTGTCCAGGTTACCATCAAAGTACCTGCAAAGTGAACAGTAGATATTTCTCAAAATTTGCTGGTAGTTAGCTGACTAATAATCTGCTGGGAGGAAACAAAACACACAGAACAGTTACCTTTCCATCAGCTTTTCTTTGTCCCAGTTGAAATGACTAAGTAATATTCTAGTGATTGTAGCAGGATTCTGTAACAAGAGATATAGGCATACATCTTTTTATACATCAAAAAAAGCAAACAAGCACACATTTAACAAAAAACAAAGCAACAAAATATTATAGTTTAATTTTACATATATATAGGTCAAAGACAAAAAGGGATTTTAAGCATCAAAACAATAAAAGTTTAATATGCCTTTAAATTGTTTTATTTTTGCACATTAGAATGCTTTGTTTCATTTTTTTCTGAGCAAGAAAATAATGACTCTCATACATTTTTACCATGATTTATAGAAAAAATGTCATTCAGTGCAACAGTGCAACAACCAAAAATTTCTTGTCAGTCATATTAAGAACAAGAATCATTAGATTACATTAAAAGACCATTGAAGGATCACAGGATTGCAGTCATTTTAAATCTTTACTAATCTTTGTCACTTTCCTTCAAGTCACTAGGTTTTACCCATTTGTCAGCAAGAAGTTTTAATCATTAAAAATATAACTTAGTATAATCACTTATTCTTTGAAATATTTTAATACAAACAGGTCAGAATAAGTATGTTGTTTCACTTTTACATAAATATATCTGTTACACTGAAAGACGATGGAACATTATTTTCACAAAAGTTATTTGAAACATTAAATTAGACACTTGCATTTAAAATGCCTTCTGTGTATATAAAATCACTTTTGTAAACTTGATGATCCACCAAAAAGGTCTTTCAGTATGGCTATCAATAAAACTGAAACAGTGAAAAAAACATTTATTAGCCAGTTATGCCTCTGTCTACCATAACTCACACACACACAAAAAGCTGAAACAATTAAATGTTCACAAACACCCAATTTTCTGCTTAAATTATGGCTAGATATTATGTGAGAAATCACTAATTAAAGCCTCAATAACGGCTAGCTGGGTTTGTGTCACAAACAACACTCAAAGAGCAGCAACGAAGTGACTTCCACTGTTTAGACAACAGAGTTCATTCTTGCCTGTCAGGGAGACAAAGCCTGTACTACAGTACTCCAAAAAGTTTATGTGGGCTGACATGTCAAGGTGCACATTGACAGGCAATCCAGAGGGATGTGGGGAGACGTGACCACCATAACCTTCAGGATTTGCAACCACCCCAAGTAGACGATCCTCAACTAAACCAAGATCTTCTTTCCCTTCTGTTGAAAATGTAAGCAAGCTTGAAATGTACTGAGACAAACACACAGCAGATACCATATACGTATGAAGCAAGCCACAGCATTAATCACTTCAACTTATCACAGTAACAGCATGTAAACATAATAAAATGCATTTGCTGACGGCACAAATCTAATCAATTAGCACAAAATCTGGAAATTAACCAGCATAAACAAAACAAACTGCGGGACGCAGAGTGAAATTTCGAGCTTCAGGAGACAGTTAATACTCCAAACAGCCTGTGGCTGTGAATCTGCAGCAGAAAGCTAACATAAATCATTACTCAAATTCACTTTGATGGGCTATTTTTGTGCTGTTTAATCAAACATAACCAGCCATGATGAAGCTTCGGTTCCGCCATGTTGTTGTCGGGAGAAACTAGGTAACTCTCTCACATGCTAACGCGACCTAACCCATATCCCAGCTTCACAGATGATGAAGAAGACACCTTCTTCTTCATCAGACTATCAACAGCCTGCCCTGAATACATATGAAACACAGCAACACGCCGCAATGTAGTCTCCGGTGTAACAGTTAACGTTACTTAAATTGGGCTTGTATGCTCGTGGTTAGCTCACTAAGCTAGTGTGCCCAGGAACAAGGGGGTTCTAATAAAAATGGAGTGATTTGCAATATTATTATTGTGCTTTATATGTGACATGGGCTGTCATATGTTAGGCAAACATTTTGACAATACAAATGTAGTTTTGTTAAGTAAAGCGCATATAATGGGTCTGATTTTGTATGCAGGTGAACTAGAAGCTGGTTAAGCATCTTATGTCATTACTGGATGTGTTAAGGACAGGGAAAAGGCTGGATTGACAAACCTTCGCCTTCATATCTGTGTTCATGACCATATACTTATCTTACAAATCAGTTTGTTTCAAAGGACAGCTGATGCATTTTTCACGTCTCTCGTGTTGTCAACGGGGGGCAAAGTTTCCCGGAGCGATGTAAAAATCTCCTCTTTTGTTATAAGGGTTGATCTGAGCTCAGGGGAAGCCCTGAAAACACTTACCTGGATGACCTCGTTGACCTCCCTGATACACTCCACCATATGCTGCAGGATCTGTTCGGCGGTTAGCACCTCAAAGCGGTAGTCTTCCTCATCCTGCCCAGGCCCGAGGCCGCTGCCTCCCGTCTCCCCGCAGTCGTCCCGCTCTCCGCCGGCCACAACGGGATCAACCAACTCCACCTCGCCGAGCTCCAGGGTGTCGTCGGCGGTCTCCTCTTCGCCGCTGTCTTCGCTGCATTCCTCTTCCTCGTCGTCGAATTCATAATTGTAACCCTCGTCTGAGTCCATGACTGGGTTGCGATTAATGTAGCGACACGCCAAGTGGGATCAGTTTGATGTGTATTATTTGGCAGATAGAGCAAAACAAAACGAGAATACTTCTTTAGCTTGCTAGCATTCCAGTTTTTCTAGGAGCAGAGAAAACAACAACAGAGGAGCGACGCTGTTGCTGCTGCTGGGCCAACAAAGAGACGCAGCGTCACGGGCCGACGCTGGGTGACGTCATGTGCGTAACACAAAACAAGACGTGTTTTAAAAGAAACGTGTTGGGCTGCTACTGCTCACTTACTGAATTTCTTTAAAATACTACATCAAAACATAAAACACATTTTCTATTAATGACGAAGTAAAAAAAAGTGTTATATATATATATTAGGATAAAACTGGGATGGGTGGGAATGATTAGTGTATTTGATGTTATATTTTATTTTAAAGATGATTTAAATATTTTGCATTGAAAAGAAATACACAGTACAACTGTTAATTATGTTTCGTAAACATCATATACATAAGAAAAACAGCCATTTTACATACCAAATTTCACACATTTTATAAATTAAGTTGTACCAATCATTGCATTGCAAATTTCCTTCTGTTATTGTGGCATAATATTTCTCTCATTTTGATCTTTTTATTCTTTGTGTATTATTATTAATTTGTCCAGTAAATGATTGCACGTTTCCATCTTCAATAAATAATATATTTTTTAATAAGATTCCTTCAAACAGTTTAAGGAACCATATATGTATGGATTTTGGTATACATTGTACATGACCTTGCACAACTATAAAATAGAAGAACACATACTCAATTCAAACTAGTGTCTAAATAATACAATCTGTATTATAATATAGGTTATATGTTATGGTATCATAGATAAATAGACAAGATTTCCTTTCTCTCGATAATAAAGTAGGTCAGTATTAAAACCATAACAGACCTGACCTGTTTTCAGTGGGGTGCCTCTTGGTATTATCTTTTCAAAGTATGGAATTCTGTCAACTTGAAACACTTACTAAACGTTCAATAAATAGAAAAGGCTAAATGAACAGCAACATCTAAAGCCTATGTAATAGTCCGGGTATTCGTTCTGCCCGGTGCTGCGCTGTCCGGTAACTACCTCAAAGAGGCGGAACTGAATAAAAGGAACGTGTTTTCTACCGAACACATTTCGAACAGGATCGCGTTCTCCTGTTGCCGTGGCAGCAGCGACTTCCGGAAGAACGTTCGGGCGATTAATGATGGATGCTCGAGAGACAGGTAATATATTGTTTTAAAATATTAATATACGTTTGAGTTCAAAGGAATCCACTGTATTTCCTATGCCACAAATCCAAGCGTCTTTAAAGAACCTGCACTTCTACCAGCTAGCTCACGGAAATCTAGCAGACTAGTTTCAGAATTGGGATCAGATCTATAACTTATGTTCTCAGGAAATTAAAAACGCTGGGTGTGTTTTTGTAACCTTGTATAAACTTCTCTATCTGAACTCTCTATGAAACCCAAAAGATCTGCTGGGTGGCAATGAGAACATAGTCGAAATGCAGAATTTGGAAGAAGAGGACTTTGCTGTTTCAATGTAAGTTATATAGTCTGTTTTCTTGAGTGAAAATGCGTGTATATTTCTCGAAATGACAATTGTTCTTCTTTTATCCATAATACTTTGCTTCTTCAGATCATCAGATGCTGATGCAGAATTTGACATGATTATTGGGAACATCGAGGATATTATAATGGGTATTTATATGTCTTAATAATCTATTAAATCGTCCACAAATATGACAACAACTATTAATCTTTAATATCATCTTTTAGTATCCAGCTATAAAATGTGTGAATATCACATAGTCTGTCAAGAACACGACCTAGTTAATTTTGGGGGAAATTGCATTTAATATTAATTGTTTTAATTTATTAATGCAAAATGGAATCTATATTTCTTGCTTTTTTTCTCATGGTTTAGGATGAAATGAGACCTGGACATGTATTCATGAAATACACTCATCCAAATTACAACTGACACATGCAATTTTTTCCACAGAGGATGAATTCCAACATCTTCAGCAGTCTTTCATGGAGAAATATTACCTTGAGTTTGATGACTCTGAGGAGAACAAGCTCAGCTATACACCTATTTTTAATGAATATGTATGTGGTACTTTCAGCTTTGTTTTATCATACATTTATGACCCTTGTAGAGATGGAAGTACTGTATTTAAATGTCATTTATTCAATTTTGCTTTCTCAGATTGAAATCCTTGAAAAACATCTGGAACAGCAGTTGGCAGAGCGAATTCCTGGATTCAACATGGAGGCCTTCACCCATACACTTAAGTATGCCTTATGAATTCATCTCTTTTTCTGGGCCCGAGTATAGTGCTCAGGCTTGACAGTGACTGACAGTATTTCTTTTACACTGACGATATCATATATATATATATATATATATATATATTTTAAAAAATCCAGAAGACAATAGCAATCCAGTCTAAAATCAGTATAAAACCGGGGTTTTTAGTCTTTTAGATGCTACAGACCCTCAAAAATGATAATCCTTATATGAGGAGCCACTTCCTCAAATTTAGAAGGCAGCTATATATTTTCATGTATAACTGTATGCTGTGAAAAATGTATTATTGTATTATTTATTTTATTTTTGAAAAAAACCTAAAGTGTCTTATTGTAATACACATAATGTACCACTAGATGGAGGTATTTACATAAGATGGTATTTGCACAGAACATTATTCCATGGATTGTGATCTAAATTACTTTTCTGTTTATATGTAATCCTTCTCTTCTCAATTAGACAGCACAAAGATGAAGTCTCAGGTGACATACTTGACATGCTGCTCACTTTCACTGACTTTATGGCCTTTAAAGAGACGTTCATTGATTACAGAGCAGTAAGTAAAAACTTGTTCTTTTCTATACTACAAAATATAGGTTTCATAATGTTTATTTGTTTAGAGTTCAGAGAAAGCTGTTCTGCCCCGTTTGAAAGTAATTCTTGTCTATAATAAAATAACCTGACACGTAATCACCTACTACGATAAAACTTTGGCCTACTTTTCTTCTATCATGAACAGAAGCTATAAACCTGCCATTAAATGTGGCAGAAACTTATTTGCCGCCTTCTTTTTGTAGGAAAAGGAGGGCAGAGGATTGGACCTTAGTACCGGACTGGTGGTGAAATCTTTCAATTCTGCTTCCGCTTCACCTCTGACCTCTAGCATAGCCTCACAATCCAGCTGAACCAATGGGCATCTCATGTAAAGGAACTTGATTATTCCCATCTAAAAATATGAATATTTATTGAACATTCCTTTCCCAAAACAAACAGCCACTGTTGTAGTAACTTGACAGAAGGGAATCTGTGTTTAATTTAGGTTAATATTTAAACGTAATGTTCGGGATAACACTCAGCTTATCCGGTAAGACAACTCTAAAACAGTATTCATCTGTCACAAAATCCACTCAGTCTGGATCAGCCTTTCATAGCTTGTTGGCCTACAGCACAGCAAAACACTATTGCTGTTTCTGACCAAACTGATGTAGAAAGCTGTAATGAGCATTGGAGTATCTCAAAGCTGCCACTTTATTGAACATTTTCATATAAAACTCCATTTCAATGGTTAAATCCTTCTATATCATAATATCCCAGACTAATTCCTTACACTTGACAATCATAAAGGGCTTTTCAATACAAAAGTATTATACAATGTGCCTGATGTGGCAACAGATCTAAAAGACCCCTTTTCCATTTAAAAGACTTGCAAGTCTTTCTAAGTAAAATATTACAGAATTAAAAATAGTGTTTTATACAGTTACCAGAAACAATGTATATAATCCCATAGTTTTTCATGCTTTTAATGTGACGCTGAGTCCATGTTTTGGATGGCTCTCTTATCTTCTGACAAGGAGAACGAAAGACTGATGAGAGCTTTTCAAAATAATACTTAAGTTTCGTTGATGTCTACAAATTTCAGCCTTTTTACTCCCTTCTTTACATAGAAGAATGTGTTGTTCTTACTAGATGAATGTTGCTTTGTGTATATTTGTTTATTATTTGTATATATAGACATTTGAGCCTGTGTATGAAAGAAATAAATACAATGGTTCTTTATATTTTATCAAAACATTTTTATGCTCAAAACAATCAATTACATTCTTAAGCATAACTTTACACTAATGTAAGAACCTCACCACTCAAATACATATTTGCTCAAGTCATTCAGTGTATCTTAGAAAAAAGTTGGGGCTGGTAAGATTTTTTTTTTTTATTTATTTTTTTTTAAATCTCTTGATGCTTATTCAGGCTGCATTTATTTGATCAAATAAATCACTGGCCAAGTGAGCTCAACGCACTGCAAATAAAAAAACACTCAAAATAAGAAAACATCTACATCAATTTGACAACACATGCGCTGCAAATGCTCACAACACAAAGAAGCATGCTGCAAATAGGCCAGCTCGTAAATGTTTAAAAGAACAGCGAAGTGACAAACATGGCTGGGACATGTTTATCAACATTTGCTCTGAAAGGTGAGATTTTTGATATTTTAACTAGTGCTGTCAAATGATTAAACACATCCAAAATAAAAGTTTTTGTTCACATAATATGTGTGTGTACTGTGTACATTTATTATGTATATATAAATACACACACATGCATGTGTATATAAGAAAAATGTTATGCTTATATATTAAATATACTTCTATGTAATATAATATATATAAATATTTTCAAAATATATACATGCATGTGCATGTATTTATATATACATAATAAATATACACAGTACACACACATATATTATGTGAACAAAAACTTTTATTTTGGCTGCGTTTAATCATTTGACAGCACTAATTTTAACATCCTGATCATGATTTCCTAGCTATTAGCCTAAACGAAATACACAATTATTGTGATTGTAAAAGGTTATGTAAGCTTACTTTTACAACTTTCCTTACAAAAAAGCCATAGCCTATGGTTCTACTATTAATTCAATTAATTATTAAATATAATTTAAAACATTTATAAATTGATTACATAAAAAAATAAAAACAAAAAATGGTCACTATAGTTAAACCATGGTAACATGCACAAATTAACCATGCACTTACTACACTAACCATAGTTTAACCATGGTATTTGTACAATTGGTTATAAAATTATAATACGCCAAAAAAAAAAAACATTAAGTTTTGTTTTGTTGGGGTAATTTAATTGAGGTCTGTGCTACTTGCACGTTTCTTTATTTGTTTGTGTTGTGAGCATTTGCAGCACGTGCTGTCAAACTGATGAATTTGCTAGTGCTTTTTCTATTTGCATGTTTTCTGAAGTTGCAGCGCGTTGAGCTCTCTCGTCCACCATAAACACAATAAAAACAGTAATATTGTGAAATGTTATTACAATTTATAATAGTGTTTCTAGACGTTGATAGCCTCGTGGACAGTGTGCCGATATGCAGCGGCATTGTTCAAGTCCCGGCTTGCAGAACTTTCCCGATCCCATCCCAGCATTTTTTAAAATAGAAAATCTTTTTAAGATTATAAATGTATTTACTGTCACTTTTGATCAATTCAATGCATCCTTGCTGAGTAAAATAATTAATTCCTTTCTTTTAAAAAAATCTTACTGACCCCACGCCTGCTGCACATAAGCATACATACAATGTCCATGTTATAAACCATCAAGCAGTTATGCTGGGCACCGTTATACAGAAGGGTTGTCGCACGTTCCTGAAGAGGATTTTCAGACGTGCCAAATAATCTGAGTAATATCCCTTTCGAAGTGTCCTCATACAGTGACTGAGAATGTTAATCAGAGGATGGTCTACACAGGCACTGTACTCGCCGCTGCATTTTGCCCTTCACCGCTCCAGTCCAAATAGGCAAAGTAGCTGCTAGCTCCATATAAAAGAGTCGCCACTATGGCAAAGAACTGCAAAAAAAGATTGGATAATATGACAAAAAATGATACAGATCTTACATATTGTGTAAGTAGAAGAAGCACGTAGTTCCCAAAATAAGATATTTTTTAAATGTCTCAGTGTGTATGTGTTTTCATACAATAAAAATGTATGGGGTACAGTGTTGATTTGGACTCCAATGACATTCATTGTATATGCAAAAACAGTTAAAACATTCTTCAGAATAAAAAAGTCATACAAATTTTAATTTATGCATGAACTGTCCCTTTAAGAACTCAATAAGAACGTAATCCTTAATACAAGTTAAACAACAGATAAATGATTTCAGGGCATGAAACTGTTTTACAGGAAAGTATATAAACAGCCATTGAGCAGATATGTAGATTTAAAGATGTTGTAATAACTTTGAAATTTAAGCTGTTAACCTTTACACATGGAGGAGATATAAACTGTTATTACACTCCTCCACTGAAAGCATTACAGGTTTGTCATGTGCTTGCCCCACAATTTCATGTGGACTCTGGCCGATGAGGTTTTTAAAGCCCTATAAAACACATAGCACTCTACAACCTTGCTTTTGAACTTATCTTGACAGCTTCACGTTGTAACCATCTACTAAAAGCCTTTTATTTGATCTACAAAACTGTAAGAGTATTTTAGTAAGTGATGAATAATGCTTTAACCAGACAAGTGAAGGTAATGCTTCATATAAAAATGTTCTAGCTTAAAACATATTGATTAATATTATTATTATTTTTTTAAGAAAGCCCTATCTACACTACCATCAAAAGTTTGGAGCCAGTAAGATTTTTTAATGTTTTTGAAAGATGTCTCCCGTGCTCGCAAAGGTTCATTTACTTCATCACAAATTCAGTAAAATCAGTAACATTATAAAATATTATCACAATTTAAAATACATATTTTCTATTTTAATATGTGATTTATTTCTGTGATGGAAAAGATCCAGACTTCAGTGTCACGTGATTCTTTGGAAATCATTCTAATTTGCTGATTTGATGCTCAAGAAACATATCTTATTACTATCAAATTTGAAAATTTGTGCTGCTTAATATTTTTGTGCAAACCATGATACACATTTTTTGTGATTCTTTGAGTATTCATTTCTTAAGAAAAATTTTACTGCTCCCAGAATTGAAATGGTAGTTTAAATATTTGTTAGGTAGTAATTGAGTGTGTTGCTGACATCTGAATCACCTGATCTGGGTGGGCAGTGTGACACCATGTTTCACAGATAAGCCTAACTTTACTTTAGAAATGAGGTAGGATGGACACACCTCTCTCAGCGCATAGCATTTGTGAATGTGTGTAGTGTGTGTTCAAGACATGTTTTCACTCACTGCAGAAGCTCCCAGATGACCATGCCAGGGAAACCACTGGACTGGGACAGATACTGCATCAGTCAAAAAGGCAGTTACGTATAGAAGAGCTGCGACAACATAGAACACCATGAGCTACAAGGAGGAAAGGAAGACAGGATTACAAACTTGATTTAACTGACAAAGTCACAAGTAATAGAAGCTATCTTCTCCATTAGAGGAGAAAGTGTCTCACCACTAAAGGCCAGGGCACTGAGGGTAAACTCTGATAAAACCTCAACAACAGCACAACAAACAGGGCAATGCTCAGGAGCCACAGTGTCACGCTGACAAACATCACCCAACCATAAGCAGGATATGAGGTATAGCTGGTGCTGGCGATCAGTGCCCACACCAGTAGTCCAACAAACTAGACAGAAGATGGAGATGATCATATGTTAAGCATCAATGACAAAATATAGCCACTTGAAAATTCTGTTATCATTTGCTCAACCTAGGGCTGGACAATAATTCAATATCAATATGTATCGCAATAGAATTTTTCTCAATAACAGTGATATGATTTTTAAACACATTTCCGATATTTCGATATACATTACCAGTGTTTCCCATACATTGATTTATGTGTGGCGTTTGACTTCGTTGAATAAACATGACCACTGCACGTTTCAAAATCAAAACGCGGTGCGGCCGATTTATATGATTGTTTCTCTGAATGGAACTGTCTTCAGAATAGTTTTGATGCCATTTTCATTTTATCTGATAAAGTAGTGCTCTAGTTAAACCGCTAGTTCTACCGCTCTCAAAGCATCTCCTAATGGCAGAGAATCAGATTGCATTTTCAATAATAAGCCCGTCTCCAGCAGGGGCGTAGTTTGTGGGGCAGATTGTGTGAGAAGATTTGCGCGAGCCATTCCTATCGTGAAGCTGATGGTAAAATATGCGATCTATTTGAATTCTATTTAGAAACTGCCACTTTAAAATGCTATGGACTACTCATGACCACCTTTACTGTAGGCTTATTTACTGTGGTACATTTAGTCTAACTTGTAGAATTTATAATAGATAATCTGTTAAGGGAATAGATTTTCCCTATAGATTTATATTAAAACTGTGGCATGTTGTAGCTATTGTTTCTAAAGGCTGTTGTTTCTCATAACAAATGCAATATAGATGAATAAAAAAGTCATTATTGGCCTAGAAATGATTAATAGGCTAGCCTTATTATACAGTTAAGAACTACGGTGCTTTTTCATAAGAGCAAGTACAAGTCAGAATCGAGAGCCAATGGGTTCTAATGATGAGTGATGGAGAGACCTTCAGATATTCCAATGATGGCACAGATTAAATCATTAAGAGCCTGATGAACTTAAGTAGTAAGAAATAAACAATATAAATAAAAGAAAACGTTAAGTTAGATTGACTTCCCGTGGCGTGTTGAATTAGAACATTCTGTCAAACTATAGCCTAAGTGTCTTAAATAATATAAAATAAACGATATCCTATGTAAACAAGTAATTGTTACTATTACTTTATTACGCAATCGACCAACTTTGCATGTGAGGTGGATAGCATAAAAGACCATTTTACAAAAATAAACATTTAAGCAAACAAATAAATAAACCTTAAGAGGGAGCATGACCCGGGGTCCACTTCAACCCCCCCAATGTTCAAACCAAAGCTACGCCCTTGGTACACCAACTACACCAAGGCTTTTCTTAATGTTATTGTGTTATAATTAATTTAGATGACATTAGAGCTTGCACAATTACATACATGCTCAGAAACACATGAGGTTTAAAATGAAAGTGGCATAAGTGTGAATGATCCTCGTAGTTCTCATCAGAGATCTAACCTACCAAAAACATTTAACATGCAGCACTGTCAACAATTAATATTATTTTAGCACCATTTATTTACTGTTGGAAGTACTGATGTATGTCCTGAGAAATTTTTTCACATAGATATAAATTGAAGTTAGCAAAAAAAAAAGCTTTTTATATATTTTATATATACACAGACAGATTATGCCAATGGCATCCTTTGCACCAATATCAAAAGTTCATGATGTATTATTCATCTGATAAAGGTCTCAGATTTCAGGCTATGTGTCTGACACAAGATAGCTACAAACAACAAATGTGACTCGCTCCACAGAATAAAGACGAAAACAGACACATATCAGGCCAAATATTCACTAAAATTCAATATTACATTTATATTTACTGACTTGACAATGATTAGATAATGTATTTGTATTGAGGGGAGTGTTTTATTATGGTTATTGACCCAATGACCAGTGAGAAAATAATACAATAAACATCATAAATAAAGATGTTTGCTGTAAAGTTTAATCAGTAATTTATATTATGGACAAGTAAGTATTTTTCTGAACACTTTGTTCTGATTATTGCATGTTCATACCTGAATATGTCGATATTTTGAGCAGAATGTAGTTTTTTATGTTCCTAAATAACAGAAACATAGACTTGTGGTTTACCTACATTTACTTCTATGTTGGCTCAGTGTAGGTGCACACTTAATTCACAGTATGAGCACTACATCTACCTCTACGCAAACTCTGTACAAGCATGCAACCGTTTGCATAATATCCTAGTTGCATGAAAAATAATGACCATAATTCATAGTACATGCCGAAACCTGGTTAGTTTCATTTTATCAACCAATACCTAAAGTCTCAGTTTTTCTCAAATACTTGCAATCTAGCATTGTTTTAGTTTTTTGAAGAAACAAAACAAAAAGGTGGGTGTGAGAGTATTATGAAGGGAGAAATAAATAATTTTCATGAAGATACAAAATATAAAATACTTATGTTAAATATACAACATATGCCAACGCATGAAAAGTGCAAAATATATTTTTTTCAACTCACAATCTCAGCTACAAGTAGGATACCAGGAATACTCCTGATGAAGTCCATGTCTACCTTTCCTGGGATACCATAACTTCTCTGAGGTTCACTGGAGCTGGTCTGAGTGTTGACCTTCCCAGGAAAATCAGCCATTTCTTCTCAGTATAAAGAGTTGATTACATAAAAATGTCACTTTGAAAAAGAAAATAATGCAGCACAGTGGAGACAAACCAGAACAGGTAATGTTGTCACTACTACCTAACAACAAAGTTTTTTGTCTCTCTTTCACACACTCCCTCTCCCTCTCTCTCCCTCTCTCTCGCTCTACACCTTTGTACACCTACAATGTATTTACAGAGAGATCATGTTAGGCGGATACTGTGTATCTAAGTAATAAATAACTTCAGTAAGAATAATAAAGTGAGAACCCCCTACCTTCCTCTTGTAAAAAAAAAAAGAAAAGGAAACAGCAAGACATAAAATCAATAGAAGTCAAAATTGGTGGTTAACAAATTGCAGTGTATATATATATATATATATATATCAAATTCAAATTCAAATTTTATTTGTCACAAACATATACATACGTAGTACGACATGTAGTGAAATGTATTGTACGACTGTCCAACAAATTGTCCAACAAAATTAAGAAAAACCTCAAGTTTACAAAAATACAAATAGAAAAAGTACAGTAAACATATATACAGAATAAACTAGCAATAAAATAAAATAACAAATAGATATGAGAATAAAAATAGATATGAGGAATAAAAAATAGAATATGATTCTATATAGATTCTATAAAAAGTAAAGTGTATGTCAGTGATAAAGTGTCCGTGTGCTGTGCTGTGCAGTGCAGTAAAGTGTATAAGTGAGTAAAAGGATACTAAAGACAAAGACAAATGGTATGTAAGTCCCACTCATTTATCCTTACGTAACCTTCTACAAATTAGTGCAGATTGTATTGAAAATGTGCAAAGTGGAAGTGTGGGGTGATGTGATTAGAGTGGAGAGTGGTTTAGACTCCGAATGGCCTGCGGGAAGAAGCTCCTCCTCATTCTCTCTGTGTTCGCCTTCATGGAGCGGAAGCGTCTCCCTGAACGCAGCAGAGAAAAGAGTCCATTGTTGGGATGGCTGAGGTCCTTCACTATCTTCCTGGCCCTGGTCAGGCACCGCTTGCTGTAGATGTCCTGCAGGTCAGGGAGCTCGGTGTGAATGGTACGTTCCGCTGAACGCACCACCCTCTGGAGGGCTCGTCTGTCCTGCATAGTGCAGTTCCCGAACCAGGAAGTGATGCTGCCCGTCAGGACGCTCTCGATGGTGCAGGTGTAAAAAGTCTTAAGCACCCGAGAGGGAAGTCTAAAGTCCTTTAAGCGTCTCAGATGGTACAGACGCTGCCTGGCCTTCTTCACCAGGGTGCTGGTATGACAGGACCAAGTCAAGTCCTGCGTGATGTGAACACCCAGGTATCTGAAGCTGTCCACTCTCTCCACTGGAGTCCCGCTGATCGTGATCGGCTGGTATGACCGCTCCTGCTTCGTACTGAAGTCCACTATCAGCTCCTTAGTTTTGCTGATGTTCAGGTGTAGACTATTCACCTGGCACCAACTCTCCAGGTTCTTAATCTCCTGTATGTAGGCCGTCTCGTCGTTGTCTGAGATCAGGCCCAACACAACAGTGTCATCAGCAAACTTAATGATGGTGGTGGAGTTGGAAGTGGCCACACAGTCATAAGTGTACAGTGAGTACAGCAGGGGGCTCAGAACACAACCTTGAGGGGCTCCAGTACTTAGGGTGATGGAGGATGAGGTGTGTTTACCCATCCGTACGGCTTGCTGTCTGTCCTTCAGGAAGCTGGAGATCCATTGGCACAAGGATGTGCTGAGACCAAGGACCTCCAACTTGGAGGTGAGTGTGGAGGGAATTATGGTGTTAAACGCTGAACTGTAGTCCACAAACTTGCATATATATCCTAAACTATATATATATATATAGTTTAGGATATATATGCAAGTAACAGCTACTTTTAACAGTCATAACATTCATAATTAAATTTTAAGACTTTTTATTATATGCAGAATACTCTTCCCGTGTGCAATGCTCATTGCACTCCTTGCTTTGAACCACTCACATTATAAAAAAAACTGTAAAGATCCATTCATTAACGTCTTACATCTTTCACTAACCTGCACAACAGTCAGTTTTGTACTGCAGTCGTCATGTATTTTTGCTAGTTTTGTTGTTTCGGTACTATTCTCTCCATGAGGTATGAAACGGCCTTTGGTCTGTTTGCGGAGTACGCGTCAGCTGTTCACCTACTGGGGAAAAAAACATTGTTGTCAGAAGTGGGATTCGAACCCACGCCTCCAGAGGAGACTGCGACCTGAACGCTAGCTGCCGAAGGATAGTCCGACAATATTTCGAAAATGTCAAGCAATGTTGAACTGCACAGCCAATCGCGTCGAAGCGCTATAACATTTGGGCCAATCGCATCGAAGCGCTATAACATTTCCAGCCAATCAAAAAGCGCGATTCTTAACATTTTCTTAACATTCGTGACATTTGACCAATCAGAGTACACGGGGATGTCGACGGCGCGTTGCCGCGCATCACCGCTAGGTGGAGGGGTCAGCGCTTCTAGTCAGGTGTCAATCAAATTGCCGAACCGCGCCGAAGGTGTACGAAAGAATGGCATAATCCTCAGGGGGCGTGTCAAAGGTCAAAAAAGTTCAGTACCGAAGTTCATGACCAGCGAGCATCATCGCCGCGCGGAGATCAGCATCATTTCACGGAGGACATCACTTTTGTTGATCAAATACAGCGGATTACGACAGGTAAGAGATTATCATCTAATTGCATTTTTTTTTTTTTTTAATTAGCGTGTCGTTTTTAATTATTCTTTCAAAACTGTTTCATCGAACTCGAGGAAAAATGTCTGGCAAACAATACAAATCGCATAAAGCGATGTCGGACGCTGAATGGATTTCGCGTCTTAAAAAGTTTGCCAGAACAGGAATTTGGCCATCAAATGAGGGTAACAGGCCAGCTCCTCGACAGAAGAAGTGGTTCCAGATTTATCAAAGGGTGAGTGAGTGTTTGTTACCTTTGCATGACTGAGAAATAAAAAAAGACTGTTTGTTGACTTGCATAATCGAACATTATTAGTATCTTTGTTTAATGTATTTGCATAACAGAACAACACACAAGGCTTCAGTACAAACATGTACCTGATCCCATTCATTAGAGCAATGCAATGTGATGGCTTACACCACTGTAAACCAGGTGTCATAATTGTTTATAGACATTTATGTAGATAATGTTGCAGGTATTTTGAGATTTATGTTCATGAAAAGCTACAGGAAAGATGTTTGTGTACTGGGAAATTCAGAGATTTGAGAAGGTGGGGGAAGGGATGGTGAATGAATGATGGTGGTTTGAAGGTGTGAAATGTTCCTCTCTTGTTTGTCTCTCCTTTAAAGAAAGATGCCAGCTGTAACATTATATATAAAATAAATAGTGACTCATGTCCTAGAAATGAATGTATTAATTATGAATGTAATGCTCTTTTAAGGGACTCACTTGTATGCATTACATTTGTTATAATGCTTACAGATTGAGAAATGTCCGATGCAGTCTCGTGGCCAGACAACCTTGCTTGGAGGTGTGCTGAAATGCATCTGTGGTTTTCACACTCCAAAGGTAACATTACTGTAGCAAGTATTTTTTGTTAGTATTATTTACTGAAATAGTTTTCTTTAAGAATTGTTATATGTATTTTTTTTTTTTTGGTTGTCTTAAGCACCCCACTGTCTCTACTGGACCAGCAGAAAGGGCGGTGGAACAAACTGCTGCTGCTGGAACAGCAAAGAAGGCCATGGGGACAAATCAGCCTGGCACCCCGCCCCAGCCCCAGCCTACTGCACCCGTGGCAAAAATAGTTGCACCACAGTTGTCAATGGTAAGAATTACAATTTAATTTTTTTAAAGCATTGAAGTATGTGTTCAGTTCAAATTCGAGGAAGTACAGAAAGTAAGAATAAAAAAAAGAAAAAGCAAGAAAACTATGAGAGGGTGGCTTAGACCTGCTAATTTTCACACCTTTTGTACAATGGGGGCAGTTGCTGTCTGCTGATTGGTCGGTTTGAATGTCTCAGATTTGGTTTAAGTCACATGGTCAAGGATAAAAGAGAAATGTAACCTGTGTGCTTTCTCTCTTTCATCTCTGGGCTCTACTCTTGGATTGCCCTCTTCCTCTCTAACTGAGCTCTGCCTGGGTTGAAGGTCGCTGAGCTAGACTCATGTCCCTCATGGCATCTCTCTCTGTACTTCTCATGTGGTAAAGCTACATTTTCTCTTTTTCATTCTCTATCTCAGGTAACATTCCACATACACACTGGCTATTATTAATTGTACACGTTAATTATTCCATCATGCAAATACTTTGTAGCTATTTCAAGAGTAACCTAAGTCAGTGCTGCTAATAAATCATTCTGCTTATGGACTACATTTCCGTTCTGAAAGAAGTGTTTTTACCTGAAGGCTGCATTTACTTAAAATAGTAATATTTATATAAATAGTAATAAATGCTATTATCACACATTCTGTCTTCTCACTGAAATGTCAATTTTTTGCCCCTTTTTAGTTTACCAAACCAAGATTTACTGGCTCTCACATTGCTGCAGCAAAGCCAAATCTTAGTGTGGCCAGGAGACCTTCTCAGGTTCAAGTCCAGCCCAGCGCAGCAGTGTCTAGTGCCTCAGTACCAAGCACCACCGTCTCTGTAAGTACTAACATAATCAACATTGTATTTTATGAAGACACATTTCATGTTCCATTCTATCTAAATGATTAAACTTTTTAAAAATATCTTTAATACCAGAAGACCATATTTTAATAAAGGAAAAAGCAATATTATGTAGAATAAATAGATTTCATACAAACTACCATTCAAAAGTTTTTTTTAAAGAAATTGATAGTTTTATTGAACAAGGAGGCATTAAATTGGTCAAAAATCTCAGTAAAGACATTTAATGTTACATAAGATTTCTATTCAATACATAATGTTACAAAGGATTTCTATTTTGAAAAAATGCTGTTAATTCTGAAAACACCTCTGTAATGCAGTTTTATTAAGCATCAGCCATTTTCACATTTTCAACTAATAGTAAAAAATGTTTATGTTCAAGACAATGATTTCTGAAGGATCATATAACACTGAAGACTGGAGTAATGATGCTGAAAATTTGTTCTTGCCACCATAGAAATAAATTACATTTCACAATTTTAAATTGTAGTAATGTTTCACAATTTAACAATTTTTTATATTTGTTACTGTTTTTACTGTATTTTTGATCAAATGCAACCTTGGTGAGCAGAATAGGTTTCTTTTATAAACATTTGGACCCCAAACTTTTAAACTGTAGTATATGATTTAATCTAGGATGAGTTAAAGTTATTATGTTATATTTACAAAATCTATTATATTTCACTTCATGATTGTACAGACACTAGATCCTCAAGTTCCAGCCCCTGTCCCCAGAGCCACTGCAGATGTGTCCAGTCCTGCACAGCCATGCAGTATTGTCTCAGTAAGTAATTTCTTATTCTGTTGGTCTAAAAATTTAGTAAATCAGCTGTCGCCAGAAATCTACAGTCAAAATATTATCATAATGTAAATTGAGTTGACTTGATACTAATTTACTAATTATAAACAATGTGTAGAAGTTAACATATTCATGTGTCAAAATAAAGAGAGATTGTTTGAAAAATTACAGAAAATAATATTATTTTATATATTAAACAGGATTTCAGAATATAATTTTTTTTGTTCCTTTTTTGGATGACAGCATTGGATAATATAAAGTTATCAGTTTCATTGTCATACTAATCACTGTAATACCATTGAAGGTATTCAAGTAAAAACTATAATTACAATGATAATTTTATGTGAAAGAAGTGATGGATTAAAATAAAATGCTTATTAAATAAATTGCCTTCCTTGACTAAATGTTTTGTCTTTTTTTCCTTAACAGACAGCTCCTTCTGGGTCATTATTGCAAGCTCCATCTGTAGTTCCACTTCCTCGTTTGTGGTCGGAGACCTTGCCACCAGAGGATCACAAGTGGATTGGCAAAAGGCTTTTCAAAATGGGATCCAAGGGAAAGCCAGAGCTTCGTGATAACCTCCAGCTCTGGTATTACCCACCACAGCCAGCACTTATCTATAATCAGGCTCCAGCTCCAGACAGATTCTTTTGTCATTCTCTTCTGCTGTGGATGCCATACAAGCTGTGGAGGGTAAAGATTCTCTGTCCCAATCCTGCCTGCGGACAACATCAGCTGACAGGAGGCGGTCTGCACAAAAGAGCCCGGCAGGTTCTAGACATTGACAGAACATATAACATGGTCACAGAAACCCTCATCTGTACCAAGTGTAGAGCCTCGCATGTGTCCTGGAGTCATGCCGTCCTGCAACAGCTAGATCTGGGCCATCGTTCTGAGTTTCAGGTCATCCTCACAAGGAAGTAAGTACACTTTCATTCCTCATCCAGTTGTTAGCCCATCATCACATATATATGCAAATACTAATATCAAAAATCAAATATCTAAAATATATGAATGTGTGGATTTCGCTTTTCCTAAGGTATGCCTGTGATATGCGGGTCATCCGGCTCCTGCGTGAGCGTGGCTTAGGCAACAGCCCCACGCGGGTGATCAAGCAGCTGCGTGAAAACCACAGCGAGCAGTGGCTTCATCGTCTGGCCCGGTACACCACCCAATGTGTTGACTTCCTCAATCAACCCGGGGTGATGCCGGTAAAGTTCCAGGAGCCCCCAGAGCCTACAGTGGTCCCAAGCTGCAAGTGGCTGCTCACTGTTTACAGCCAAGACATCCTGACAAGGCTGGATGAAATCCATGCAAGGATAACATCCACTTATGGCTCTGTCTTGAAGATGGATTCCACTAAAAAGGTTAGTTGTGGATTTTTGTTTATTAATGCTGTTGTTTATATACATCACTGTATCTGTATTTTACATGGTGTGATGTTTGATTACATTTACAGCGTAACTTCATATCATCTCTTATTACAGATCACCAAGAAGCTGGCTGGGACAGCGAGGGGAACGGGACACTGGCTTACCTCTGTTGGCAACGAGTTTGGTCAGGTGCTCATAAGTGTGCTGACAGCCCAGGAAGGAGCAGGACTGGACATGATGGTAGACGGTCTGGTGAAAAGATACCAGCAGGCTGGTGTGGATCCACCTGCTGTGTTGTACGTGGACTGTGGGTGCTGCACCGAGGTGGGCGAGACCAAGCTGAAAACCAGATTCAGAGGCTGGCCAGATCTCGTGATACGCTTGGACATCTGGCATTTTATGCGCAGGATTGCCCTGGGGTGTACAACTGATGCCCATCAGCTGTACCCGATCTTCATGTCACGGCTATCAGCGTGCATCTTTGAATGGGATGCGGCTGATGTCTCTATGCTTCGCAAAGCAAAGAGAGAGCTGTTGATGTCCCAGGGTTGGCCTGCACTGACAGATGAAGATGTGAGCAAGCATCTGACCAGGGAGGAGCTGGCTCTACATTGCCGGAGGAGGACCTGTGGAGAGGAGACTACCATCCTTCTCCTTGAACGACTGCTTGCAGAGCTCCTGAGCAGCAAGGGCAACGACTCCCTGGGTGTTTCTCTTCTGGACCGAGAAAGGATGGAGCACATCTGGAGTGTCCAGAAGAAGCACGTTAAGTGTATCCAAGACCCCCCTGGTGTTGCGCTCTATACAGAGACAGGGAGCTTAACCAAGGGAGGTGTGCTTCTGAAGACATACAGATGTGCCAGAGGCTCCACTTCTCTCGAATCCTTTCATTTACACCTGAACCGTTTCATCCCAGGTACATCTTTGTCACACACACTGCGCATATGTACAGAAAGAACATTAAGTGTCTTTGTGTGTTTATTTAACACTCCCTAAAACTGTTGTGTCTGTTTACAGGGACCAGTGCAAACAGTCTGAACTTTCAGATTTATTTGCTGGAGGGTCTACACAGGTGGAACCAGGATCGGGAGGCGGCTTCCCTGTCATCGGAGCCATCAGCTTTACGCAGCTACACAGGAGAACTTGTTCACTGTGTTAACAGCAATTATGAAAAGCTGTTTGGGAGGAAAGTGGTCCCCATGTTTTGTCCCCCTGCACGTTACACCGGTAAGAGAATTTATTATTGTTAATTAACTTGCAATTCAATAATCTCAGTCGATATTTTATATTTAAGCCTATAAAGTCAGCATGATCAACTTTTTCTTGAAACATGCCCTCTGTCATCTGATTAATATTTTCTATCAAGTAAAAGGCCTTTCAGTATAATTGTACAAATGTCTACCTTTAGCTCATACTTAACGTGTCATTTTGCTGTGAAATCTTTATTATTAGAAAGTAATTATTAGTAACATTTGGTGACATTTACTGTACTGAAGCAACTTTACTTAGGTTTACTTGATTAGAAAAACCAAGTTACATGTAAGTATCAAATATGCTCATCAGGTTTTTGAGGAACATTTATTTGTATGTCTCTCAGTCATCATTGTATTGCATTGCATTATATGTTTTGCCCCCACAGTTATAGGTTTCTGGCCTCTGAATAATTTTTTTTTTCTCCTCGACTATGAGCTACATGTTTTCACACTATTACACTATATGAGCTACTACAAATGCCTTATGTATCAAATATGATACACAACAATTTTATTTCATCCGTTTGTTTATTGTTTTTATTCCAGGTGAGCTCATTGGAGTGCAGTATCTGTTCCAGCAGACTGGTCAGGCACTGCAGGACATGAACCCAGACTCTGAGGAGACTGCAGAACTCATCGAGGACCTTAATGTGGAGGAACGAGATGAAGATGAGGGCTTCTGTGACATCAGCGAGGATCACACCATTGCTGATCCAGAGGTTGTTCTGTCACCACCCTCCTCCACACTGACACTGGCTTCTTCCACCCTGGTCACCAGCAGTGACACGGCTGTACTGGGCTCCACATCCCCTTCACTGGTCCCTGGCCCCACACTGTCTCCTTCATCACCTGGACCCTCAGGGACTGCTGTCTCACCTGTTCCCTCTGAAACGTCTGTTTCACCACTCCCCTCAGAGCCAGAGGATGCTGGTCAGGATGATGATGAAGAGACGGTAAGTGCCATTCCTCTGTATTTCTTTCAAATAAACTAGAATAATTCAAACAAGGATGGACCAACATCTACTGCTTTAAATCCAAACTTTGCTCAGATTTTCAACTAAAGTCATTAGTAGGCAACAAAGATGCATTGAGTCAAATCTCAAGTTTTATTTTGTTAGTGCTTTGTACTATACAGAATGTGTTTAACAGCTTCACATTGATAAACAGGAAAATAACAGAATCAATGGAACTAATTATGGAACTATGCATCAAAGAAATGTGATTATATTTTAAATTAAATTAAATATAAATTATATTTTGTGCTTGTGTTTTCGAAAAGGCTGTTGACTACCAAAATGTCCCGGGATATCAACATGTGGACAGGCTGTCAGAATATCTGGTGGAGCTCCGGGGTTACACAGCCCTCAGCCTGACCAATCAGGAAGCCAACACCATAATTGCACTTTGGCAGAACCTGGATGACCGAGACAAGCAACGGGTGGTGTATGCAGCTCGACACCAGAAGAGACTGCTGAGTGGACGCTTCAGAGTACCAAAGACGCCCACTAAAACCCCTGGAGTAGAGAGCACTACCAGAAGTGTGCTGGGTGCAAGCAGCGCACCTGCTCAGTGGCCTGACTGTTGCCGTCTGGTGGAGACCATCTTCATCAGGCTTTGCACTATTCACCCAAGCCCCAAAAGAAAAGGCAAGGGATCACTGTCGAGATGGTCTCTGATCCTCCAAGACTACAGAAGGATAAGGCAGCTTGTACTGGGCAACAGCTTGGTGATGGGAGGAACCTCAATGCAGCTGGTGGAGGTTAACCAGAACACCCTGATTCAGTGGTACAACAACAGACAGAAAAAGCAGGAGCTGTCTGTGCTGCTTCAGGGCATTCAGTTGCCTCAGACCCTCCCTGAAGCTCAGGAACCTCTCCAGGCTGCCAAACGCCCACGGATTGAGCCAGAACAACCAGCGGAGCAGCACCAGTACAAGCTACCAGAGAGTACAGCAGGTCAGGCAAAGCAGAGGCAGACTTCTACTGGACGACCCCCTCTAAGACCCAAGGCACCAGCACAGAGTCCTATGTTGGTTACGCCATCAGCACCTGGAGCATCAGCGCAGATGGTACCCAACATACTTATACCAGCAGCACCATGTTTTCAGGGTGTGCCGATGCTTCAGGGTGTGCCAGTGTTCCAGGGTCTGCAAATGGTTCAAAGACTCCCGATGGTCCAGGGAATGCCAGTGGTTCATGGTATGCCGATGCTTCAGGGAATCCCAATGGTTCAGGGGATGTCAATGATACAGCCACAGTTACAGCCTACAGTTGTGCAGGGCACCAGTTTACAACCTGCTACACCAGCTGCCAGCCCCCAAGCCATGCCCAAGAGACCCTACAAGAGAACTGTAGAGGCAAACACTTGCAAGAAGTGCGGGCAGTTCAAAACAAGTGCAACGGGACATAGCCAGTACAGGGGCCGGGTGTACTGCCCACAGACTGAGACTGTTACAAAAGAACAGTGGTTAGAGGAAATGCGGCGAACCGTTCCCAAATAATGTATATATTTGTATTTATTGTAGTGTTGTATATAGTTGTTTAAATATAGTTCACTATTGTTAATGTTTGTGTTGAACATTATTTAACTTTTTGTTTTTTAAACATTAATATTTTTTAAACTTTTTATTTACTGTTTTTAAACCCTTTTCATTTAACTTATTTAGTGTTTTTGAAAACTTGATATTTACCGTTTTATTTACCTTTTAATTTACTGTTTGAAAACTTATTTAATATTCATTACTGTTCTGTTAGCATAATTGTAAAATAAAAAACAAATTAGCAAATTATTGCTTTTTGATTTCTACTTTTATTTTCATTTTATCTCCCTTTTAATTTATTGTTGTTTGAAAACTTATTTAACATTTAATTTAATTCATTTAATACTTGTTACTGTTCTGTTGGCATAATTGTAAAATAAAAACAAATTGGCAAATGATTGCTCTTTTAATTTTACTTTCGTAACACTATTTCATCAGTACACTGCAACAATAAAACATGTCTATAAAAAGATAATTTGTACATTTTGTCATTCTTGTCACAGACATTTTTCAGCATATTAATTACTATTTTGCATTTTTTTTCATTAGAAATAACAGATTTGTGTCTGAATAAATTGAATAAATATCAACACAACAACTACAAATAACAATAATACGATTAATCAGAATAAATATCAATACAATAACTAATAATAACAACAAAAACACATTTACATTGGTATACTTTAATTTTCATGAAAGAATATCCAACAAAGTACATATGTTCATTTTATTAACCTTGAAACTTCCTTTATTTAATGAAATTAACAATATTACAAAAACGTGTCTTTAGCTGGATTCGAACCCCGGTCTTGGTGAGCACCTGCAATAGGAAACAGTGTAATTAAAATGCGCGATTTTCCCGCATGAAGAAGCCGGAAAATGTATCACTGCACGCATGCTAAGGAAGAACTGTCTTTGAACGTCAAATTTCACCCTCTCTTTTCTTCATTTCTCTTTTCTCTTCTTCCCCTTCTCTTTTTCTTTCTTCCCCCTCTTCTTCCCTTCTTCCCCATCTTTGACGGACTATTGTTCCCCAGCTTGAACGCAGCGCCTTAGACCGCTCGGCCATCCTGACACACAGTGCTAACTAGGATGTTTTGCCCTCTAGTGGTGTGAATGCACAGCGTTTAAAACTACTTTCACTTTTCTCATTTATATTTACTGTTTTCTTAATGTAACAGTCAAAAACAGCAATGCGTACAATTCATATATGACATAAAAGCAACACAGAATTTTTACCCTGTAACATATAGCGTGGTCATTTCTATATTTTGTGGGATTCAGTAAAGCTACGATAAAAACTGAAAAATAATTCTAAACCTATGAGCAGTGACTGAAATAAACTTTTCCATTTAGGGGTGACTTTTTGTTTCTTATATTGATTCCCAGGGCGATTGATTTAACTTTATAAGGGAGTTTTCTAACCCTATTAAATTTAACAATGAGGAAGTTAAACATTAGGTAGCAAAACTGATGACACCAATCAGAATCTCTGCATCCTAACAACGGAGAGAGGAGCGAGCTGAACGAATAATATACATGGGTTTTATACTTACTAGTGCTGGGCGATAAATCGATTTTATCGATTAACACGAATGTGTAATTTATGTCGACTTGTTTGAATGAAAATCGGTTTTCTCTTTAACATCTGCCGACGCGCCCCTCTGGGCTCCCGTAGTTTTGAATGGGCTCAGCCGGCATCATGACAATCGCTTGCTTTTTAATCGATCGCTTTTTAGTTTCACTTTCACTTTCGAGATTCGCGATTGCACATACTCCGTTTATACTGTGGAGTGGCAGTACTTACTACACATTTTACAAGATTAGATGTTTGTCAATGGTGCTCAGGATCTGCAAATCATTCGTCATCGTCCTGCCAAAAAACAACCTACAGAGACTAATTTTTACATTTAATGCTGTTGAATGTTTTGTTTGCACTTTATCATAACTACCTATCTACTGAATAGCAAGATGTTAAACTTGTGTTTAAAGAAAACTTATCAAAAAGGGTCACATAATTTAATGTTTTATGTTATGTTACGTTATGTTATGTTGTGTTACATTTTCACTGTTTACAATGGCAAGGTCTGCCATCTTGTCTTTTTGGCTTCTTGTTTCTGATTACACTTTAACCCCAGATCAAATCTCAGACGGGGAAATCAAAACAAAATAAAGTTAAAACTTGTTTTGAAAAATTTCTGTCATCTGCAGATTGATTTTAAGTAGGGGGAAAAACATTTATTTAAAAAGTAAAATTTTAAAATTGATTTAAATCTGGGATTCTTTTCTTCGGCCATATCGCCCAGCCCTAATACTTATACATTCACTATAATTACAGTACAGTACCAGTACATTAGATGATGGAAATTTCACTATTCTATATGTACAGTAAACTGTAGCACATGTTGTACACCTTCAAACGTGTGACTGTCAAATTTTATTTGTAACCATTTTTTGTGTGAAAAATTAAATGAGAAATGACTGCCTAGAGATATAGCTAGTCTTGTGTCAGGAGACCAGGAAACTGCTATAGTACTGTATACTAGGGCTGGGCAAAAAAAAGAAAAAAAAGAATCGCTTTTTCGATTAATAATTTTTTTAAATGACATTGATTCGATACCGATTCTCAAAATCCACGAATCGATCTTTTCCTGTATTTATTTCAGAAAACATTTAAAACAAGATCTGATTAATGTGAATCTTATCATTAGTGTTTTCCACTAGATGTCACCCTCTTATTTACCTTGAGCGATGTTACAACAGAAACCCGTCATTCATTCAGAGCTTATCATGGCGGAGATACTGTGGACAACAACCAAGAACAAAGCAATATGCGTGATATGCAATGCTCAGGTAAAATTCTATAATAATACTACAATTCTGCAGAAGCATTTGACATCACGCATAAGGCGGCATGATTTCCGCAATGAATGAATAGCAGATGGAGCAGACGTACGATTTTGTTTACTACATACTTTCTAAAGCGCGGACTACACTCGCGGTGTTTTCAGCTTCTGCCGTCTCACTATTTGACGATAAAACACAAGAATATCATCTCCAGCTGCTCTGAGAGTCACTTCACTAGGATTGTACCATTTAATTTGAGAAATCTACCTTCATATCACATACACAGCAGCTGCAAGTTCCTCACAGCAACCAGTCAAAATAAAAGTTGTTTAACGTGCAGAAACTGTGTCAGAAATATTACTATTTAGCAGTCTTAAGACTCAATGTAACAACAATGCTACTACTACTAATAATAATAAATATTAATAAAGGAATAAATCACATTTGTTTTCATTTTAATTTTAACAGTAAACCTCTGTTGTGCAGCACTTTGTTTGCCAAAACATAAAGGGGTTTAATTTTTAGGATAAATGATGATAAATTTGATTTGGATAAATTAAATGAATGTTTTATGCCTTCATCTGATTACCAGAAAAAATAAGAGCATTTTATAGGGACCGATTTTTGTTTAAAAAAAGGGCCTTATACAAAAAAAGGAATAGGTTTAAAATACAGGCCTGTGGCTCTTCATTTCTTTTCATTAATTCACCATTTGTAAACTGATGTTTACTGTTTTTTTCTTTTTAGAACTATCAATTGTATTTGTATTAAAACTATATTCACTGAATGTAATAAAAAAAAATCGAGAATCGAATCGA
This sequence comes from Barbus barbus, assembly GCF_936440315.1. Classification (NCBI taxonomy): domain Eukaryota; kingdom Metazoa; phylum Chordata; class Actinopteri; order Cypriniformes; family Cyprinidae; genus Barbus; species Barbus barbus. The sequence continues at coordinate 20,592,028 of NC_136750.1, forward strand.
GACCACCTGAATCAATACCCAGCCCTACTGTAAGAAAATTTGACCAAATGTGCAGAGGATGCTGAATTTACTTTTTTTATTTAATTTTTTTACTGTACTGTATTGTGGTGCATACCAAGTTCATATACAATTCTTTGGTATTTGAACTTTTCTAGTGTTTTTCATCTACTGCAAGATTACTTTACAGTAGTAAAATAAATGATCTGTTCCCAAAAGTTCATAGCTGAATTATTATTATAAGTATTATCTGTAATTTAATTTATGTTGTATACTGTAATAGACATTGAGCTGCAAAAATGATTCCTGAATCCTAATAAGAGTTTTTTATTAAGTGTTATTGATCTCATGAGTGTTCACTGGGCAGGAAAGTAATCTGTGTATTTGAATTGTGTGTAAGCATTTAAGAATACCTGTATTAACTAGATTAAAAAGTTTGAAAGACAAATTTATGCTGGCTTGTCTTAAAGTCTTGTTTAAGAAACATATTAGATGTTCTATATGTTTGCTAAAGTGTTGCTAGGATATTCTGGGTGGTTGCTAGGCTCTTGCTATGCAGTTGCTGCAGATGTTGCTAGACTACTGATAGTGTCTTCTGGGTGATTACAGACATTCCCACCTCTGGTAATAATAGAAAATCAAACATTGTTTTCAAAACTGATCCAGTTTCAATGCTTAGATATTATTGTATTTCTTTCTAACCTTAGGAAATTCAAAAGTGTTACTCTTAAACTTGCACTAAAACGTGATTTATACCATCTAAGTAGCCTATGTAATATTAACAGAACCACATCTTCTTTAATGATACAAGCTCAGAAACATTTCTAACCTGTTGAAGTTTATTATGTGTATTGACTTGGTGCCATGATGGATATTGAAATTAGGGGTGTGCTCAAAATATCGATTCTTAGATACATACCGATATAATAAAAAAAGATACAGTATCGATATTCTAGCCCTTAGTATCGATACTCCGCCCAGCCATTAGGGGGCGCAGCGGCGCCCGCGAGTTTCAAAAAACTCATGGAAAATGTTAAAGCAAGATGTAGCATTTAAGTGATTTCATAGTGAAATATGTTATGGCAGTACATGGTGTCACAAAAAAGAATTATAAGAAGATTTAATAAGACGTTAAGAATAATAAGAAGAAGATTTTGTGCTTGTGTGAGCTCAGACTGTAATGTCATGTAATGTAATGTTTATGTTTATTTCATTCATGGATATTTTTTTTTCCCACAAAACTTACTTCATCATCCTCATTCATATAATTTATAAAACCATGATGAAAAGGAGGCAGGATGAAGAATATCTTATATTTCCTGCCCCCTCAAAAAAAAAAAAAAAAAAAAAAAAACGTACCTTGGAACCTGTACCCTTGGAAAGTTAAATGTTGACTTGTGGTAATTTCCAGATTAATACAATTTGTGTACAATTAATCAGAGCACTTAAAGTTGCAAATATTTAAGCAAAATGCACTTTGTTATAATGCACTTTTGTCTTCAATAAATTGAAGAAAAATGCAGAGTTCTGTTTGTTGAGTAAATGTGTTCAGCATTAACTAATTGGCTCTGGCCCATGTATTTTTATTGAATCGTATCGAATCGTGTCACATTGTATCAAATCGTATCGAGACAGCTCTGTATCGAGGTACGTATCGAATCGTGACCTGTGTATCGAGGTATGTATCGTATCGCCAGGTTCTCCAAGGTATACAGCCCTAATTGAAATGCGGTTTATTTTTCATTTTAAACAGTATAGATGATTACTTAACGGTAATGCAATATTTGTGAACACAACTGTGAATGTCAAACAATAAATCTCCAAAAGCTATGCATGGGGGCTTGCTTTACCCCTCACAGACCCTATGCCACCCCTTTGCCACCCTAAAAATTATTTTCTAGATCCGCCCCTGAAATTGATAAATATCCATGGCTCCTGACAACTAGGCCTATATATTGAGTCTTATAAATTGAAACAATTTGTTTGTGCAAGAAAGTGAACGTTATTAACAATTTAACCTGTAATCAATAGCCTCAGGTAAAACTGGAGTAATTGACTCTAAATGATGCAACAAAAAATATGTCTTCATGTTACTCACCCTCATGCTATTCCAAACCTCTATAAGTTTCTTTCTTCTGTAGAAGCCATTGTGAAGAAAACTGGTAACAAAACAGATTACAGTAACCATTTACTTCCATTGTATTGATAATAAAAAAAAAATCGCTGATGCTGGCTGTAAAATTATTTCCAAGCATGATGGCGCATCAAGGCTGTAACCATGCCTTGACCAGTGGGGGGTAGTATAATGCTAGCATGGAAGTAATCATTTTGAACTATTTCCAAAGAATATTTCATATGCACTTTCACTCTTATTTGTAAGCCTAATATGTCGAAAACACCTTCAATTAGGATGGATCACGTAAATTTTACCATATTTTCAATTAAAAATGCCATATTTGAGGAAAAAGTCTAGTAGTTTGCTAACTTTACTCGCTGGATATTACTGTCGATCGATTATCAAATATTAAATGTTTCGCTACTTCCATCTTACTTTGCTAACGACGTTAAAGACGGACGCTCAGTGTTGCCAGATAAATGGACGATTTCCAGGCCAAAAGCTCACAAAAACCCGCCCAAAGCTTTAACTGTCAAAATAATGTGATAGAATATGTCAATTAAAGTTGATAAAGGCCATTTTAACTCCTTAAAACATAATGACAACAAAATAATATAAATATAACGCGCATGTCTGCACCCAGACCCCTCTCAAAAAACCGCCGTCATGCTTTTCCAAAAGAGTTTCTTTCTTCTGTTGAGCACAAAAAAGCCATTCTAAAGAATACTAATAACAAAACCGTTTACGGTAAACATTTAAATCACACTGGATAAATTTCAGCAAGGCCTAAGCTTGTCATGAACGTTTATTGAGTATAATGTGTCGCCACGTTCACAATTTCAATTCAAAACGGCCATATTTGAGGGAAAAGTCGAGTAGTTTGCTACTCGCTGGATATTACTGTTGGTCGGTTAATGTTTCTGTCGTAAATCACTTGTCAAATATTATATGTTTCGCTAATCTTACCTCGCTGACGACTTTAACCACGCTTCAGTAATTCGCGCGCTCTCCTTCTGTTCTGTCAATACTAACCCCGCCTGTTTTGATTTGATTGGCCATCTAAATCAACTTAGCGACTTTTTTCCAAAAAATCGACAAGCGACAAATCTAGCGACTTTTTAGACAAACCTTAAGGAGCCTCTGTGATCTTTGGTACTGCCGCAACGGCGCGAGGTCAGCGCGCACGCGCTGAGTCAACTTAGCAATTTTGTTGCTAAATTTAGCAACTTTTCAGACTACCCTAGCAAAAGCAGTTAGCAACAAATTTAGCAATTTTTAAAATTGATTTTGCAACTTTTGATTAAGTGACTGACAATAAAAATGCACACATTTTCCATCAAAATTACACAAAAAGAGGAAACCAAAGATGCCTAGCAGTACACACATCACGTGAATTAAGTTAGCTGCTATTTGCAATTGTTCAATTTAATAATAATAATTTAATAATTGTTCATGTATGATACACTTTGTTAGTAGCTTGCACCTGTGATTGTTGATCGGTTAGTACTCTGTAGGAAAAATGGAAAAGATACTAGTAATTTTCCAGGACATTATCCATCACCCTGTAACCTGAAAACACTGAGTAATTTTAAAATGCAGGTAAAAAACCAAAACGGAAAATTCTTTCATATTAACATAGTAGATTGTGCCCTATTTTTACAGACTTTTCTTAGAGTGTAGCATACTAACTGCACTGCTTAAAGCATAATTGTTGAGAATGTGTAGTATTACTAGTTTAGTAGCTATTAAAAAACTTAAATTGTAATCATTAAAAAATGTGTTAGTGTTCAATAATTCAATGCATTTAAAAAATACAGTTATTTATTTTTTTATATATTATTTTTTATATATTATTATTTTACAAACAAATTACAAAAAAAAGAAGGTAAAATTACAAGATATTTTGTCTTGTTTTCTGAAAATATTATCCCAATTTTGTTAGTTTTTGCAAAAATATCTCCCAGTGGGGTAAGAAAAATCATCTTTATTCAAAGGCTAAACAAGATTATTTTTTCTTACACTATTGGCAGATATTTAGCTTGTTTTAAGCAAAAATTGGGATAATATTTTATAACATTTAAGTAATTTTACTTGTCAAGTAAACGCATCTTAATTCCAGAATTTGTAGATATTTATAATAAAAAACAAGACAAAAATATTAAGGAAGAAAATATTTTTTTGCAGTGTAAAATATAGTTTTTTTTCCCTGAGATTTGATGTTGTGACAATTTTGCATCGTGATTATGCAATGACGTCACCATGCAATGACATCACAACGTCATTTAGCAACTTTTAGCAACAAATCGACCTTCCTTCCTTTTTCCTTCCTTCCTCTGAAAATTAGCTCACTGCGGACCTCTTTCTCTGTTCAGCGAGGGGCTGAGAGGAGCAGCACATTCAGTTAAAATAGACATTATGTTGCTTCTCTAATTTTACAAACAAATATAGCCGAAATCACAGCACAGGAATTGTCTTTGTCTTGTCTTATCAGACGACGACTCAATTATAAATCAGGATTTTTGTGCACATTACATATTTATTTGGTTGTGTGACAACAGAAACAGTAAAATATATAAATGAAAACAGTTTAATTGAGAATTTGGTTGCATCTGTATGTGTCTGTCTAATAGATCACAATATATTACACCTTTCCATTTAATAATCTTACTCAAACAGCAGTAGTGTCAGATGCTAAAAGTCCTGGTGGCAATACTTCTGATGATTTTGTTTCATTCTGGGCAGATGGGTTAGAAATGCTCTAGGTTGTTAAAATAAATATGGAAGTGGACTGCTGACTTGTTGTCAGACCGTGTTATTTAGTTTGGTCCCCTATCAAATCTTTTTGTGAGGTCTAAACTTTATAGCCTCAGTGTTGAAATTGATGAAAAAAGTGGCATGACGGTGACATTAAAAGCAAATGTAACATCAAGGGTGTTACCGTTCACTTTAGATGTGTTATTGTTGTCAATTATTATTTTTATGTTTTATGCAAAGAACAGAGTTTTCATACTTTTACAACATAATCAGCAAATTCAGTCTGCTTTGCAAGTTACACCCTTGCAACCACAAACTATGAAACTTTACACATCATCAGCAGTTTATTTTATTCCTTCCTTCTCAATAACTTTTAACCAGAGAAACACTGGTATGTTTCTCACTTGTATGACAAAATCTCTTTGATGATAAATCAATGAGAAAGCAAAATCTGTGCTTGTTTCTGTGCGTGGGTATTTTGTCCAGCATTCCTCAGCTTAGTGTCACACACATGTGCAAATAATTTTTTCTCTATATGTAGGTGTGATGGTGTTGATTCTCACCATATAAGCAAGAGAGAGACCCTTTTGTGTGCCTTTGTGGTCAAAAAGTACTGTAGTAATTTCACAGCATGGTGAGAAGCCACTGCCGGAGAGATCATTGTTCTTCCAGACAATACAACAGACACATGACTTTATTTTGGGAAAGAGAATTCTAATGATCTATGTGGCTCCTAGTTGTTAAAAGTTTAATGCTGTCATATCATCAGTGAGGGAGCTTAGTGGAATTTAATTAACTCCACAAACAGTGGGGAAAGTTCTCACAAAATTATGTCAGAAGTTTTAGTTGTTTCTGCAATTTGACCCCTTGACCTCCAGCTGACACATCAGGCATTTAATTCCAGTGCATTACACTTTACTCATTATAGATAATATATATTAAACTGCTATATTGTGCATGTTACTCAATGCATGCTCGACATTCAGTTGTACAGAGAAATTTTGGGAAGGAAAACATTTTATGACTCATCCGAGTTTAATTTTTGTATTGCAGGAAAAAGTGCATCCTCATTTGACACCTAATTCATGTTACCAAGAACATGTATTTTTTTGGTTTGTTTTTTCTCCCTTTGCTTAAATATGAGACTTACAGAAAGATTAAAAATAGAAATTAATTGACTTTGAGTCAGAGAAATAAAGGTGGAGTAGCTTTATGGAATACTATGGAAGTGTTACCCAACCATCAGAACTTCTCTTTTTAACAAAGGGCCCCTGTGTGTGACCCTGGTCCTTACGGAAAAGAGACCAAGTTTCCAGCAATGACGTGTTTGCAGAGACTACGCTGGTTGTAGTAAATACCCAAGCCTTGATTCTTTTTCCACAGAGGCAGAGCTGCATAGACACATAGACTGTCTGTACACACTTAGCACCTCTTAGACTCCTTAAGGATCTTGTATGTGTGTGTGATGTCAGAGGTCATAAAGGAAACGGAGAGGATGTGTGAGTCAGGGTGTGTCTTGAGCAGAAAGAAGGGCAGTCAGCGATAGAGACGGTGGGGCATCAATGGGCGTGGACGGTCTTTCCTTATAAAACGGATCCTAAAAAAGCAAAGGTATTACAGGGAAGACAGCTGTCTTGGACTGAAATACGGAAATTTACAGCAAACATCAAGTGTCAAGCTAAATCCATCAATGGCCAGCCATATTGGTAAGCAAGTCACTTTAATATATTTGTTTTTCATAAATATTGCTCAAAGAAAGAATTAAGTATATCAATATGATAAATAGCAACAATACAGTATGCTGTTTAACATATACACACTCGCATATTAAATACAAGATGCATTTGTTTTCTACTGAATTACTGTAAGGATTGTTATTGTGAAGTTGAAAAACTATGTTAGTTAACTCAAATGTATTACATAAAGCAGTCTGGTGGTCCAGAGTTTTGCCAAGAGGGCTGGCAAGAATTTTCCATTTCCATTATGAAACTTTAGGTTTAAAAAAAAAAACCATCTGCTCGCCAAACCACTTATAATTCAATAATGTGGTCTTTCTACCATGGATCAAAATACATTACGCCTTTCCATTAAATCATAATCTTACTCAAACAACAGTAGATGCTAAAGGTCCTCGTGAAATATGGTGGTAATACTTCTGATGGTTTTGATTCATGCTGGGCAGGTGTTGAAATAAACATGGAAGCAGACTGCTGACTTGTTGGCGGGCTGTGTTATAATATTTGGTCCCGTATCAGATCTCTTTGTGAGGTCTGAGCTTTATAGCCTAGCCCCAGCTTGGAAAGCAATGAAGAAATTGGCATTACAGTATCATTAAAAGTAAATGTAACATCAAACAGCAATGAGCAGAATCCAAGCTGATCAGATAGAAACCTGTTACTATACACTTTAGACGTGTTATTGTTGTCAATTATTATTTCTATGATTTGTGCAAAGAACAGAGTTTTAATACTTTGACAACATATTCATCTAATTCATGTAACTTTGCAAGTTACACCCTTGCAACCACAAACTGAAACTTTACACATCATCAGCAGTTTATTATATACTCTTCCTTCTCAAAAACTGTTGTCTGGCATCATCTCATCACTCTCAGAAAAAAGGAACAAAAGTTGTCTGAAGCAGTACCTTTTCAAAAGGTGCATCTTTGTACTGTATTTACCTCACGGTGCATCTTAGTCCCTCAAAGGTATATATTAGTACCTTTTGAGAGACAGCTTTTGTGTCTTTATTTCTGAGATTGATTTGAGAATATACGTGCCAAGGAACATCTTGTTTTTCAGTCAAAGCAAGAAATATTGACTATGAGATCCTAAATATTAAATATTTTGTCATAACTTTTCTTTGTTATAAGACCAGAATACACTACATCTTAAACCACACTAAATTAACTATTTTAAATCTTAAAACATACACTAAACTAAACTGTGGGTCACACATGACCAGACTTTCAAATCGTTTCAAACACAGAAACATGCATCTTATAGCTAGGAGATGCATTTTTGATATTTTCTGACCAGATAGAATTATAGTCCATAAAACTGCATCATTCACTATGCAATTTTCTGTGAAATCCCTCAACTCTGACTGCCCAAAATCTAACTCCTCAAAAATCTAAATCCTCAGTCTAACTTTTGGCAGCTAACATTGACTCCTCGTGACTGCAAATCAGGGCAAAAGTCATTTAGTGCATTCCAGCTTTTAGGGTGGTCTTAGACTTTTATAATATATAATATATAATCTAATATAGTATTGAGTTCAGCAGATCATAAGAAGATGACTTTTAAAAAATATTTAACCAAAAAGACAAAACAGTGGAAAATCGTATAATATTAATCCTTTACTTTTAATGTTACCGTCATACCTCTTTCTTCATTGCTTTCCAAGCTGAGGCTCTAAAGCCCAGACCTCACAAGAGATCCAATACCGGACCAAATAAAATAACCAACAAGTCAGTTGGCCTGCTTCCATATTTATTTAAACAATGCATTTTTTCACGAAACACACTTTTTGAGTGTGAAATTACAAACTGGTCAGCTAGGCTGGAAAATTGGCAACCATATCATTAATCCATTCCATGATTAACAAATTTAGCCACCAAAATAACTTGCACGCCACATTCAGTAACAAAGCATTTAAAAACATGTTATAGATCAAAAGAACTAAGGCTTAATAAACTAAATGGATATTTGGATTATACTTGCTTATATTGTTTAAACTGTTTATTAATTTATTTTTTGCCCAGCCCTACTGAGTGGTATAGATCTGCAGTGCTATGAGAATAACCATGCTCACCGCACTGAGGAGATGGACATGGAGCGACTGCTGGTCCGCAGAGGTCAGCCCTTCTCTGTAGTACTGCAGTGTACTGACCACATCCCACGGCTCCCAGACCACCAGCTCAACCTCATACTACACCTGGGTGAGCAAACTTGATGGAGAGAGTTAACGATTAAACAGTGAGGAAGATAAACAGGTGGCTACAGGTTTTGGACTGGGGCTTGAAACTGTAATTATCTTGATTTGGAGTATTAGAGAAGTTATTAGATTAGAGTTCGGTTTAGTGGTCAAGCTAAAAAAAAAAAAACACACAATCACAAAAATACTAAAATGCACATAACAATAACATAAGACACCACTGGGAAACATTTATTTATATGTAAAGTCACATTTATCCTCTATTTTCTGTGCATATGTTTGTGTGTTACAGGTAAGAATAATGAGGTGGTCTTGAAGGTGTCTGACTCAGAACAAGACCATGGGAAATGGTGGTTCAGTCAGTGTAATGCTCAGGGTGAGGTGATGCTGACTCTCCACACCCCTGCTGATGCTCTTGTGGGTCTGTACAGCATGACTGTAGTTCTGCTCTCAGCTGATGGGCAGATCCTGGAGCAAACCAAGTCTCACACCTTCTACCTGCTTTTCAATCCTTGGTGCAAAGGTGAGTATTTAAAGTAACCCGAAAAAAGTAAATTGATATTTCCTCATGACTATGTTTCTTCTGTTCAAAAGGTTTTAGTTTATTTCTCACACAAAGGTGCTGTATAACCCAAGAAAACTGAGAGTTGAATTGAAGACTTTTACCATATAGTTTATGGCGCTTATATTATTTTGGAGTTTGACAGCCTATGTTTTTGGGTTCCATGGAAGATAAAATGTCATTGTAGGAACAACGGGCTACTCACACTAAAAATTAAAAATTTAATGATGACTATAACCATACATTTTAAAAAACTGTTCTAATTCTATGAGAATAGGGAAGTCCACACCACAACAAGAACGACGCTGAGGAATGATATAATTGGAATTCTTCCAGTTGTAGAATGATAAAACAATCATAATCCACCCATCAACTTTAAAGATTGCACATTTAAAGCAGCAGATGACTTCAGCCACACTTATAATAAACATAATATTATCATTCATTGGTGTGGATGCTAATATAATTATTGTTATTGTTAAAGGTGTTTAAGGTCAGTTAAGGTCAACTATAATGATAACTATATTAACATCTATACCAGCGGACACTAACACTCTGTTTTTAAAGCCCGTCCATGCCAAGGAGAACTATAACAATATCTGTAATGATAGCTATATTAGCATTCACATTTTTATTATAAGCACTTGCTGCAGACTGTGTGTTGCCTGCAGTTTTAAATGTTCAAGCTGTTTAAAGTTGGGTGGATTCTAATTGGTTGTCACTGACTTTATTGCTCATCACAAAATACTGACAATTGTATTTCTTTCCTGTAGATGACTCTGTGTACCTTCCCAGTGAGGAACTGCTGCAGGAGTACATTTTAAATGAAAATGGGATCTTGTACCAGGGCTCATGGGATGATATCACCACTGTGCCTTGGAACTTTGGACAGGTAACCTACAAATGCATTCCCAAGTTCTCAAGATCCAAATTTATACAGCCCCCATCTGTTTAAACAGTCTTGTGGTCAGTGCCCTCTCTGAGAAAGCATCATGGCCTGAGATGACTGACACACAGTCAGGATTTATGGGTGATGTTGCATGGTGGTGGAATTCAGATGAGGCAGAGTGTGAATTGTGACAGATCAGTGGCAGGAGAACCGCAGAGGGCTTGTCTGCTGGGTAATCACTCTCTGTAGATGTCAGACATTTCAGCAACCATGTCTGTCTCATAAACAAGTGAATGTCCCATTTCAGGAGAAACTTGATTCTCCAGATTAAGCGGGAAAACTGAAAATGCTAAACTTCAAGTCACGCCCCAAGGACAGCATTTAATGTCAATTTGCACAGTAATTTCAACTCACAAATGAAAAATGTGCTATGTACAGTCTATGGTTTTGACGTTCAACAGTTTCCATTTCAAGTTCTCTTCTGTACACAAACTTTATTCTTTGTTTTCCAAATTATATTCTGTGAATTAGCAGCATGTCACATTAACTTTAACTGTCTCCTATTGTGAATACTCCTTTAAGAAAACCTCTGCACCCCTCACCTCAGTAAGCCTACATTTTGTGCTGATGCAAACAAACCAAGATATTCATATCCTTTGGATTCTATTTTTCAAACAGTTTGAAAAAGATGTGGTGGATATTTGCTTTGAAGTGCTGGAAAATTCACCCGCAGCCCTGAAAAATTCAGAGATGGACATTGCTAACAGAGGAAGCCCTGTTTATGTTAGCAGAACTATTACTGCCATGGTAAGGCATCTGTGAACATGGCCATTCATTTTCTCCACCCCTGTTATCATAATCATATTTGCTCAAGCATAAATTACTTTTTCACTAAAGTCATCTGTAAAAAGTGTTTTACACTGTATGTATATGTTCTACATACTGAAAAATCTGCATTAACAGGTGAATGCTAATGATGATCGCGGGGTGGTATTTGGCCGCTGGGATGGAGAGTACAGTGATGGGGTGGCGCCCACACGGTGGACTGGCAGTGTGCCCATCCTGAGGCGCTGGAGTGAGGGTGGAGGACAGAAGGTGCGCTACGGGCAGTGCTGGGTGTTTACAGGAGTGGCCTGCACAGGTAAGAAAGCAAAGGATTTAGAAAATATTAAGTGTTTCTAAATTCAGAAATACGCACTACTGTTATTATTCCTGTTGGTGATTCACGTGATCTGTAACATGCCCTTTCAACAGTCCTCCGCTGTCTTGGCATTCCAACCAGATGCATCACAAATTATTCATCTGCTCATGATACTGATGCAAACATTTCTGTGGATTACCTTTTCAATGATCAACTTGAAAGTGTGTCTGAAGGCAGGAAGGACTCCATCTGGTGAGTTATGATATCCACAATAATGTTTTTAAGATCTAAATCCTTTCTGTATGACAACAGTTGTCTCATTTTTGTCTCCTGAGCAATTTTAAGAAAAACATCTGAGACAAAACTGAACTCCATTAAGTTTCCTGAGTTATTACATCGCAATAACATTTTCTTGACCTGATCTTCATCCTCTTTTTTCAGGAATTACCACTGTTGGGTTGAGTCCTGGATGAAACGCGATGACCTCCCAGATGGTTACGATGGATGGCAGGTGCTAGACCCTACTCCACAAGAAAGGAGTGATGGTAAAGCTTTACTCTGAAGTTTAAAAACAAGAACATCCAGAGAACTACTTCTATCTCCCAATACATAAAACTGGAATATTAGCTAGCTTGCCTTCTTCTTCCATGTTCTTACAGGAGTCTTCTGCTGTGGGCCTTGTCCAGTCCATGCGGTCAAGGAGGGAGAGGTGGGGTTGAAGTACGACACCCCATTTGTGTTCTCTGAGGTGAATGCTGATCTGATTGTCTGGATTGTTCATCCAGATGGGGAACGGATTCAAGTGTCCCAAAACAGTAAAGTTATAGGGCGGAACATTAGCACTAAGAGTGTGTATGGCGACTTCATAGAGGACATTACTGCTAACTACAAATATCCTGAAGGTAAAAACAAGCAACCTGTTGAATGTTCTCATTTGCTTTGAATTTATTGAACCACTTTATGATGAACTTATTTTGATCTTTGACATTCTGTTGTTAAATTAATTTAATTGTCTTCTATTGTACCTGAAACCTTGTACACTTTACCTCTATATATTAAATTTATATTATACATTTGATTATAGTAATTGTTTAGAGAATAAGAGGCCTTTGTGACGCTAGCCTAAAAAGGAAACACATTTCATCTGTGTATTGTTTACAATAAGGCATCATGAAATTTAGTATGATACATTTTGATTTCGTATTTTTAATTTCAATTTATATTTGTCCATACCGACTGATTCTGAAATTGTGACATTCTGATATTAATCACATTCAAATGCTTTGTCCCACCGCAGGATCAATGAAGGAGCGAGAGGTTTATAAAAAGGCAGGAAGACAAGTGGGCCAAAAGAACGACAGCCCAGGACAGCTCGAGCTTTTCATCAAGCACGCCCCAGCTATCCACGGGACAGACTTTGATGTGATCATAGAGGTATATAATGCTGGTAGGGAGGACACAGATGCACAGCTTACAGTCACATCGAACGCAATAACCTACAACAGTATCCACCGCGGAGAGTGCCAGAGAAAGTCAACCTCTCTCACAGTGCAAGCTCACAAAGGTAAGACTAGGAAACTGAATTATATTGCGCATAGTGGCATCTGCAACCAATTTGACTTCTTCTTTAAGGCTGTTTTACAATAAATTCAAAAATATCTTTGCCTCCATTTATAGCTCATAAAGAAGTATTGCGACTTCAGTATGACCATTATGGGGCATGTGTGTCTGAACATCACATGATAAGGGTCACAGCCCTCCTCCTGCCCACTGATCAAGACAACATCATCCTACAAGAAATCAACATCCCCTTGAAAATGCCTGCGCTTCATATCAAGGTGATGAACCGTTCCATTAATACTAGCACTGTGTCTTTGGCTTTGGTCCTTTTATCAGTGACTGATATTTGTTCATTTCAGATTATTGGAAAAGCGATTGTATCACGTAAACTGACAGCACACATCTCCTTCACCAATCCCTTGCCTGTTAGTCTACAAGGAGGTGTGTTTACTGTGGAGGGAGCTGGACTAACAGAGGCGAAAGAAATAAAAACACAGTATGTACTAGTTTTAAAAACCATACAGAGTATGTACTAATTAATTGTTCACCCCAAAATAGACAATTCAGAAAATTTACTCACCCTCAGGCCATCCAAAATGTAGATGAGTTTTTTTTTTTTTCATTGGAACCGGTTTGAGAAAGTTAGAACTACATCACTCGTTCACCATTGGATCCTCTGCAGTGAATGGGTGCCGTCAGAATAAGACTCCAAACAGTTAATAAAATCATCACAATAATCAACAAATAAAACTCCAGTCCATCAATTGACATCTTGTGAAGTGAAAAGCTGCTTGTTTATAAGAAACCAATCCATCAATAAGGTGTTTTTACTTCAAACCCTTGATTCTTGCCAAAATACCAGTTCATAATCCATAATAACACTTCCTCCAGTGAAAAAGTCCATCCCGTGTTGTCTTCTTGCAATAAAATCCACCGCATATTTGTTTACAAATGTTTTGGACTGTTTTTGCAACAGTTAAAAATATCTTAAAAGCTTTTCACTTCACAAAACATTAATTATTGTACTGGAATCATGTCAATTACTTGATGTTTTTATCAGCTGTTTGAACTCATTCTGACGGCACCCATTCACTGCAGAGGATCCACTGGTGAGCAAGTGATGTAAATTTCTCAAAATCTGTTCCAGTGAAGAAACAAACTCATCTACATCTCGGATGGCCTGTGTGTGAGTAAACTTTAATTTATGGGCAAATATCTCAGTATTCATATTTGACACATTTCTTGAAGTGCATTAGATATGATCTAAGATTAGGTGGTCTGACTTTTAACATCTATATGCCTCTCTTGCTCTAGTGGTAAAATTGAACCTGGTCAGGCGGTGACAGTTAAATTCTCCTTCAAGCCCACCCGTGCTGGCCTAAGGAAACTGCTTGTCGACTTTGACTCAGACAGACTGAAAGATGTAAAAGGAGAAGCCACTGTCATTGTTCGGACAAAAATGCAAAATAGGAACGCTGTCCCAGAAATCTAGACAAGCATGTACAATTTCAGAGAAGCACACATTTAGCGTGTTGTAAATGATAAAGGTAATGCTATATACTTGACTTGATGCTGTTTTGCTTGTTACTTATTTTGTTTGTGTTTTGTTTATATAAAGAGTATGTAACAATTCCTTTATGACATATCTTTGCATGCTTTCACGCAGACTTTGAAAGCTGTTTTTCTACATGTAAAATGCCCAGCCATGTGAATACACCGTAGCTTTTATTATATATACAGTATATAAAAAGTTTGATCTAATAACAATTTTGAAATCAGTGTTTGTTGATACTTTCATTGTAATGCTGTTGTTGTGTTTGATATGTTTTGTAATAATTACAAATATGCATGTAAATATGACTGCAGAATATATTTCTGTATTTGTCTATTTAGTTGTTTATCCCTTCATTTCTTATAAACAGCAATATCACAGTGGAAATAAAATGTCAGAGAAAATTTATTTCAGGTTTAGCTAGATATAACGTATGCTTGCATACTGAGAGAGAGCAAGAGCAAATTCGAGATTGAGGTCTCTGCAGAGTAAAAGAGGGCGTTTCTGAATTTGTGGGTGTTTTCAAACTGCTGGGAGTTTCTCAATCATACAAACAAAATGACCCCCCTTACCTAACCCCACCCCTAAACCTACCATCACTATGACGTCAGCCAATCAGGACACATGGTCTAAAAACGCCCTGATCTGGTAACTCCCATTACTTTGCTGCAGAGACCTATACTTGGCAAATTCTGCCAGTGGCAGGTCGTAGCGCCCCTTCCGGTGGCATCACTAGATGCCAGGTCGTTTCTCGTGGCAGATGCCATGGTTTTTCTCGCTGTTTGCTCGGTAAAAATTACCCTGTTCTCAGTGGCGTGCGGTGGTGTTTTTTGTTGTTGTATTATTATTATACATTTTTATGGATCAGCTGCCAGAGTTAGTGCCAAGACTCACGATCGTTTGTCGCAGTTTATTTTTAAATAAAAGATTTGATTATGCATATTATATACCAGCAAGCAGATGCGATCAGAATATGAACCTAAAAAGCTAAATTGCATAAGTATTTTCCCATAAAGAACATAGACAGAGGGGTGCCCAGCTGCCGCTAGCCAATAGCTACTGTATATGCACACACGCGCTCGCACACACAAACATTCATTTTTGTATGCATTTAATGTAACATTAGTTATTAACTAGTTGCTTGCGTATTACTATATTAGCTGTTTATTAGTACTCAAAGCACATACTAATGCCGTATTATACGTGATATTCTACATCTTACCCTTACCTGAACAGTAGGAGTTTGAGGCAAGTCAATATAGTTAGTTAATAGTGAGAAATGGAGCCAATTATATAAGTAGTGTGTATATATTGTAATACACCATCAGTCAAGGCAAGGGAGGCAGAGACTCTTTAGAGAAAAACAATTGAGAAAATTATCGATATTAAAAAAAAAAAAAAAAAAAAAAAATCAATGCAAGTATTACAAAATGACATTAAAAAGTGTAAAAGTCTAGTATTTATAAAGTAATTCTGTCCAACAGTGGTAAAGTTTAGAACAGCTGAACATCAGTTGACAAATAAAATGTTTGTATGTTACTGACTTTTGTTATCATTTTGGAATAAATGTAAAAATACATAAAAACACTAACTTGATGACATTTATTGGTTTTGATAAACAGAATATAAAAATACAAAATATAATTGTATTTGGCCTTTTTAGTGTAATGTTTATTTAACAAGGGAAATGTGACAATATATACTCACATCGAAGCCGGAGGGCGCAGAAAGTGCAAGACAGACTCATATTGAAGTAATAACTTACAAAGTACCAGGAAATCCCTAATATGGATAAAAGCGTCCAGCTATCACTGTTGTCACAAGGAGACATGGAGGATATCTAATGAACAAGGTTTATTGAGCCAACCAATGGCATGTGGAACTCGGGGAGTTGACAAACAATACAGGACACGGGAGATAGGGAGACACAGGGCTTAAGAACACTGGGAAATCAACGAAGAAGAACAGAAACAGGTGAGGAGTAATTAAACACAGAGCTGGGGACTAATGAACTAATAACTACAGAGAACGAGGACATGAACAGGAAGGCCAAATATGGGCACGAGAGACAGGAGACAGTCTGACAACTGTATAATCTGAACAAAAGGCAGAAACCTTTGCAAACGTGAAGACATTAAACACACGATTGCGACCATATATGGTTTATTTGTACTTTTTTTCAATCATATCCAGGTAATTTTATAGGAAATTACCAGGTAAGTTTATGAACAATTCAGTGCTACCTGACATAGCATTTATTACAGTACAGAAACTATTCTGTCTTATATGTGATAAAAAATGAATAAAAAAAGTGTTTGTAACAAATCATTTATTAGTTATTGTCCAACTGATTTCTAAGCCAATTAAAAGAAAGACATAAGAGAAAAAAATAAAGTTTCCTATATTCTTATAAACAGTAGCCTATGTATATATTGTATAGTATACACGTGCATATATACTGTCTATACAGCCAGGGGCTTAACAGGCATTTTAAAAGTGTGTTTTTGGGGGGGAGGGGGCAGCTGTCAGGTAATGTGACCCTCAAAGGAAAATAAATGATGTACATAATGTACAAAGTAAGTACATTCATGTTCATAAAATAATTCTAAATAGAAAACCAATTGGCGCTTTAGAGCACCATAGTTGCAATTTTGGTAATGTGCCATAGCTTACAGGAACCTATTTTGTGATATCATACTCAAATTTAAAAAATAACTTCAGGACTTGGGACTTTGAGACCACTGTGAATATCTATATTTGAGACCACTGTGGACATATTTTCTGATGAAATAAAAATATACTTTTTATGAAATAAAGATATTTTATGGACAATATTTCAGTTACACTACACTTGGACAATAACTTTTATCTTAATTCTTAACACTTGGGCTTGGGAAAGGATAATTCTACTTTAAAAAATTTAGGAGCACAGTCAAACATTTAGGAGCACCTTCTAATCAATAATCACAAATTCTGATCAAAAATCAACCCTCCCATTATGAGGCGATATTTGACTCCTTAAAGTGATTTACAGGGAATTTAGTTTTTACATTTGTAATGGCATTTTTGTAACTTTATTAAAATGTCATCTTTTGTCAAATTAATTATATATAAGATTTTTAACATTTCTAATTAAAACATAATAAAAACAAGTAGAATAAGTTACCAATCAAATGAAATCAGTATTTAAGAAATAAATTTGTACTACAGAGGTGGCACAGAAGAACACACAAGTGCCTTGTAGGTGTATTTTCAGATGATTAATGAGTTTCAGAGGTTTTGAATTGTATTAATTATTTATTTTTGAATATAGAAATATTACATGATTTAAATAACAGAAAAAGATACTTTAAAAATTAAACTAAAACTTCCAGTAGGTGAAGGGAAGTCACTGATTTGATCACTGATCATTCAATTGATACTTTTGAACAGCTGATTTATTCAGGAAGAAAGTTTTTTTATTATTATTAATATTTTGCAAGGAAATTCAGGAAGGAAGTACGTGACTGTCTTTATGCTTGTCCCTAACTGAGACAGAATGTGGGGTTTGTGCATAAACAAGATTTTGATCGCCACCTGCTGTGAGGAAATGCTTACTGTTACTTTGATAACCAATACACAAAATCGAAAGTACTGTGTTTAACATATTGTTTCGTTTTTATTGTACCGTTTTTTGGTAAATGTTTGTCTTGCTTTTGTATTGTGCAAAATTCTACCCTTCCATCACACTGCATCATGATATTCTACTGCTTAATCCATTTGGACGTTTGTATAGACTACTACTACTATCACTGCTTCAACTATCAATAAACTTTTAGGTTAACACGCTTAATTATTTTCTTAAACAAAAAAAAGTTTCCATTATTTACAGCAATGGTGTTGCTTTGATTGATTCTGAAAGAAGAAATGCTTATTATCCAGGAGATTAAAAAAATCAAAGGAGACTGTAAATCACATTTTATAAGACAAAATAAAGATAATAATAAAAATAATAAAAAAAAACATCACTGCACTGGTACTTTATCATTGCATCATCCAGTTCCGTCCTTTACGCCGTTGACATATCCAAGCTCATCTTTGTTTTGATCGAAAGCATCCTAAACCAATAGAAACTACGTACACTGAAGCATCAATATTCCTGAACCAATCATGTGTGTTGTGGGCGGTGCTTCTACTCTCCTTTAGGTTTCAGCCGGCGTGGAGGAAGTAGTGTGACTGGGTTCTGAAGCAGTTACAAGATTATTATTCGTAAGTTTTACAAGATTTGCATTTGCTTTCACGCGTTATTTGTTGTTATTTTTATTATATGTCTTTGTGACCTGTATCACGAGACCACATGAATCCAATTAAATGGTGTTTCAGTGAATGACTGGATTGTGAGTTTAGCCTTGTCTCGTGCTTAGGGGAAGCATGCGATTGTAAAATAAATCTGAACGATTTATTTAATAAATCTGAACGATGTATCCGCCACTCTTTGTAAGTTACCTTGACATAAGGACCGGGTTACTTATGTAATACAGAATGCAAATCCAGATGGAGATGTTGATGTGCAAATCAGTCCAAGCTTGCATCATACTTGTGGTCTATAGGGGAATGGCCTATGCCAGTGCACTGATGAATGCAGTGCAGCAAAAAACATATTCCAGTTTTCATATATGTGTGGAAATTGTGATTTTATGTGGTTGTGTATTCTTGAGAATGAGTTCTTATAGTCAATATTATTTTCTTATTACACTAAAGCATATTTACTTTCTCTAGGATCATAGAGTATCATTATCTATGGCTCTTCATCTCACATTTTTATGTGCCAAAGCTTTCATCTGATGTCAGCTGAAGCTCACTGTGTGCAGGTCTTGGTCTGTTGACTTGCTCTGCTCACTAATTTTGGTGCATCATGTCATATGCCTGATTTTTATGATCCTTCACGATGCTTTGCCAGATTAGTTTTACTCTGTATTGTTTGAATTGTATATTCAGGCCTCAGCAGTAAGGAAGATCCCTGTCAGCATTTCCTTTTGGTTTTTATTTCTTTTAAAAATTCCTTTGAAATGGTTATTGATTTGCCAGGTGTGCACTGCTTGGTTTTTGTGTTCTTTGCAGCAGTCTTTGGCAGGTCTCTCCTTAAAGAGATTTAATCTCAGTGAGGGTTTTATTAGTATGTAAATAAAAAGCTAATAAATAAGAGCAACCTCACAACTCTGTGCTGCCTGACAGCACTGCGATCTCACGACATTTACATTTAACAGAAGCTCTTAATCAAACCGACTTACAAATTAGGCAATATAACAAATGTGATTCATCCTAAGAAAGTTTGTTCGTCTTCCATGTGTTTTCAATGAAATGTTATGACTTGTGTGTCTTGGAAGCATAATTTAGAGTAGGTTGAAACTTATAAACACCAGTATCTTCATAAATACGTAATTTCATTATAAAAATTATATGATTTTTTAAAATTAAGCAATTTTTCCATTGGTTCCAGTAAAAACATTAAACATAAATGTTGAAGCGGTTAAGTTCTTTGTCAGTGGATGCGATTTCTGGCATGCATGGCTTGAGTGTTTATGGGTTGACTTTTGGAAAAAGATGTTGTTATGTTTTGGATTAGTTGTTATGGGAGTGGTGCTGTAATTACTTCAGGGATGTCTTTGTTTGCTGAATACTGGCTCCACCTGCCGAGGAGCTTCACTTCAGCTCAATTCCAGACCAAGTGTTTGATTTAATTTTAAGTTTCTAGGAGATATTTTGTATAGGTTGTTTGTGCTATTTTAATTTTCATAGTTATATTTTATATTTTTGTGTTTATATTCACAAAAGTTCCTTTTATCCACGTAAAGGAGTCATTTAGTTGTGTTTTACCCTTGGCTCAATTTCTCTGCATGTCAGAGAGGATTTTGTCTGTTTGGTGAATTTGCAAGCTTTGCTTCTTCACTGACCAGATTCCTCCCTCGCACATCCCGGTATTAATGCAGTGATCGTGAGGTGTGCGTGATATTCTTACAGGCTGCAGGTGTGCATAACAGATTCTTTAATTGTTATCTGTTAACAGCAGTACAAACAGCATGTTTACTCCACCCTCTGTTTTTGTGAAACCGGTTTCTGGCTCACTGCGTGTTTGCATATATATATATCTCCAGTCCCCTGAGAAAAACACAACCAGCATGGACTCTTCACTGACTGCTGCACAGATCCGTGAGAAGTTCATCGACTTCTTTCGCCGCCATGAGCACCAGTATGTCCACTCGTCGTCCACCATTCCGCTTGATGACCCCACTCTGCTCTTCGCCAATGCCGGGATGAACCAGGTAAGGAGATTTTAACCTGCTTACAAAAATGGGCAAACATAAGTTGTTGGAAACACTTTTTTTTTTTTTCTTTTTTACAGTTCAAGCCCATCTTCCTGAACACCATCGACCCATCCCACCCTATGGCCAGACTTCGTCGTGCTGCAAATACACAGAAGTGCATTCGTGCCGGTGGAAAACACAATGACCTTGATGATGTGGGCAAAGACGTGTACCATCATACTTTCTTCGAGATGTTGGGATCTTGGTCCTTTGGAGATTACTTTAAAGTAAGAGATGGATAGAAAACTGATACGTATTGTAAAATCATGGCGTTTTTTTTTTTATAGTACTGGTGCTACTTTTTTTTGCTATATTTTTGTGGTGCTAAGATTATAAATGGAAAAACTAATTTTGGCCTTTTCTCTTTGCATCCCTTTATTTCTCTTTTGCTCATTCTGTCTCTAGCACCTGGCCTGCGAGATGGCACTGGAGCTGCTGACGAAAGAGTTTGGTATACCTATTGGACGACTCTATGTGACTTATTTTGGTGGTCATGCTGACGCAGGCCTGGAGCCTGACCTGGAGTGCAAGCAGATCTGGCTGGACTTGGGGTGAGTACAGAATCTGTACAAGGTGTATTAAATTATTGATGTGAAATTGTTAAATATTTTTTGTTTATCTCCTCTCTGTCTTAGAATGGAGGAGAGCCGTATTCTGCCAGGGAGCATGAAAGATAATTTCTGGGAGATGGGGGACACCGGTCCATGTGGACCCTGCAGCGAGATCCACTATGATCGCATTGGAGGCAGAGATGCCGCCCACCTGGTCAACATGGATGACCCGAATGTGCTTGAAATCTGGAACCTTGTGTTCATCCAGTTTAACAGGTAAATTACTACTCCTTGCTAACTATAGCTAACAATGGAAACAGTTTACTAAGTTTACACACACTTAGAGATATTTGTTTTTGGAGCCATTTCTTATTTAATGTATTGTTCAAAGGGATGCACAACAATATTGGTGCAACAATGTAGGCATCATATCCACTATTGGCTGATGTTATGGATTTTTTAAATATTTATCAGTATCAGCGAAAATGTAATGTTAATTTGATTTAATTCTAAAATATGCTCATTAATTCTTAAAACATTAACATATGGTTGATTCAGTGAATAAAGTAATGTAAATGTTTTAGTTTAAGAAATTAATCATTTAATTCAGCAGTGACGCATTCAATTAAATGATGATTAAATAATTAAATGATCAATGAAGTGTTACAGTTCTTTCAAATAAATGCTGTTGTTTTGAACTTTCAATTAATCAAAGAATAATGCACAAAATTGTCCACAAAATATTAAGCATCAACTGATTTCAACATTGATAAAAGTAAGAAATGTTTCTTGAGCACCAAATCATATTGGAATTATTTCTGATGGATCATATCACACTGATCTTTGGAATAAATTACATTTAAAAATTGTAATGATATTTAATATTACCGTTTTTACTGTATTTGATCAAATAAATGCAACCTAGATGAGTATTAGACACTTCAAAATCATAACAAAATATTAATAGTGTATATTTATTTTTGGCCAGAATTTTAGCACTGGTTTCTATATCACAACCTCTGATTTTTTTGTTAAACAAAGATAATATAAGTATGCACGCATTGTTTTAAATGCATTTGGCTTGTTTTAAATGCATATGCATTTGGTCTCTCTATGCAGAGAATCAGAGACAGTTCTAAAGCCTCTGCCCAAGAAGAGCATTGACACTGGGATGGGACTGGAGCGCTTGGTCTCTGTACTACAAAACAAGATGTCCAACTACGACACAGACCTGTTCATCCCTTATTTTGAAGCCATTCAGAAGGTAATATAGAAAAGCATAGAAAACATGACTAAATACTGTTTTGCACATTACTAAAAATAATTTCTTGGTTCTCAGGGCACAGGTGCCAGGGCATACACAGGAAAAGTTGGTGCAGAAGACACAGATGGTATTGACATGGCATACCGTGTCCTGGCTGATCATGCCCGCACCATAACCATTGCCTTGTCTGATGCCGGCAGACCTGACAACACGGGCAGGGGGTGAGATGATTGTGTTATTATATGCTGAGTAATTGGCATATAGACAATGTATGTGTATGCGACCCTGTTTTTGTGTTGCAGCTATGTGCTGAGGAGGATTCTGCGTCGTGCTGTGCGATACTCTCACGAGAAGCTGGGTGCACAGAGGGGCTTCTTTGCCTCTTTGGTAGATGTGGTGGTTGAGTCTCTGGTAAGGCCTCTACCTCTCAGACACTAATTTTTCTCCTGATTTTTATGTGAATACGGATTCCATGTTTGCAGCTTTGACAGTGATTCAAAGTAGCAGCTGCTGAAACATTGAAATGCTCTTTAATTAGATACATCTCTCTGATGGCCATTTAATGGTTCATTGCTCTCTACAGGGTGATGCTTTCCCAGAGCTGAGGAAGGATCCTGATATAGTAAAGGACATCATCAATGAGGAGGAGGTACAGTTCCTCAAGACCCTTAGCAGGGGACGCCGCATCCTGGACCGCAAGATCCAGAGTCTTGGAGACAGCAAGACTATACCAGGTAAAGCACATAGTACCACAAAGAACCATAATCAGTATTTGTAACATGCATTTGAAAATAAAACAATCACCAACCATTTTCCCAAATTTATGATGAGAATTGTTTATAAATCTAAGAGAAGCTTTAAGGTCTCTCTCTGTTTTTCCACCAAAATAAAAATGTAAAGAGTGCATAAATATTAGTATTGTGAGTTTACTGTCGTTCTGAAAAGTAAAATTATTCTTATTAAATACAGATTTATTTTATTTTACAGTACAATTGTTTTATTACTATAGTTAGTATTATTACTATATTATAATTAATACTCATTAATATTTAATGAAATGGACTGAACTGGAGAGAGTTTATTTAATTTTTTTTCCCCTCAAAATTTTAATTTTTTTCCCCCCTTTTGCTAAAATCCACTGTAAATCCACATTCTAAAGCTGATGTTTAATTTTTTCTTCATACAGGGGTGCAAACTTGTCACCTTTCGGCGAAATTTGCCGTTTTCACCTTGAAATAGGTAATTCACGTGAATCGTGTAGATCTGTAAAAAAAAGATCGGGGTTGTCAGCGAGTCATCTGTGTCATGTCATCTGTAGCGTTTTTTTCCCCTGTTGGTAAAGGAATGGACCCGCCCTACTCTGCCTCTGATTGGCTTACCTAAATGTTCTTTCCCTCATCCAACCAATCTCACTCGTGAAGCCTAACTTTTAGACGCTGCAGGGAACTGTCCATATGTCAGACGGAATGCATTTGTAACTGCTGTAAATTATGGTGTTCCAGTTTAAATGGCGATTACCGTGTGAGGCTGCTTTTTTTTGTGTGTGTGCTTTTTTTTGCGTGAGGCTGCAGTTGCGATAGCTATGAAGATTGTAAGTTACGTTATTGCTACGTTAGTTCACTACCCTTTGCAAAAATGCTCCTCAGTCTTGACCTTAGCATTTGTCTCACATATCAGTAAGCTATTACTCTGACATGAAGTCGATTTGAGAACTGTTCGACCTACAAGTAAAGCATACCGTTTAATGTACAGTAATATTAGTATCACTCAAGTGGAGGCAGCGCTAAGTGTCAGCCTATAACAGCATGTTTCAAGACAGGGAAACACCTCGCGTTTAGCCCGTCAGCTGCTTCAAAATTTTAGTGCTGAAATGAAGATTTACAGTGGTTTATTTGCCCTGACTAAGTTCGTGTAACATGGTAGATGTGGGGGTGGGGTGGGAGGAGTAGGTTAGTTTAGTTTGTCACCTTTGTCACCCCTGACGAGTTTGCACCCCTGTCTTAAATGCCACTGTTTATGTAGGTGACACAGCCTGGCTGCTGTATGACACTTATGGTTTTCCTCTGGACCTCACTGCCCTGATCGCTGAGGAACGAGGAATGGGAGTGGACATGCAGGCCTTTGAGGATGAGAAGAAAGCTGCTCAGGTTTAAATGAGTTCATTCTTCCAAACAGTGCAATTTCCATTTATAATTTCTGTATAATTTCACAGTTATAAAACACACAGAGGACACTACCAGAACTCAGTGGCACCGATATCAGTGATTAAAAATACTAATCTAATAGTACTGTTAAATGTAATCTAAGATGAAAAATCCATCTTTCATACTTTTGATTATAATGTTGTGTAGCTATGTAGCTATATACAGTCAGGTCCATAAATATTGGGACATTGACACAATTCTAACATTTTTGGCTCTATACACCACCACAATGGATTTCAAATGAAACGAACAAGATGTGCTTTAACTGCAGACAGTCAGCTTTAATTTGTATTTGTATTGTATTGAAGTGAAAAACTTTCACTTTTTAATACTTGGTTGCAAATCCTTTGCAGTCAATTACAGCCTGAAGTCTGGAACGCATAGACATCACCAGACGCTGGGTTTCATCCCTGGTGACGCTCTGCCAGGCCTCTACTGCAACCGTCTTCAGTTCCTGCTTGTTCTTGGGGCATTTTCCCTTCAGTTTTGTCTTCAGCAAGTGATTGATTGACTTGGCCATTGCATAACAGTCCACTTCTTTCCCTTCAAAAACTCTTTGGTTGCTTTTGCAGTATGCTTTGGGTCATTGTCCATCTGCACTGTGAAGCGCTGTCCAGTGAGTTCTGAAGCATTTGGCTGAATATAAGCAGATAATATTGCCCGAAACACTTCAGAATTCATCCTGCTGCTTTTGTCAGCAGTCACATCATCAATAAATACAAGAGAACCAGTTCCACTGGCAGCCATACATGCCCACGCCATGACACTACCACCACCATGCTTCACTGATGAGGTGGTATGCTTAGGATCATGAGCAGTTCCTTTCCTTCTCCATACTCTTCTCTTCCCATCACTCTGGTACAAGTTGATCTTGGTCTCATCTGTCCATAGGATGTTGTTCCAGAACTGTGAAGGCTTTTTTAGATGTCGTTTGGCAAACTCTAATGTGGCCTTCCTGTTTTTGAGGCTCACCAATGGTTTACATCTTGTGGTGAACCCTCTGTATTCACTCTAGTGAAGTCTTCTCTTGATTGTTGACTTTGACACACATACACCTACCTCCTGGAGAGTGATCTTGATCTGGCCAACTGTTGTGAAGGGTGTTTTCTTCACCAGGGAAAGAATTCTTCGGTCATCCACCACAGTTGTTTTCCGTGGTCTTCCGGGTCTTTTGGTGTTGCTGAGCTCACCGGTGCGTTCCTTCTTTTTAAGAATGTTCCAAACAGTTGTTTTGGCCACGCCTAATGTTTTTGCTATCTCTCTGATGGGTTTGTTTTGTTTTTTCAGCCTAATGATGGCTTGCTTCACTGATAGTGACAGCGCTTTGGATCTCATCTTGACAGTTGACAGCAACAGATTCCAAATGCAAATAGCACACTTGAAATGAACTCTAGACCTTTTATCTGCTCATTGTAATTGGGATAACGAGGGAATAACACACACCTGGCCATGGAACAGCCGAGAAGCCAATTGTCCCATTACTTTTGGTCCCTTAACAAGTGGGAGGCACATATGCAAACTGTTGTAATTCCTACACCGTTCACCAGATTTGGATGTAAATACCCTCAAATTAAAGCTGACAGTCTGCAGTTAAAGCACATCTTGTTCGTTTCATTTGAAATCCATTGTGGTGGTGTATAGAGCCAAAAATGTTAGAATTGTGTTGATGTCCCAATATTTATGGACCTGACTGTATGTATGTATATATGTGTGTGTATATATATATATATATATATATATATATATATATATATATATATATATATATATATATATATATATATATATATATATATATATATATATATATATATATATATATATATATGACACACTATATTGCCAAAAGTATTGGGTCTCCCCCTTCTAATGAACAGACTAATGAACAGATATTTTGTATTAGTGTAAATGAGTCTAATTAATCTGTGCACACAGTTGAAGTCTCAGGGCAAAGGCTCTGGGGACCAGGACCACATCATGCTGGACATCTATGCCATTGAAGAGCTCAGAAACAAAGGTGTCGCTGCCACTGATGACAGCCCCAAGTACAAGTACACTTCAAATGATAACGGCAACTATGGTACGAATTACACCTTTGCTATTCCTCTTGATTTTTACGGTTTGATTGCGTAGGTTTCACGCTTGTGACATTGTGTGTCCCTCTCAGAGTTTGAACAGGCAGTGGGCACAGTGCTGGCTCTCAGGAGGGAGCGTGCATTTGTTGATGAGGTGACCACAGGTCAAGAGTGTGGAGTGCTGCTCGACAAAACTTCTTTCTACGCCGAGCAGGGTGGCCAGAGCTTTGATGAAGGCTACATGCTCCGAGAAAACGACTCTGCTGAGGATGTAAGAAACAGAGATTGGTTGTGTAAAGAAGCTGAACTGCCTGATTTAGTTATGTTTCATGGTGCTGTCATGTTCTATTGTGCTATTTCAGAGGATGGAATTCACTGTGAAGAATACTCAGGTGCGTGGAGGGTACGTGCTGCATATTGGTATGGTATATGGCACACTGAAGGTTGGAGACCGCCTAACTCTGCACGTGGATGAGGTATGTTATAGTTTTATCATTGATTTGCAGGGTTACTTTGGAAATGTAATAGGATACAGATTACAAGTTACTCAGTTTAATATGTAATAAGTAGTATAACTATTTCAGTTACTTTAAATAATGTAACTGATTACATTTGATTTTTTTTTTTTTCTAAATTTGTAATTAATGTTTTCAACTGTTAATCATTTTGAAACATTCAAACCAGGCAGGGTTAAACTTCAACACTGATTACTATCAGACTTCTCAAAATCCTTCATCGCTTGAATTAAGATGATAAAAATTTAATTTTAAAGCACAGCCACCACAAAATCAGACTTTAATACCTCTTTTTACTTTGAGATAGTTTGAGGTCAAATACAGATTTAAAAACACAAGATATAGTTTAATAGCTATCATGCTGTTTTTGAAATCAAATTTTTGCATTTTGCAGGAAACTGCTTTAGAGAGAAAAAAAAGTTAATCTTCAAAAAAATGCATATACACAAACCAAAATAGGAAATAAATCCATTATCAAATAAGAATATGTCCTATTATGTGTCCTAACCCTAACCATATTTTAGAGCAGTCAATGCAATTTGGGAAATAATCAAATCTGTATGTGTGTGTGAAGAAATTCAGATGTAACCTGTTGTAATCATTAACAAGTAACTATAATTTAATTACACATTTATTTTCTCAGTAACTGTTACAGATTTGTAACTTTTTGATTTGTCACCAAATATTTTATAGCATCTGGTTTAGACAAAAAAAATTTGCCTATTTTTCTCTCTCAGGCTCGTCGTAGGCCCATCATGAGTAACCATACTGCCACGCACATCCTTAACTATGCCTTGCGTTCAGTGCTGGGAGAGGCAGATCAGCGAGGCTCTTTGGTTGCTCCAGACAGATTGCGCTTTGACTTCACAGCTAAAGGAGCCATGAGCACAGATGAAGTGCGACGCACAGAAGAGATCGCCTCAACCATGATTCGTGATGCTAAGGTCAGGCCCATTCAACAGACTTGCACTTTTCAAATCAAACGCTTTGTATTCATATTGCTTGAAACAGTTTTTACATGTATTCACTGTGCAGTTTCGGGAAGTCGTGGCCTAATGGTTAGTCGGACTCGTAATCCAAAGGTTGCGGGTTCGAGTCTCGGGCCGGCAGGGATTGTAGGTGGGGGGAGTGACTCTCCAGCGCTCTCTCCACCCTCAATACCACGACTGAGGTGCCCTTGAGCAAGGCACCGAACCCCCGACTGCTCCCCGGGCGCCGCAGCATAAATGGCTGCCCACTGCTCCGGGTGTGTGTTCACGGTGTGTGTGTGTGTTCACTGCTGTGTGTGTGCACGTTGGATGGGTTAAATGCAGAGCACGAATTCCGAGTATGGGTCACCATACTTGGCAGTATGTCACTTCACTTCACTAAGATATTCTGAAAACAGAGCAATAAAGCTCTTTTTCAATACATTAGTTGAATACAGATATACAGCTTACATGTCCCTGAGAACACTTTTGTATTTTTTCGTATTTTGTCTCGCAAACTGAAATGCTCTGAATATGTCTTTCATCAGCTGGTTTATACCCTGGATGCCCCCCTTGCAGCAGCTAAAGCCATCCAAGGTCTGCGGGCAGTGTTTGATGAGACGTACCCTGATCCTGTTAGAGTGGTGTCTATTGGCATCCCAGTGGAGGAGCTGCTGGCTGATCCAAACAGCCCTGCAGGCTCACTCACCTCCATCGAGTTCTGCGGCGGAACGTATGAACATCAAATTTTAATATTATAAACTTTTAATATTGCAGAAGTAGGCCCTCTGGGCTCTAGCAGCACATCTAGTTTTCTGTGAATATGAACAAAAATATCAACTTGTTTGTAATATTCAGAAGTTTGTCCTGTCTGTGCTTCATGAATAAATGATTAATAATTAATGGAAAATTTATATTAGTAATGTTTGTTTGTTAATGGAATCAAAATGTTTAAGAAAGCAATATTTTTTTCTGTTTGGTCATTTTTACCCATAGGCACTTGCAGAACTCTGGTCATGCTGCACCATTCGTGATCGTATCAGAGGAGGCCATCGCTAAAGGAATCAGGAGGATTGTGGCAGTGACTGGAGCAGAGGCTCAGAAGGTTAGAGGATTGTGCACACTTTTTGTTTTTTAACTGATACTTTAGTATCTGATTTGGGGTTGGGAATGTAGAACCGTTTTTTGCTGTCTGATGTGAATGTGATATGAAAGTAAGATGTGAAATAATACAAGGATTAAATATGTCCGTTGTGTTTTCTTGCTGTTTGCACGCACAGTCTGGCTAGTGTAGTTTGATTGACAAACAAATTATTAATTTGAACCTGTTCTATTCAACGAATCACGAAGACTCACAAAGAATGTGCTTTATAATTATAAAGAGCTTATTCAGTGTAATTACTGACTGATCATTCATGTAACAACATGTAAATACACATTCAGAAGTGTTTTTTTTTTTTTTTTTTTTAATAGATATTCATTTTAAATCCTTTTTTTAGTATAGTATTTTAGGTATTATTGGTGGGTAAATCATTTAGGAAGTTCCTTGATTCCCATTTCTAATAGTTCTTGACAGATTGATGTTTGTGTTGTCAGGCCCAGAGGAAAGCTGATGCACTGAAGCTAGAACTAGATGCCATGGCAGAGAAAGTGAAGGCTCAGACCACCCCTAATAAAGATATTCAGAAGGAGATTGCTGATATGACAGAGGTGAGCTCCACTCTGACATATTCTGCTCTCACCTGTCTAAAATCAGTGGTGTCTAATTTTATTCATCAAAGTATAACTGGATCAGTGTATGCATATATATTCAGGCCCTGGGCACTGCAGTCATCTCTCAGTGGCGGAAGGATGAAATGAGGGATTCCCTGAAAAGTCTTAAGAAGATCATGGATGACCTGGACCGTGCCAGCAAGGCAGATGTACAGAAGAGGGTAAGAGAATATGATTCTGTCGTCTGATAGTTAGTCACTGAGGTTCTTGGAACTGTGAACACGTGGTTTTAATTTTAGGTCCTGGAAAAGACAAAAGAGATCATCGAAAGTAACCCAAACCAACCTCTGATTGTGCTGGAGATGGAGAATGGAGCATCTGCAAAGGTAACTCTCACTGTCTTTTCAAATTACGAGTCTATACTTGAACTGAATTTTGTTATTGTCTGTAGTGAAAGTCTTAATGTTTTGTCTGTGTGTCCACAGGCTTTGAATGACTCTCTGAAGCTGCTAAAGACAAATTCACCACAGACTGCTGCTATGCTTTTTGCTGTGGACAACGATGCAGGGAAAATTATCTGCTTGTGCCAAGTGCCTCAGGTAAATGTGTTAGAGAGGACCTTATTCTGTAAGATGGCAGAGGGCTCTCTTAAAATATTTAACCAGATCTACTTTAAATCATAAGATTTTCTTGTTGTGAAAAAAAGAATACTTAGAATCTGCAAGGACACATTAAATTGAACAAAAGTGAAGACTTTTACATACAAAGGATTTCTATTTCAAATAATTGCTGTTCTTTTGAACTATAAATTCATTAAAGAATCCTGAAAAAATGATCAATTTACACAAAAAAAATATATAAAGCTGTATAATGGTTTTCAATACTGATGATAAGAAATATTTCTTCAGCACAAAATCAGCATATTACAATGATACTGAAGGATCATGTGACGCTGAAGACTGGAGTAACGGCTGTAGTAGTATTTGTCATCACAGGAATACAATTTTAAAATTATTAAAACGGAAAACAAATATTTTTCAATTGTAATATTTTACAATGTTTCTCTGTTATTGTATATATTTTTATATCAAATAGAAGCAGCCTAGGTGAGCATAAAAAAAAAAAAACATTTACTGACCCTAAATGTTTGAATGATAGTGTATTTTCTTAATACATGTTACTATTATTATGTTCAGCGAAATAGGAGTAATAACATGCCTTTGCCATACAGCCAACCTCCAGAAGTAAAATGTTTCGGATTCCATATTTTGTTCGTTTCACATTTAATGATGGTTAAATTATAACTTTGACTTGCATGGTACTAGACACAATAATGCATATGTAAAGTATCAATTTAAATTCAGCAATGTATGTGCTCTGGTTGTGTTTCCAGGATGTTGCAAACCGAGGCCTGAAGGCCAGTGAGTGGGTTCAGGAAGTGTGTCCTCTGCTGGACGGAAAAGGAGGTGGTAAAGACATGTCTGCCCAGGCCACGGGTAGAAACACACAATGCATACAGGAAGCTCTGCAGCTGGCCAATGAGTTTGCCCGCCTCAAACTGGGTGAAAATTAAGGAAAGAGAGAGATAGCGATGTAGGTGTGATTTAACTTGATAGAGGTCCTTAGTTTGGTCTTAACCTTCCTCCTGTCCTGTTCTAGCTCTGCTTGCTGAACCTTCAAACTGGACATTCCAGGGCAGAAAATGTAAAAACTGTACAGAAATGTAATTTGTCAATTATGAATTGGAAGGGAAATATACAGTGCCTGCTCTTGGTAAATTTGGGCATTGCAGATGTGATAACTGATCCATCAAACCGTCCTGACTCTCTGATGCAAAGCACATGGGCTGTGCATGCTTTCTGATTGGATTATTAACTAAAATCACCCTCATGGTCATTGTTATCATTATGAGCATATGATGAGGAAGAACATTATTGTCATTGTCAAGCTATTTGAAGGCGTCTTTTTATCCTAAGATTTTCCATTACATTTGTAGAATTGTTGGTCTGTCTCTTTAGCAGGAGGGATGTCGTAATGGTTCAGGAAAATTCATGTCAACACTGTTAACCTTTAACTATCTCTTCTAGCATCTGTTTTGGAGAAACGAGCCATTAATCACCTGTCACATGAAATGCATCACTTGTTAATGGTAATAAAAAATGGTTTCAAATGCATAAATTACTTTTCATTGTTGTGTGGAGTCATGTATATTTGAACATGATTGTGATTTAAAGCAATTGTGTATAATTATTAACTGAATACACTATCTGATGATTTTGTCAGCTCTACATGAATTATCAAATTGAGGTTAACTAGAGATCAATAACTGTCATAGTACTACTATTACATTACTGGTGCTCAACCATGTGAACATATTTTGAATCACTATAACATTCTTTTTATGATGCATTCTGAACTCTTTTAAACCTTTTCATTTAAAACCATATGCTTGTTGCAATTTCTATAAATGAGTGTGCCAGACTTTCAGACATATGCCCCGGTCAAGCTCAAACACATAATTATAACTGTACACTATGACAAGAGGACAAAAGGGATGGAAATAAAGAGCTAAAATTAGTCATTGCTCAATCAATTTAAAGTTTAGCTAACTTTTAAAATGTTGATTATCAGGATGGAAAGTTTTAAACTGATATCACAAAACATCACAGAATTCAACATGATGTTTATGCTGTTTTTTTAAGTGATATAAAAGTATACTGGATGGAAAGTGATATTGAGGGCATCAAACTTTTTTTTTTTTTTTTTTAATGCCAGTGTTTACACATTAGAAGCTGCAAAGCACATAAACCATAGTGGTAAAAATGTATCCATTTGCTCACATACTGATAAAAGAACATGAGCTCATAAAATCATAAATTCAATACTTAAGTTGTAGTGAAAATGTACTGCATCAAATAAAGAAGCTCTGACAAGGAGCAAAATTGTTTACTTGTATACCAACGTCCTTGGACAGAAAGAGCCAAACCATTTTTAAACATGTTTATTTCTTACAGTAGCATAAAGATAAAAACAGTCCAGAATTACACAGAGACTGAGGTTGTGAAAGGAAAGAGAGCACTGACCAATAGTCACTATATCAACACTAATGAGAAGCTAATGAGAGCAAACACAGTGGCACAGCGAGGATATGTACAGTCTGTGCTGAAGAGGGTTCCTTCATGAAGAACAGCATTCAACATTACGTTGAAAGTGGAGTCTAAATACTGTAGCCTCATTTTGAACTTCATGTCAGGGTTTTTTGCTGACATTTTATTGTGTTTTATTAATTATTTCTCCAAATGGAATAGGGGGATCTACCGTAACGCTTTTCAAAAAGGTCAAGAAAACAAAATGAAATCTCAACATATCTATTCTGGAGGCACAATCATG
The DNA here is from genome assembly GCF_936440315.1 of Barbus barbus. Lineage (NCBI taxonomy): Eukaryota > Metazoa > Chordata > Actinopteri > Cypriniformes > Cyprinidae > Barbus > Barbus barbus. The sequence goes on from NC_136750.1 coordinate 20,625,559, forward strand.
TATATGATCGTAGAAAAAGCAGCAAAGAAATAAAACGAAGCAGTTTAGTCTTAACAGGCTCTGTAATATTCATCTCAATATTGCATCCTATAATCCTACAAACAATTGAACAAAAGATGATACAAAGTCCTAGAAAAAGCTCTCTCAGTGTGACAATAAGGATCCACAAAGACTGATAATTTAGTGCTGAGATCATTGGCAAGAAGAGCATAAAGAAAGCAAGCCAATTTGGAATTGATCTCGTCATGCAATTTGGCCACAGAATATTTCAAATGGAGAGAACAGAGAAGGTGGACATAATGTAGTCTTTCATATATTGTTTCAGTAGATTTGCCTGAATATCACTCAGCAGGCTACGATCCTCCTGTGGCACGAAAACAAGAAGAGAAACATTCCTCCTCGCCAACTAGCCTACCATTTAGGATTAATGATTACTGTTAAGAGTAATACAAGAACATCACAAGCCAGTTTATTTTCCTTAATCCATATTTTCATAAACATCAAACAACAAAAACAAGAGGATTAGTAATGGAATAAAACTCTTTGGTGACCAACTGCGCATCTCAATATTCTACCTATGAGAGGGCAGCCATCCTATGTATCTGTGATTTTCACTGTGAAACGCCCAATAATAATCCCTCAGAATAGGCTTAAATATAATAAAGCCACTGCAGCACTGTGCATTTAATATTCACCCAGTATATAACCGTCAAAATACATTTACGCTTTATTGACAATGTATAAAAGCACTCATGTGCCACAGGTCTGGATTTTCTAAGGGTTCAGAAGTGACAGTGAATGCAGGTAGGTAGCTCTTAAAATCAAGAGGGGAGAAGGTTTTCAGGTGAGAGCTTTTCCCACCCTGATCCCGAAGGCACAGCACTCAGCTTAGCTCAAAGTAGAACAGACAAGAGGATGAGGTGGTGGAGCACAGGAGAAGCCATGAATCATGTGTGGGGGGAGGACAGCTGGTGGGTAGACGATCCGTGCCCTATTTTAGAGCCCAGATTTGTGTGAGCGCAAATGTGTGTCAATAAATGCTTGGTAAGAAGACTAAAGGAACAATATCACGTGTTTATGCGTCTTATAATGAGGTTAGCTGTGCTCTGGAGAGAGGACATGTCCAGAAGCGAGGACAAGGCACGCAAGCGTGTAACGTGTGTGCGTTTACACACTGAAAGAACTGATATGTCTACATTTTGAAAAAGAACTACTGCACCTGAAACTTAGACTCGGCCGAAGCAGAAAGCTACGAACGTAGTGACGGAAAAAATATGAGATTGGAAGAAAAATATATTTCAGTGCTTTCAGGTCACAATTCTTTTGTTTGAACGCAAGTTTCTCGGGGGAACAAAAACGTTTTATGAGAGAACACAAGAGAATTGAAATATAATTTCTGTTCCCAGAGAAACTTTGCATTTGCTTACAAAACTTATGTTCGCTCGCAAAACTTTTGTTCACACACAAACGACTCAAAAGTTGTGGAAGTCGTGGCCTAATGGTTAGAGAGTCGGACTCGTAATCCAAAGGTTGCGGGTTCGAGTCTCGGGCCGGCAGGGATTGTAGGTGGGGGGAGTGAATGTCCAGCGCTCTCTCCACCCTCAATACCACGACTGAGGTGCCCTTGAGCAAGGCACCGAACCCCCAACTGCTCCCCGGGCGCCGCAGCATAAAATGGCTGCCCACTGCTCCGGGTGTGTGTTCACAGTGTGTGTGTGTGTGTGTGTGTTCACTGCTGTGTGTGTGCACGTTGGATGGGTTAAATGCAGAGCACGAATTCCGAGTATGGGTCACCATACTTGGCAGTATGTCACTTCAAAACAAAAGTTTTGCAAGCTAACACAAAGTTTCTTGGGGGAAGGCAAACAATTTGCAACCTAGTTTCTCAGACATAACACAACATTTACAAGACAACATAAAAACACTAAATCTAATTAATAAAATAATAAAATATAAAAAATAAAATAACGTTTTTTTTTCTGCTTGCAAACCCTTTTAGTTCTTCTTAGAGAGTTCACACACAAACAACTCTGCAATTTTGCAAGCTAACGCAACGTTTCTTGGGGGAATGCAAATATTTTACAAAGTAAAGCAAAGTTTCTCTGGGTAACAAACATTTTGCAAGTTAATGCTAAGTTTCTCTGGGGAACGCAAATATTTTGCAAAGTACCGCAAAGTTTCTCAAGGAAACAATTTGCCAGCTAGCACAATGTTTCTTGGGGGAACGCAAAAATTTGCAATAGAATGCAAAAATTTGCAATAGAATGCAAAAGCATTGACATTTTACTCCCATCTCGTATACTTTCCCCATCACTTTAGGGCAGGGGTCGGCAAGTAAGTTTGGCATGGGGCCAAAAAACATTTTCGCCACTAGATGGTGGGCCAGAACATAGTCAAAGGATAATTTAAGAAATTAATTGATAAAAAATACAACTACAATTGCCTGACAGACTGTTACAGTGTCTTTTGTAACTGGTAGTGAGCTGTTACTCTGTGTTAAATCCTGTAGTAGGACAGTCATTAACAAAAAGCCACATTTGTGTGGCGGTGTCAGGCAGAGTATGTGAGCGGAGTGGAGCATCAACGATATTCCCTCCGCTCCGAGTATGCGCTCTGAGCATACATGCCAAACTGTGTTTTGCTCCAGACATTTAACTGTAAATTTAAGTTAAATGTGTAAAACCTAAAATGCTGTTACCGTATTTTTTACAGTATAATTCTAGCAACCACAGCTGCCGTTTTTTTACCGTAAATGTTACGGTTTTTTTTTTACAGTGCAGTTTTTGCACGCGGGCCGCCTGTTGCCGACCACTGCTTTAGGTGCCCCGAAAGCACTTGTCGTTCAAGTGGATCTATCTGCTTATCCTTCGTATGGTCTAAAACATTTATAATGTAATAAATTATACAAGGATAACTATACAAATTTAACAATAAATATAAAAAAATCACCTATTGTTGATGGTAAATGACTGAACAGCAGCAAAGGAGTGTCTAGGCTACATGACTTCAAGAAAACGCTTATCAATGAATTCCACCAGAACTTCAAGATCTGTCTGTCAGCTAGTCATAAATTGTATCGCAATGCATCAGGCTTCATAAATGACTGCTCATATTCGGTTTCTCACAATCGAAAACTTTTTATGTCGTTTTCCATTATATAACACTATTACGTTAAATTTAGTAGAGTGCTGAAGATCAACAATGAAGCTTTACCACTGTTCACAGTGCATCTCTAGAACAATCAGCACACTTTTAGTTGTGTAGATTTCTAAACATACTCCACTTATACTTAATATATTGCTCATATGTGTTCATATTAGACTGCAACAGTGGTTTTAGCTTCTGGTGTCGAGTATCGGTCCATCCTTCTCAGACCAGGGGAACAATCAGTAGGCTACTCGAACGTAATTAAAAAAACGAATGAACCAAAAAAACAAGTTTGTTCAGACTGCTGTGTGCACACAGTGATGACAAACTGTTAGCATGATAATTTCAAACACGAACAACGAAACATAAAATATCTCATAAGACAAAATAAAGCTCGGTTTAACAGCACGAACTTGGAAGTCCATTCAGCCACATGCACTTGGTGACTTGAGGAGTCTAACTGCAGGGCTATAACGCTAGTGAAATGATCCGCCACTATCCAAGCTATTAGTTAAAGGGAAAGTTCACCCAAAAATTTTAATTTTGTCATTTACTCTACTTCATTTAATTCCAAACCTGTATGACTTTTTATTCTGTGAAGATAATGTTGCAAAAACTATTGGACCCCATTGACCTCAACAGTTCAAACATTCTTCAAAATATCTTTTGTGTTTTGCAGAAGACAGTAAATCATACAGGTTTGGAATGACATGAGGCTGAGTAAATTATGACAATTTTATTTTTAAGGTCAACTATCTCTTTAACGAATCAACAGAGAACTACTAGAGTACTATGTTACACTATGGTGATTGTTGGTGTCACTCATCTATCTGGCCTCGGCATGAGATAAGAGTTCCCGTATCATCACTATTCAACAAAAGTCATAAATATAAGCCAAATCCATTCCCAGCACATATACCTAACATGCTGTTTAGTGGCGAGATATTAGTGTTCCTTGCCAAGTCAAGTTCCTTGTCCTAGTTGAGGTAGGCTTGCAAGGAAAAGCACATTAGTACATTTAGTACTAGTGTCTCCTCTTAAAACCACCACATCATGAGGGATGCTGCCCAGAATCCTGTCCACTTGGGACAGCATAGAATGGTAATAAGATCATGAAAAATTACTTCTTGATCATGTTTAACAGGTACACTAAGTGTGTCAAGTGGATAATGGGTAGTTTTGTTTATGGTAGTCCATCAGTTGGTCCATTTCTTTGCACCTGGTGCCCAGATTCACTTTCCAGGAAAGACGGAGATCTTGCCATCTTTGGCCAGCTTGTCAATGATCTGGGCCTCATAGTCTGCATCATGGACACCTGTTTTACGAAACTCTCCAGAATAGCGGTTCTGCTCCCAATAGTGGTGCCAGTTTCCCCTGCTGTCTGCCCCAAAACCAAATACATTCACCTACAGACGTAGAAATGAAGTCACTGTCAGTGCTTTGAAATGTAAATAAAATGTTTGTTTTTTTTTACATATAAAAAGCTAAAAGCTTTTTTTAAACATTATAAACAAAAGCTATGTACAAGCATATTCTTTATATATTATTTATAATATAAATGTAAGTAGTTCACACTAAAGATCAAAAGATTAGGGTCAGTAAGTAAGTTTTTTATACTTTTATTCAGCAAGGACACATTAAATTGATCACAAGTGTCAGTAATTACATTTTAATTACAACAGTAGACTTCTACGTAGTTACGAAAGATTTCTATTTCAAATTAAAGTTTCTATTCATCAAATACTTCAAAGAAATTCTTCCACTTCAAAGAACTTCAAATTTTTTTTGGTTTAACGTGATTGTGGTTAAAAATAAATAATAGTTATCACCTTACTTACCTAGTTGATTGATTACATTGACAATTGCAAACATATTTTATATTACAAGCTTTCTGAAATGTTAGGTTTAAATATGCAAATGAGGCATTATTTAATTAAATATGCGCTAATTTGCATACATTTCTAGAACAAAAATCTAAACACTGGATGAAGTTGGTTTCAAAATTCTTATTTCATTTTATTGACATATTAGAGTCAAAAGTTTTTACAGAGGGAATTTTGGGTATCTCATTTTGTCACTCCATAACTCAAGAATATACTTAGAACAGAAAACAATAAATTTTCAAAATTTGGGGGGGGAATAAAATGTTGTATATAATTAAGCAAATTATATATGAACAAATCCCTCTGTAAAAACCTTCAGGATATAGACAGGAATAAAGATGTAAAGTTTGGTGTGTGTAAGTGCTACTGAAGTGGAGATATATGACTCAATGTAGGAGAGAAGACTCATTTTGAGAAAACGGCCTTTAAAAATATGTATTATAATTTAAATCTATTGACACAAATAGATAAAGTGCTATAAAATAAACACTTAACATTGTCTTTTGGATGTTTTCTTTCCACTAGTCTGAAAAAATACTTTATGAAAAACCAAAAAGCCCAAAATCTCAAATTTGACAGGTGCATGAAAAAACTGTTTTTGCCTGCAGTGTCTCCCCTTAAAAGAAGAAACAATTTTATTTTAAAAAATAACATTTATTTTAATTAAAGATTTAAATAAATTAAAAATACAAATCTAAATTCCAGATTCTGATAACCAAATTAAACTCACTTATAGTTATTTATAGCTACGTTGTTACGAAAGATTTCTATTTCAAATAAAAGTTCTCATCAAATAATCCTGTCGAAACATGTATCACCGTATCCACAAAAAATATTAAGCAGCAGAACTGTTTTGAACTTCGATAATAAGCAATGTTTCTTGAGCACCAAACCAGCATATTAAAATGATTTCTGAAGGATCATGTGAAATTGAAGACTAAAGTAATAACTTCTGAAAATTCAACTGTGCCACTGCCATAACAGGAATAAATGACTTCTTACAATAGAAAACTGCTATATTATATCATATTCTAAATTTCAGTATGATATGAGAGCACATTTCAAGAAAAAAAAATGGAACTTGAATTTGCAACGTCATATATGAATTATATGTATTATTATATACCCTAAAGTCTTACCTCATCACATACGTGTAGAGCAAAGAACAGCACAAGCATGCCAGTGGAGGGATAGCGGCCATGATGACGTGTCCAGCGATCATGGATGTATTTAAAGAAAGCTGGGTTGAAGATCTGAACCTACACATATACGTATGCAGATTTATAGCGGCACAGAGAAAACAAAGACTGAATGTGAGATTGATAGTGTTCTATTAAAGAGTGTTTTAATTCAGAGAATATAAATCTGTGAGAGACAGGACGGGAATATATTACCTTGTCTTTATCCACACGCAGAAACTGCTTCACTGGAGCGTAAGTGCTGAGAGAGAGAGCGATTTGGAGAGATAAAGTTACAAGTCTTCCCACTTCTGGCATCTCTTCATCTTTTCATAAAAAAACAGTGAGCAGAACTACTGCTAACTTTCTGGTGTTTTTCAGTGAAGTAGAGAATGTTGTTGATGAAGCGCTGTGATGTGTAGCGGTGTGTGTGATTTGAATGATGCATTTCTGGGTACAGAACACTGCAGTGTGCTCACAGACAGAATATATGAATGTCTCACTGGCCACACTGCAGCTACTACTGCTACGACTCATAACTCATTCAAAATTTCATTAAATTAACAGAGACTGAAAGCTAAAATGAACTAATGTATTAATGGGATGTCACACTCTATCAGGAGGAGGTACTATGTGTATCTTTTAAACATATTGCAAACCTAAATCTGAATAATCCCACACACCTCTCAAACTTGCGTAGTAACTAAATAACTTTAATATGAAAAATTTTGGTCAACAGTCTCTTCATATTAAAGTTATTTACTATGCAAACTCAAGTGATGTGCAGGATTTCAGGATTTCCAATTTTTGGGTTTAACATGATTGTGGTTAAAAATAAATAATTTAAAAGAAGAAACGATTTTATTAAAAAAAAAATCAAATTTTTTTAAAATTTATTTTAAATTAAAGATTTAAATAAATTAAAATACAAATCAAAATTCAAGATTCTAATTAAACTCCAAATTAAACTCACTTATAGTTGCATTAAACTCACACAGTGTAACTGAACTGAACAACTAATTTACTTATGGGGTGTCACTATCTATTTTTTTAGAGCAATATAAAATAATAAACTGTGGTTTAAAAAATAAGAAAAGAGAAAAAACATTTAAAATAAAAATATACAACATAAATAAATAAAAAATAAAAAACGAAATTCAGGATTTCAACAACCAAATTAAATCTAGTGTCTGAAAACTGAACTGAATAGTTAATTTATTCATTTGCAGACAGAATTTAGTTAATTTACAGAGATTTGTGGTTAAAATAAATAAGAAAATTAAAAAAGTAAATAAAAAATACAATAATTTAAAAAATGATTTATATATAAAAAAAAAAAAAAAAAGTTTTTCCCTAAAATCTTTGTGTGTGCGTTATTGTTCTCACAAGCGGATCTGGCCAGTGGAGAGGGCACTGGTGATCCACAACAGGTCGAGAGTCTTGAAGGGCACCAGCACAAAGCTAACGTTGGCAGCCAGGTTTTTGGCACTCTCTGGGTACATGAAGTGGTGTGTGGTTCGGCTGCCGGCATCTTCTTCATACCCTACAGTGGGAGCCAGGTTCATCCTGGAACACACAGATCCAATTGAATTAGACCGTGAAAATGCTCCCTCACTTTCGCTCAAGCAAGCCCTTTTACTTTGGCGTTTCATTATTTTCCCCATGACAGGGTAAAGTGAACAAACAGAAAGTGCATTCAGGTTGACAGCAAAAGCGGCTAAAAAAAAACAGCCAGTGAGACCCGTCACCATTCATTGCAATTGTACAGAAAATAATAACCAGGGAATTATTCAAAATTCTCCTTTGTGTTCCACAGAAAAACATCTTAAGGTTTTGGAAGGACGAGGATGAATAAATGACACAATTTTCATTTTAGGGTGAGCTATTCCTTTAAGAGCGACAGACTGCAAGAGACAAGCAAGATGATGGAAAGAGGGTGTGGATCAGACAGGAACGCAGACAGGGTCGGTGTCTATTCAGGAGACACGTCTGTTTCCCCGATGGATGCCAGAGCTTCCATTTCACAGCTCATGTGCTCTCGACAAAATGCTCTGATTAGAAAAAAACCCTGCCTCCCTTTCTCATTCAATCTGTATTCTACATGTTCTCGTTCAAATTCAGAGAACTACCTTACATCACCAAGGTTTTGCAACACATAGAATCTCAAGCTTGTATTCAGGCAGCAGGATTTAAAAAGCTTTAGATGTAATAGTCCTACAGATTTTAATGAAAAAAACAAATGTACATATCAGTCTCTCTCTCTCTCTCTCTCTCTCTCTCTTTCTTTATCTTCTTAAGACTCAAAGCTTTTCTCAAAGTGAGTGAGATGTTTTACCAATCAAATCTGAAGCGTTTTTCTTCTTATATCATCACTCTAATAAACAAAAGGCCAAAGAGCAAGGCTTAAACTGGAAACCACAATACTCGTTTACAATAAAAAATGTATCTGAAGTGCAAGAAGGGTTTGTTATTCTACAGCTCTGTTGTCGTGTTTATTAGTAGTACAGTTAGTACTACTAGTAACTAAAAATAAATAAAAGAATAAAAATCTAATAAAATGTTCTGACTAAAAACTCACACCAGTATGTAATACAGAAGTTTATACATGAGTATACGCATGGCAGTGGGTATGGTACAAGGATGCTAACTGATTCCAAGCAATATACTGTTTACTTAATATAATAAAAATGGTTTCAGACAATGGAAAACTTATGAGCCAATAAAACAGCAACAGCAGACTCATTTGACAGGCAGAAAGCTCAAGCCATCTCTTACACTGTGTCAAAATGAAAGCAGACAGCAGTTAAACAAATAAAGTTACGAGGAGACAGCTGCTGTGGGGCAGAAGAAAGAGATGGATACAGAGGAGGACGGGATTCATTTAAGCTTTCAGAGCTGAATCAATAAAGACTTGACTGAAATAGCACCTCAATTTATCCCTCCGTCTCTTTCAGCCGCTTCGTCTCTCTGATCTCTACTAAACATACACTGTTCAACGTCTCCTCCAGGCCATTATTTTACTCTTTTCTTTAAGCAGCAATACGAACATTCTGCCCTTTTCCATGTTCATTCAACTGAAACCCGCAATTGCAAATGTCAGTCCATCTTATCTGATTGTGATCAGTGTCCCAGAAAACAGAGCTATTATTGCACACTAAAACTAAGACAAATACTGCTGATTTAAAAATATTTTCATACGCTAAATTAAACTATAAATATATTGATATGGATAAATGTGGCTTTTATCAAAGGTCTTCCTTTTTAGGAGCTTTAGATGTTCTGTTGGTTGCTCAACTGAAGGTGAAGTATGTCATTTTTTCAGTGTTAAATTACTACTGATAATAAATGTCCTATAGCAGCTAGTAGTCTATTTCTATGATTATGTTCCCTAAAAAATTTAAACACTGTGGCTATGTGCTTGCAATATAATCTTTTATTAGTTTGGAGCAGGGCTTTCCAATTGTTCAACCAATGGAAGATGATTATGGAAGTGTTAAAGGAGACATATTATACCCTTTTTACAATATGTAATATAAGTCTCTGGTGTCCCCAGAATGTGTCTGTGAAGTTTCAGCTCAAAATACCCCACAGATCATGTATTATATCATTTTGAAAATGACTATTTTGAGTGGAAGCAGAAACACTCTGTTTTTCTTTGTTTCGATAAATCCAAATGAGCCCCCTTTCCAAAATAGAGCTGCACCATTTCAGCTAATAACTCCTAATAACATATGTTCTGGTTCTGATTATCATGTTTAATCGCGCTGAAATCATGCGTTTTAAACCATACGAGTTTAAACTTCTGATATACGGTTTTCTGAGCGTACACATCCGAAGCACATGGACAGAAAGCGGCTGTCACAGCATGTGAGTAAACTAAGTTCTCATTCACACACAAGTTTACGTTAAAAACAGTTAGCATGTTTTGCTGAAACTTTCACCATGGCATTAGAACTGTATACCGCTGTCGCATGCAAAATCAAAATGACGGCGCAGTGGGTGGAAATTTACAGATTAAGGGGCGGTAATATTATAATGAGATCCCTTTGCCACGTCACCAAGGGAGCGAAATCAGACTCGCTTGTTTTTTCAGAAGCTTGCAGAAAAAGGCTTACTAAAACAAAGTTACTGGGTTAATCTTTTTCATGTTTCCTTGGTTGGTAGATGCACTGGGGACCTGATTATAACACTTCAAACCTGGAGAAGTCAGATTTTCATGATATGCCACCTTTAAGGAAACCTGTTTAAAAAATCATCAAGTACAGACATTACATAATTCACCTTTTATTCTAATTATTACAAAATGCCCACAAAATAAAAACTAAACTAAAAAACCTTAAGAAAAAATGAACTAAAACTAAAAGATAGTTGTGAAAAAATCTTGTGAAAAACACAACTAAATAATAGTGCTCACTTAAAAACTATTTTGAAAATACAAAACTATCATAATCTAGCTAGACAAACTCATTCTGAATTCCAGGGCACCGATTTAATTTGTATGTCTGATTTTTTAAATTTCAAAACAAGACCAAATCTTTTTCATAATTTTTGATACGCAGTTCCTACTTCTTTTCCCGGTGGCATTTCAAGACTCACCTCATGATGAAGTCGTGGCCATCAATCACCGGACCGTAACCTGACCCGCGGAGGTTGCCCGAATTCCCCACCACGGCACAGCGAAGACAGCGGGCGGGGTCCCATGAACCGTACGGGGAACGGCCTGGAATGACCTGGAACAGCCTCTGTAGAACTTGCTGGATGTTGTGGGGTTTGAATTGAGGCTGCAACATCTGTACAGGGCCCAGAGGGAAGAGAAGAGAGGGAGGAAGAGAGCGAAAGAAAGAAACTAACATAAGGTTGGGCAGTTATCTTTTAACTTCAAACCATCTGCACACCTGCCTGTGCACACATGCATACTAAAATAAACATCCAGGCAGCCAATTAGCTGCTGAAGCCCTCTGCTGTGATGAATAGAAAATAAGATCCAATAAAAACACAGTCTGAAAACCAAGACCAGACTTAAAATCTTTCCTTTTGTATTATTCTGACATCCCGCCATGCCATGGCTTCCTCCCAACCAACCCCCTTCTCTATCTTTCCATGTTTTCTCTCCTTCCTTTCTTCTCCTCATGGTCCCTGCAGCCAATAATTGGCAGAGTTTACCAGGTCTCCACTGGACCTAATAATTCTTGGCAGATGTTTTCTGGGTACAGATGCCAGCCACTGAATTCACTCTGTGCCCGTCTAAATAACAGGAGCCATTGTGTTTAATACAAGATTCTGTCATCAACAGAAAGTTATGCACTACCATTCAGAGGTTTAGGATCAGAAAGATTTGTTTAATGTTTTAGATTTCTATACTTTTATTCAGCAAGGGTACTTTAAATTGACAATCACATTCTCACATTGCTCATTCTCACATTGTTACAAAAAATTATTTTTCAAATAAATGCTGCAACTTCTTTAAAAATTGTATTCATCAGTGAATCCCTAAATTATGGTTTTTACAAAAATATTAAGAACAACTGTACGATGAAGGATCGTGTGGTACTTATGTCTGGAATAATGGTTGCTGGAAATTCAGTTTTGCTATTACAGGAATAAATTACATTTTGAAACAGAAATAAGTTTTTGTTAATTGTAATAATATTTCAACATATTGTGGTTTTTAATGGATTTTTGATCAAATAAACAGCTTGCTTTCAAAAACATAAAAAAAACAAAAAAACTTACCAACTCCTCTCAAACAGTAGTCTTCATATTCATGTAAGTTATATGTGCATCTTTATATATAGCAGTTTTGGGCAAAAATATCAGAATTTACATTTGTAACTAGATTTGTTACAGCCCACAGGATGCTGAATTGGAATTTGAATAAAACAAAGAGGAATTGAATTCATTGAAATTCCAAAATTCCAAACATCAGTCCAACAGAAGTTTCATGACAAAACAAATGACATATTAATTAGTTTTGAGTAATTACAAACATTATGAAATGAATGTCCAAAAGGTCCAACACTGCCAAAACAATTACTAATTACTTTCCTTTTTGTTTTTCTTTCTTTCTTTTTTGGACCAGTAATCAAGCACCTTCGCAAATCGCCTAGAACACTCTAGCAATACTAATAGCACCACTAACATTTTCTTCAGAAAATGTAAAATTCAGTAGTTTCCATACATGCAAGCATGTTCCCAACCTTCACCCCAAAATCTTTCTGCTTCCTTTGCTTAATGGAGTCCGGCACCCTCCCTGCCTTTAATTCACTCTGAGCAAGTATTACAGACTTACACTTTTCAGCTGACACACTTTTTTTTCAGACATTACTCATGTTCTTTTTAATAAAAACGCCCTCTTTGCTTCCTGTCGCTTAAACATGATGCATAAGCACAATTGCAGATTGCTATCCTCTCTCATTTAAAAGAGAGAAGCACAACAAAATTTGCAAGTTAATTAATTAAGGACGGTGCGAGTTCACATGCAACAGTTTTGCAGCCAATTCATTTTGATTTTCAATTTAGTTAATGCATGAGGTCGAAAGCAAGTCATGAAATCGAACCACAACAAAGTCTAACCACATCAACTGAAAGGGTTGATAAAGCTAAAAGTAGCAGTGAGTAACCATAAGATCACTTACCACCCACCAGTAGTACACGTCTGAAGGCAGCTGGATGTTGTCCCGAATCCACACAGGCGAGATGTCCGGGTCATAGTTCTCATCGAACCAGTCGGAAACGCCTGGGTCGCCCACACACCGAGAGCAGGCACATGTCTTCTGTTGAGAGCTCTCGGCCGGGACGACCCGGTGGGAACCGGCGTAGCTGGGCACTAGCTTAACCCTGTGTGACTCTTCCCATCCCGGGGGTTCCAAGTAAGGCAAGCCAGCTCCTCCTCTCAGCGAGAACGAGAAGAAGAGCGATGTGAGGAACAGGAGGGCCAGGGATCCCAAGACCACGCAGAAGCGAAGGGAGCATCTCATGCCCCCACGTTCTCCTGCCGCCGCAGGTCCGACTCCGGTGGGCACCCAGGGTCTCAGCTCGCCCGCCCTCTGAGCCCGCGCCCATGCGGCCCAACCCCAACCCCATCCCAAGCCGAAGCGTCCCTCTCGCTGTGGAGGCACAGACGGCATGCGCCCGCCCCACTGCCATAAACCGGCCCCTGCCACCGTGCCCAACCTGGACTCAGTACTACCCGGCGTACTGAGCGGCTCAGGCTTTAAACCCAAAAGTGTGTGAATCTCACAAAACTGTGCGCCTGTGAACTGCCACTGCTGATCTCCAGTCTGTCAGTCTTCTCTTTCAGTGTGTCACCGCTGCCGTGAAGCCTTTTACTGCTCTTTATTTCCGCTCTCTTCCCCCTACACTATGGGATCTCCTCCAGCTCTCTTTCACACTTTTGAACTGTCTATACTGCCACGGTTCAAACACACACCAGTCTTTCGCCTCTAAAAATCAGTCTGCTTGTAGGCGTGTGTGTGATCGGCTCTATTCTCCCTGCAGTGACAGTTGGAGGAATAGCCCCTTCTGTGGTTTTGACATCTCAGTGCCAGACAAGCTAGGCTGTCATCCGTGTCTGTTCCATTACAGTCCTCAATGAGTTCAAGTTTGACACTGTAATCCGGTTTGTCCGCGGCTGTACGCTCCGTCTAGCGAGCCACCTTGTCAAACTTCGCAGTCAGAGGTGGAAAAGGGTGGAGTTTTCTCACAGTCTTGTAATGAAGCTTTTTTGCAGACATCTTGAATAGGTTTACATTCTACAATACTCTTCAAACTCTTTCCGTCTCATTCATTCGGCGGTAGTTGCGTATTCTGTGAGTTATTTTAGGTGCAGAGACATGCCACTGCGTTTGTCCTTTGGTCTTTACAGTGTCTTCAATGAAAGCAGCTTGAAGATTCAAATATGAGGAACCTCTGGTTCCAACAGTTTCCCTTCCTAACTGTGTGGTTTGAACATCATGGTTTGATCAATTGAGCACTTTGACCTTCTCCAGGTCAGTGGATAATAAAAATGAACCAAATAAAAATAAGAAGAAAAGACAGCAACAAAGAGGATTGAAAGAATCTAACGGCTCAAGCACAAAAAGGGATTTGAGCGGCAAGAAGCTGGATTAAAGAAAAAGGCAAACAAAAACAGCATCTGATTTTCTTCTAACACTGCATCTGTCTAGCAGCTAGTGGAGTACGTGATCAGCCGAGTGTGTGTGTGAATGTGTTGCATCGCAGGACTCACTTGCCAATTTCACGATGACAGCTCTTAACGGAATTGGTGAGGTGAAGAACTCGGATTTCAACAAGGCAGTGTGCCCTGACCTGCTGTTGTCCTGTAATCTCCAAATCTATAATCTCTGGGATGCTGCTGCTGGCCCACCTGTGTGAGCTCTCTTTCTCTCTGCCAGTTTGCTGCCAGTGAAAACCCGTCAGTCTGAGAGGGTGCTGTGCATTAGGATGGTAGTGAAATCCAGCTGCTGGTATCTACAGCTGCTCTTCTTGATTCAGGGTGACCTTCCAAACTACAGGGAAACAGACAAGTGTAGAATTAAGTACTTAAGCATATCAAGACAGTGCATTTTTTTTTTATAAAATATTTTTCCCCACTTTTTTTTAGTATGCACAAACTCTAAGACAAATTCAAATTCATATTCAAATTTTCCGAGAGCTGGCAAAAAGCACAGAATATTGGCATGCATAATTAAAAACAAATATTTCACACCGCTACATGCCAAACTGTGTTGTGCTCCAGACATTTTTTCCACATTTAATACAAATTGCACCAGCATGACTTTGAAATGTACACAGAAAAATCAAGCACAATGTTTTTAAAAAGGTTTAATTTTTATGTTTAATTTACTGTACCACAATTGAAGAATTTTGAAGAACATTAAACCAAGAAAAAAGTTACGACAAATTATATGAAATTCAAAATTATGAGGTTTTGCATCACCAATCAAACAAGCTCAATTCTGACACTGACCATGTGAATTATTTTGTACAAAAGAGCAAATTTCAATGTTCCCATTGAAGAACAAGTTTAGATCAAGAGCTTTTGTCATTAAAGCAAAAGCAAAATACTAAGAAATTCTTCCATTCTCAACTCCTGTTATTTTTTCAGTGTACCTTGAATCAAATTTTACCCTAATAACATGATTTGCGAATAATAATATTACACCAAACTAGAAAAGAATAGACAATAGATGCATTTTCACTGTCTCAGACGTTTGGATGCCACAATAGGTATAGTTTATGAGAAACAAAATAAAATGAATAATAATAAGCATGTAAACATCACTAGCTTCTGCTCATATACTTGTCAGTTCTTTTCTGCTTGTAATATTTGCAATATACTTGCAAACTATTTATAGTTTCTCCCTCCAACTCATACTTGAATTTCCAGACCTTCTTTTCCCCATTCTATATCTGAAAGATTCACCGTTCACTGACTTTTCACATTCATCATCTTCGCTGATATCTGTCCCTCACATACATTTTGTGAAGGCACCACAGTTGAAGTGTTTCCTTCTTTGGGTCTCTCTTGTGAACCCCGATTTCTGTTGAACATTCTCTGTAGAGCATCTGCTGAGCTAAATTACCAGAGCTGAATATGTGGAACACAGACACCAGTTCAGGCACCTTAGAAGAACATTAACTTCACAGCTTTCACAAAATAATACCAACCAATTTGTTCATGCTTGCATATTTTAATTAACACATTTGGATGCATGCTTGATGCATGCTTAAAAGAAATACACAAAAGGTATAGCTGATGCAATGCACTTATGTTTTAAACATAGCCTATCTGTCTGTTGCCAACAGTTCAATCGCGGGCTTAGAAGTGGATATCGACATATCAAACAAACAGGTGGCTAGTGCTGCTTTCACTGTGGACGCAGATTAAATCACGCGATTGTGATTGCATGCGTGGGTGAGCCGCTGGAGATCACATAATGCTCTCCCCTTCCATTCCAATTAGAAAAATGAATTTCAGATTTCATTTTCTCTGGCAGCAGTAAATGCCTGCTTCGTTGATTGAGACGTTCTCATCCTTAAACACGCTGCTTCTTTTTAAACGCCCACAGTTTGATGAGAGAAACAGCGAGGCTGCAGGCACAGTTTAATAGTTTTTATTTCTGCTACATCCTTCAAGCTGCTGATTGATTCTCTTACATATAGTGACATAATGCGACGGGAGCGAGACAAGCTTTGAAGTTCTGATTCTGAAAGGCGTGAACGCGCCAGTTTCGACATTTATGAGCTCTCATCATCTTTTTGATTTCGATCTTTTTGTTTAATGTACAAATGTGATCCTGGGCCACAAAACTAGTCATAAATGTCAATTTTTATTTATTTATTTATTTTATGTTGAGATTTAGCCTAGGCCTATACATCTAAATAAATAAGCTTTCCATTGATGTATGGTTTGTTAGGACAATATTTGGCCGAGATACAACTTTTTGAAAATCTGAATTCTGAGGGTGCAAAAAAATGTTGACAAAATCGCCTTTAAAGTTGTCCAAATTAAGTTCAATGCATATAGGCTAACTAATCAAAAATTACGTTATGATATATTTACGGTAATAAATTTACAAAATATCTTCATGGAACATGATCTTTACTTAATATCCTAATGATTTTTGGCATAAATTAAACATTTATAATTTTGACCCATACAATGTATTTTTGGCTATTGCTACAAATTTACCCCAGCGACTTAAGACTGGTTTTGTGGTTCAAGGTCACAAATAAGCTTGAATTTTCCTCATTGAGTGGATGATATATATCCTACATTGTGCGAATTATTCAACGACATCCTTTTTTTTTTTCTAAATGGGAGCAATTGGTTGAGTTTCGTCTTGCACAGTTAAAAAAATTATGACGCTTTTTGTAATATATTTCGGATTTCGGATGTGTAAATGTATCACAACATGACAAATAATTACTGTAGGCCTATTTATGGTTTGTCAATGTTATGATAATATAGTGTCCATACTATGGCTACCTCATAGCAGTGTTGGGAAGGTTTGGAAATGTAACATGTTACAGATTATAAATTTACCCTATTTAAAATGTAATAAGTAGTGTAACTATTTCAATTACTTTATTAAAAGAAATGTAACTGATAACATTTGATAACTTTGCTAAATTTGTAATATTTTCAACTGTTAATCATATGCAAACATTTAAACCAGGCATGGGTTAATCTTACAGTTCTAAACACTGTTTACTCTCAGACTTCCAAAATCCTTTAAGATTACAATAATTTCATTTAAAGCATAGCCACCACAAAATCAGCACCTCTTTTTACTTTGAGATTGTTCTGAGATTAAATAGATATAAAATCATAACAATAAATAGTTTAATAGCAATGATACTGTTTTTGAAATCAAATCTTTGCATAGCTATTACAGGAAACACTGGCATCTAACAATGCCTTGAAAAAAACAAAAAAACTGATTATCTTAAAAAATAAAGCATATATAAACCCAAATAGAAAATTATCGAATAAGCATGTGTCCTATTCCGTGTCCTAAACTCCTGAAACATTGGTGTCTCGTATTTTAGAGCAGTCACTGCAATTTATGAAAGAAGTCAATTAAATCAGTATGTGGGTTTGTACGTGAAACTAATTCAGATGTAACCCCCATTTGTAATCGTTAACATTTCCATAAGTAACTGTAAATTAATTACACATTTTGTCTCAGTAACTGTAAATGATTACAAAATATTTTGTAATTAAATTACTGTTACTTGTACTGTTGCATATAACTACTCCCCAACACTGCCTCATAGTGAACTCCAAAACTTGAAAAACTTTTGTGTTTAATAAAAAGTTAATCATTTAGCTGGATTTTTATTTATAATTTCACATTTTTATTAATTGTTCTATGTACAAGCTTCAAAATTACTGTAACTGAACTGAATGTAATGTGTTATTGTTGTTTACATAAATGTATGCTACCTCTATGAATCTTCATAGCCACCTTTGTAAAGTAAAAATGTTAAGAGAGCGTGGTTGATACCTCAGGCCCAGCATATAAGTGTGATGCACAAAATAGCACCGTCTAAAAAAAGTATAGAAGTCAGCACACCATATATATAGAGGCTATAAAATCTGAAATGAAAGGCAAAATCCTCTTAAAGCTGAATTATGCTCCCCATCTATTCAATTCATGCTTCATTTTCTCACCAAGCATCACATCCTCCTACCACATCCAATATCTGAAAATGACAGTCTTCTCGTTTATAAAGCCGTCAGCACACAGTTGCTAGAGTCACAACAAACAGCAGGCAACTATTGTAGATATGTATACCATTATTATTCGCTTTTGGTCGACACATCTAAACATGACTTTTCTCTCAAAACATTATTACTCAGATTCTTGACTCCATATACATATACAAACGCATGCTTGCACTACATTCTCTAGGACAAATTCAGATGATAACACTACCACCAAATTCTCCATTTCTTCCTTCTTCGGCCATACACAGGTATCAGACACAAAAACATCCACTGACCTTAGCTTACTCTTTCTTTTGATGTTCGGTCGCTTTTAGTGGGTCTTGACCAATGTGCCTGCTCAGCAAGGGTGAGCCGAACACTGTAGAGTGGGTGTCTGAGTTGCCTTGGCAACGAAACCTCACAGCTGGCTGCAATGGAAATGTAATTGAAAGAAAAGAGCAGACATTCACATACTGGGTGGGCTTGCATCCTCTCCGACTCGCTGCTGGACAGGTTGTTCTTTTACGTATTCAACAGTCGACGGCTCCAGTTTTGTGCTGTCTATGATCAGACTGGAAGCAGGGAGGGAAACCGATGCCTGTCCAGTGACTCTAGGGTTAATGTACTGACAAATAATGCACTCTCTCCCCGGCTGAGGATTAATCTAATCATAAAATAGTCATTTTCAACGGCTTGGCCCTAAGGCTTAATCTAATTTCATATTTAATGGACTAAACCCTTTTAAAGCTGGATACATTATTGCTTGTTAGACCTCTCTGGGGAAAAAAGTATGATTATTGTGTCTTGTGTTTTTTCATTTAAAAAGTAGACTAAAATTATGATTTAGCTATTTAAATCAACATTTTCTTCCAATGCCATCTGGTGTCAGCCGAATGTGTTTTCCACGCTCAGAAGCTTTCGTTCATTGATTCTTAGTTCAATCGACATTTGTGACCCTTGGACCATCTGTCAAAAACTCTTAAGTAGCACATTTGCAGCAATAACCAAAAATACATTGTAGGGGTCAAAATTATCCATTTTTATTTTATGCCAAAAATCATTAGGATATTAAGTAAAGATCATGTTCCATGAATATATTCTGTAAATGTATAAATTACATATTTATATTTACCGTAAATATATCGAAACGTAATGTTTGATTTTGGAATTTGAAAAACAATATTTAGATTTTTTTGCACCCTCAGATTTCAGATTTTCAAATAGTTGTATCTCGGCCAAATATATATCCGATCCTAACAATGCATCAATGCAAAGCTTATTTATTCAGCTTTCAGATGATATATGAATCTCAGTTTTGAGAAATTGACCCTTATGACTGGTTTTGTGGTCCAGGGTCACTTAATTGCTAAAGGAATTGCATTTAATTTCTGGGAATGTGGCCTAATAATAAATGGGCCATCATTCTGACTTTTTTACTGCTGGTGTACGTCATCAATGTTTCTTCAGATTTATTCTCTCAGAATTTATTCTTCAGATAAATAATCCCAAACTGAGCTCACAATACAGAACTTGACTTGAAAATGCCATGTGAAATGAAACTTTTTAACCTAAGTGCCTTAAGCTACTATAGTTTCTGCATCACAAAAATGTCTCATATGTCACACTAAACACAAAAAACTATAACCTTTCACTCCACTTGAGCTTCAAGCCTCAAACTAAAATGACGGAAAATGAAATGAGAGATGCCTGCCTCTCTAATCAAATTCAAGTCTCAAATTCATTTTATGTGTAGCCTTCAGCTTCAGTTGTGTTTATTTCCCATTCTGCCTCTCAGGAAATGCTGGCTATCTCATTTTTATTTCATTATTTTTTCTGTTTTGTCTTATTTTATACCCTCGCGAGGGAAAATTAATTTATCCTTGTGCACCTAATATGAAAGTAAAACTAGATATAACCTTAGGTGCTATTTTGACTCATCCAAACAAGTTTCTGCCTGATTAACTTAATGTCACGATTATCTTGGGCACAGATAAAAAGCGTCTAAAAAAAATTCTTACCAAATTTATAACAATTTAACATAAAAACATTCCATGGCATCTGATTTGACAGTTGCAAACACTTTCGTTTAACTCTGAGAATGTATTTCATATCCATGCTAATTGGGACACTGCCCTGAGGAGGCACTTGATCAGTTAACAGCATACAATCCGTGAATTGTATTTGTGCCCAAAGGCAATGAGTCACATTCTCCTGGAGCAACTGTTGACCCTTCATCATGCCTTTCTTGACAAATCAAATCCACAGGGGATGCCACCAGTCATGTCCTGCATGTCCAGCAGAAGATGATCTATTATGAGCAACCATGATAAGCCACAGACACATCTCTACAATGCTGAAGAAAACAGTCCTCATCTCAAAGGCCTGGGAAATTCTGTAGCTCTCTATTTTAGAATGTAAATCAGAGCAGAAATAATCTCAAAGAAGCAGAAAACACATCATGCAGAACTAGGAGCTCAAAACGCTTGTATAGGAGAGACAGGAGAGATCTGTTTATAACAGCAGCGATGGATGGTACAGTCACCATGTCTTATTTTCGCATAAACTGCTTCACCAGAAATTTGTGTTTGTGTGCCGTGGGAGCTCTTAACAGCTGCAGCTGCCCAAGTGTCTGACTCAGCACCCCCATCTCTGCTTCAGGCTCCAAAAGACAGTGTGTGTGTGTTTGTGTGTGTGTGTAAGGTCCTATTCAGAAACATTGACTTTGATTTCTGGCATCATCACAGGTGAAACAAGTGACCTATCAATCTTGCAAATATTGGCTGCTGGAAAATAAGAAATAAAATATTAATTTGAATGAGGTTTATGCTTAAAATAAGTAACATATTCGCTGACAAAATTTATCCAAGAATGTTCTTTAAATTTAAAAATATTTGCTTCTGAAGAAAATTTTAGTTTCTTCTAAATATATTTTTTATCTGTTTATAGGAAAACAAATTTAAAAGTGATATTTTCAAATTAATAGCAAATGTCAAAATATACATTTTGCATACTGTACATTATGTTGTGATGCATTCATTTATGTGTAGCATTTTAAAATTGTTTCATAAAGTTTATTTCTTTTACATCTAATATATTTTAATAGTGAAATATTTAAATCTTATCTGTATTTGCCATCATTTTAATATGGTGCATCCCTTTTTCTTTCTTTGGAATGATTTAAACTATGAACTTTGAGATGAAATTTGAAGTCTTCCTTAAAAGCCCATAAATGAATACAATATGTGGTCAATATGTGGACCTCAATTACTCAGTTGCTCCTCACTGACCTTGTCTCTGTTGCACAGGTTTGACGCCTCACATCTCCTTGCTGTGTCCCTGTAGCATATTCATGAATTATCCATGCATCTGTGGCTGTATCTACAGTATCTCTTTCTATTTGGCAAGTACAGAAAAAGATGTTCTTTCAGCTTACTGTGGCCATTTTCTGTATCCTACCTTTCCATTCTCTCAATCATTCTTTCTGTGCCGTCTTCTTTTAATGATGTTTTTCATCACTTTCTCTATATGACAAAGTATTTCTTCTCCTGTGCTCAGAAATGTCTCTCTCTCCCTGACTCATCAGTAGAGATCCTCTAAGGCCACCTAGACTGGGGCCAGATGCCAAGGCCTGTCGCAGAGCCCATCGATCGAGAGGAAAACCAGGGACAACGCTGGCTCCAGAACACCACATTACTGGCACAGTTAACCCTTACTTCACCACCTCACTGAAATGTTTCTCACGCTATATCCAGATGCCATGAAAGTCCTGCAATGACAGATTGAAAGGTTGTACGTCGTCTATTACACCTTTATGAAAACTGTCAACTTCCAAAATTAGAATAAACCTTAGAGCTATTTTGTTAACATTTAATTTGGATGAACTTACAATTAGTAAATGAGGTATGCTACAGATGTGTGCGCTTGCTCAAAGTCAAACTGCAATAATCGAATCAATCTAATGTGCTTATCTCTCATGTTGTGTTTCAGTCATTTTGACCCGGATTTTGTTATTCCCAAAAATGAAATGCTAGTTAATGTCATCGCTTTGGACCTCTCTCACAGAGGGTATAACAACTTTTAAAAATTGTAAAAAATGTTTTACTTTTGTACTTTTTCAAATTTTATTTACTTTACAAAAAGTAGCTTATAAATGTCTTATGCTATATTATAACTAAATATTGAATTCAATCATCTTATTGACTTGTTTTCTTTTAATTAGCACAGTTTTTGAGTGAGCATTGTCAAATTTATTCACAAATTATGATTTTGTAAATTTGTTTGTTTTTTTTGCCACATATTTACACTTCTAGTGTTCCTGGTCAAACATGACTATAGCCTTCAAAAAATTGCTTATAAATTTCTCCTTATGCTATATTATTATCAAACAAAATCTGGACTAAATCTTTTTATTGACTTGTTTTCTTTTACTTAGCAGTTTTTGAGTGAACATTGCCAAAATGATCCACAAATTATGCTTTTTCACTCAAAACTGAGGTACATAGCTCAGATCAATGAGGCCTAAGACCAATTAGTTCCAATAAGAAATACCAAACCTGTACTAATTGAAAGAAAAGAAGCTGACAAAAAGATTGAATCCAAGATTTGGTGATAATATAGCATAATGAAATATTTACAAGCAATTTTTAGGCCAATCATTTTGGACAGGAACATCAATTTAGGATTTTGAGAGGACAGTGAGAGCTGAGAGTGTCATGTTTCCGTCTAGTCTGAACTCAAAAAGATATTCTGGGACTGTTGCTGTTTGTAAAAACCATTACATTTTCAGTGATCTGATATGATGAGCATCTGAAAGAAAAGTCTTCCATCTGTTTGGGTTTGGGAGCAGGTCTCTCAGGGAAAGAGAAACCCAGAGAACTCATGCATGCACACACACATACACATAAGAATACAGATCTACAGATAACTCGTGTGTTCAGCAGCAGGTGCCCTATTTGCTATTTTCTGTACTATCCATGTGATCTCCAAATTAATATACAAACATAACGGTAAAATGTTGCAAGTGCTGTAACTGTAAATGCTGAGTTGAGTTATTTAGGTTGATGGAAGTGGATTTCAGGTAACCCTGCTGTCAAAGCTCTGTGAATTAACCAATTTAAATTCCTGATTGAAAAAGGTTTCCTATAGAGTAACCTATTTAAAAGCTCTGATATGTGACTCTTTGACAGCGTGCTTGCTCTGTACGCGGTGTTAACCTAGTTAAGGCTAAGTCAGCAGGACTTCTGCTGGCTCCTGAAATTCCCCAGGTACTATGTTAACCTAGTTACAGTAGATGATGAACATCTGTCTAATAGAGCAGTTGCTCAAATATCTCAATATGCAAAGTTCTTTTCTGTATGCTCTCTCTTACACCTTTGTGACATTTGAATAGTTCAAACTGCAATTTCAACTCAAGGACATGCTTGTTTAAGAAACACATCAGGTGATTAAAATATTCAATGCAATGATTTATTCATTATATGGTTTCAGCACTGAGTCGCTCTGCATAATGTCGCAGCAGATATATTAAGAAATAGATGGTCCTCCATTATGCCTTGGGAAAAATTACATATTAAATATTAAACTCATATTAAACTCAACTTGAGCTTGGCCACTTGCTCTGTTGTGGACTGATAACCATAGTGAGCTGCAAAACAGATTTATTTTGACCGCATGCGTCTATATCAATGTAAAAATAAATAAATATATTGTTTTTGGGGGGGTTATCGGAGAATGTTTTACAACGAAATACTACTTCAGTCTTTCTACTTCAAAATTGACGGTTTAATTCAATGTGTTACGTGCCATTTCTTGTAATTATTTGTGAAATTTACTATAGCAGAAGTAAATTAGTTTTAAAGTAAAACATTTCTTCAATGACATTTCTTCAAATCAAAAAGAGCCCTATCACCAGAGACAAACAGCAACTGTCTTCTTAAATCCAGTCACTGAAAAGAGAGCAATTAGCAAAGGACAAACTGAATGTCACGACAGAATCAGAAATGAATTAGACGTGTTGCAGCAGAAGCTGTTTACAGAGAGATATTAACAGTTAAATCATCACAAAATGGCCTCAATGTTACAGAAAAAGAGCCTCTTACAATGATCTACCAAAATTATTTTTGTTTCATTTATAACAGAACAGAATTCAAATACTAGTAAATAAACTAACATGTAATTAAACCTTAAACAGTTAGTACCTATAGCTGAGTATAACTTGGATTATATTGTATTATTAGTATGTGATACTAGGCACAGCTTATTCAATATGTCCAGAATTGTTACATATGATAAATTAAAAACATATTTCAATCTTATATCTAGCCTATAACCATTAATAACTATCAGTTTACCTGTCATAACTGATCTAACCATGTAGATAGTTCTTTGGTGAATAGGTCATGGAAAATTTTGTCTGCTAAAACCCACGAAAGCTATGAAAATCTTTAAAGCACATGGTTTATTAATAAACAAGTGATGTTTAAATTCCAATACAGTCACGTTAAATATGTTAAGTTATAGTGATTCTACTGAGTCTGTAAAATGGGAAGGAAATCCTGCACTTTTGCCATAAGCTTCCATAATAAAAAAAAAAAAAAATAGGATGGGTTAATAAAACATATTTTGGTGGTCTTTCTGGTCAACATACTGCTTATTTTGATTTCACTTTATTGAGTTTACATCCACATCTTTGGAGTTGAGTTGTGTCTGCTTTGAACAAACTGCATAAGGATGAGACAAAGACTTGATTAGGTCACCCCAACACATCAACCCCGAGAAAATCCTTTACTACCCCTCTTTCTTTCCTGTATCTAAGCAACGCTGGCAGATCGGTAAGGGTGGGTTCAGAGTGGAATGAGACCCTCACATAAATGAGATGGGGTTGGACACAAAGGGGCAAGCCATGGGTCCCTCTTGAGTGCCTCTATGCATGATGCGGGTCAGGGACCACTCTAGCTACACAATCTGGGACTATCTGCTTTAAAAATAAAAAAGGAGGGGCGAGACATTAAAGGAACGAAAACCACATAAGCATTGACCACAACAGGTTATACTGCACACAATGCACACAAATGACAAATTTGATGATGCTCGCATGCTTTCCTTACCTTGCAATGCCTCTTAGGATGCATAGCCCTTCATCGTGGTGTATTCTTAAAGCTGGGGCAGTTTTGGGATGTAAAGACACCCACTTCACCTCCTCTCTGGAATGTAAATTTCTACAGACTGTTGTAGATTTTGCACTAAATGAACAGCATTCGTCTTCCATATGATTATTCACATCAGTTCTCTGCCGGTGGTCGTTTCCAGCGTTCACGTAGTATTCTGATGCAGATGTGCACTAGGGTTTTATCCTGCTGTCCGTTATTTTATCGTCTCTAAGCCCTTGGATAATGTACACAATGTAACTCTCACTACGCTGCGTGCAGTCTATGTATGTTGCCCCCCTCCCCTCCCCTCAACAAGACACCCTCACCCAAAATTCTCCAAATGCGTTAACAATCTACTGGGATGTGTAGTTCTTTAAATTATATATCGCTAAACTGGGAACCGCTATTTTGTTTTTTTCATTTATTTGAGTGACTAACCCAATACATTTTTTCTTATGCATTTACATAAGCAACATCAGAAAAGTTGTGTGAGGTGGTATCAGGTGTTGCGTGAGAGCCCAGCAGCTTTTTGAACTACATTTCCCATGATGCATTTGGAACAGATGGTATTCACAGCAGACCGCAAAGTGCTGATATTGAGGATGCTCGGAGAATAACTATTAATTCAAACTGTCCACAAAGTATAAGATATATATATATATATATATATATATATATATATATTTTTTTTTTTTTTTTTTTTCCCTCTCTATAAATGTATTCTCTAATGTATCTCGTCTATTCATATCTGTCTGTTAAACGTAATCACTGTTCTGAAAGAAAAAACTTTTGTACAACCAACAGACACATAAATGACTTTTTATAATATTGAGATTCGGTATCAAACGTGTGAGTAGCTTTCAGGCTGTAACTCTCCTTCAAGTATGGTTTAAATACGTGGCATTCTATATGGAATGAATTCTCAAAGTGCATTCCAGACAAATCTCAGTTGATGCACTACTGCCGCCGCCTTGTGGAAATGCTACTTGTACGACAACAAACAGGGTGTAAACTTTCGAACTCAACACACTTTTTAAATTATTTTATTTGGTCGTAAATGACAGACAAATTTGGGTAGCATTGCAATCGTTGTTTCTGCTATACTGAGTTTTTTTTTCCGGGTGTTTGTTGCTTGAGCAACCTCAAATTCATTGTAAATGAATACAGTAAATTAGGAACGAACTTCATTGGTACTATTGTTTTACATGCAATACTTCCGAAGCATCAATAAAAACAATATAATAAATGAATAAATACTAAATGAATAGGGGACGCCATGCAAATCATACTAATAAAAATAATAATACAAATAAAAAGAAAAAGAAACATTAACAAACAAAAACACTCTTAATTACTAACAAAAATAAATAAACATTCAACTAAAAACATTATTTGAGGTATTTAAATCTCGTGCAATTTTAAACTAAAAATAAGGGTAGTTATATAAATTTGGTCATTGTTTTAAACTGTAATGGAAAAAGTGAAACATTTTGCTTTCACGGTGTGGTTAGTTTCTGGGATTTCCGTAACCACACACGCAAAAGAAAGAAAAAAAGAAAGAAGTGTGAGAGAGTTCAAACTTAGGGTGCCTTCTTTTCAAAATAATGTGATACTATTTTAAAGACGATACATTTTTTTTTTAAAGCGCTCTATTATAAAACCGATTCGTCTTCATTGAACCAAAAATCATAGGTTAGATCAGGACTGTCCAAACTCGGTCCTGGAGGGCCGGTGTCCTGCAGAGTTTAGCTCCAACTTGCCTCAACACACCTGCATGGTAGATCATTATGGGACCTCCTTCAGATGGTCTAAAGCTTTCATAATCTTTCGCCCTTTTTGTTTAATTTAAAGTACTTAGTCAATAAACTTTAAATTTTTTATTGTAGTAACAGTAACGCTTTGGCAAAAAAAAAGGTTAACATGGTAATTACGTTACATTTCAAAATCTGTTCTTTCACTCCTCCGTTAAACTTAACAGTTAGAATTGAATAAAATAGTATACCACAAAAATCTGAAAATATGAAAAACAGAAATGTCGTTTTTCTAGCATGTTTCTATCAATTCTCTTTTTGAGTTCGATCTTTTCGCTCAGGCATGTATTTGGACAATACCGATGTGCGCCACAGAACTGGGAGGCCCTCTGTCGTTCCAGCGCCGTTTCAAATAACAAGCGACCAGGCTAATGAAATATATAAGTTTATCATCTGATTGAAATCTACAAAATCCTGGTTGGTAATTCGGTAAATAGTTTTCATACATTTCGCGAATAACCCATATTTCTTTGTCGTACTAAAATTTGTTTTCAGAAATGATCGTAATAACCTTTATTTTGACTATAAAGTTTGTTAGCCGACCGGCTAATGATGCGCCGTTTGCTACAGAAAATATGTGCTGATTTTGTGTTTCATGATTTAAAGTTTTAAGAACACTTATTTAGCGAATTGTTTTTTTCCATATATGTTATAACTCGACGAACGATCCGAAGTGAAAGTTAAAAACTTGCTCTGTTTGTCCAAACTTACATAAATATGATTTGCCATAGAGCTACTAATGAAAATACAATGTTTACCCTAAACTTTGTGTTTGAAATCCAACGTATTTATTTTAATAAGACCATATATGGAACGTAATTGTACCTATGCAGTGCTTTATGCGTAACGTATCTGTGGCAATGACTTGAGATGATCACTAGTTTTTGCCTTACGAGTCGTTTTGCTGTCTTTAAACGGGACCGGGGAACAGAAAGAAGCAATTGGTCACAAGAGCGGAGAGATCTTGAAAATTTGTAATAAAATTAATTAAAAATAAGTTAATTTAAATGCATACATTATTATAGTTACTATTTGTTGAAAATAATTACATTACAAATACAATTCTTGAAAATAATTTAATTTTAATACGTTATTAATTAAAATAAGTGCATTTAATTACATTAAAAATAAAATTAATTAAAATAAGTTTAAACACTTCATAATTTTTTTTTTAAATTGTTTAATTACATAAATTCATTATAATGAGTAAAATTGATAGGCATCAGATGTTCTGTAGAAAAACAACAAGAAAACAAATTAACCTTGTTAGCTGCATGATCGCGTTAATCAAATTGTGTTTTTTGACTATGCAGATTTCCATTGACATTTATATCAGGTTACTGATATTTTCTATTACCTAACCCAGCAGGTGCAAAACACTGGATTTAAATAAAAACACGTTTTGGCCCGTTTATATAAGTCTTTTTAACTAGTGAGGACTGCTTATTCAATGTCTGTATGACTTGCTTTTGCTGTTAGGTGCTGGTTAAGCTCTTTCTCCTGAGCCTGACGGTCCAGTGACAGCAGCCATGTTTCTGTACAACCTGACCCTGCAGCGGGCAACTGGCATCTCCCATGCCATCCATGGCAACTTCTCAGGTATATCACAGAACAACAACACTTCCTGGGTGGATTTTTGTTAGGGTAACTCCAAGAATAGTGATAATTTTATTTTGAAGCGTTGAAAATTAAGCACGATGTTTAAAGGGGTCATATGATGCTTTTTTTAAAGATCATTATTTTGTGTTTGGTGTAACAGAATATGTTGACATGCTTTAATGTTCAAAAAACATATTATTTTTCAAATATTGTACATTATTGCAGTTCCTCTATGCTCCGCCTCTCTCAAACGCGTCATTTTCTACTAGGGATGCATCGATCCGATACGGTCATTTTCTGCGGTTCGGGTATCAGGGATGGAAATTTACTTTTTTGTTCCCAGGCCACTGTGGCTGGTGGATTTCAAAATCCAGCCACTCAATGTTTTTACCAGCCACTTTCTTGTTTTTAACCGACAATGTGTAACTGCATGTGAAAATTAATACTACAAGATCTACAATAGTTAAGCAGTTTATTTAATCTAACATTTCATAGACAAAAAAAAAAAAAAAAAGACTTGCATTGCCATTCATAATCTTGAAATGGCCTTCCTTTTTTCGCGATTGCGTGGGCATTCCTAAACAGTATTATCATCTTATCCAACTGGGCCGTCTTCAGGCTGGTAAGTGCCTTCATGGCAGCCGTATTCTCCGGGGCTGCTTTTCCCTGTGCTCTCTTTTTTACCTGGATGTGGCATTTGGATGATTCGTGGTCTTTATTGGCTTCCAGTTTTAGGTTTTTAGTCCCAACAATGAAACTATTAGTTTTGGCATCTTCTGAAGCGTGTTGACGACATACCGAGCAGAACATTGTCAGACATGTCTCTTCGTAAACTAACCAATCACGGGACTCCCCATTGTCTGCTTTTCTCCATCGTTCTTTAAAAAAATGTTTTTTGACCTTCGCCTCTTTGTCCACTGGCTCCTCCTGAGATGTTTTCTCTGCAGACCTCTTAACGCCTGCGATGTAACGCCACATTTTTTTTTGAAGGTGTGCCTCCTCTAAAAGTGTCCGCCGTCCGGGTGAACAAGTATGCTATTTTTATTTACCTGCCATGGTGGCCGGTAAGTGAAGCGAGTTTACACACCACAACACAAAATCACCCGCATTTGGCTTGTGGCGGGTGCTAATTTCCATCCCTGTCGGGTATCGGTCAGAAGAGACCGATCCAAATCCGATATTGTGTGTAGGCTATAGTTTTCTGTTATTGTTGAGCCACACGAAAGGCACAAAAACATTATAAAGCACCATAAAGTTTTCGTGCACTATATTTCAAGTGTTCTGAAGCTGTTCCATAGTTTAATCTGAGGTACAGATGAATATTTAAGTCGTTAAATTCAAGTTCAGGTAAACTCTTCTCCGCTGCGTCTGTCTGTCATCCTCCATTCAGCAATCAAACTGCGTGTTGCGTTCGGCTACGACAGTCAAACTCTCTTCAAGAGCGCACAGTAACTGAGGTTTAAAACGGTTAAAAGAAAAGGATCAATAAACTAACGCACAGATTTAATACACTACGCATCAATATCTTTTCCCTTAGTACTTTGAACGTTTCAGTGCGGACTCAGAGGGCTGCGCGCTGTGACTCCGTGTCGCTTCAAGCGCATCATTCTGCGCACGGGATGCGCTTACGTGCTTTGTGCCGCTCTATATTGGAGCCTTTTGTTTTATAATACGTTTGCGTAATGAAAGATTATTAATAGTCTTTCTTGTTCTGTCCTATCTATCATATGTTGCTGCCTTCATTACTGTGCTATAGATTTAAAAGAAATGTATTTTAATTTTATAGCATATATTTATATATAAATGTATTTGCTTGTTTTTTCATGAATGCATTTTACAACAATACAAAGAGCAATGTGTACCATTTATCAGATTTAGTCCTACACTTATTCACTTTTAAAAATAGTTAAAAATGTTTCACTAGGTTTTATAAAACTAGAGTATCTTTTGTCATAGATTATGATTATATAATTTTTCATTAAAATTAAGTCATCTATATGTAGTAGATTGTGTTTAACACACAAAAGAGTGACAATCAGGTCAACACAGAGAAGTATAGAAATTCTACATCTATTTAAAAAAAGTAAAAAAAAATTCGGTTCTGAAAAAATGGTATCGTTGCATCCCTATTTTCTACAAAGTTCCTCCTTCCGACAAGCGCAGTCTGCTCTGATAGGCCAACTGACACAGTGCATTGTGATTGGCTGAACACCACAAGCACGCGTTGGAAATGTCACGCCTTACCAATAATCGCGAGCTTCAGTTTTTAAAGTAAATATAAAGACAGTTAATAATGTCCTTAGTTTTACCATCAGTTCAAGGCCGAAAGGGTCGCGTGACAGACACAGTGATGATGCTCGTATGTATTAGCAGTACACAAGCCGCAGTTAAGACAGTTGACTCCCCCCACACACACAACACTTTACTCTATACTGCGCATAACTCCGCATTTGAACAATCAATAGCAAATACTTAAACAAATTACAAAACAAACTTAGTCACTGATTCAGAAGCGCCAGATTGTCATAGCAAAGTCGGAATTGATCCTTTTTTTAAATAATTTTTTAGAAATAGCTTTGTGCACAGCCAGCCTTGTGCTCTCCTAGGTTCACAAAATGGTCATCCATAAAATGTGTTGCACAAATTCAAACATTTGGGTTGTGCTGTTCTGTTGTAAACACATCTTAACCAATGATTCCTAATTTCATCTACTTTCGGAGGTCCAAATAAAGTGCTTTTGCTTTCGCATAGAAATGCACAGCGTCTCCCTGACATGGCTGCATCAATACTACTGCGCTTACTGAAACCACGCCGCCTTTCTTTGCGTAAACATTTGGGTGGCATTTAGTTCAGTGTTTCGATACATCGGTACGACGATGTATCGTCACAGAGATTTGACGATACGAGTATCGATACAGCTGGCCCTGTATCGATATTGTGGCATGTGTGCAGCAGTGGACCACGTTTAAATTGAATACAAGAACACCGTTTAAAATGGAGTAGAAAAGTGCAAGGTTTCTAAAAAATTGTGAATCGGCATAATATATAGGCTACAACTATAACTACAATAATATATAGGTTTAATCTGGCCGCAGAGGAACACAACTGGGTTGCCTGATATAAAGAGACGTAATCCCCAAAATAGAGCTTCCCACTTGCGCAATACGTAAATATGCTATTTGTGTTACTTATCTTTGTCAACCTGGCAACCATGTGTACGCACGCTCTCTCCACTGTGGATAAACGTTCTTGCTTTCTGAAAACTCCAGTTAGCTTGCAGTTTAGCGATCTCCACTTCAATATTCTATTCTCACAAAAGTGTAATTCATCAAGTGTTCATTTATGCATTACGCAGATATTTCCACATCGTGACGTAGACGTGGGGTCATGTTTGAATGAGTCGTTTTAGCCCGGTCTGGATCAGCCTTCTCTTCTAGATTAGAATAAATCCTTTTGTGGGAGACTTTGAGCTTTGTAACTCTGCAGATCGTATACATGCACAAACAGCTAAATAACACACTAAAGAAAAGGAAAACAAGAAATCACATCATATGACCCCTTTAAATCTTTGGCGTTCCTTTTTTACTAGGAACTAAGCTGCAGGAGATTGTTGTTTCCCGTGGGAAAATTCTGGAACTGCTGCGTCCTGATGCCAACACGGGGAAGGTCCACACGCTGCTTACTATGGAGGTGTTTGGTGTTATCCGGTCCCTCATGGCTTTCAGGTTGACAGGTGGAACTAAAGGTTAGTAGCTTGGTTCAAATTGTTGTTTTGCATAGTTCATATATATACAGATTTATTCATTCTTATGGATCTCTCACCTTGTAATAGATTATATTGTGGTCGGAAGTGACTCTGGCCGAATTGTGATCTTGGAGTACCATCCTTCCAAGAACATGTTTGAAAAAATACACCAGGAGACATTCGGCAAGAGCGGCTGCAGGCGTATCGTGCCAGGGCAGTTCCTCGCTGTGGACCCAAAGGGCAGAGCTTTTATGATAGGTAAAACTACAGACTCTGTGTAGTAAAGATTACAAGGTTGTAGCCGTTTGACATGCATTAGGAAAGCAGTTAAAGGACTTGTTTGCCAAAATGAAAATTTGCTGAATTTTTTCACCCACTGGCTATTCAATATGTAGTTGTTTGTTTCTTCATTAGAACAATTGTGGAGAAATTTTGCATTATATCATTTGTTCACCAATGGATCCTCTGCAATGAATGGGTGCCGTCAGAATGATAGTTCAAAGAGTTAAAACCGTCACAATAGTCAAGAAGTAATCAACACAACTGCAGTCCATCAGTTAACATTTCATGAAGCGAAAAACTGTGTTTGTAAAGACGTTTTTAACTTCCATCTAAAATATGAGTCCTCTGTCCATCATATTGCTTTATTCAGTGAAAGGCATCTCATCTGAGTCAATAAAAAAAAATCAAGCTCTGTTTACAAGTGAATGTTCCAAAACGATTCTAAACAAATTTCAGTGGATTTTGATTTAAGAGGATAACAGACGATGGACTTTTTCCGGTAGAGGATGCATTATTATTGAATAGTATTTTGTCCAGAATTGACCGTTTGATGTGAGGACAACAGAGGATGAACTTTTTATGGTGGAGGGAGCATTATTATTAACTGGTATTTTGGCCATAAGTGACGGTTAAAAGTTAGTGTATTATTGATGGATTTGTTAGCTAAAACACATCTTTTTGCTTCACAAGACATTAATTGATGGGCTGGAATATTGTAGATGTGTTGTGGTGCTTTTATCAGCTGTCTGGACTCTAGATTCTGATGGCACCCATTCACTGCAGAATATGTAATGCTAAATTTCACCAATTCTGTTTGGATGTAGAAACAGGCTCATCTATATTATGGAGGCCTGTTGAAAATGTTCAGTAATTTTTTATTTTAGGGTGAACGATTCCTTTAATTGAAAATTGTGTTATTGCATTTTTACTATCCACATTCCATTTTCTTAGGTGCCATAGAGAAGCAGAAGTTGGTTTACATCCTGAACAGAGATGCAGCTGCTCGCCTTACCATCTCCTCTCCTCTGGAGGCCCACAAGGCTAATACGCTTGTTTACCATGTGGTTGGTGTGGATGTGGGGTTTGAGAACCCCATGTTTGCCTGCCTGGAGATGGACTATGAGGTCAGTGTCTTTCTTGTAGTGCATTGATTTTCAACCAGAGGGCTAGGGTCTGAAACCTCCCAAAGGTACTGCAAGATGATTTAAAAGTAGCTAAAATATTACATTTCTTAAGAACAAATTCAAGTTCTAATCTAAATGAAAATGTTAATCTCAAAATCAGAAAAATCTTAGCCTATATGAGGGAGGTCTTTGAATATTGTATTGGACAGGGATGGGCCTTTTGAGTCAAAAAAGTTGAACCACTGAACTAGTGGAGGAATAAAATTCACATTAGTGGCCTGACCAATCGTTACATTGGGCACTCCCCACCTAAGTTGCCTAGGATGTAAACAAGCAGCTAGCTGAGTAAGGAACACCCATTCTTTACTGATTGGGGGTGTTTTTGCATGTAGCCAATGCCATGATACTACTTCATAATATAATCAGTTAGGTGATATGTCTCTAACCCATACTGTTAAATGATTTTGCAGGAGGCAGATAACGATCCCACCGGAGAGGCTGCGGCAAATACACAGCAGACTCTGACCTTCTATGAGTTGGACTTGGGCCTCAACCATGTGGTGCGCAAGTACAGTGAGGCGCTAGAGGAACACGGCAACTTCCTCATCACAGGTTCTGATCTTTTTAGAATGTCAAGATGTCAAAATGCTAGATAAAGATTCACAAGATAGACAATGTTGCTACACATTTTAGCACAACACAGTTTTTATGTAGCTCTTATTTCACCATAATTGCGGTCGAGATAATTGGTGTAAAAAAAAAAAAAAGTGATTCTAAATTTACTTAGGGGTCAGTAAGAATTATTTTTTATTAAACGTTATTAAATTGAACAGTAGTAAAGACATTTATAATGTTATAAAAGATTTCTATTTCAAATTAATTCTTTTTATCCATCATTAGAATCCTGAAAAAAAAAAAAACTTTTTTTTTTTAGCAGAATATCTTCGTACTAGAATGATTTCTGAAGGATCGTGAAAATACTGAAACGGGAAACATTTAAAGTTGTTGTGATGTTTCACAACATTAGTGGTTTTACTGTATAATTTAATGAATAAATGCAGCCTTGGTGAGCATAAGAGACTACTTTCAAAAACATTAAAATCCTACAGACCTCAAACAATTGAACGGTAATGTTCTTTGTTGCGTTGTCAGAAATGATGAATATCTTCATGTCTCTTCTCTGACTGTTTGGTGAAGAGATTGTTTTGATATCTGATCTTCCTGGACTCAGCAAAGAAAGTTTTGCTTTTAGAGGAGAAAAATGTAGCTTAGTGTCTTATGAGTTTGTGTTAATCTGACCTTTTCCCCTGTGGGTCGTAGTTCCTGGTGGTTCGGATGGTCCCAGCGGTGTGCTCATTTGCTCTGAGAACTATATCACCTACAAAAACTTTGGGGACCAACCAGACATCCGTTGCCCAATCCCACGCAGAAGGGTGAGTTTGTGCTGTCTTCTCCTTTGCGTTTCTCTGTTTGAGCACAATCAACTAAGCATCACCTCGAAGTCTAAACAGCTATTAGTATTGAAATGATGAGCTTTTCATGTCTCTTCTCTGACTATTTAACTGGAGACACACAAAGATCTCTGATCCTAATATTCCTTTTGACCTCGTATGGTTGTTTAGTTCTCAGTCATTGTGTTTACAGAATAAATTAAACAGATGTGAGTTGTGACCACAGCGTTTTTCTCTTTCAGAATGACCTGGATGATCCTGAGCGAGGCATGATCTTTGTCTGCTCTGCCACCCACAAGACAAAATCCATGTTTTTCTTTCTTGCCCAGACAGAACAGGGAGACATCTTTAAGGTTACTTTGGAAACTGATGAGGAGATGGTGAGTGCTCAGAACTAAAGGTGTTGAAGCAAAGTGTAATTACATTAATTACTTTAGCTGTTTTAAATTCAACACGGAAAGTCTGAATTTCGAACCGAAAATGTCCAGGTAAAAACATTATTGCTTTAAAGAAATGTGGGTGTATGACATTACCTGAACACAGTTGATGCTGAATATAAAATTATGCAAATAAAATGCATTGAAAAGTTCTCCTACTTTATACCGTTTAGGCAAATGTGAAAGCTCTAATTAAACATTGATAGTTTCCAATGACAGGAGAGAAATCTGGTTTCAGAATACACTCATATGAGCTTGAAATGCTGGAAAGTGACATGGATTAAATATCTATTCATATTTTAGGTTACTGAGATCAGGATGAAGTATTTTGATACCATCCCAGTGGCTACAGCCATGTGTGTTTTGAAGACTGGCTTCTTATTTGTTGCTACAGAGTTTGGAAACCAGTAAGTCCCTTTTCTGTCTTGCACATTCTTTCATTCACCTAAAAATAACTAAATATCTCAGATTCGGTGGTATTTTCCCAAGTTTCAATGTAGTGACTAGATTACAGCAGCTGATAATAAGAGGGAGGAATGTGGGAGCAGTAGTTTCAGTTACCCGAAGCCTACTAGGTGTCAGTGTAACCATACTTCTCATGGGTTCTCTTCAACCTGAAGCTTTTCGTTATTCTGCACTATAGTACACATTGTTTTAAATAATTTTTTTTGTTTGTTTGTTAGCTACCTGTATCAGATTGCCCACTTGGGTGATGATGACGATGAACCAGAGTTTTCCTCTGCCATGCCTTTGGAGGAGGGAGACACATTCTTTTTCCAACCTCGCCCCCTTAAGAACCTTGTGCTGGTCGACGAGCAAGAAAATCTTTCTCCCATCATGTCCTGCCAGGTGTGTGAATGTGTTACAATTTGGCATGAGAACACATGTTTTGGAATGAATAACTGCTTGGAGGACTGCAATATTGAACTGCTTGTTTTGTAGTTACCAAATTGCAGAGTGTTTAGTCAGACATCAGTATGGGTAATTGAGCATATAAACACTTGACTTTTTTTTTTCTTTTCTTTTTTTTGTCTCCTCTTTGTACTATCAGTTCACTTATGTAATTGAAGAATGCTACTCCAAAATTCCTAAGTGGTGTTGAATTTGTGTGTAACTGTACTTGCAGATTGCTGATTTGGCTAATGAAGACACCCCGCAGCTATATGTGGCGTGTGGCAGAGGACCCAGGTCTACACTGAGAGTCTTGAGACACGGACTGGAGGTTTGCATTTCCGTAGCAGCTTTCACAACATGCTTGCAAAATGGAAATTTGACACCCACTGCATTCAATAAGTCGTCCTTCGCACTGTATGTGGTTTTACGGTTAAGATTGTAGGTTTTTCCACAGACTATTCATATTTTGATGTGTTAACGAATGCATGGTATTTCAGGTTTCAGAAATGGCCGTCTCTGAACTGCCTGGTAACCCCAATGCTGTGTGGACTGTCAGGAGACATGTAGAAGGTAAAAGACCCATTAATGTAGACTCTGTGCATGCACAAATTATGCAGACATGTTTGAAGTGATTTTTCTGCAAGCCGTGATTTTTCTGCAAGCCTTTCTTTGAAGGGAAAAAAAAAGGTATTTAGACATGTCACTTTCCTGACCGTTTCGACTAACTGCATCAAGATATGTAATCATGCCATGCATTAGCAACTCAGAGTCCTGCAGGACCACACAAGCTGATTTCTTGGTGCTTTTTGTAAAAGATTGAAGAGCTCACATGCATAGACAAGTACATCCTAGATTCTCCCCTTGAAGCAAAAATTCAATTTTGCACCATGCTCTCACTTGTAAGAGCATTTTTACCAAGTCATATTCTATTAGAACAACATTTGCTTGGCATGCACAGTGTAAGTTGGGCTCTCAGTCACTGTCTGCCAGATATTTCTCTGAAATCATGTGATTCACTATTAGATTTTTTGGCCTGTGCATGCAGTCTGAGCTCTGCAAGGTTTATATTGTGGTCTGTACTGGAGTGATTGAAGGAATCAGTTTCATTTTGACTGTACAGCTTTGTGAGAGGTAAGCAAATAGCGAATTATGGTTTCATTCTCAATAGGGCCTTGTTCATTTACTCCAGGTTTTTTACATACTATTATAGAAAAAGATTTTTAAAGGATAGTTAGTGTAAAAATGAAAATTATTTTAATTTACGCAGTGAAGAATATGCAATGTTTTTATACATTTGATTATTTTATACAATGTATGTAGCATTTTGTATCAATTTGTTATACTGTAGTGTTTTTCTTTCTTTTGTCCTGTTGCTAGGGTTGGGTATCGTTTGAATTTGTATTCCGATTCTTCTTATTGATTCCTTGTTTCGATTCCAATAAGATTAAAAAAAAAATGAAGTCAAACATTTATTGTCTTTTTACAAAGCATTCTGTTGCAGTTGAATAACATGAGCAAAAATCAGCAGCCTACAGAACACTTAGGCCTACAAGAGGAACTTTTGCCTACACTTTTAACAAAAATACCACAGCAAAAACAACTAGACCTAATATAAATGTCAAAGATTAAAGTGTTTAAAGACCGTAAATTCTCAGTAATAAAACAGGAACAAACAAATCAATTAGCAATAGCATAAATAAATACAACTGAACCAAATTTCAGGTAGGCCTACAGAAACTGTAATTAAAAGTTGAAAACGGCATAGTTTTCATAAAATATAGATTATTGAAGTTAAAGATGTTAAGGTCAGTGAATGATTTTCTTCTGTTCTTTGATTAGCATTAATGACAGGCAGCACGTTTATTAGGCTGCTGTCTCTTTAACACCAAATGCGCACAGATCTAAAAATACTGTACACGTTCGTTTTCTTTCTCGTCTGTTTACGTTCACTTAAGACAAAAAAAAAACAGCTGTGTTTATGATGATACACTGACGTATTTTTCTGCATACTGGTCGATAAATAAGTCCGTTCCAGCCCGGAACAACCTTTTCTGCTGTGGAAATGCACGGAATGGTTAGAGAATGAATACAGGCTGGGAACCCGCACAGAGACTGCTGTTCTGTGTTTGCGCTTCAGATGTGTGCGCTGCACTCAAACAAGGTGCAAGTTCTTTCCGTTCCTGCACTAAAATTGTTTTAAATCCCATTAAAATGCGAACGCAGGAATCATTAAGCAGAATCGAAATGCATGCACCTTATCGAATACCCAGTTCTTGGAAATTTGGAACCGGTTTTCGATACTCAATCCTAGTTGCTTATAATTAGTTTATTTAATCACTGACTGTTGTCTGTTTTCTGTATTTATTATTTTTTTTAAAGAAATTATGAATGATCAAAATCATAAATTTCATTATTAATTATTTTTTCTATCAAAAATTTATATAAAGACCTTATTTAAAGCAACAAGTATTGAGGTGTGTATATATATATATATATATATATATATATATATATATATATATATATATATATATATATATATATTAGGGCTGCAACTAACGATTATTTTGATAATCGATTAGTTGGCCGATTATTCTTTCGATTAATCGGATTAAAAAAAAATTTGACCAAAAAAAACACTATTCCACATTCTGCCCAATGTCCTTCAAACAAACGTGACAACTGAATGCTATGAAAACATACAGTGCTTAATTTATTAGACCACTTAGCATAATAAAGAGAAAACATATTTTAGAAATTTGTCAAAAATTTGTTTAAATTTAAAAATGTTATTGTCATTTATTAGACATAATAATAAAAAATGGCCTCATAACAGCTTGCATTCTTGCTGGTATTGTTTATGTACTTTTTGACTGCAATTGGGTATCGCGAAAAAAAAAAACTCAAATAAAAAATACAAGAAAAAATAAGTGCTCTGGTTTTCTTTCATAGATAACAGCAATAATGATATTATAGCATTAAAAATA
Source organism: Barbus barbus (assembly GCF_936440315.1). Classification (NCBI taxonomy): domain Eukaryota; kingdom Metazoa; phylum Chordata; class Actinopteri; order Cypriniformes; family Cyprinidae; genus Barbus; species Barbus barbus. The sequence goes on from NC_136750.1 coordinate 20,665,459, forward strand.
GCCTACTACTGTTACTAAAGAGCTTACACATATTGGAGTACTAACCAGTACAGAAAGCCGAAAAATGATTTTGGTTATCACCAATACTGTTACTTTAGAGCAGCAGTGGCACAAACCTTACATAAACATTGTTAAACTTACATAAATTTGTTAAGCATTGTAAAAATTGAATATAGTTTAAACCTCTATTAAAAATTAAATAATAATAATAAAGATAATAATAAAGACGAATAAAAACACAAACTCAGTGTTAACCAACAGGTAAGAGTAATGTTCTGCAGGAACTACTTTGATCACAGTCACCTCGTCATTTCTTTATCCTGTAAAAGGCCGTTATGGAGCGTCTCATGTTTATATTCAGACAGACAATTACACGCTGTTATCCCTTTAAAGTTCCTACTCATAAAATATTTTAATTTATTTTAAACCTTAAATTAACTTTCAACAACAGATAATTCAGCACAATGGATATGTTTGCGCTGAAAAGCCTATTAATTGTCTCCCTCTCTACTGTGTTCTGTCCGTCTGACGCGCGTGCGCGCGCCCGCCGCGCCGGCGCTCATTCGGTATTTTAAACTTAACACAGACTGTCTGGACGGACCTTTATGCAAAAATGGATATGCTCGCGTGAATTTGTGGCATTTATAGATAAGGATATGACCGTAAACTGAACGTTTTTGCGCTGAGGACGCACACGCATCTGTCAAAGCGCCTGACAGGGCAAGCCATTACTCTTATGCATTAACTTAAATCTTAAAATAAAGAATTATCATGTTTTGGGCAGCTTGGATCACGTGCTTCTCCGGCAGAATCTCATTCTGTTTTCTCCACTATTTTTAGATGCATTTTGTCCATAGAAATGCATTATTCAGTGCCGTAATTTGACTAACCAGCTGAGGTTGGACGTGCACTGTGGGCAGACCCGATTAATCGATAATGAGAATCGTTGTCGATGATTTTCATAATCGATTTTATCGATTAGTTGTTGTAGCCCTAATATATATATATGTATGTGTATACACACACACACAGTGGTTTGAAAAAGTGTTGGCCCCCTTCCTGATTTTTTTATTTTTTTGCATGTTTGTCTCACTTTAATGTTTCAGATCATCAAACAAATTTAAATATTAATCGAAGATAACACAAGTAAACACAACATGCAGTTTTTGAATGAAGTTTTTTATTATGAAGGGAAAACAAAATCCAAACCCACATGGCCCTGTGTGAAAAAAGTGCTTGCCCCCTAAACCTAATGACTGGTTGGGCCACCCTTAGCAGCAACAACTGCAATCAAGCGTTTGCGATAACTTGCAATGAGTCTGTTACAGCGCTGTGGAGGAATTTTGGCCCACTCATCTTGGCAGAATTGTTGTAATTCAGCTACATTGGAGGGTTTTCGAGCATGAACCGCCTTTTTAAGGTCATGCCACAGCATCTCGATAGGATTCAGGTCAGGAATCCTATCGAGATGACTAGGCCACTCCACATTTCTTTGACTAGGCCACTCCAAAGTCTTCATTTTGTTGTTCTTCAACCATTCAGAGGTGGATTTGCTGATGTGTTTTGGATCATTGTCCTGCGGCAGAACCCAAGTTCGCTTCAGCTTGAGGTCACGGACAGATGGCCGGACATTGTCCTTCAGGATTTTTTGGTAGACAGCTGAATTCATGGTTCCATTTATCACAGCAAGTCTTCCAGGTCCTGAAGCAGCAAAACAGCCCCAGACCATCACACTACCACCACCATATTTTACTGTTGGTATGATCTTTTTCTGAAATGCTGTTACTTTTTATGCCAGATGTAATGGGACACACACCTTCCAAAATGTTCAACTTTTGTCTCGTCAGTCCACAGAGTATTTTCCCAAAAGTCTTGGGGATCATCAAGATGTTTTCTGGCAAAACTGAGACGGGCCTTTGTTCTTTTTGCTCAGCAGCGGTTTTCGTCTTGGAGCTCTGCCATGCAGGCCATTTTTGCCCAGTCTCTTTCTTATGGTGGAGTCATGAACACTGACCTTACCTGAGGTAAGTGAGGCCTGCAGTTCTTTAGATGTTGTTGTGGGGTCTTTTGTGACCTCTTGGATGAGTCGTCGCTGTGCTCTTTGGGCAATTTTGGTCGTCCTGCCACTCCTGGGAAGGTTCACCGCTGTTCCATGTTTTTGCCATTTGTGGATAACGGCTCTCACTGTGGTTCGCTGGAGTCCCAAAGTTTTAGGAAAAAAACACTTTTTCACACAGGGCCATGTGGGTTTGGATTTAGTTTTCCCTTCATAAAAAAACCCTTAATTTAAAAACTGCATGTTGTGTACTTGTGTTATCTTTTGATTAATATTTAAACTTGTTTGATCTGAAACATTAAAGTGACATGCAAATAAAAAAAATCAAGAAGGGGGTCCAACACTTTTTCACACCTGTGTGTATGTGTGTGTGTGTATATATATATATATATATATTTATAAATTATTTATTTATAAATATAAATAAATAATATTAGTTGCCATGAAATAAAATGACTCATCAAGATAAATTAGTCATATCGCCCACCCCTAATATATGTCTGTTTGTATTTAAGTATTGGTTTCCTTTTATGGTTGCAAATTAGCCCACATTTGGCAAAAGTTTCCAACCGGAGAATTGTGGGTTTCCTTTTCACAGATGAGTTTGATGCCTACATCATTGTATCCTTTGTTAACGCTACCCTGGTGCTTTCTATCGGTGAGACTGTGGAAGAAGTGACAGACTCTGGTTTCTTGGGCACAACGCCCACCCTGTCATGCTCGTTGCTTGGGGAAGATGCACTTGTGCAAGTGAGCGACATCTCTCTGACCTACATGTATACACAATACCCCATTGAACCTTTTCTGCTTCCTTGTTAAAGCGAAAGTTCACCCCAAAATGAAATCTATTACAGATTATTCCAAATTTCAGAGATTCTTTCTTTTGCTGAACACACAAAAAAAAATGGTATTTTGAAGAATGTGGGTTACCTTTTGTGTTCAGAAGAAAATCAGTCATACAGATTTGAACATGAGAACGAGTAAATGACAATTTTCATTTTTGGGTTAACCATCCCTTTAAATAAATTAGTTTATTTCCAACAATTAGATTAAACAATTGTTTAATGTTCCATCTCATTCAAATGGGTTTTGTTTCATTTGCTGAATCTCTACAGGTCTACCCAGATGGGATCCGTCATATCCGTGCAGATAAGAGAGTGAATGAATGGAAGACTCCAGGGAAGAAGACAATCGTCCGATGTGCTGTCAATCAGAGGCAGGTGGTCATTGCTTTGACTGGAGGAGAACTGGTCTACTTTGAGATGGACCCGGTATGTTGGCAGACATACTTTTATCTTGCATTGTCACCTGAATGTTCATCTATTGTTTGAATGTCTGTCTTTCCGTTTAAGATTTCTCTTTCTTTACAGTCTGGGCAGCTGAATGAATACACTGAGAGGAAGGAGATGTCGGCAGATGTGGTGTGCATGAGTTTGGCAAATGTGCCTCCTGGTGAGCAGCGTTCCCGTTTCCTGGCTGTGGGGTTGGTGGACAATACAGTCCGCATCATCTCCCTGGATCCATCCGTAAGCTACAATTTGCCCTTCTTCAATTGGTCAGCTGATTTGCACAGTAAAACAAGGATTCTAGTCCCTGTGCCCACTGAACTTGTGTGAAGTGTGTAATCTCTTTGTTGCACAGGACTGTCTACAGCCGTTGAGTATGCAGGCTCTTCCCGCCCAGCCAGAGTCTCTTTGTATTGTGGAGATGGGTGGAGTGGAAAAACAGGATGAGCTGGGAGAAAAGGGCAGCATTGGCTTTCTATACCTCAACATTGGCCTGCAGGTTAGAAACTCTTGTGCTTTCTCTGGGGTGATAACAGAAATTTCAGGTCTCTTCCCAGCTACTGGCGAAATGGGAAATTGAGAGCTTTTCCATGTACCTTTGAGCAAGACATGCATCTGTGTTGCTCCAGGAGGGCCTTGCTTGGAGTGTAATTTTAGTTGCTATATATTTATTAAAGTGTGCATGGACTGAAAATTCACCCAGATTCAATAATTCATTACATTTTTGACCTCGTAAATTTCAAAAACTCAATCTTCCGGTTAAGAAAACAGACTTGTCTGACATATATATGCGAGACTTTTTCAGTCATTTCTTCAGCTAAAATACCCACCCCTTTCTTCAGTGCTTCCCACACATAGACTTCATCCAGGTAACCACACACAGTATTAAGAACCAAGGGTTCCCAAACTTTTGAATGTGGTTATTTGAATAATTTCAGCTATTTTTTGTCTTGTGGACTAGTGTTGTCACGGTACCAATACCAGTTCAAATCCACGGTTCTCGGTACCAAAACAAAAACATGCCAATTAAAAAAACACATTTTAATTAATAAACTTAAACAAAAATAAACTACAAAAATCAATGCCATTCTTTATGCTTATTTAAAATTGTTTCAAGTTTTTCCAAAAGTAATAAGTATGAAAAAAGTTAAACAAGTTTCACCCAAAAGATTGTCATATTTCTGTTGCCGCTGTAAACTGTTGTCTGTTGTGGGGTTTGTTGGGGTGTTTCATGATCTTCCTCAGCCTGCAGTTGTAAAAGGAAAATAAAAGATACTTAAGTAAAGAAATGGGCTGAGTCTGACCAAATGAAACATTAGATTGACAACAGCTAAAATATAAAATTTCAGTAAATGACAAAATTCGACTTTTATGATACATTTAGATAAGATTACATATTTTAAGACAAGTCTATCAAATAGAAGGAAACTGCAGTATTAAAAACGCTTTACAATAAGATTCCATTTGTTAGGTAACATGACTTGTCAATAAACAATAGTTATATAGCAATTATTCCTCTTGGGGTTAATTTCAAAATTTACTAATACATAAAATCAAAAGTTCAATCTTTTAAAATTATTTAATGAACAATGAACGGATGAATGATCAAGTGTTTTAATTAAATAACATTCAAAAACAATGTAAAAATATATTGTTCACTCACTATAAGTTGATGTTAGATAATAACATGAAGTCATGTCAATGAATGGTGTCTTATTGTAAAGTCTATACAGGAGATCAAATCTGACTGTACTTTCATTTAATCCAAACTGTGTACGTATTTAATTTTAAAGGGCTTTCAAAACAAAAAAGTCTCAGAAAAGCAGAATATAGTTTATTTGAATTTGGCGCTCCCTCCTGCCAGCCGTGACGCACACTATGACGCTGCTGTCATCTGAGCGGGGCGTAACTTGGCGATCGGCTTTATCCATAAAAAACTGTTTTTTTTTTTCTTCTACATTTTTTATGTGTGTGTGTGTATTGTGTGGGGAATGTGGCCGTATCTGCATGATTATCATCTGTATGGACGGACATCAGCGTGTTTATTACCGACTCTATGACGGCTATCATTGTGATTTAATGATCAGCTATTATTGATTATATGGCCCATCTGTATGATTATCATCTGTATGGACGCACATCAGCGTGTGATTACTGACTCTATGACCATGTCTGGCAATATCACTTCATGTCTGGCAATCAGAATACTTCAGTATACATACTATATACAAAGCATTTTTTTTCTTTTTATCTTCCTTTTTTATTACTCAATTATTTTTGTATTTTTTAGTGCTCAAATAAATCTGTCTATTATTTTATAATTGAAAAACTATGCAGGAACATGTATAATGACTAAAATAGCTTGTATAATTCTGCAATCCATTTGGTGGTTATTTTTCCTCAAACAGGGGGGTGGGGGGACTATAAATAGTTTCAGAAAAAATATTGCAGGAATCTCATTTTTCATGGTATCTTCAAATTTGAAATATGAACTCATGAGACACATGTGGCTTTCAATCCATTACTTTTCTGGATTGCTCCAGGACTTAATGATATGAAATAAAAAAACATTCAGTGTGGAAAAATATTTTTCAAGGCACGTCAGTGCCTATAACTTTTTATCTTTTTGAACATTATCAACTCTGGATGATGGACAGTAAAGCCTAGAGTGTCTTCTTTCCAAAGATACCTAATTTGTTTGTGTAGCACACTTTGTCACGAACTGTTACCATTTTAATTTAGGTAGGTTATTTTCACCTGTGAGGCCCACAATGGGGGCGAAGGTTAACAGGTTAAGTACTATTATTATCCTCTTTTTTATTTAATTATTTTTTTTTTTTATCCGCCCGAGATAATGAAGGTCCAACCCTAATTAGGCACACCTGAAGCAGCTATTCAAGCTCTTACTAGGCATACTAGAAACTTCCATGCAGGTGTGTTGAGGCAAGTTGGAGCTAAACTTTGCAGGACACCGGCCCTCCAGGACCGAGTTTGGACAGCCCTGAACTAGAGGAAAATCTCCCCTCGCCCTACGTACATGCTGACGAACATAGCGACTTTTCTGAAAAAAAAAAAACCTTAGCTATCGTTCAGTTGGAAGATGTCACCAGTGCAGCATGATGTCTGACTTTCCCGCCGCAGTGTCGCCTCTCTCAGCGTCTATTCTGTGCAGTAAGCACCAGAGTTTGCACCGAAATTGCACCAAAGCACCAAATTGGGGCAATTTTGGTCGTCCGGCCACTCCTGGGAAGGTTCACCACTGTTCCATGTTTTTGCCATTTGTGGATAACGGCTCACTGTGGTTCACTGGAGTCCCAAAATTTTAGAAAAAAACACTTTTTCACACAGGGCCATGTGGGTTTGGATTTTGTTTTCCCTTCATAAAAAAATCTTTAATTTAAAAACTGCGTGTTGTGTACTTGTGAAACAGTGCTTCCAGTTGGCCGTACCGCAGCAGACTCATCAGTTAAAATACAAAACGCCGTTTCCAAGCACCTGTCGCTTACTGACTGTTTGGACTTTTAAATGTAAACACAATTCTGTTAATATGCTCATAGTTTGTTACGCAGGCAGTGTGCTGAATGAGACAAAACAGTAATATAGCCAAAACCACCGCTTGTAGTCGCTTTTTAGTGTTAGATGTATATTGATTTTATCAGACGATGTCGCGATTTATAAATCAGGATTTAAGGAGTATAGTGAGAGTGATTCCTGGTTAACGTAGTATTAATGGGTCGTGTTTACTATTTATACTTTTATGTTTGACAACAGAAAATATAATGTGAACGGCTTTATTGGGCATTCAGTTGTATTACAGTATGTGACAGTTCATAGAGTAGAACAGATCTGGGGCCTGTACCATGAAGCCGGTTTAGCTGGCTAGCCAGGCAAGTTTGTTTAGTTTGCACCAATCCTGGGTTTTAGGTGCCATGAAAGTGGTTTGGCTTTTAGCAGTGTTCATCACCATAGTAACTTACACTCCACCGCTAACCTGCTCCTGGGCAGGTTATGCTATGGACTACAGATCTCAAACCGAAATTTGGCCAATCAGCTTCAAGCAAAGTGACACATCTCTGACGCAATAAAGCCACTCCTCAAGTTTCTCTTACTCCAAATTAATGGACGCTACACAGTTAAACATGTTTAAAGATAAAATCATCTGATTTTGAGAGATTTATTATTTTTTATAATTATTTCATATTTATATAATTAGTATATACCCTTAATCCATTACACAAGACCGTTTAGTTTAATAGTAATTATTGAAGGTGCCATAGAATGAAAAACTATCTTTACCTTTGCATAGTTAACTAATAACAGTTCTGTGCATGGAAATGACATACCGTAAGCCTCAAACACCATAGTTTCCTCCTCCTTATGTAAATCTCGTGATCAAAGACCACTGAAAAACAGGCGAAATCAGAACATAACACTGACTGACGTAACAGTCGGGATCACTACGCCCCCAACATTTGCATCCAGCCGCCAACCGAACCATCAGAAGTTCTGCAGGTATTGTAAATAAGCAAGCGCGGAAAATACCAAAAATGGCAGACCATGTTCCAGGCTGTACAGGGATGCGTTGGGGTCTTTATTCAGAAAGGCACAGGAAGCAAATAACGTGAACGCGAAAGTGAAACTATAACGCGATCGACCGATCGTTCAAAAGCAGTTTCAATGCCTCGCGTATTAATAACGGCTCCCTGATGCCCGCATTTTATTTTATGCTCCATTAACTCAGGATCAAGCCTGAGTTGACAGCGAAAGTTGATGATCAGCTTCATGGTACCAAGAAAGCCATACTGGACTGGTTTGGTTTTGTCAACTCAAAACTAATCCTGTAACCCTGCGTTTGTTCACCCACCATCATGGTACAGGCCCCTGAAGTGCCAAAACTCGTTTGAACGCAAACTTGACGCAATGACATCATAAATATGCAAATTAATGTGACGTCACCTGTCACCACGAGTCTCACAAAATCCTGTGGGAAACACTGCTTTCTTATAATCGTCTTCTAGCTCACATTCTGATCTGCCTCTATCTAGTCAACACTTAAAACCAAATTCCCACCCTACATTTCTTTTTAGATAATCTGTTTCACTCAAATGTAAGTCACTATGAGAAATAAATTATCTGTTGCTGCTACATTTTCATTGCAACTTTAATGGGTGAGGAGACTGATAATGGAGCCTTCAGTAATGCATAGGGTAATAGCTGGATAGGCAAAAAAGTTTATAGTGGAGGCACACTTGTGAGCACCCTTCCGCACCCTAAAAAGATAAACATGGCACCCTTTATGGTTGGCAAGCAAAAGCTGCAAAATCACTTCAAGTTACGAGGTCAAACTTAAAAATGAAACGGGTGGATTTTTTTACTGTAAGAGAAACACTTCAAATGTGCCATTTGGGGCAAGAGCTTTGAAAGGAAACCATAGGAGCTAAAAAAGTGACTTCAGTGTGACTGTCCTGTTACTTAATGAAATGACTTTACTGGACAATCCATTGCTTCTTTCTTACCATAATCACCTCTTTGTTTGTAGAACGGCGTGTTACTGCGTACTGTTTTGGATCCAGTGACCGGGGACCTGTCTGATACTCGAACTCGGTATCTCGGTTCTCGTCCCGTCAAGCTTTTCAGAGTCCGGATGCAGGCCCAAGACGCTGTAAGTCACCTTTACATTTGATGTTTGTTGCCATATCGCACAGCTTGCTAATTTGCTGACCTCATTACTTGACCTTTTACTGTGCAGGTTCTGGCCATGTCTAGTCGTTCCTGGCTGAGTTACTCATACCAGTCTCGTTTCCACCTGACCCCATTGTCATATGAAACCTTAGAGTATGCTTCAGGGTTCGCTTCTGAACAGTGTCCTGAGGGTATTGTTGCCATTTCCACCAACACACTGAGGTAAACACACACATACTGTGTATACAGTTCATTATGTGAGCTTTGCAGAACTTCACAGGTTTGTGAGAACATTAACATCAAGCATATTGTGGTTGGCTTCATAGATTTCCTTAAAAATATTTGCTTTAGTTTGAGGGTGGTTAGTAATTCACAAAAGTGTGGACCTCTCTTCCCTAAATGTTTTTACTGGCTTGCTGCTGCATGACATTTCACTTTGGACAGGATTATATGTTTTGATTAGTCAATTAGTGCTATAAAAAAGGTTGACATCACCGTAAGATCAGTAAAACTTTTCCTGTTTGTTTTGGGAGGTCTGTACTAGTTGCTCTTTTGTAGCTATCAACCTTTTATTTTGTGATTTAAAAAAAAAAAAAAAAAAAAAAAAACTACCATCCAGGTAGGGCTGTCACGATTTTTAAAAATCGTCGACTTCATTTTGCTTGCATCGACTAACCGGCTAAATACCGGAAGTGGTGCATTTCACGGGCGAGAATCATAAAACACATTATTAGACTATTTTCCAAGGCTATTCTAACACCGTATATGTGCTTTAATTATTTGCATGCGTGTAGGTTAAGTATGTGCGTCACACAGCGGCTCCGTTCACAGTAGTTCCACAGAAACTTATCATTTACATTTGAACTCCATCTCTGCATGTTGTTGTGAGTTTGGGTTTATTATAACGTTCATCTGGGTACGCAACGTGCGCCATTTCATCAGATTTGTAAGGTAAATCATTTATAAATCTACACAAACACAGGAGAATACATTGCGGTTTCAAAATAAAAGCTCAAACCCACACTCTTGAGTTTACACGTTTTGATGTCCACATTCATTTAATTACAGTGGCTGTAGCATTTCTGTCCTAAAGAAATGGCCAAATTTGAATTAAATGGTGCTTGGTCAATATTAAACATGGACTAGATCGCGCAGTAAAGGTCTCTGCACACTGAGTCCGAAATTTTCGCATGCGTTTTTTCGCATGCGCGATCTTAAAAATTCGTCACGCACAGAGACCTTGCACACTGAGTCCGATGCGTTTTAATTAATCCGTTGCGAAAAAATTCGCAAAACTATACAAAATGTCTTCAAGCAGTGAGGATGATTTTGTTGACCTCTCTCTTTTTAAAAAAAGAAAAAGGAAATATTGGGTCCATTCAATCCTTAGATTGCGCAGAGAGGAAGAGTTCCACCTCCTTATCAAAGAGCTGCGGGATTATCCCGAGAGATTCAAAGTTTATTTCAGGATGTCAGTGCCTCAGTTTGATACTTTGCTAGCGATACTGAATCCACATATTAAAAAGAAGACCACCAATTTCCGTGAACCAATTTATCCTGAACAGAGACTGTCTGGATACACCCACAGACACACACACACACACACACACACACCGAACTGCGGCATCGGAAAGGTACGCGCCAGGCATAAAAAAAATAGGCTACAGCAGTTCTTTATATTCTGTATCTTTTGTATTCCGCAATTTGTTTGTCATAAAGTGCTCTGTGCTGCAAGACGAAGTGTATTAATTTGTCTGACACTATTTTGGATTTTGGCTTTCGCTTGTACGGTGGCTCTGAATTGTCAAAACACCTCAAAGCATCTCAAAATGCTTTATACGGATGCGAAAAACGCAAAAAAACGAACCCGATCCGATTTTTTTTTTTTTTTGACGGACGACAATTTCGGAGGCAGTGTGCAAACGTGATTGACAAAACGTGAGGTCGTATTTATTTTTCAACGTGCAAAAAATTCGGACGAAAAATTCGGCAATGGCCTTAATGTGTAAAAATAATAATCATGCCGTCAGCGCCCCCTGTAGGCCTTTGTTGTAATGCGTGATGTACATTAACTATTGTTTTTTTAATACATTGTGTATTTTAACAGTTTTGTTCAATAAAACCATATGATTTCTTGCTTTTGATACTTTATTTGAACTAATTATTATTGCATCATTGCTATTATATATGTATTTTAAGTCATTTTAAAAGCTATTGTTCACTTACATCCATGTTTATTACCACAAAACGATTAATTATAATTATAGGGCCCTATGAAATCCGTTTTATTTCCAAATTCAGTTTCTTCCATTTTCATTTTTTTTATACTCTGTTTTAATGGTTAGATTAAAATGTAATCTAAATTTTAATCAATTTTCTAACTAATTGAGTTTTACAGTTTTATCTTTACCAAATTCTGTTTTCCATTATTTTCTGGATTCCATTTTAATGGTTCCATTAAATTTTAATAATCAAAAGCATCTCCAATTGATTGATTTTATATAATTTTTTTTTTTTTTTTTTTCAGAAATACTGCACATTTACATTTTTCACCTAAATAAATTCTGGTAAATACTCCTTTTAAAAAGTGTTTTTTGATTTTAGTATTAGTAGTAGACTAGAACACATGGATATGTTGTCATTCTTACACTATAATACTGAACTTTGATTTCAGTGATTTGGACTGAGATGGACACTTGCTTCTTGCACTGTTGCACTTTTCCTTTAAAAAAGGATTTCATAGAAATTTGGATTTCATTTGGTTTAATAAAATATTCTTAAGTAAAATTGTTTGGTTTTTTGTGGGAAATTAATTGTTTAGATTAATCGATAAATTAGTCGATAGATTAAGCGAAATAAAAAGTCGTTAGTGGCAGCCATATATCCAGGTCAGCTGCCATTTTATCAGCACAAGCATGAGTCTGTCAAATTATAGCCAGGAAACGGGAGGTTTTGACTTCCTGGGTTTCATAATAACTAACCCAAACTTTACTGCATGCCTTTCTTAACGTCTCATCCCTCCCTCCCTCAGGATTTTGGCTCTTGAGAAACTGGGTGCCATCTTCAACCAGGTGGCATTCCCACTGCAGTATACACCTCGCAAGTTTGTTATCCACCCAGAGACGAGTAACCTGATCCTGATCGAAACAGACCACAATGCCTACACTGAAGCCACCAAAGCCCAGCGCAAGCAGCAGATGGCTGAGGTCAGTGAACATGACCTTCACAGGGCACTCTTAAGAGCAGGGCACTTATCTCCGTTTATTCTCACACACTCTCTCCTGTCTAACTCGTACACTTGTTTTCCCAATCTAATCACTAACTGAGGCAGAACTTCATTGCTTGGTTGTCGGAAGTTGTCTGTCATGTTTGTTTTGTGGCTGCCTCATCACAGCGCATGTTTGCAAGAGTAATTCCACATTGATGAGCCGTAAAAGTGACAAGCACTGTAAAATAAGCCGTGGTTACTGTGGTGGTCCCTCAAAGATAAATCATATTGACTCGGTTCTTTCAACAGTTTAGTGTTAGTAAGAATAAACAGTCCGCAACTGCAGTGTAAAAAGGCTGCTTCTGAATGTATTGCATAAAGTTCTCTTGTTTATCTGCAAATTGTTCTGAAAACATTCTTATATACACTGTGGCCAAAGGTTTGTGGGCAGTCACTTATAATTAGGGGGTTTGGTTTGGCCCTTTAATTCCAATGACGACGAATTGTAATGCTGTTACATACAATGAAATTCTGGAGAAATTTGCACTTCCAACTTTGTGGCAACAGTTCGTGGAGGGCGCAAGTCTATTCCAGCATGACAATGCCCCTGTGCACCAAGTGATTTAGTGGTTCTTGTGTGGAGGAACTTGACTGACCTCCTCAAGCCCAGACCTGAACCCCACAACTCCTTTGGGATGAATTCAAACTTGTTGACCTAGACCAGAGCCTGAGCTCACTGATGCTCATGTCTGAATGGTAGCATATGTCAACAGCTGTTTTCTAGCTTATAGTTGTATACCTGTTAGCACCCAATTAATAATGACAATTGTTTGAAAATAAGATGCAGATTGGTGTCAATTATTGTCTCAAATTACAATTATTTTTTTCTGCTTTACAGGAAATGGTTGAGGCAGCGGGAGAGGATGAAAGGGAGCTGGCTGCAGAAATGGCAGCAGCTTTCTTGAACGAGAACCTGCCAGAAGCCATCTTTGGGGCACCTAAAGCAGGTTCTGGGCAGTGGGCCTCACTAGTGCGCATGATCAACCCCATCCAAGGAAACACACTGGACCTGGTGCAGCTGGAGCAGAACGAGGCTGCTTTCAGGTGAGGAATGTTGAACATCTGGAATGAACAGGACAACGCAGACTTGAACTCCTTTCCGGTTCTACCCATACGACCATTTGTTCTGAATTTAGAATATGGACACAAAGCAGCCAATGTAAAATTAGTCTCTTCCATATCCCACCTCTTTCTCTGACCTTTTTATTTATATGTTTTGCAGTGTGGCTGTATGTCGATTTTCCAATGGAGGTGATGATTGGTATGTGTTGGTGGGTGTTGCCAGAGATATGATACTAAATCCTCGCACCGTTGGTGGGGGTTATATTTATACCTATCGGCTAGTTGGAGGTGGGGACAAGCTGGAGTTTTTACATAAGGTGAGCGAAACAGGAAATGACTTGGCATGAAACTACCGATTGGTCCTATGTGTTAGCTGGGGGCTCAGCAATGTGGAATTCCCCACAAATCATTAAATGTGCCCTAGAAATCCATTTAAGCGTACCAAATCACAAAATTAAACTTTTTGTTATAGGTGTTCTGGCCATGGCCCAAAATTGTCATGCTGTGAACGTTTTTAGTTCAGTTTATATGATGTTTAATGATGCTTTGACCCAGCTACATATCAAAGCCATATGTTAAACTTATCTTTTCTAGTCAACTACTTCTTAAACGGGATAAATTTTAACTTGAATTGATTTAGACATTGGTTCTGATTAACAGACACCCGTGGAGGACGTGCCTCTGGCTATTGCACCCTTTCAAGGACGTGTGTTGGTTGGAGTGGGCAAACTCTTGCGCATCTATGACTTGGGAAAGAAGAAACTTCTTCGCAAGTGTGAAAACAAGGTGAGAAGTCACAGAATCACAGTGGGGTTTTTTTGGTTTTTTTTTTCTACCGGAGGAAGTGAGCAAGCATTTTTCTTTTCTTTGAAACACTGAATAATATGAAAGTAACATCAGTGACACATTACTCTGGTACTTGATGTTGATGCATAACCACATGAAAAACACTGAAACAGAAGCTCAGACCACAGTGATTTTCACATAAGTAATGCGCACTGGCATCAAGTATTAATTTATTTAATTAGAAACAGCTAAGTTAAGAAAGTGTTGCTCCTTTATGAGATGCTTTTGAATGTCCTTGACAGAAGCTTTAAAAGAGGTGCAACCTGCCAAGATGACTTAAGTCTCCTTTTCTTGTTCTTGTAGCATGTTCCTAACTTGGTAACGGGCATTCACACTCTTGGGCAGCGCGTGATAGTATCCGATGTTCAGGAAAGTCTGTTCTGGGTGCGCTACAGACGCAACGAGAACCAGCTCATCATCTTTGCCGACGATACACATCCTCGTTGGGTCACAACCGTCTGCCTGCTTGATTATGACACCATGGCTGCTGCGGATAAGTTTGGAAATATCTGTGTTGTGAGTGTCATCACCTGTTTGGTTTTGAAATCTTTGAGACCAGTACCACATACTGAGTTTGTTTGCCAAGTCAGTGTAAACTCTTTGATTCCAGGGAATATTTTAGTATAGATGAGCTTTTTAACATCTTGACAAATTGCCAAATTTGTTAGCAGTCGTAATGGAGGAAAACCAAAAAATGAACGGAAAAAATTTGAGGTGTCATCATCTGTATACATTTCCTACATACTGCATACTTTTTTTTTATGTGTTCATTTTATGTTTATTTTCAGGTCCGCCTGCCTCCCAACACCAGCGATGATGTTGATGAGGACCCCACAGGGAACAAAGCATTGTGGGACAGAGGCTTGCTTAACGGAGCATCACAAAAGGTAGTAGTTTCTTCTACCCTCATTACTTAACTTTCCCACAGGTCCCGGAAAAACCTTTGGCACTCAGCTGTCCTTACCGCTTGTTCCTCATTGTTTTTGTCTGTCTGGTTGGTTTTGCGGTTGCAGTTCTCCTTGTGCACACTCAGAGACCTGCACCCCAAAACATTTGGCAGGAGTCCACACTCCACTCTGGTTCTGTAACCTCAGCAGCAAATCTTGTCCTCTCGCCAGAGATCATTATGTGCAGATTAGGAGCATGGAAATGTTTAGGTGGACACAAGGGAAAGTCCCTATTTGCACACCAGTGACTTGCGTCTAGCTTTGACAGACATGCCTAGAGCATGTGTAATCCGGGATGAGCTGGACTGGGTGGTTGGTATAAATATTATTGTGGAACTTGTCTAGGGATGCACAATATTTCATGACCATATCAATTATTAGCCAAAATTCATGTTTTTTTTTCCTTTAATTTAATTGCATCAGTGATGTTGGGTATTTATTTGTCAGTGTTGGATATTTAACTCCTATTTGACGTTTCCACCTTTTCCAACATCAGATCTAGTGCTTGCTTGAATGAAACCCTTTCCCCTTATGAGCATATTTAAGTTTTTCTTTGAGTGTGTAATGATAGGAAAGCTGTATGTGTTTAAGCATTAAAATGAATCGAGTTTACTACTTTGGAAAAAAAAAAAAGTTTACACAACATTTAGACGTTGTAACAAGTAAAGGTTATGTATACATAATGCTCTGTTTATCAAGTTTTGTTTTAGACCACACACACAGGTTCTCATCTAATACACCAGAATCCTTTAGTTAAAGCTCTTTGGTGGGAGAGTTGAGCTCAGTTGCATGTTTTTAAAGTTAAAGCTGCAGTCTGTAACTTTTTTTTCTTTTTTTTTTTGTTAATGTTTTTCCAAAATCAATTTTTGAGCAAGTACATAACCAGCCAGACTGACAGCCACACATACTTCTCAAAACATTAGATTAATCTGCGTCTTGGTACTCTCCGTAATGGAGGCAGAGGGTAATTTGGAAAGAATTATTGTTGAATAAAGTTATTTTAGTTTTTTTGCACAAGTATTCTCGTAGCTTCATAAAATTACGGTTGAACCACTGATGTCACATGGACTGTTTTGTCGATGTTCTTGGTACCTTTCTGGACCTTGCACTTGGGAAGGACCCTTGCTGTCCTATGGAGGGTCAGAAAGCTCTCAGATTTCATCAAAACTATCTTAATGTGTTCCGAAGATCGAAGGTCTTGCGGGGTTTATATATCATAATCTAATGCCTACATTCATTGTTAGTATATTAAGTTGTGTAAAATCTAATTTAAAGTCCGTGTAAAGTGATATTAAAATGTGTTCTGAGTTTCACACAACAGAAAAATGTGTTAACCACCCAGCCAAATTTGAATGATTAAAAAACCGCCAAGTAACTAAAATAAGTTATCAAAATCTTTGAAAAATGAGCAGGACTCTCTGCTCTCAAATGCTGGGGGCGTGTCTGCTGTCTGCGCTGAAACCACGCCTACTCACGGGAAAGCGGCCATCTCTCTCAACTGTCAAATACCGCTACAACCTGAATGGATGCTACTGATACTACCTCTAGTAGCTTAATTGGATTTATACAGCCATACACGTTTGAGCAAGAAGCGAAAAGAAAGCGGTACAGCTCACGTTTCTAGATGCAAATTGTGAACGCTCCTTGTTTTTAAATTGTATGTATTCTGCTACATATTGATGCCTCTGGGCTAAGACCCGGGTATGCATTTACTCTAGAACCGTCCCTGCCTAGAATCTGTATATCTAACATCACAGACATTTAAAAAGACAAACTAAGAACTTGACCTCTTAACGTAGTTATTATAGTGATAGGGGCGGGGCCACGCTGGGTGGCTCCATTGTGTCATTGAGCCACCGTTTTAGCCCCGCCCAAAAAAATCCTGAACACAGAATTAGCCTTTTTCACAAAAATCAGAAATTACATCAGCGCAGGGTAAAGTTAGTTCCGTTATAGGTCTGCGCCTATTAAATCAGTACGCCCTTTTCTCAAATAATGCTTCTTACCTATTCTGTTTGGTCTGTTTTCCAAGTTGTTATATAATCTATAAAGAAATAACATTTTACTTTTTTGTAACTTATATGGCCACTCAGACCGCTGACTCGTGAGAGAATGTGCTTAACATAGCGCTGGATGGTTTCTATTCTCCATCTCCCAAGTCCCTTTTTTAAATAGTCTTTGATCTCCGGTACATTTGAGCGTATTATCTCAATTATCATTATCAGTCATTTCCCTCGAATCACCACATTATGATAAATTACTTGAAAATGACAACATTTATGACCAGATGCACATTTTTCCAAGAATACATTAAACAATTCTCAGTCCGATTGATGCATATTAAACTCAACACAACAACGTAAATTAATCCCGATAGAATGAGAACAAAGCTATGAATCGGAGTCATCTCTTGTTTAATATGTGTTTCCCAGGGCACATTATACAACATACATTTACACCATCGCATTAATAATGCAAAGGAGAGCAAGTAGAAAATACATTACCATAATAATAATAGCGAAAAAAATCACGTGGAGAGTCTAAATGCACAGCCAGCAAAGGACAGAATGGCAAAGCAAACGTTAAGTGAATTATAACTGCCACCATTTAGAATTAAACTTGTATTTGTGATGACCCGAACTGACCAAACAGTCAATTGTGAAATGTTTGCGCCTTGTAGAGTACAGTACCGGCAGTTCAAGCATTTTCATAGGATCTAATTTGAAAAAAAATACTTTGATTCTCGACTTCATTCTTAAGTACGGCCGCTGTTGTCACTGGAAAAACTTTTACCCTGCAAGCGCCAATCCGTAAGCCAGAAACCCGGAAGTGTGAAAAAGGCTAATTGGTGAAATCTGTTTAACTCCACAATTCAGTACTACATGGTTAAGTCTTTTTAATGTGTTTCAGCAATACATTTCTAACTTTTGTAATGTGTTTAGAAACAATTCTCAGAATTCTTTACACGTACTTTTAAAATTGTTTTAAAAAAATGTATTACAAATTACATGTAATTTATAATCTTTGATTATCAGTATTATTATTACTGATGGTATTAGGACCCCCCCCCCCCCCCCCCCCCCCCAATCTTTACTGATCTTTGCCTTGCAGAGGACACCATGCACTTTTCTAGGTTTTTGTATATGGTAGTGACAATCCGAACGCAGAGATTGTGCCGCCGCTGCTATCCGCCATCTTGCCCGACTGCTACAGCCTGACTCCATAGAAATACATGTTGAAACAGGGTAAAAAAAGATCGACTGAATTGAAACTTTTTCAATATAACTAAATATAAAAATGTGCGGAGGGTTAAGCTGTGCTGTTGTTGGCTGCCACGGTAACGGCAGTAAGCTAATGTATTTCTTTAAAGTACTTGTTTTGCGTACTAGAAAACCTGTCATGTCCGGTGCTGTATGCAGTTAAATGCTGAGTGTTAAATAATAAAATAATGTTTAAACGTATGCTCTTATCATTCTGTGGACACAATCCCGTGAACTTCCCCCGAATGGGAGCTTTATATACACGTGCGCTCATCTGTTTACAATGCAGTTAACCTCACGTTGCTTCATGTCATCTTCCCCCTCATTAAACTATGACAGGTCCTTTACTGCAAAAAGACTGTCACTGTGACACTCTGAAGTGATGAAACTATGGCGTTATGTGCTTTTTAAAACCATTTTTATAGGTTTCACGTTATATTGTTGGCTTGGAAAATATGTAAATACGCATGCCCAGTATAGCCGAAGCTGTCTTCTAGCCTTAACCACAAATCAGACAGAGTAGATGGATTAACTTCGGTGGACCTAAACTTGAAAAATGGTGTTCCATGGTTGAAATAAAACACTTTCTGATGTTTATTCTTGTTCATTTCGTGATTTAAGTACATATGAAAAGACGATCGGTTCACGTGTTTGAACTGAGGCAATACTGTGATCTGTCACGACACATTGAAGAGTCACAAAACGGTATTTAT
Source organism: Barbus barbus (assembly GCF_936440315.1). Lineage (NCBI taxonomy): Eukaryota > Metazoa > Chordata > Actinopteri > Cypriniformes > Cyprinidae > Barbus > Barbus barbus. The sequence goes on from NC_136750.1 coordinate 20,684,579, forward strand.
TGCTTGAATTTCTTTTGAAATTTTAAAAGCTGAGGGTCCTGAGACCTTGTGTCATTTCAGAAGTAACCTCCGTCTTCTCTGTAGGTGTGTTGTCAGTTTCTCCTTTGCTTTGCGATGTATTTTTTTACTACGTGTGTAGTGTGAAAGCGGCATTATTTGTCAGTCATGGCAACAGTAACTAAGGGTGGGCGGGTTTTGCGAACGGCGATATTCATAGAGTGCTTTTTTTGGTTCCAGTTTTGCTATGACATGCAACAGCAGCCTTTTCAAGCCCCAATTTAATCCATACCTGTTGTCCTTTCATCTTTGTTGGTTTACAGGCCGAGGTGATTATTAACTATCACATAGGAGAGACGATTCTGTCTCTCCAGAAAACTACCCTCATCCCTGGAGGATCAGAGTCCTTGGTGTACACCACGTTATCGGGAGGCATTGGTATCCTGGTGCCGTTCACTTCTCATGAGGTACAGTTCCTTAAATTATGAATAACCAGTAATTACACGAGAAGCGCTAACATGCAGTGATCTTTCATAAGTCTAAAACCACTGAAGCAGAAGAGGTGAAAGTCTCAGTTCAGGCCACTTGCTTAACTTCAGGCCATCAGAGTAGAGACTGACATGCATGGCACTACTTTAGTTATCACACACTAAATAACAAGGTATTTAAATTGTGTAATTAAAATGTATTTGTCTCATCTGTCTTTAGGATCATGACTTCTTCCAGCACTTGGAGATGCACATGCGCTCTGAGTTTCCCCCTCTGTGTGGTCGTGATCACCTCAGCTTCCGCTCGTACTATTTTCCAGTAAAGGTAAGAGCACACAGCTTTAGTATTAACAGTTTTTAATTAGGGATGCAACGATACCATTTTTTCAGAACCAAACCGATCAGATACCAAAAATTCTGAGTATCTGCCCATACCGATCCAATCCGATCGGGTCTCGTCTGACCGTTACCTTGGACCTACGGAGTATCAGATCGATGCATCCCTATTTTTAATTAGTTCTTAATCAATCAACTCATGCTTTGTGTGGCATCTTTAAAATGCTGTCCATCACTTTGCAAAGAAATGAGATTTGAATAACTTACTACATCGGTTGGCCATCTTTCTCATTGACTTTGCTTGTATGCTTCCAGAATGTGATCGATGGAGACCTTTGTGAGCAGTTTAACTCCATGGACCCACACAAGCAGAAGAGTGTCTCTGAAGAATTGGACCGCACGCCTCCAGAGGTGTCGAAGAAACTGGAAGACATCCGAACACGCTATGCCTTCTAGCATCTTCGCATCTGGCAGGCGGACCATGACAAAATTCATTGTTTTTCCAGGCCTCCCATGGCTGTGGTCTCACAACTTTCCTACCACAAGTATAGGAGCAACATTTTGGTAACTGCTGAAGGAAGTTTCCCCTTTAACTGGGGCCAGCTGGGAGCTGTCACAGTCCCAGTGGTCAATGACCTTGTCCTGCTTGAAATGACTATTGGTACTGTACTCAGTGCAGAGTATCTGTTTTTAGTTCATACTGAGTGGTTGCATAGTGACAAATATTTTCAGAGGAGTGTTTTCAGGCAAAGGACTACATCAGCTTGTATACAGGAGTGGCTTTTGTATGTGTAGACCTGAAAAATGTCTATTACTAATTTTGTAGCTACCACAATGCAAATTAAATCCACATTTTGGCTGTTAAAATTCTCTTTTGAAAGTTAAAACACTGTTCACACTCTTGTAAAAACGGTGAAGTTGTAAAATAGTTGTAGTGTTTGTCTCTACATTGATGCAGCAAATGTATTGGGTTTTTTTTGGAAAGAGCTATAATCATCCAACCCCAGGGAACCTGAAAGAAATAGTGCTGTATGTCATGAAGTGTGAGAATTTGTAAATAAACTTTTTTTTTACGTTATGTATTTCCGTATTTGTCAAGACTTTAGTTTTGCCTTTAACTGAGCCCACAGGCAAAGCAGGTTTTTACTGTTTTTTTAAGCCGCTTTTTTTTTTTTTTTTTTTTTTTGGGTGAAGCCCCATAATGATCATGGATCTTTCTCATGACAATGAGTCATTCAGTCTTAGTGAGTTAATATGCTTTAATATTTCACCAAATATAAAAAACAAAAAGAGGGATTTTAAATATTTATTTCATAGATTGCGATCTGATTGCAGTTGACCTGACACCTTACCTTTGTTGAATCAAAGTCTTTTAGAGACTGACCAACAGTGCTGTAATGTTTCATACCGTGATTCTCTTGATAATTTCACTTTAGGTTGACTACTGCAATGGGCTAAAGTTACAGCTTACTTTAACTATTCTTCATACCAAAATAGGTACCAAATATGTTCTTTTTAAAACCGGTTACAGTACTGAATTTGTAATGTGTTCTGTAATCACTGTATTTGGTGAAGAATTCCATTCCATATCATTTTTGTCATTTTCTAATTTAATTCCTTCAGTCAGTGGAGCATGATGTCATAGTGAAGAAGTCACACTTTGATAAGTATTCCATATAGAGTGAGTCACATCCTGATCACACTTAAACCCGCAATGTTAATGAAATGAACACCTGTGTTCTACCACATTTTCCATACAGTCCAGTCTCACTTTAATTGCACCCTTAATAAAGAATTCATGAATAGTTTTTCTTGAACCACAAATTCTTGCAAAGTCATGCTGAAGAATTGAGTTGGAGAATTGAGCAATATGAGGAAGGCCACAATTTTTGCAAGTTTTTAAGTTATATGCTGTGAGCTTGTTCCAGTTCAGTGTGTATCTACACTCAATAGTTTTATGATCTCTCACATAACGTTGCACTATTGCAGTAACCTCAAATTGCTTCTGACTGCCAACAGAAGGCTTTGATTTTTGTCATTTGTAATCTAATTCCTGGTTTCTCATGTCACCAAATTCAAGCCTGGATGGTTGGACAACTCTCAAATTGTCAATGTACCCCAAGAATGTGCTATTAAGGATGTGGGGGACTAGGAATATTCTTTTGGGGTCTGTGATGATGGGGGCCCACCCATAAAAACTGTCCTGAGGTCTGAATTTAAGTGACTACAATGTAATGTCAGGCCATAGAAGTAGGTTGAGATTGTGGAAGTTTAAAACCTGGTGATGTTTTAAGGCACATTTAGAAGTTTTTTCACATTTTCTTTTGGGGGGGGGGTTCCATATTGATGTGATATAATTTAAGTTGACAGATGGTGTTTTGACTAGTTTTTTTAATGGTTGGATGGGGGACTCGGAATCTCCCTCTCATTTGTTGTCTTGGGTCTTGAGTGGCTCTGGCCTTTGTTAGGACAGCATAGATAACACTATGGGCAAGTGATTACGCCCCTAAAAAGGGATTAAAGGCACTACAAAACAAGGGGAGCATTGTGGCCATTAACAAAGCAATCCTACGCGCAAGGCCAGTGTGCAGTGTGCGTTGGTCATCCATATGTCCATTGTCCATTGTGCTGTGAGATGCGGTGCTTCAGAGTCCGAAAAAACATTTTGTCATGAAATTCCTAAAAGTGTACAACTCTGCCAAGCCTGTCACCACAGAACCACAGTAAATGTAGGGAATAAATTAGTAATGTGCGTGGGTGAATGAGGTTTATTGGGAAAATAGACACTGGATCTGCTTGAACTGATGCTTGGCTGCTTCTTGACTCATGCAGGCTGTTGATGGTTCATCGATAACCAGTTTTGGTGAATCAATTTCTGTTCATTTTGATCATTTTGACTTCTTTGTATTGTAAAACTGCAAAGGCTGAGCGCAGTATGTGCATTATTGACTTACAGGTGGGTCATTTTTGTCAATTTTCAGTTTGGTGTCTGTTGTTTGTCTTGTGCAGTTAAACTTTAAGAAATAATTTTTTAACAAAATACGATACTATTATTTTTTGTTGCATTTAATTATAACGTGATAATGACTGTACGTTTGTTTCATTTAATGTACTAATCTAGCTACAGACTATCGAGCAGTTGTTACAAATTCATATATTTTTGAGTTTATGGACCCCCAACATTTCATACTTTAATTAGGGTGATCAGACTCTTCATTATTGGTTGCACGGTCACACAAAGGCAGCAGTAAAGGTTTCTCCGCTTTTTAGGTTGGAAACGCTGCACCTTTATTCAAATCCAGTCCCTGATGAGTTAATACTGAAAAGTGAAAGTAACAGTCTCATCGACTGTCGGCCTTTACAAAGCGTGCTATTCTCGTGGTACTTAAGAGTGGAGAAGGCTGTAGGCTAAGCGGGTGTGGAAGAGGTGACAAAGAAAAGGGAGTTTCCGTGTCTTTTGGGTGGAATTTGTATTGAAAAGGGGGCGAATTTACTACTTCGGCCAGTACTCTGCATGCCTGGAAGTGTCAGCCATTAGATCCAGAGGGTTAAGCAAACAACTAATGTTTATTGAAAGTACTCTGCAGATGTTTTCCCATTGAGACAACGTAGGTCATCGAATCGCAAGGTTTGTAGCTTCTTTATATTCGTTGTGCTGCTGAACTGTGTTTGGTGTAAATGCTTCTTAAATTGGAATAAAGCCCAACAACGATCCAGCGCAGTCACCTGACATCGCTTTTGGTTTGATTTGATTAGAAGATAACGTGAATTTGCAACATGTTCTGACACTAAAGTTTGACCTATACATCAACAGTGGGTAAGTCATGGAGCACACGTGAAGGCTATAACTATAATATACGAACTGTCATTGCATTCATGATGTATTGTTTTAATCATATTTTCATAGTTTTAGTTTTTTCCCCTCTAAATTTCTTAATTCATTTAAATCCTTAATTTCCTAAATTCCTTTATTCATTTTGGAACATTAGTCATTCATTGCGTTTATATGCACACGAAAATTCCGATATTAATCCGAATTTGATCATATTCTTATATTCTTTTTATTCCTCCTCCTCCTTACACGTCATATAAATGTATTAACTTGACTGCCATAAATTAAACCATTATTCTAGTTTCTAAATCTGTATAAACTTGAGGATGGAAATAATCTGAATTTTGGGTAATTTCGGTTAACATCATATTCGAACTGAACATTAATTTATAGGCTATTTCTGTGTTTGTCCAAATATAGGAAATTCTAGGTTTTTATTTTTATAAAATGTTGTTGTAGAAAATATTTGTGAAAAACATTGAGAATTGATGATTTGGCTTCTGTATTTCCAGACATTTATTTGAAAGGCATAACCAGAATATTGGCCTTAGTTTGCAAATGATGCGCCTGTAAAAACGGCAAATATGGCTACCATTAAAAAGCTGGCTTAAATAAAGAACGCTATGTTAATAAAAGAACATTATGAAAAGTATGTATGCAGCAATCTGTCATTTTTCAACAGACAAAATCGGCATTGGATTAGGAGAGAAAAAATCAAACAGATCTTTTAGATTTAGAATGAACTGATTGAGAAATAAAAAATTCTAGTAAAATAATCATTAAAATATGTCAGAACATGGTTACATAAAGGATATGATTTGTTCTGGCTCATATTCTGTACTTCATAGTCCTGCATGTGGTTTTGCTTTACAGATCCACATTTTTATTATGTGATGATATTTTTTTTTCATATCCAAGAAAATAATATAAAGACATTTTTGACAAAGCCACAAATTAATTTTTTAGCGTACATTCTTCCCCTCGTGTTTATCACATGTCTATTAGTCAGAAACTTGCTATGTCAAGATGTTATATTCCCTTTAGGATTACAAGGAATTTTAATTTTTCCTTCCGAAAGAAGCAAGAGGAGACACCATCTGGATTTGTTTTACACAGCTGCACAAGCTCTGGAGAAGAAAAACAGGAAAATTATGACAGCTCCAGCCTAGATGAGCAGTGTTCCCTGTCCCTGCTTCACTTTGAGCTTTTACTACTTTTTTACCATTAAAATCAGATATGCCAGATCAGTCTTTTTTGGATATTTAAATATTTTACAATCCAAATGAAGAGTAAGTGAATTCAGATGTGTCATGCCTGGTTCTCTTTGTCCAGCAAGAGAATTTAGAAAGGCAGTTGTGTGCACAGAAAGTCATGTAATGGCAGTCAAAAATCTAGTGTGATATTTGTTCTGACTCTGTTGTGTTTGTTTGTTTTTTATAGACCAAGAAGACAGAAGAATTTTCTGGAATTTAGACCCATATTGCAGTGCAAGCAGAGAATTAGCTGAACCATGGTCCAGTCTGAATGCCGGCTCCTCAGGGGGCTACTGGGTAAGTAAAGTCTAGTAATTAAGTGATTTAAGTTGTATAATATTGTGTCAAGAGGACCCTTTTTTCATTTTCATTGGTGTGGGAAATTTGGATGTGACAGTGCTAGACATTAAATATTTTTCCAATGGCCCTACAGATGATTTATTACTTCCTCAGCTAAGAGGCGAGAGGCTCTTGTGCGTTTACGCGAAAAGGACCAATATCTGTGAATTTCTGTGGGTTATTATGTGAGCTGGATTAGGAAACAATTTACTAAGACTGAATATGTGGTCTCTTGTTTCTTTTTATATGAGTGTCAAGCTAAACATATGTTTGAGGAAAGCTACTGCATGTGGTGCTGCTATTGAAGGACTAAGATGTGACTGATAATGTCACCACTTCCTGTGTTCAGGAGAGAGAGAGAGAGAGAGACAGACAGATGCATGAGGTAAAAGAGAGGGCAAAGAGGGGGATACCAGGCCAAAAAATCCAGAATAACTTTGACGGGAGGTGGGGGTTGAGTGGTCGGACACTAGTAAATAGTCCAGGTTCTGTGGCATGACAAATTCCTCTGGCCCTCGGAAGTCTGCTTCATGGTTTCTGAGACTTTGCTGACTGTCAGTCTCTGGGTAACTGCCCTATAGTGCAGCTCAACCACAGAGGCCAACCGCACTGTGATCCACAGCAAAGTGACAGATGACTGCCGGTGCCCTGTCTTTCCGCTCTGAGCTTGCCAGTCAGAATCACTTATCTTTAACAATAAAATGTCCAGTTAAAATAGACACAGGATCAGCCTCGGGTTTACTACCACAGTTAATCTGCTCGAGTTTGACTTTATCTTCTTGAAGAGCTCCAATAAACAATGTATGATCATCTCATGCATAATATTCATTCTGCTTTTGCAGAATATCTTGTGTTGTGGAATAATGTCTTTTAAATTTTTAGCTTTTATTTTTGTTGGAAGACATTTAGAGATTTTCTTTTGCAGCAGTGCTCAGTGTGTTTTAAAACCTAAAACAACACCTTATTCTTTGTAAATTGGGCTGTGGTTTGAGGTTTTGTCACAGCTCCAACTCTATCTATGCAATGACGCGTCATGGCTTTCAAAGAGACATTGCACCACACCAGTCTATTTGACATTCTGCACAAAAGTCTGCAAAAACTGAAAGTAAATAGTAACATTATTATAATCAGTAAATTAAAATATACATTGCATCTTCAAACCTTTTTAAAATAAATGTAACTTTAAGATTTGTATAGATACTAGACAAGGGTCAGGCGTTTTGATTACCTATAAAATCATTTGAAGTTCAACAACAATCATTTCATGATGGCATTATGTTAAAAGCCATTATTTTCTTCTTCTGTCCTTCTAGGTTTTATTTGTCTATTACCAGTGTGCATGAGCACAGCACCAGATCTCTGTAAATCGCTGAAAACAGTACGGGACAACCTAAATTTATCCCTAAGGAGACGTTTTATGGTAAACATATGTTTAATTTTTGAAACTATAGTGTTATATTTTAAAAGTTGTAGGCTTTTAGGCTTTTGTTAAGTTTACATGGGAAAAACCAAAATAAAAAGAAGAAAAATATAGGCTACAACTTAATATAGCATGAGACAGAATGAATGACATGTCAATAAAAGGTTTTACATGTATATTTACAGAAAATGAACTTTCCCATTAACTATACTATTCAAGTGCATTATGAAGAGGTGTTCAGACTACGTGACATTAGGAGGCTGGTAAGTCTTTATCCCACTGACACTGTCCCCAACCAACCCCCTGACTCACTTAAAGCCACACTCTTCACAACTTCCCACACAAATTAGCTCATTTTTCCTGTTTGTCACCTATTGCCAGATATTTAAGACTCGTGACTTATAATAGCGTCAGATTGGAATTACAGTTTTAGGGCTTCTCAGGGCCTGTGACTCAGCATTTGCAAAAATACAGGGGTGAATCGCGCAAAACCTGTTTAGACGTATCTAGATCACTAAAATATAATAATAATAATAAGATGAAGAAGAAATAGAGCAATGCTGAATAAAGTAAATGATTGTATTACAGTATTATGTAAAACAGATAAAAGAACAGATAGCGATATACCAAACAATATATATGTGATAGAAGAATCATCTAGGTAGTTTTAATGGATATATATATATATATATATATGTATATATGTATGTGTGTGTGTATACTGAACCGAATTTGACCTGACCTGACCAAACCCTGTGACCTTTGACCTAACTAACATTACGAGACTCAAAAAAAATACATGCCTATAACAATTCTAATATAATTGAACATTTCCCTTTTACTGTTCCTCTTCTTCTCATTCCCTCTTGTTCGTCTCTCACTCTGTTCTCTAGAATATGAGTAATGAAGAGGAGCCAATGCAGCATAGAGATCTACAGGATTTGTGGCTTTGGGTTAGTCAGCAGGGGATAAAAAGGGTTTTAAGGGTGCTGCCAGAGAGACATCCTACACGCAGTAAATACCTCTCCAAACTGGAGAAACTCTTCAACAAATTTGAGGAACTTTATTACAACCAGAATCCCAAAGATGAAGAGGTTAGAACAATGACGTGATTTCTCTTTTCTCAACAGCAACACATTATAAATCATTCTGGCTGTCATTGCCACTGCTTAAAGTATCTCTAAGATCACTTTTTTTCTCCTTAGATTTAATTTTAGCATTAGTTTTAATGGTAACACTTTACAATAAGGTGTCATTTGTTAACATTAGTTAACTTAGTATTAACTAACATGATAAACAATAAACAATGCATTTATTACACTGTTTATTAATCTTTGTTAATGTTAATGAAAATACTGTTGTTCATTGTTTAGTCATGTTAGTTCACAGTGCATTAACTAATGTTAACAAACACAACTTGTGATTTTAATAATGCATTAGTAAATGCTGAAATTAATATGAACTAAGATGCTGTAGACTAAATGCTGTAGAAGTATTGTTCATTCTTAGTTCATGTTTACTAATGTTGTTAACTAATGAACTTTATTGTAAAGTGTTATCGTTTTAATAAAAGAATCTCATAAACTCAATTTGACCTTTTGAATCTGTCCAATCTGTGTTGCTGATGTTATTTGTCATTTGAGTGATATATTCCCATTATTTAAGTTCATAAAAATCTAAATGTGTGTGTTTTTGTACTTGTTTCAAAAAAGAGAGTACTTCCAGAGAGAATACACAACATCTGGGATCGCTTGACGGGCCGAGATTACAAGCGATGGAAGTCTGTTGCACCCAAGTCAATACTGGACAACTGTTATCGGACCATGCTTTGCCTATTCAAAGAGTGCTTCTCAAAAGAGGACGACTATGATTGTAAGTGAAAATAGTAGATGTTTACAATGGTATATATTAATGGAATCTAATTTCTTTACATTTATGGTGCTGTAGACAATATATTGATCTGCTAAACATTGATTGGTTACATTTTTCACCTGGGTGAAGGTCCACTGAATCAATTCCAGAAAACACAGACTACGGTTTTTTGGGATCTGGAAATTGTTTTGGGAATTATGGTACTTACTCATGGGTATTTTGAGGGTTTGAGGTAACACAGTTGAGGTCCATCTAATGATTGCTACAACTTGGAAAAGACTGGGGAATTTTGGAGTCCAACCTCAAGAAGGGTTCTTCCACCAGTCTACCAGATGTTTGTTGATAACCTCACGCAACCCCAAAATGTATGCACACAGTAGCAAAAAGATGGAAACTTGCTGTTTGTGATGCGAGTCTGTGGTCGACCATCAGCCTTTGTGAATGAGAAAAAATGCTAGGGGATTGAATCAACGTCTTTATCCCCTCCATGATGAATGAGATGGTGGCATGATTCAGGCTTTGAGGTTGTCTGAAGGATGTAAAGTTCTTTAAAAAGCCCACATGTTGTTACTAGCCTGAACATGCCTGGTTTATGCCTTCTACCATTTTTTTTGTTGTGAAATGGTGTTACGGTGGTAACCCTGAACATGAAAATCATTAGTATCCATTATATTTTGATTGATTGTTTCGAAGAGCAAAAGAATTGGAGCCTTTCTTTTGAGGGTTATTGTAACAAATTTAAACCAGACATTCTAATGAGCAACTCATCTTTAGATGTGACATTAAAATATGCGACCACTTATCTGTACTATTTGTCTTTGTTCATTTCTAGATTGTGAAGTCCTCAACCGGAGGAAAGGGAAGAAAACTACATAGCAGCAGATCTAAACAGATCTGATCCTGTATTCGTGTTGCTGGTGTAGGTGTAAAAGGGTGTTACCCTTTTTTATGTAGTGACACGCAGCATGCTTGTGTGCCTCTTGTCCTAGTGAAGTCACTGACTGCCTCCATCGGTGTTACCCATATGGAGAAATGCAACGGCCATCACACCAGTTGAAAGACACTCTACTGACCCTGCAGCTATTGCTCTCCATCATTCAGAACATTCATTCTTCCATTCACCTGCCTGCCAACTTGCATATTTATGTGGTATTTAGCTAATAAACAATCATGTATGCACTATGTGTGCTCTGTGGAGGAGAGCAGCTTTGATTCTTCGCTGTGGCATTTACTATTGGTAATTCCAAAAAAATCTTTGCCACTGTGACTTATATTTCTGAGGAAAATACATATTTTGTCTTTGATGTATGCCAAAACAGTATATTATCATTACCACGTTGTAACTGTTCTTGGTAAGATTTAGATAAGATGTATAAGTAACGTGGAGCTTCTTTTGTACACATATCATTTGCATGCAAATGTTGTGCTGACTGCTGGCTTAGTCGGCATTGTTGCTTTTACCCAGAGGCTCTTTACTTTGTGCTTTACTGCTGGTTAAATGTTGAAAGATTTCACCAAAGCATTTCTATAAAAAGGTTTTTTTTAAGGTGATCAAGAGGGTTTGATATCAGGTTTGCATATGTTTTATACACCGATTTTAATCTAGGTTATTTATTTGGATTCTTGCCACAGAATGTTCTGGTAACTGTTGTAACATGGCTTGGAAAATAAACCTCTCACTATCACCCCCATGTGTTCAGATGTATGGTTTGTTTGAAGATATGGGTTTGGTTTCTTTACAAACATACTCTCACCTTTCACATACAGTACCTGTTGGCTGTACTATATCAGTGTCAACATCATAAAATACAATTATTTTTATATGGAGGTGATGACATTTGCTAAATTATTTTTATATAGCTAATAATGTAGACTAACCCTAAAAGAGAACTTCTGCATTTTTAAAGTAAAAAAAAAAAAAACAGAAAAAATGAGTATGTTGTAAAAACTATTCAAATTGTTTTTGTTAACTGAAATAAAAATTACAAATTTAAACTAAACATAAACATTGCCTTGGCAACTAACTGAAAATAAGTTGAACTAAAACAGAAATAAAAAAAGCTAAATAGAAATATTTCAAATAATAATAACAATAATAATCAAATGTAATTAAAATAGGTTAAAAAACTAAAGCACATTATAAACAAATTAAAATGAAAACTGAAAATCTAAAATTAAAAGGTAATATAAAATATTATATTATACTATATATAAATAATATTAAATTAACACTGGTCCTGAGCCCTGTGATAAGGTCCTCTATGGCAGTGGTTCTCAACATTTTTTTTAAACAACTGTTTAAGTTTTATTTAGTGGAACAGTAGTACAAAACAAAAAGCAGCTGTACACATTTTAAACCCATCCCACCCCCTGGTAGACTCAAAAAATAAATAATAATAATAAATATATTCATTAATATTGATAGATAGAAAAATAACAATAAATTACTTTTTTACAAAGATTTTAGAAAAGACAACATTAAAAGCTGAATGCCATGAATTAACAGTTTTCACGTTAGATCCATGCACACGAGAAGTAGATTATCCATCGAGATAATGTCCAACAAATACACAGTCCAGGTTCATCTGTCCATTGTGTGAGGAGGACTCCAGCGGTTTTTTCTGCTGTGAGAGCAGCTAACAGTAAAGATCTTTGTTGGACGGACAAGAAGTCCCAAAAGTCATTAATGAAAAAATGTCTCGGAGTCAAACATATCTCAGTACCCAACAAATATGATAGGTCCAGTGAAAAACACATCCCCATTGTTCCAAGTCTCAATATATCCCTTGTAGTTTAAGCTATTTCCTCTGGTACCGAAAGTAGAACAGTAACCAGGACTGAATAGAATCGTAGCTCTGCGAGTTTAGAATTTTTACAAATCAATTAAAAAATTGTTGTGGGGGCAAATTAAGTATGACATGTGTTTTCATAATGTATATTTCGATTTTTTGCGTTTTCAGGCATTTATCATAGATTGTTTTGGTATATTTAAATAATTTGACGTTATCAATAGGGCTGCTATTAAACTTCAAATTATATGGACCCCGGCCGCCGTCTCAAATTTCCCCCGTTCTTTCCTGATTTTGTGCATGCGGCCCCAAAGCATATTGAAGTAAACACTACAAAGACAGAGAACACAGTGTACATTTGGCTGCATTCCGCGTGGTTTCACATAAAGTAGGCGTTTCCGTTTGCACAGCCACACCAAGATTGTCCTACTGCACCTGCCGTAGTTCCAGCTTCCGGTTTTCATTTGTCTCTGTTTGTCGTACGATGAAAGCGTTCCTTGCACCTTAGTTCACTGCGATTAGTAGTTTTAAACTTTAAAAGTCTATTCAAACCCTGCAAAATGTCATCCAATAGTGGTATTCAAATCCCCAGCCGGCTTCCTTTGCTGTGCACTCATGATGGAGTGCTGTTACCGGGCTCGACCATGAGAATCAGCGTCGACACGGCGAGAAACATGCAGTTAGTCAAGAGCAGACTGCTGAAGGGGACCTCGCTAAAAAGCACCATCATCGGGGTTATTCCCAACACCAGAGACCCCGAGCACGACAGCGATGGGCTCCCGTCTTTACACAGGTGGGTCTGGCCTGTCAGAACCTGTGTGATGCAACTGTCATTGAGTTTCCTTATGAAACCATTTGAAGCAGGCCCCATAGTCATTTGTTGTGATTTTTACAATGGGTAACTTTTATTGTATTGTAAAAGTTGGTTTATAATATGTCACTTTTGCATTTTCCCCAGAACCCTTTTATATATTTAATTTTTTAACCATGGTAATGTTTGGTAGGGTGATGACTGACAGACATGGCAGATACTATTTTATGTTCACTCAACTTTACCCTCAGAATGTGTAATTAAACATTAAACTACATTCTTGTTTATTTATTTCCTTACATGTTACAGAATACTAGCAGCAGTGTTTGTTTTCTAGAATGATCGTTTGAGCAGCAGTTGGACTTTAACCTGCTATGCTCTGTCAGTAGACAATGACTGTCTCAAATAATAGTGACTTGGTCATGTAAAAAAGAAGAAAATATAAGAGAATATAACAATCCAAGCTTGTGAAAGTAGCATTAGTGCTGTCAAACAATTAATCACATCCAAAATAAGAGTTTTTGTTTACATAATATATGTAAATAGATTCTCTATGGGGTTCAGGTCAGGCGAGTTTGCTGGCCAATCAAGCACAGTAACACCATGGTCATTGAACCAGCTTTTGGTACCTTTGGCAGTGTGGCCAGGTGCCAAGTCCTGCTGGAAAATGAAATCAGCATCTCCATAAAGCTTGTCAGCAGAAGGAAGCATGAAGTGCTCTAAAATTTCCTGGTAGATGGCTGCGTTGACTGTGGACTTGAGAAAACACAGTGGACCAACACCAGCAGATGACATGGCAGCCCAAATCATCACTGACTGTGGAAACTTCACACTGGACTTCAAGCAACATGGATTATGTGCCTCTCCACTCTTCCTCCAGACTTTGGGACCTTGATTTCAAAATGAAATGCAAAATTTACTTTCATCTGAAAAGAGGACTTTGGACCACTGAGCATCAGTCCAGTTCTTTTTCTCCACAGCCCAGGTAAGACGCTTCTGATGTTGTCTCTGGTTCAGAAGTGGCTTGGTAGCCCTTTTCCTGAAGACGTCTGAGCGTGGTGACTCTTGATGCACTGACTCCAGCTTCAGTCCACTCCTTGTGAAGCTCTCCCAAGTGTTTGAATCAGCTTTGCTTGACAGTATTCTCAAGCTTGCGGTCATCCCTGTTGCTTGTGCACCTTTTCCTACCCAAATTCTTCCTTCCAGTCAACTTTGCATTTATTATGCTTTGATACAGCACTCTGTGAACAGCCACACGTTTCAGTAATGACCCTCTGTAACTTACACTCTTTGTGGAGGCTGTCAAAGTTCATCTTCTGGATCATTGCCAAGTCAGCAGTCTTCCCCATTATTGTGGTTTCAAAAAACAAGAGATACCCGGAATTTATACTGTAGGGATGGTCATTAATTGAAACTCAAATGTAAATATTCTAATATTTTGAGATACTGATTTTTGACTTTCATGAGCTGTAAGCTCTAATCATCAAAATTAAAACAAAAAAACTTTTGAAATGTTTTACTTTACATGCAGTGACTCTAAAATATAACTTTTTCACGATATTCTAATTTTTTGAGATGTACCTGTATACATAATAAATACACACAGTACACATACATATATTATGTAAACAAAATTCGGATGCGATTAATCTCGATTAATCGTTTGACAGCACTAAAATATATAAATATAAAATGTTAACAGTCATAGAATTGTTATAGTAAATGTAAAGTTATCTGGCTATGCTCTGCATGGTGGTTTAGAAAGCCATATCCTCCATACAAAATGGAAATCCTTCCCAAAAATCTATAAAAAAAAAAAAAAATTGAAATGCTTTCCAATAATCATGAAAGTATTTCCAAGCCAGAGTGTGATGCTGTCTTGGTTGGCAGCTCACTAGGTTTTAACACAGCCAGTGCTGATTATGTGCAGAACATGTCCTTACATTAACTCAGTCACATTTTAGCTTTTGTAATACATAATTTCAATGTCTAAAATAATTAAATAGAAACAAGATAGAATATTGAGTTATAAAGTTATTATTTTTATTTATAATCATTATTTAGTATGTTCTGTGCCTCTGTTAGATGGCAGGGTTGGCATAAAACCTACTCAGCTATCATAAATTAGATTTGATTGGAAACAAAACTCAGACCTCATTTAACTTTAATCTGTTCTTCTGTTTTCTCAGTGTTGGCACAGCAGGACTGGCGGTCCAGGTTGTGGGCAGCAACTGGCCAAAACCGCACTTCACATTGCTCATTACTGGTTTGTGTCGTTTTCGTGTGACCCAGCTGCTAAGAGAGAGACCCTTCCCTGTGGCCGAGGTGGAACAGCTTGACAAACTGGAGCATTACACAGAGGGATATCAGGCTGATGGAGAGCTGGGGGAGCTGTCACAGAGGTTTTATCAGGCGGCTGTACAGGTCAGTAGTAAAGGAACCTGCTTTGTGTTTGTTATGATTGTTAATAGTCTATAAAAATGCCAACGTTATTGCCACAGCATCCTGAAATTACTGATATTATTAATTTGATACACCTGTGTATACTATAATATAATATAAAAACTTTTTCATATTTTTGAAGGATGTCTTTTATGCGCACCAAGTCTGCATTTATTTGATAAAAAATACAGTAAAAGCAGCAATAAAAATAATATTGCCGTTTAAAATAGCATTTTTCTGTTTTAATAGATTTTAAAATGTAATATATTCCTGTAATGGCAAAGCTAAATTTCCAACAGCTATTACAGTCTTCAGAAATCCTTCTAATATGCTAATTTGGTGCTCAAGAAACATTTCTTATTATTACCAGTGAACAAAACAGTTGTGCTGCTTAATATTTCTGTGAATACTGTTACATTTTTTTTTCCAGGATTCTTTGATGAATAGAAAGTTCAAAAGAAACTGAAGTCTTTTGTAACATAAATGTCTAAATAAATAAATGCATCAATAATAAATCAATCAGTAATCTGGTGCTCAGTGTTCTCAAGAACTCTGGTAAATCAGGTCACTTACCTACTTTTACCAAACACTTCTTTTGTTTTAACAGCAAAAATAACCAACTTGAGAATTTGATCAATTTGTCATGTAGTGGACTTTCCATAGAAGTTTTCGAAAAAGATATTGCTAAGAGATATTAACAACAGTAATAATCAAGGACATACTTTTTTCTTGACTGAAGAAAAAATTGTGATTGAGTTTTTTTTCCCCATTTGGCACCAGTCATCTATAGAGTGAGTCATCATTTAAACACTGAATGAGTATAAAGGCTTCATTCTTTGCCAAATGCTACTGGATGATTCATTACATGTAGGCTTTTCATTGAGTGCATTGACAGTGTCCTCTGGTCTCTCTTTGTCCAGCTGGTTGGGATGTTGGACATGTCAGTGCCTGTGGTGGCTAAACTCAGGAGGCTGTTGGACAGTCTGCCCAGAGAAACCCTACCAGATGTCCTGGCCTCCATGATCCGCACTTCCAACAAAGAGAAACTGCAGGTGCAGCAGCAAAAGGGGTTATTGTTTGTGTTAATTGATTTGCCTAGTGTGATCATACACCAACTATATATGCCTTTATTTTAATATTTTTGTTTGTTGGCAGGTGCTGGATGCAGTAGACTTGGAGGAACGGTTTAAGAAGGCTCTTCCTCTGCTCACCAGACAAATTGAGGGGCTCAAGTTGCTGCAAAAGACCCGCAAACTCAGACCTGATGATGACAAAAGAGTAGGCCAACATCTGTTTCTCCTCTGCCTCACAAACACCCTCCTCCACACTTCCTGTGCTATTACACAGTCCTTCTTCGTTCTCCTAGGTGTTGGCCATCCGTAAAGGCGGTGTGTTCCCAGGCCGTCAGTTCTCGCTGGATGAGGAAGCAGAGGATGAAGAAGGTGATGACACAGCTATGCTGGAGAAGAAGGTGAAGGCAGCAGCTATGCCGGAAGCAGCACTGCGTGTGTGTCTGAAGGAGCTAAAACGGTACGTTCTGATCATTTTTTTTTAGAGGAAACCATATTTTATAGTTAGCTACGCTTTAGACAGCAAGGGACTTTTCACTGACCAGTGCCTGCATCTGTTCTGTTGTCTTTTAAACGTATTACATACAAAGAAGTCATTATCTTTACAGTTTAATTAATAAAATATTAATGGCTCCCCCTGCCAAAATGGTTCCTCCCAAGATTTCTTCCTCATCCACCCTACTCTATCTCAGATAATTATTATTATTATTTTTTTTTACGCAGATTAAAAAAGATGCCACAGTCCATGCCAGAGTATGCCCTCACCCGCAACTATCTGGAGATGATGGTAGAGCTTCCCTGGAGCAAGAGCACCACAGGTAAGAAAGGAAAATAAAATAAAATGAACAATGTTTTGTATACATGCATCTTTGTTTTTGGAATGAAGTTTACAAATAGAATTGCTCACTTATTCTTAATTATTAAACATATTCTGGTCTAACCTTAAAGTAGTATATTATACTACATTTTATATTTTATATAATGCTAAATATAATAAAATACATAGTATTCAAGTATAGCAATAAGGAATTTAATTATTCCATCCATGCATAATCCATCTTAAAATATTAAAACTAGTAAAAGTTTGGGTAAGTATTTTTTTTTCTTGGAGAAATTAGTACTTTATTCAACATCAGGCATTAAATTGGTCAAAAGAGCAGTAAAGACTTTTACAGTGTTAGTGTCTGTTTCAAATGCTTTTCTGTTGCTCAAATAATCTTGAATTAAGAAATATTGAAAAATATTAAGCAGCACAACTGATTTAGCTTTGATAATAATAATAAATGATTCTTGAGCACCAAATCAACATATTTCTGAATGATCATGTGACACTGAAAACTGAAGTTATGTAGAATGAAAATTCAGCTTTGCCCTCATAGGAATAAATTACATTTTAAAATGTATTCAAATAGAAACCTGTTATTTTAATTATAATACTATTTCACAGTATTACTGTTTACTATATTTTTGATCAAGTAAATGCAGCCTTGGTGAGCATTAGAGGCTTCTTTCAAAACACAATATCTTACCATCCCCAGATTTTTTTAATGGTAATATTTATTTCTAAATGGCCTATGTAATTGTTACCTGCATATGTATAATAAACTGTTTGAAGTTTTTTTTTTTAAAGGTTAATAGAATGTTAAATGTTGTATTTAAATAATTTGCCTTGAGTTAACAGAATATTTAGATAAAATAAACTAATTGAATCTAACAACAGTTTGAGGGAGCCACCAGTGGAGGGAGTCTTTTACCACATTTTGTGAAAATGAATTGCTCTCAGTCTAGAGTTGGAGAGAGATTTGAATTGTTTACATGTGTTATTCTTGTCATGTTCTCCATGGCCACATAGAGGACTCTGAGAACTCAAGTACAGCAAATTATTTTGCCAAGCACAGCTAGAGTGTTTGACCATATGTTTAGAAGCATTAGACATACATTTATATTCTTTAATGTTCTTTGTTTTATAATTTTTCCATGTGCTGGATTGCAACTATTTTTTAACTACTTACTGGCAAACTCAAAAGCATGTACAAAAATGTATGCATTATTTACTATCCTAAGGTTATAGCTTGCCTTGAAATAAGATCTCTTACTATCCTTGAAGGGCTCAAACAAACATTCACATGTGATTCAGTGTGCTCACACACACACACACACACACACTTCTGAATTTCCCTTGCTAGATGTGCAGCAGACCTTGGGGCTGGAATTCTGCTGGGAAAGTCTCATGTACATGAACTGCAATTCACAATCTTTAAAGCTCAGCACTCAAGGGTGGGACTGCATTAGAAGAAAACTGATTTAGTGGTTTAGATCAGCGTTTGAAAGCTGGGAATAGAGAGGTCTGGCCTTACAGGAATTTTCTGCTGTAAATGCAGAATAGACAATCCATGATTTGTGAGAACCATAAAGAAAATTCTGTTCCCAGTTTAGGTTTACTTTATGAGACAGCTGCATGTATGTCTCTATCTTATTACATCAGGCGATGCACATGCATATGTCTTTGATAAAATACTCACATTCCTTTCAGAATTTATACAACATGCGTGCAATCAAGGGCTGAAGCAATTGTGCTGTGATATTGCTTGTGTAATTTTAGAAAATGTATCGGCAATTTATTATCAATTAATGACAAGAAAAGTAAATAACCAAATTATTTATTCTTATGTATTTCAAGCCATTGCAATTTTAAGCAATAACATTCATTAGTGTTGTTGTTGTTATTATTATTATTATTTTAAATGACATTTTAGGGTCTCTAAATTTTTTATTTTTTTTTATAGAATTTTCTTGGTCACCAAGGCTGTACTTATTTGGGGAAAAAAGGAATATTGCAAAATATTATTATAACTGTTTTCTTTTTGAATATATTTTAAAATGTAATTTATTCCTGTGATGGTAAAGCTGAATTTTCAGCAGCCATTACTCCAGTCTTCAGTGTCACATGATCCTTCAGAAATCATTTTAATATACTGATTAGTGCTCAAGAACATTTCTTATTATTATCAAAGTTAAAAACAGTCATTTAATATTTTTTTTTTATATTTAATACAAAGTTTAAAATAACCTCTTTTATTTTAAATAGAAATCCTGTGTAACATTAAAAATGTTTTTAGTGATCAATTGAAGAATTCTTACTGAGCCCAAGCTTTTGAATGGTAGTGTATATCTGCATTATTTTAACTCGTGTCTAATCAGATTGCCTGGACATCCGTGCGGCCCGGGTGCTCTTGGATAATGATCACTATGCCATGGAGAAGCTGAAGAGAAGGGTGCTGGAGTATCTGGCTGTGCGGCAGCTCAAGAGCACCCTTAAGGGACCCATACTGTGTTTTGTGGGACCCCCTGGTGTGGGAAAGACCAGCGTCGGGCGTTCCATTGCTCGCACTCTGGGTCGAGAGTTCCATCGCATCGCCTTAGGAGGAGTCTGTGATCAGTCTGACATTCGTGGCCACAGGTGAGAAGTCATTATAAAAGTGGTACACTCAATATCTGATCTTCAAACAGGTATGCTATACGATACATACAGTCTCTGTGTCAGACTGCTTTGAAGAAGAAACTGGTTGGTCATTTAACATGCAGGTCAGACAGCTCCTTCTTTTTTTATGTAGGCTTTTCTTGGACAGAATAAGCTATGTGGGCAAGACTTCAGGCTGATAATCAAAAGTCTGACTGCACTAAATATACACTACGGTTCAAAATTTGGGGTTGGTAAGATTTGTTTTAAAATGTTTTTAAAAAGAAGACTCTTATGCTTACCAAGGCTGCATTTGTTTGATCAAAAATTTATGTTGTGAAATTTTTACAATTTAATTTAAATGTAATTTATTCCTGTGATTGCAAATTTTCAGCAGCCTTTACTACAGCCTAGTGCTGTCAAACAATTAATCGCGATTAATCGCATCCACAATAAAAGTTTTTGTTTACACAATACAGGTACATCTCAAAAAATTAGAATATCATGAAAAAGTAAATTTTTTCTTGTAACATTTCAAAAAGTGAAATTTTCATATATTTTAGAGTCATTGCATGTAAAGTAAAAGATTTCAAAAGTTTTTTTGTTTTAATTTTGATGATTAGAGCTTACAGCTCATGAAAGTCAAAAATCAGTATCTCAAAATATTAGAATATTTACATTTGAGTTTCAATTAATGACCATCCCTACAGTATAAATTCCAGGTATCTCTTGTTCTTTGAAACCACAATAATGGGGAAGACTGCTGACTTGGCAATGATCCAGAAGATGAACTTTGACGCCCTCCACAAAGAGTGTAAGTCACAGAGGGTCATTACTGAAAGGTGTGGCTGTTTACAGAGTGCTGTATCAAAGCATATTAAATGCAAAGTTGACTGGAAGGAAGAATTTGGGTAGGAAAAGGTGCACAAGCAACAGGGATGACCGCAAGCTTGAGAATACTGTCAAGCAAAGCTGATTCAAACACTTGTGAGAGCTTCACAAGGAAGTCAGTGCATCAAGAGTCACCACACTCAGACGTCTTCAGGAAAAGGGCTACCAAGCCACTTCTGAACCAGAGACAATGTCAGAAGCATCTTACCTGGGCTGTGGAGAAAAAGAACTGGACTGTTGCTCAGTGGTCCAAAGTCCTCTTTTCAGATGAAAGTAAATTTTGCATTTCATTTGGAAATCAAGGTCCCAGAGTCTGGAGGAAGAGTGGAGAGGCACAGAATCCATATTGCAGATGACCTGAATGCCGCTATCAAAGCAACCTGGGCTTCCATTACACCTGAGCAGTGCCACAGGCTGATCACCTCCATGCCACGCCGCATTGATGCAGTAATTCATGCAAAAGGAGGCCCAACCAAGTATTGAGTGCATAGAAATGAAAAATACTTTTCAGAAGCCTGACATTTCTGTTTAAAATATCCTTTTTTTTGTTGATCTTATGTAATATTCAAATTTTCTGAGACACTGAATTTTGGGTTTTCATTATCTGTAAGCCATAATCATCAAAATTAAGAAATAAAGACTTGAAATGTTTCACTCTGTGTAATGAATCTATATAATATGAAGTGACACAAAAATTGACCTTTTTCATGATATTCAATTTTTTTTAGATGTACCTGTATATGCATGTGTACTGTACATATATATATATAATTTATTTATATTCATATAATTTATATATATATATATATATATATATATATATATATATATATATATATTGAATATATGACCATAACCTATTATTTGTTAAATATATACATTCTAGGGATGTAACGGTATGAAAATTTCTTATCACAATTATAGTGACCAAAATTATCACGGTTATCAGTATTAACACGGTATTGTTAAAATGTGCTGGAGATGTTCAAAAAGTACCGACACCTAAATCGCTTCACCAAGTTTTATATGTAAAAATGAACAAACAACAAATAAAATGACTTTTTGTTTGCATAATCACTAAAACAATAACATTACCAATGATGTTCGGATTTTAAATGACAACTTGACTGACAACAGTTTAATAGCATGTTCAAATAACTAATGTAAATGTAGTAATGTAAAAAGGTAAACCTCTCTTTTCATCCTTTAAATATAGAAAAGGGTTACGTCAAAATGATAATTGATTAATAAATGATTATATGCATTTTATCTGCTCTAGGGATGTAACGATTACCGGTTTGACGATAAATCATGATAAAATTCCCCACGGTTAGTATTACCGTTTCATATTTTAATTATCATTAAAACCGTATTCGATTACCGCGATCTGAACAACTCATGATAAATAAATACTATCCAGCATAAAGCAGAGTGTAACTGTCACGAGTGCACGGCAGCATAGTTTCATTCTGAGTGAAAACAGCGGAAAAGCTGGGAGGTTTTAAAAGTGCTGAGGGAATTATACAAATGAATATATCAGTGAATTAATTATATGAATGTACCTCTGAAGGATCTGACTGTCTTCAGAAACGATTCGATGGCATTTTGTTTTCATCTTAGCTCCATGTAATACCTAAAGGAAGTGTTTTTAATCACAATACTGCTTTGTTCGCGGAGTTCACGGGAATCAGCTGTAATTCAGCTTTTCCATATAAAGCGCCACCTGCTGTCAGAGAGTGGATTTACAGACACTTATTTACATTCAGCCTGTGTGCAGTTTCTGTCTGGCCAAAAAACGGACCAAATTTGCATGCCCTGCTGTAAATTTTAACCTGTTGATGAAAAACAAGCTTATGTGGATTCTACACATTTAAACAATTCAGATAAGCTATATAGAATTATTTATGGAGCAGATAAGTGGATAGAGAGTTGGACTTGTAACCTGAAGGTTGTGGGTCCGAGTCTCAGGTCCGGCAGGGATTGTAGGTGGGGGGAGTGAATAACCAACACTCTCTCCACCCTCAATACCACGACTGAGGTGAGACCCTTGATCAAGGCACCGGACCCCCAACTGCTCCCCGGGTGCTGCAGCATTGGCTGCCCACTGCTCTGGGTGTGTGTTCACTACTGGTGTGTGTTCACTACTGTGTGTGTACACTTGGATGGGTTAAATGCAGAGCACAAATTCCGAGTATGGGTCACCATACTTGGCCACACACCACTTCCCCCCTCCCCTTCCCCCTATTAATCAATTATCATTTTGACTTAACTCTTTTCTTTAAAGGCTGAAATGTGAGGTTTACCTTTATATGAAACTTTTTCAAAGCTTTATTTGAACATTTACATTATTTATTTGAATATGCTATTAAACTGTTGTCAGTCAAGTTGTGATTTAAATTCCAGACCTCATTAGTAATGTTATTGTTTTAGTGATTATGCAAACAAAAAGTAATTTTATTTGTTGTTTGTTGACTTTTAAGTATAAAACTTGGTGAAGTGATTTATGTGTCGGTACTTTTTGAACATCTCCAGCACATTTTAACAATACCGTGATAATACTGATAACCGTGATAATTTTGGTCACTATAATCGTGATGAGAAATTTTCATACCGTTACATCCCTAATCTGCTCCATAAATAATTCTACATAACTTATCTGATTTGTTTAAATGTGTAGACTCCACAAGCTTCTTTTTCATCAACCGGTCAAAATTTACTAAATTTACAATCGGTCCGTTTTTGGCCAGACAGAAACTGCACACAGGTTGAATGTAAATACATGTCTCTGTAAATCCGCTCTCTGAAACTAGGTGGCGCTTATGGGAAAGCTGAATTACTGCTGTTTCCCGTAACCTTCGTGGATTAAGAACACTTCCTCTATGTATTACATGGAGCGAAGATGAAAACAAAATGCCATCGAATCGTTTCTGAAGACAGTCCGAACCTTCAGAGGTACTAATTCATTCATATATTAATTTGTATAATTCCCTTGGCACTCTTTTAAAACCTCCCAGCATTGCCGCCCTATTTTCACTCAGAACGAAACTACTCTGCTACTTAAAACCGTGCTTTATGCTGGACAGTATTTATTTATTGTGAGTTGTTCAAATCGCGGTAATCGAATGCGATTTTTAATTTTTAATGATAATTTAAATATGAAACGGTAATACTAACCGTAGGGAATTTTATCATGATTTATCGTCAATAATCATTACATCCCTAATACATTCGTGTGTATTTATATATGCATAATAAATATACACAGCACTCACACATATATTGTGATCAACAACTTTTATTTTGGATGCGATTAATTGTGATTAATCGTTTGACAGCATTAGTCTTAGTGTCACATGATCAAGTCATTCAAATACGCTGATTTGGTGCTCAAGAAATATTTTTTATTATTATAAATTTTGAAAACATGCTTAATATTTTTGTGGAAACTGATACATTTTTCAGGATTCTTTAATGAATAAAAGAACGTTTATTTAAAATATGTTTGGAACAATGTAAAAGATCACTCTCACTTTTGGTCATATTATTGCATTCTTGCTGAGTAAAAGTACTGATTACTGATACCCCAAACCTTGAAATATAGTGTATTAGTGTTGGACTCAAATGTCTGCTCAAATGTCATATTGTCCTATCGTTAGCCTGCTAGATCGCTGATATAAGATATTATCGTGCTAACTTATTTAATTATTTACTCATTTAGTTTCATTGCTGGAAAGTGAACAAAAGCAGCCTAATGTTTTTAATATGACTCAATTTGCTTTTAACATGATAACAGTTTAATAGAAACATTGTTGGTTACAAATTATAATGATTACATTTCCTCAGTTATTCAAAAAGCAGCTACAGAAAACGAGTAAAGAACATGCATCACCATCACTGACTTAAGTCTTGCGTGAGTTTATGCACTTTTAAAAAACCCTTCCGTTATAATTAGTGAAGATATCTACACTGTATGATAAATAAATCTCTTATGCAGCCATATCACCCTGCAGCCCAAGACTGGTTGCCCACTGAAGCTAAGCCTGGTCAGTACCTGGATGGGAGACCTCCGGTGAAAACTAGGTCGCTGTTGGAAGAGGCGTTAGTGAGGCCAGCAGGGGGTGCTCACCCTGTGGTCTGTGTGGGTCCTAACGCCCTGGTATAGTGACGGGGACACTATACTGTCAAAAAGCACCGTCTTTTGGATGAGACGTTAAACTGAGGTCCTGACTCTCTGTGGTCATTAAAAATCCCATGGCACTTCTCGTAAAGAGTAGAGGTGTAACCCCGGTGTCCTGGCCAAATTCCCTCTACTGGCCTTTGTCTATCATGGCCTCCTAATAATCCCCATACACTTGATTGGCTCTATCTCTCTCCTCTCCACCTGTAGCTGGTGTGTGGTGAGCGCACTGGCGCCGTTGTAGTGTGGCTGCCGTCGCATCATCCAAGTGGATGCTGCACACTGGTGGTGGTTGAGGAGAGACCCCCCCCACATGATTGTAAAGCACTTTGGGTGTACAGCAATACACAAAGCGCTATATAAATGCATCATTCATTCATACTTAGATTGCATGTACATCGGCACTTTGCTGATTTTCATTAGAGAATACGCAAGAGCTAAATTCAGTCAGTGAATGTGCGCACTAAACAACAAAAATAAAAATATGATGGAATAAACAAGCCCTAATATAGTATTACTACTCTGATGATAATAATAATAATAATAGTCTTGCTATTGTCAGTTAAATTAGCCACAGGCGATATCTCTGACTATCGTTGATGCATGATACTATCATCTATTGGCACAATCCTATAGTGTGTACAGTATAAACATCAACCATTTGTTAAGATTACTGTTAAAAAAGGCCATATTTCCAGTGCATTGCTAAAAACTTGTGACCCAACCCTGATGTGTTACTTTGATTTAACTCTGGTGTTACGTTACTAATCCAAGATCCTTCAGGTGCTGAAACTCAATATAGCCATTCAGGCGTTGTTTTGCCATCAAATGGTGAGTCACAACCTACATGTGAAGCATGCGGCGATGCAAATGTGTGCAGATGCGTCAGATTGAGGTATCAGACTGTGATGAACCCACCAAAGAGACGTGACGTAGTGCCCCTTCTATAACAAGAGAAACTTTAAACCATGATCTGCACTGATGACTTCTTTGATGTTCCCTCTGATCTCTTGTCACTATAGAAACTATAAAGTGATAACAATCATGACACCCTGCAGGCCAGGGCGAGCCTCCGTGTTTTCTGATTGGCTAACCTCAGACCTCACACTCACACACGGAAAATGTGTCCTTAGGACAAACGGCTCTTACGAGACTTTTCCCACACACTCTCTGCATTTGTCTTGTTCATTGCACGCCACTTTAAAAGAATCTGCATTAGTTTACTGAAGTATAAGTCTTACAACCCCTAATGACTGTAATTAGGGCACAATTCCATCCTGTCTGTCTTCGCATCCTGTCTTTTGTCAGTTCAGTAGGATGAAATACTAGTTTTAGTGTTTTCAACCACATCAGATGCACTCCTGCCTCATCCAGCAACATTATCAAGAAGTTATTCATTATATTTATTCATTTTCAAATTGCATTTGTGATTCATGCTATAACCTGTTATGCAGCCCATCAATTATGTTCCATCAGCAATAACACCTACTGACAGCCAGCAGCGACCTGAATGGGATTGCGTCAAAACAGTTGCACTTCAGGTCACTATGTAGGATGATTGTGATCTTTTCTTTTGTTTGCCCACGGAGCACTGATACAGATCTCTCATCATTTTCTACTTCATCGTTTATCTTTCCCTCTCGATACTTTCTTCCCACTCCCACTTTATCTCCATGTGTCTCCGTCCTTAGGCGCACATACGTAGGTAGCATGCCTGGTCGCATTATAAATGGACTGAAGACTGTTGGGGTAAACAATCCTGTCTTTTTATTGGACGAGGTGGACAAACTGGGGAAGAGCCTGCAGGGAGATCCTGCTGCCGCCCTGCTGGAGGTGAGAGGCGCTATATGTAGGTTACAATTGCTACTTGCCTTGACCAGTCTCAAACTCCAAGGAAATCTTAATATATTTATATATTAGGTGTGTAATGGTACGCAATCATGATGGTTCGGTACATACCTTGGTTTTGACGTCACGGTTCAGTATGGTTTCGCTACAACAAAAAAACTAAAAAGGAAAAAACTAAACATAACATTGTTTTTTTTTTTTTATTAAACAGTGCTTTACTGAACAAATTGCTCTTTCATTAAATAAATTCAGTTATAATTAACATTTTCTTAGGGATAAAAATCTACTTCAGCTTATGCTCCAAACTATAGTGAGCCCTTTTACATTACTATAAGATTGCAATTAACAACAGAGCCCAAACTCAAATTCAATTACTGTTGATTTTTAAATATAATAATCAACACTCAACTTAAAAAAAAAAATGTATGCAAACTTGTAAATTGCACATAATGCAGTTTTTATATAAAATTTCTATTTGTTGTTGAAATATATTCATTTACACAATGGCTGTCATAACTTGTTTCATATTTATTTAAACATTTAAATTATTACGACATCATGATTAAGTAAAATATAATGAGTATGTAATCTAATATTTTGCATATTTTCTTCTTTAGACTTAATTTCTATAGCGAATAAATGAGTGTGGACACTGTTGACTGACCTGAGGTAAATTAAATGCTACGTGACATTTTCAGGGTTCGTACAAGGTGCTTGAAGTACTTGATTTTGACTTTTTGAAATTTAAGTCCTGGGAAACCCTTGAAAACAGCCATATTTATGAAAAGGTACTTGAAAAGTACTTGAGTATTTTCACGCAAAATTAACAATGCTGCGTGTGTTAATTATGACCATTTCTCCCGGCTTTCGGGAGCGCGCGAGATCTTGCGCTATTTCAGCTTGCATTATATTGCTCGGTCTTTTATTGCATGTGCTGTTCGTTTGGGTTTCATTTGGGAACGAGTCTGACGCGCTTTGTGTTGCACTGTTATCATTTACAAGCGTGAAGCGCGTCTCCATCTCAGCAGCTCAGTCCACAAACTCTTCCTCAGCATATGCTGGAGTTTGGGTTGCTTAACGTTCATCTGGGAAAACAGTGTGTGTTATATGTGTAGATTTGTAATGTAAATCATTTACAAACCTATGCCAACACAGGAGAATACATCAACATATTTCTAAACATGCGATTTCTAAATAAAAGTCTCTCTGAGTTTGCTTTTGTTAAATGGATTTAAACGTCATTGAATAACGCTTAACGCTCTCTGCTGGAATTTGTTATAATACATAATGTACTTAAGTTGGCATATTCATATTATATATAGGCAATTAGGCATATTAAATTATGCTTTTTAACAGTTTTGTTCAATAAAACCATGTAATTACTTGAATTTGATACTTTATTTGAACCAATTATAATTGCCTCATCATTAGTTTATATATAAATATAGTCATAATAAAGCCTCTTTTTCACTTAGGTTTATTCTTATTACTAAAGATGATCAGATTACTCAATTGTCAAAATAATCATTAGATTTCTTGATTACCAAAATAATTGTTAGTTATGGCCCTAGATCAGTTAAAGCATTTCAAAATACAACTGCATTGGTTTGTGATTAAAAGACAAATGTTTTGCAATTGAAAATTTCTTAAAAATAGTATTAAAATATTCTCTCATTCTAGCGAACCAAGTCTCTGTATTTTGTCTTATTTTATGAGCTAAGCTTATTGTCACACCCCTAGCGTCTACAAGCATGATACAGCTCATATTTTTCCAAGTGTATGATATAGCTTTTATTCTTCAGGTCAATCATGTATTCATAAAATAATAGGAAAATGTACTTTTAGGGATGTAACGATTACCGGTTTGACGATAAATCATGATAAAATTCCCCACGGTTAGTATTACCGTTTCATATTTTAATTATCATTAAAACCGTATTCGATTACCGCGATCTGAACAACTCATGATAAATAAATACTATCCAGCATAAAGCAGAGTGTAACTGTCACGAGTGCACGGCAGCATAGTTTCATTCTGAGTGAAAACAGCGGAAAAGCTGGGAGGTTTTAAAAGTGCTGAGGGAATTATACAAATGAATATATCAGTGAATTAATTATATGAATGTACCTCTGAAGGATCTGACTGTCTTCAGAAACGATTCGATGGCATTTTGTTTTCATCTTAGCTCCATGTAATACCTAAAGGAAGTGTTTTTAATCACAATACTGCTTTGTTCGCGGAGTTCACGGGAATCAGCTGTAATTCAGCTTTTCCATATAAAGCGCCACCTGCTGTCAGAGAGTGGATTTACAGACACTTATTTACATTCAGCCTGTGTGCAGTTTCTGTCTGGCCAAAAAACGGACCAAATTTGCATGCCCTGCTGTAAATTTTAACCTGTTGATGAAAAACAAGCTTATGTGGATTCTACACATTTAAACAATTCAGATAAGCTATATAGAATTATTTATGGAGCAGATAAGTGGATAGAGAGTTGGACTTGTAACCTGAAGGTTGTGGGTCCGAGTCTCAGGTCCGGCAGGGATTGTAGGTGGGGGGAGTGAATAACCAACACTCTCTCCACCCTCAATACCACGACTGAGGTGAGACCCTTGATCAAGGCACCGGACCCCCAACTGCTCCCCGGGTGCTGCAGCATTGGCTGCCCACTGCTCTGGGTGTGTGTTCACTACTGGTGTGTGTTCACTACTGTGTGTGTACACTTGGATGGGTTAAATGCAGAGCACAAATTCCGAGTATGGGTCACCATACTTGGCCACACACCACTTCCCCCCTCCCCTTCCCCCTATTAATCAATTATCATTTTGACTTAACTCTTTTCTTTAAAGGCTGAAATGTGAGGTTTACCTTTATATGAAACTTTTTCAAAGCTTTATTTGAACATTTACATTATTTATTTGAATATGCTATTAAACTGTTGTCAGTCAAGTTGTGATTTAAATTCCAGACCTCATTAGTAATGTTATTGTTTTAGTGATTATGCAAACAAAAAGTAATTTTATTTGTTGTTTGTTGACTTTTAAGTATAAAACTTGGTGAAGTGATTTATGTGTCGGTACTTTTTGAACATCTCCAGCACATTTTAACAATACCGTGATAATACTGATAACCGTGATAATTTTGGTCACTATAATCGTGATGAGAAATTTTCATACCGTTACATCCCTATGTACTTTGCCACAGTATAGTTTTAAATGTTAAAGTGGCCATAGTCACTGCATGCTTTGCTTGAGCTGCACTTAATTTGTACCATTGTTTTATTAGTTTATGTATTATAATTTGAAAGATAATAACAGTATTGTTTGATAAGTGAGATCTCTGATTTTAGTCATTGAAAACCCAAAAAATTGTGCTTGAAGTCCTTGGAAGTCCTGGAATTTCATTTTGCAATTTCTGTACGAACCCTGCATTTTGTTTACAAGCTGTTTTATTGATGTCTTTCTGTGGTTGAAACACAGATTGAGCGATTATGTGGCATGAGATGTTCATTCATGTTTATTTCGAGTTAAAACTAGTAGTAAAGAGGAAGGGATGGTGCTCGAGCTCCGTGCTGCCGTTTGAACTGAGGTGTTTATACAGCAATCTTCAGCTGCGCCACATCATAGAGCATCAAAATAACATTTATTGTTTGAATTTCCTTAAATGGGCATAATTTGAAAGGTGAGACTTTTGTTTCTTATCAAAAGTAACAATATATAAACTGGAAGTTTCTAATGAATGAATTAATTCATTTTCAGTACGAATACGTGTACCAATACACCCCTAATAATAAAAGTTTGAAGGTAATATTGACCTTATAAATGTGGATGGAACACGATCTGCTGGAGACGGAATAGTGCAAAACCGACAGATATTTCTGTCAGGGCAAGTCGCTCTGTTCCAGTGTGATATTACCCAGACTCACTGCATGACATTATATGCCACAATACTGAAAGAAAATTGTTTTTTTGCAATTGTTTGTGTGTGGTCTACAAGATCAGTTTGCATGCAGGGTAATGCATGCATACCATAGGTAGTAGGTAATAGGTTTGTTGTCCCTTCTGTGCACAGTATCACATATACATATACGCCATTTGAATGCACATAAGATAAATATCCAAATATCTCCTGTGATACAGCTGTTCCTGAAGCTCTGAACATCTGTATGTCTGTGATTGTAATCCTCTTATCTCCTGGCATGATGAGTTTTTACTACAATCCAGCAGAGGAAGAGAAATGCATCTTACACTTTTACCAGAGATCAGCAGTCTGTATCCTGTAATCAGAAGATCACCACTCAAAAACCATCCGGGGAGTGACACTCATCTCATACTGTAAAACATGTGACCCTTTTCATTGTACTCCAGATAAAGAGATATAGGGAAGTTCATCACAGGGCGGACGTGACCTGGCAAGCTCAGCAGAAAGCTCTGTGATTATTTTGTCAGAAGCTGAGAGCAAGCATGCTTTTATTTAGGGAAGCATTTCAAAATAAATTGTTTTGAGGTGGTTGTTTATAGCTATAGTGGTGTTGTTTTAAACCTTTAACCCTGAGTATTAAACTTTAGCATGTAACTCATCTTGCACCGTTTGTGCTGCGGATATGGATAATACCTCAAATGGTGCATCTTGGAGAGGTGCACAACTAGGTATACAATTAGGCTTATTGTTTTTTTGTTTTTTTTTGTTTTGCCAGATATCATCTTGTGAGCTTGGTGTAATTTACTCTTAGGTATGTTCACATTAGCACAGCTCAGAAGTTAATTTCAAAGTTATTTTAATAAGAATCCATTTTACTGGGAATTTCACATGAGGGTCGAAAGATTCGTCAATGTAGATTTCTACATAGCCGTTACTGACTCTCTCCTTGAACAGCCAGTCATTTTTCGATTATGTCTGATTTGAAATGAACCAGGAACCATTAGGCTGTGTGTCCACAAAAGCATTTTCAGCCAGCTGTGGATGTTATCTAGACTCAAGATGACCCATTGTTGTTCAGTCACTGTACAAGTAAAAGTAATGGTCGGTCGCTGTGATATCACTTCTGTCCACCCCCCAGTGTTATTGGACAGCTGGGTAAAAAGTGATGGTAACACTTTAGTATAGGGACTAATTCCCACTATTAAGTAGTTGCTTATTAGCAAGCATAACATGTTGGCTGTTTATTAGTACTTATAAAGCACAGATTCTGCATAACCATATTCTACATTCCTAATCCTACCAATACTTAACTACCTTACTAGCTATTAATATGAAGCAAATCAGAAGTTTATTGAGGCAAAAGTCGTAGGTAAGGGATTGGTAATGGCGAGAATTGGAATAAAAATAAAGTGTGACCAAAGTGACAGTGACAAGTGCTGTGTTTTACCCAAAGTTAACCATTTTTCAACTCTTGGCGACCAAAACAACCCAAGCACAGTGTTCAGCACCTATTTTTAAAAAATACAGTGCTCCCATTACAAACAATAGAAAAAATATGCTGGCCTCTGGAAAAAAAAAATGCTTTGGGAAACAAAGCCTTACTGTTATATAGTAGCCTATACTTCAGATTCATGAGGCTTCAGTTAATTTACTGACTAGTTGTTTGATATGGCAACGTGTATTAAGATAATAAATATTGTATACAAATATTTTACAAAAATATTATTGGTATTGATTAACGTATGTATCAAGGAACTGTTTGGAACTGTATGATATGTGAATCCTTAATAAAATAATAAATGATGACTGTTAGTTTTGTTAATGTACCATCTAGTGCTGATTCTAACAGAAGGGACTTGAGCAGCCTACAGTTGCTATGGTTACCTCCTCAGGCTAGAGCAGTTTCTGTTCATGTTCATGATCCATTTGACGTGGTGAAAATACACACTCTAATTTATAATCTAACTTTTGTGTTAAAACATTGCTTATGCAATATGCTGAATTTTTACTGTTTATTTATTTTTAAGAAGCCCTCCCATAAACTGCACCTTGCACACCTACTGAATTTTGTGCAAATAAACTGTGATCTTTATCAGGTTCTGGACCCGGAGCAGAACCACAGCTTCACCGACCATTACCTCAATGTGCCATTTGACCTCTCACAAGTCCTCTTCATCGCCACAGCAAACAGCACGGCCACCATCCCCCCTGCCTTACTGGACAGAATGGAGGTCCTCCAGGTGCCAGGTCAGAGTTCAGTTTTGGACAAAAAAGACAGCAGGATGTGACATTGATGATGTGACATTTTTGGTGATTAATTCCTGGCTGTTTTAACTCAAACACAATTAACTCTATCCTACAACTGAGCAGATGGTTTTGTAGTTGAATACTTGATTAGTTTATTGTAATTTGTGTTCTGAATATCAGCATGTGTGTCTCATTAGGATACACCCAAGAGGAGAAGGTAGAAATCGCCCATCGGCACCTGATCCCTCATCAGCTAGAACAGCACGGACTGACCCCACAACAGCTCCAGATCCCACAGGACACCACAAAAGATATCATCAGCAAGTATGCACACAGACACACACTCAGGGCTTTGTATTCTAAAGAGGTTCAGGCTGATAACAGCACTTGATGACTCACACGGAGGACAGAAGGGCGAGATTAAAGTGTCCAAACAGGAGCAGTCATTGTCAATTAAGAGCTAATCACACACACTAACAAATGAATCCACTTCTCCATCCACATGTATTTGTAAGTTAACATACCACTTGCATTGACTGACTCTAAATGGTGAATATATTGGTGATACATGATCAACATGTTTTATTTATTTATTTAGTCATTTAGCAGACGCTTTTATCCAAAGCGACTTACAAATGAGGACATAAGAAGCAATCAAAACCAACAAAAGAGCGACAACGCGCAAGTGCTATTACAAGTCTCAGTTAGCCTAACGCAGTACAGATAAATATTATTATTATTAATTTTTTTTTTATTTTTTTTATAAAAATACATAAAGTAAAATTAGAATAGAGAGTGCTAGAGTTAGAGGGTCAAGTAAAGATGGGGTCAAGTAAAGATGGAACAGATGAGTTTTTAGCCGTTTCTTGAAGATGGGTAAGGATTCGGCTACTCTGATTGAATTGGGCAGGTCATTCCACCAGATGGGAACAGTTAATGAAAAAGTCCGTGAAAGTGTTTTTCTGTGTCTTTGGGATGGTACAATAATTCGTTGTTCACTTGAAGAACGCAAGCTTCTAGAGGGGACACAAGTCTGAAGTAATGAATTTAGGTAAAGGGGTGCAGAGCCAGTGGTGGTTCTGTAGGCAAACATTAATGCCTTGAATTTAATGCGAGCAGCTATTGGTAGCCAGTGCAAATTGATGAACAGAGGTGTGACGTGCGTTCTTTTCGGCTCATTAAAGATTAATCTTGCAGCGGCATTTTGGATTAATTGTAGAGGTTTAATAGAATTGGCTGGAAGACCTGCCAAGAGAGCATTGCAATAGTCAAGTCTGGACAGAACAAGAGCCTGAACAAGGAGTTGTGTTGCATGTTCCGAGAGAAAGGGCCTGATCTTCTTAATATTGTATAATGCAAATCTGCAGGACCAGACAGTTTTAGCAATGTGGTCTGAGAAATTTAGCTTATCAATCACAACTCCAAGGTTTCTGGCTGTTTTTGAAGGAGTTATGGTAGATGAGCCTAACTGGAAGGTGAGATTGTGATGAAGCGATGGGTTAGCTGAAACCACAAGCAGTTCTGTCTTAGCTAGGTTGAGTTGAAGGTGATGGTCCATCATCCAGCAAGAAATGTCTGTTAGACACGCTGAGATGAGAGAAGCTATCGTCGGATCATCAGGATGGAATGAGAGGTAGAGTTGAGTGTCATCAGCATAGCAGTGATATGAAAAGCCATGTTTCTGAATGACAACATGATATACACATATGCACACATATGCATATGTGACCCTGGACCACAAAACCAGTCATAAGGGTCAAATTTGTGAAATTGTGAGTTATACATCATCTGAAAGCTAAATAAGTAAGCTTTCCATTGATGTATGGTTTGTTAGGACAATATTTGGCCGAGATACAACTATTTGAAAATCTGGAATCTCGGTGCAAAAAATAAAAAATATTGAGAAAATCGCCTATAAAGGGGTCCAAATTAAGTTCTTAGCAATGCATATTACTAATCAAAAATTAAGTTTTGATATATTTACAGTAAGAAATTTACAAAATATCTTCATGGAATATGATCCTTTACTTAATATCCTAATGATTTTTGGCATAAAAGAAAAATCAATAATTTTGACCCATACAATGTATTTTTGGCTATTGCTACAAATATACCCCAGCGACGTGTGTGTGTGTGTGTGTAGGCAATCGTGGCTTAATGGTTAGAGAGTCGGACTTGTAACCCGAAGGTCGTGGGTTCGAGTCTCGGGTCCGGCAGGGATTGTAGGTGGGGGGAGTGAATAACCAACACTCTCTCCACCCTCAATACCACGACTGAGGTGAGACCCTTGAGCAAGGCACTGAACCCCCAACTGCTCCCCGGGCTCTGCAGTATTGGCTGCCCACTGCTCCGGGTGTATGTTCACTACTGTGTGTACACTTGGATGGGTTAAATGCAGAGCACAAATTCAGAGTATGGGTCGCCAAACACCACTTCCCCTTTTCCTTTCCTTTCCGTAAATAAATATATAAATAATGTTAAAATACTAAATATAAAAATGTTATCTATGTATAAATGAGTATATGTGTATGTGTGTGTATATATATATATATATATATATATATATATATTTAAATAAAACTATAATATTTAAAATGGAAGAAATTATATACAAATAATACATATATATATTAATAACATAATTAAAAATATATGTGTATAAGTATATAGATAATATAGAAAATAATAATCATATTAATAAATGGAGGAAAATATAAACAAATAAAATATAGCACTTAAGGCTGAAAAAAGTTTGTGTGAAACAGAGGGGCATTTTGGGTCACAGATGGGGCTGTCCAGCCGGGTCTCCTCCTGGAAACTATATCCTCTGCTGTCTTACTCTCTCCTTCAAAACTGTATCTTATGACAGGCTGCCAAACTTCTCTTCTAAATGTCTGTAGTCCATCAGGGATTGTCAATTAGAGATGTTTGCAGAGCAAACTAATTAATTACCTCAGAGGTTGCTAATTTTGGGATGATTATCTGCTAAAAAGCAATCAATACATGGCCCCAGCCCAGCAGTGACGGCAGTAATGACAGAGTGATTTGTGTGTGAATGTGTTTGTAGGTACACACGGGAGGCAGGCGTACGCTCTTTGGAGAGGAAGATCGGGGCCATCTGTCGAGCGGTGGCTGTGAAGGTCACTGAAGGTCATAAGATCTCTAGAGCAGAGTCCCCCACTGAACAACATGCAGGTAAAACTCACATCATTGTGGTTTACGGCTGGAATTACACCAGTTCCCCCGGCTCTGCTTCAGTGGTAGAATCAGGATTGATTGTAATAGCCTTTGGGCAAAGATAAAACAGTCTGTCCCAGTGTGCTCTTGTCTTTGTTGCGTCCCGATGGCAATCTCCACCCACAGTGAAATAAAAAGTGTACACACAGCTATTAAATCTTATTATATCATATTAAATCTTTAAGTATGTTCTGATTGGCTGGGATTACACTTTGTGCAGTATTTTGTTTTTATTATGAACAGGAAAATGTAGATTATGCTGAAAAAGCATTGCATCGCCTGGTTTGGGCGCTGTAATTGAGGCATAATTTTCAGTTGAAAACCTTATTCAACCCTTTGAATAAAAATTATATTCAAAAACAAAACTAAATGTAAGTAAAAATTAAATTAAATGATAATAAATTAATATAATACATTAAATATATAACAATATTTAAATTAAAATAATTATTACAATTGCAAATAATTATCAATTTATTATTTGTAAAATGAAATAATATATATAAGTATATAAAATATATAAATGTATAAATATATATATATAAGTTGTAATTGTATTCTCAAAAATATATTAAATAATATAAAAGAGTAAATGATAATCAATTTAATTAATTGGAATATATTTAATATCTAAAAAATATTTTAATCAAACAATTTTATTATTAATTTATATATATATGTATATGTTAAAATAAATAGTTTAAATTTTTTTGTCAATACAAAATAATTTATAAAATAAAACAATTAAATTGTAATAAATTAAATTAATCATAATACTAAATACATAAAAATGTTCAAATAAAAAATACTATTTATTATAAATGATTTTTTTTTATTTTACTTCATAAAATAACACAATAAATTACATTAACAACAATTACATTAAATTGTAAGTTAATTATAATTTATTAAATGTTTATTTTATCAAATAAATTTTTTATTTTGAAACAAAATAAATTATAATGAATTTAATAAAATGTAATGTATTAAATATATAATAATATTAAAGAATTTACATATTTTATCACTCGAATGTTATTTTATTTTATTCACCCTCTCTTTAAATAATGGCATCTGTATTGCCCTTAAAAATCCCCATTATGATGTCTTGCATCTGGTAGGACACTGAGGATGCATTCGATTGAGGAATGCTTCTGTATGTAAGAAAGGGTTTAGCATTCTGTGCCACATACAGACGACTGACTTCAGCACAATCCATAACACATACTTACCCTTGCTGTGCCACACAAACGGAATCAAGTACACACTAACTCTAGAAGTGTGTTCAGACAAAAGAGCATGTTGGGGAACCCACACTGAGAAATTATGAAATGTACAGTCAAAAAAACTAGTCTCACACATTATGAAAACCTCAGCACACACATGCACATATTGGTCATCAATCTCTCTAAGCACGGGCCCCCTGAGGGGTGGAGGAGGGTAAAGCGTGCTAACAGACGGCCTTAGAACCCCCCTTCACGTCTCGCTGCAGCTGCTCCTCTGTAACAGAAGTAATAGCACGGCCAGTTAACGCTCTGTTCAGACTCTGATTTAGCCCAACTCTGCTTCTCAATCCTCTCCTGCATGGCCCATGTGTGCGATAAGATTTAGAGAGATGAGGGTCAGGGGGTTTCTTTTGCTCTCCATGTTGCCTGATGGCCAGAATAAAGCTTTGAAACGAGTGTATGAGCGCTTTTTTATATTCAGTCTCTCTGTAGCAGGTGTTGTTCTTAGTCTGAACATCATGACAGCTGTCGCATGTGCTTCCTGCTGTTATCTTAACTCTTTCAGTACATTCAGTACAGTCTTCTTACTGTTTAGTGTCTGCATTAATCTCTTGAGTTACAGGGAAATGAATGAGCTGCTTGTTCAGGTATCTGTCCGATTCCTTATAAAGAAGCAAAACTCTGATGCTTTTTATTTGTTGCGATGGCTGATATTGAATATACTGTGAATGTAACATTATGCAAAAGTCTTCAATTAATGGCATCTGACAGTAGAATTGTAAAATAAAGAAAGTACAATTTGGCTGGTCATGTGACCAACATGCCCCCCTCAGCTCCATCCTACTTTTATTACTAAGGCTAAATAAAATAATTAAAATCAGTGAAGTGAAATCAAATTAATTATAATATATTTCCTTGTTTTCTTATGTGAAAATAAAATAAATTAATAATAAAATATATTAAATTCATGAAAATAAATATTAAAAGAATTGCATTTTTTAATAAATAAAAACTATGGAGTGCAGTTTTAAAGTTGGCCTGTGCAGTGCTAAAGTCATGGCCAAAAATATCGGCACCCTTGGTAAATATGATCAAAGAAGGCTGTGAAAATGAATCTGCATTTATTTACAATAAAATAAGTACAGCTCATTTTGCTCAATACAGCTCAAATTAACAAGGCATATAGATTATGTAAAATTATGAATTTCTGAGCAAAAAAAAAAAGTGCAAAATTATGCTGGGCGGTATTTAATACATCAGAATTTGACTAAATCATAAAATTGAGCTATTTCGTGAATAGTTAATGTTCATGACACCCACAAAATGAAGTAACAATACATGGTTTAGTTATTTCAGTCATTTCAGTTATCCTTTAAAACAATATAATATAGTTAATATTATTTGTCTCTGTCTGCTTTGGCTTGTTAGCAGAAAATAAGGTGGAGAAAGGTACAATATTTTGATGAATTATGAAAGCAAATTTTTTTTTTTTTTTTTTATCCTAGAAAATGTGCGCTGATCATGCACGACAAAATCTTATAAATCATTATGTCTTTCCTCAGAATGGCATATGCACTTTCCTCCTTTGCTCTTCAGAACATGATGCTCCTCCTTTGCATGTCATTAACAGTCTAGTCACATGACTTGTGGGCAGCAAGGGGCATGTATATAACTGTGTCTTGCCAAGGGCAAATACACAACACACACATTTAAAAAAAATAAAAATAGACACATGGATTTACGCTGAAAGTAAATACACCCTGAAGCTGCTTTCTTTATTATGTATGATATTAAAACCTATAATACCTTATTGTTTCTTCCCAAAATTAAGATAGCACCTGCTCTCCCCCTTAGCTGGACCCCTGCGTCATTTTTCTACAGCCTATAGTTCTCTATTATTTCAGACAGCTCTCTTTCATGCTTTTCTTTTCACTTTTCTCCCCTCCGGCCTCGATGTCCGTCACCTTCCTTAATGAAAA
Organism: Barbus barbus; assembly: GCF_936440315.1. NCBI lineage: Eukaryota > Metazoa > Chordata > Actinopteri > Cypriniformes > Cyprinidae > Barbus > Barbus barbus. The sequence continues at coordinate 20,724,215 of NC_136750.1, forward strand.
GCCTCAAATAGACATGATAATGGAAGTGCCAGCGTGATACAATTTTATAGCTTTTTTTTTGTCTTGTAATTCACTTTTCTGAATATGGTTTTATCTCTGCTTAAATGGAGTTTACTTTTAGTTCATGAAGTGGCAATCACCTGTCTCTTTTGTATTGACACACCAGTGTTTTGAATTGACTAAAAACTCCATCAATGATTTCATCAGTTTCCCATGAAAGATCTTTGTATCTTTCAGAGCAGAATACAGAGAACAAGGAGGAGGATTCTGGGATAGCGTCACCTCCGGAGATGCCAATTGTTATTGACCACATTGCCCTTAAGGATATTCTTGGACCGCCAATATTTGAAATGGAGGTTAGTATCAAATAAATGCCTGAAGGCTTTTGTGTCTATTCAGGAAATGTTTCTAAAATCCATAGAAAGCACTTCAAGTCTCTCCACTTTTGTGTAGGATCCTTATAAGAAAGTCAAAAGATTTTTTTGGGTCTCCACAAAAACTGTAATACAGTATTAAGCAGCATAACGGTTTTCAACATTTACAATAATAATACATGTTTCCTGAGCACCAAATCAGCATATTAGAATGATTTCTGAAGGGTCGTGTGATACTAAAGACAGTAGTAATGGCTGCTGAAAATTCATTTTAAAATATATATTTCAACAGAAAACAGTTAATGTAAATTGTTATAATATTTCAGAATATGATTTTTTATTTTTTTTTTAAGCAAATGCAGCCTTGATGAGAAAATTCTTCACATTTTAAAAAATCTCCCCAACCTTTGAATGATAGTGTATGTCTAGGGACCAGCATATCATAAGGATTTGGGAGTAGGCTCTTGCAACCACCCAGAACATCTTAGCAATGGCATAGCAACTACCAAAACATCTGAGCATCACGGCAGCAAGATTTGAATGAGCAAGCATTACCTACATGTTCTTCAGAAAAGTCTAGTAGTCTTTGTTCTTTTAAATTTTAGTGCGGTCTTGTGTTTGGTTCTTCATTTGTTCACACACTTTTCGGACTGCTAGCCCTCGGCCCGGTGCTGTGCTGTTGTGTTTCTCCGAGGTGAAATGCTCTCTCTTCTCCGTAATGGAGGCTGCATTCCTGCCATGCCTATGAGGACACGACAGGGAGAGACCAGAGGCAGTCAGAGAACAGCCGAAGTTCTGCTCAACTATCACACACATCATCTCCTTTGAAAACTTACATTAGCACTCGACTTTCTGCAGTTAGTTTACCAAGTATACAAACAAACAAAAGATAACGTTTTTGAAAGAAACATTGGTTATACTTTATTTTAAGGTCCAATTCTCTGTATTAACAATTAACTACAAGTTTTGCCTCAATAAACTCCTAATTTGCTGCTTATTAGTAGTTAGTAAGGTAGTTGTTAAGTTTAAGTATTGGTTAGGATTAGGGATGTAGAATTTGGTCATGCAGAATATGTGCTTTATAAGTACTAATAAATAGCCAATATGATAATAATAGACTTGCTAATAAGCAAAACAAGTTAATGGTGAGAATTGGTCCCTATACTAAAGTGTTACCGAACCGTTTATAAAACAGGCTTTCTTACTTTTAATGGGGCAAATTCTTAAGCTTGCTGCTACATTTAAAGTTTATAAGCTATAAGCTTCATATTATATATAATTTTGACGTTATGATAAGTATGTAACCAGAGCTGTCTATGTTTGTAGGTCTCGGAGCGACTGACCCTGCCAGGTGTGGCGATCGGGCTGGCCTGGACTCCGCTGGGTGGAGAGATCATGTTTGTGGAAGCCAGTCGTATGGAAGGAGAAGGTCAGTTGACTCTGACGGGACAGCTGGGTGATGTCATGAAGGAATCGGCCCATTTAGCTATAAGTTGGCTCCGCAGCAATGCCAAAACGTACCTACTTACTAATGGTAAGTTACTGACATACACTACATTAAAATTTCAGATATTTTGAAAGAAGTCTTGTGAATATTATTACAATTAAAAATAACTCTCTTTTGTTTTTATTTTAATATATTTCTAAATATATTTTATTCCTATGATGGCAAAGAATTTTCAACAGTGATCGACTGTGCGAGACTGATTTATGTTTGAATGATGTTGTTGTAGGCGGCGCTGATCCTCTGGAGGGTACCGATATCCACTTGCACTTCCCAGCAGGTGCCGTCACTAAGGACGGACCCTCCGCCGGTGTTACAATAGTAACGTGCCTGGCCTCGCTGTTGAGTGGGCGGCTGGTGCGCTCTGATGTGGCCATGACTGGAGAGATCACTCTGAGAGGACTGGTGCTGCCGGTGAGGAACCCAAAGCACATCCTTCACAGAAACTGATTTTATTTAAAAATCATTTATCATTAGAAGTTGCTGATATCTCACAAGATATATCTTGTCTCTCTACAGGTGGGAGGTATAAAGGATAAAGTCTTGGCAGCTCATCGAGCCAATCTGAAACGAGTTATCATCCCCAAGCGCAATGAGAAAGATCTAGAGGAGATACCTGCTCATGTGCGAGCTGACCTGGATTTTGTTTTCGCCAGCACTCTGGATGAAGTCCTGAATGCGGCCTTTGATGGTGGGTTTCCCATGGCTGTCCGTCATCCACAAGTTGCCAGCAAACTCTGAAATTGTAGCTGCTAGACAAACTCACGAGCCCGACTTTTTTTTTTTTTTTCCTCATAGGAAGCATAACACAAAGCACTTACTCTCACCTTAAGCACTGAATGCTAGCAAATCAGTTTTATTCAAGCCTATATTAATTTTCCTCTAATTCATTTGATTTAATTACAGATGATTGTTGTTGACAGATTGTAAGAGTATCATTACGTTCCTGTAGAACTGACAACAAAAGTTGGTCTGACAATTTTTGAGATGTTGATATTGTAGATAATTATACAAATACACTTTTTGTTGTTGAAAATTGTGATTTAACCAAGAGTGTTTTTCATTAAATGAATTGGACTAATGAAAGTCAAAGTTCTTAAATATGAAAACTGAAAAATTTAAATGTTGACAACTGTACAATTTAAAGGAATAAATTTAGATATGTCAAACAAATGGAGGTTAGCATTAAATAACTGCCAGAAAAGTCATTGTGTCACTACAGGAAATGTTTCTAGAATTGGTAGCAACCACAAGCCTCATTCTTCCTTTAAGACGTCACAAGCAGTTTACAGTGTCTCCTTTGCAGTGTTGTTCATAGAATAGCACATTGTCTGACTATTTATATTTACTTCTTGTTGGATCAGAGTTTTGCATACATTTGGTCATGTCAGAATAATAAATGTGATTTCATAGTTTTGTATAATGTTACAATTAAAACTTACAATAGAGAAAATATTGCCAGCAGTGTACCATTTGTCTGTGCTACTGGGACAACTGAAACGCTGTAGTAGTGACTCAGCTTGACAACTAAAACACACTCTTTTGCTTAATTTTGCAGTTGCCGTGAATATAATTTGATATGGTGTACAGCAGACAAAGCGGACATTTGACCTGCTTTAATGCATTCTTGATGACTGTAATACCTGCATGACAGCTCTGGCCTGAAAATATGAGGCGTGTTTGGAAACATTGTAAGATAGACTAGCCACTTTCACTTCAGTCTGTCAGTTCCACATGAAGGGTCGTTTCCACACACTTTGGTCCTGGAAAACAGCCTGTTTAAAGCTAAAGTGTGTAGAGAAAGCTATAGGATATATATAGGTTGAGCTCCATGAAATCTACCACAACTTGTTTGAGCATCCTAACCAACAACATCGGCTCTACCAATATTATGAGCTTGGGGCTTAACCAGTGGAAGATGGGGAAAACGCAGAAAGCTATTTGAAAAATCATTCTTGTAGTTCCATTACGCAATGTTGGCGACACATTTTCGCTTGACCGTAAAAATCCTCCCAGGATGATCATGTTATGAGGACAATACATATCATTAATTCTGATCTTAGCAGTACATAAGAGGAAACAGAGCAAAACAATAATAACAGTCTTGGTTCGGAATTTTTCCCATTCATTTTCTTCAATAGGATTTGAAAACATTCCTAAAAAGTCATGAAATTAAAAACATGCTTAACATTAAATTAATGTTGCACACAATGCAATTTAACATCAGTTGTAAAGTAACATTCTGGTTTTAGGTTCACGTGTCATAAGGTTTATATGTTGTTAAAAGCAAGGGAGCAAGGATCCATGAAGCCAGCATTACCATCAGCTGTAATTTAGAATGAACAGTGAGAAAAATTCACAGAGGGTATGAAAAAGATAGATTTATTTACTGGCAAAATAGAACAAAACAAACAAATAAAATTATAGATCAGGACTAGCAACAGTACAATGTATCCACAGAGATGTTTGGCTTTGCTTCACCCTATCCTTGAAAAAAAAACAAATACAGACATACAAAAGAACAACAACAAAAATGTCGACTTACAAAAAGAGAAAAGACACGGATGTCTTCTGAAGAACAACACTATCTACAAACACTGAAGATTAGCCACAAGGTTACAACAGCCTTTTTCATTCCATTTTCTTATAAGTCATTACTAAATGATAATTATGACAATCTCATTATAATAACTGTATTAATTGCCCTGGTTCCTAGCCTGATATTCAATGCAGTGTTTGCTCCAGTGTCTGTAATTGAGGGCTTTCAGGTTAGGAAACAAAACTTATGATCTCACACATACTGTACAACTTGTATATATCTTTTAAGAGTACTTGATATAAAAAAAACAAAGAAGTGTGGCTTTTATAACCTGGCTTGATGTGCGTGTGCCAAGCCATCCCTTCAAAAACAAACAGGAGAAACACTGCAGCGACAGGCAGAAACAAACAAGACTTCTAAAATGAAATCTGGACTTGTTATAACTTATCCAGTGGTCATGCACCAATTACCAGAACCTTTCTGTATCATACTCAAGGTAGGAAAAATTAAAGGGAACAAAAAAGGGGTGGGGGGACAATATTAGAATAAAACAAAACCTAATATTTGAACATAAAAGTTAGTGTTTTATCTGAACAAATGCAAAACGTCTTGGGAAACAACAACAGAACGAACAAAAACTTGCTCTAAGGGTTGCGCATTGAGCAAACCCACCCCAGAATTGATCAATATTCCCAACCGCCATCCAGCTCAGCGTGCCGTTCCTCAAACCCTCGTTCCAAATGCCACATTTGCAAATGTCCATTCCACAAACGTGGCTTTCCGACAATGAATGTTGCTCTCAAAAATGTAGAATACATCAATTATTTAACTTATATTATAGCATAAAACTGAGAACCCAGGAGTTCTGGTTGGACGTGCCAAGCTCCAACCAATAAGTTTTTTGTTTTTTTTTGATGACTACTCGTAACGAACAACAGCAAAAAGTTCCCTAGGTTAGCTACTCCCCTGTCCCCCAAGCACAACTCAAGGTATCCTGCGGTGTATTGAAATGTCTGGTTTCATGTTTGTGTATGCGTTCAAGTATGCACAGCTGTTAGTCCTCAGCACATGGATATGGTGACGTTGATGCCCAGGTTGCCATTCTCTGCAAACAGCTGAGCAATGGAGGTGTCAAACACAAGGCAGTCACTGTTCATGATAGCGGTGGCGATGCCCTCGTGAATGGAACGTGGCGTGGCCTCCCAGGTGAGTCGCCGCCGGTGGCCGTTCAACTCCAGCCGGTAGGCAAAGTTTTCCGCCTGTTTCCGTGTGCCAATCAGCTGCACGATGGCAAAGAACTGCTGGTGGCCATCATATTTCTCCTGCTTCTCCAGCACAAGCATAAAATGGAAGCCGAAGCATGACTGCATCATGACCCAGTCCACCGCCCCTGGCAAGTTGATGTCTGTGGCCAGGAAGACAATATCCTCACCTTGTAGCGTGGTTATGGACTTGTGCTGGTGCAGCAAGTGGGGCATGACGGCGTCGAGAGATCCCTGCCACTTGCAGGAGGCGCCAGGACAGGGGCAAGAGTATGGCCGGAATTCACAAAGCTCCTCGTGTTCAGCCTTGTCTGTGTGCGGTAGGGTGACTTCGCAGCCCGATGAGGCATACTTGCATGGGAAAAGCACTGAGTTGGCCACTTTCTCCATAGCCAAATTGCGGATTGAACCAAGAGGGCCTCTGCAGGTGGGGCAGCAGGTGAGTTTGGGCCGGCAGTTGCTACAAACCAAGTGGCCACTCTGGCACTGCAGGATGGGCGGCAGCACATAGTCAAAACAGACCGGGCACTCGAACAGGCTGGCGAGGTCGCTGTTGGATGCGGTGGTGCCCGACAAGGTAGGGACGCGCTGAGAAGGGGGACACTTAGAGGTTCCTGTGGGCAGCGCTGTGGCAGTCTGGCGACTCATTTCTGAAGAACAGAGGGAGACAGAAAAGCGAGTTAGCATGGCTACCACAAACAGCCAGAAGGAAATGGAGGTACATGCATTTACACCAAATCCAACTGCAGCTGAACTCCATTATGCATGACAACATAGACCAGCTGGCATCTAATGCCCTGACCTGAGCACCTCTGCTGTCTGAACATAAAGCAGTAGACATTTTAAAATGTAGCCTCTGGGTAAAAGGTACATGTTTCTGCTGATTCAACCAGTGTGAACTCCAAATAAAGCTATGAAAGAGTCTCAGCAGCGCTGAGGCCTGCTCTTCCTGAGTGGCTCATAGACATACCAGTCCAGTGCCACTGATAACGTGGGCCTCTGGGGAAGGCTTGGGGCAGCTATTTCTGGCACGACTAAAATGCACAAATCTTCATGCTTCATTTAAAAAAAAAAAGCCAGACATGGAGTGTGGACTCAGAAGACTAGAGGTGCATGTCTGATTTAGGACTGTTCCTATGGCAACAAGCTGCAGTGAGAAGGGTGTATGTGTATGGGACAACCTGTGGAGAAATGTATAAGACTTGGGATGGATTCTTTCCTAATGCATAACAGAAGGAGGGTGTAACAGCCTACTATTATAACCTACATCTACACATCAGTCAATAGGAAGCACAAGAGCAACTGTAAATCAGCACTGGGGAGCAAATGAAAAAGACTAATTGGAGATTTAACATGGACATTAATTAAGAGACTACAGCACAAAGGAGCAGCGTGGCAGGATCAGAGCACAGTAAATCATCTCATATGGAGGAATAAGGACAGTGCCAGAAAAGAGGGTGGGGGTGTGGATAGACGACGAGCTCTGTGTGTGCATGTAGGTGGCTTAGAATCTGCTAGTAAACACATCTGCTCTGATAAAGCCCTAAGTATTTTTAGCCTCCTCACTGAGCAGCTCTTGGAGTGTAACAACTGAGGCCAAAATTAACCCAAGCACAAGAGCTAGCACTACGTCCTCAATGCCTTTCTAGGCTTGTAGTCAAAGACCAGAAAGATTTGAAGTGGCAACAAATATATATAGATGCTTAATTTACACATGTTCCTGGATCATCATGCTTTGGTCCTGGAACATCTCTATCAACCAGTCAGAAGGAAAAGGGTTAGCTTTAGGTCCTAGAACAACAAAGACTAATGCAGGGACATGTTTTACATCATCACTTCATCAAAGTAACACTATATTCAAGATATATTTGTACATCAACAAGAACCAAACCCATAACCTTGATGTTGCTAGCACAATCCTGTACTGTAACAGGAACACTGTCCAACTTGGGTAAGTCATGTTGTGCATGTATGATTCTTGCTTGAGTGCATGATGTGCGCGGTCAAATCCCGGACAAGCCCCCAAATTATGTTACAAATGTAGAGAAACATTTTACAGGCGATCACCTGGGTACTTATGTCAGGGGTGTCCAGTCTTGCTGCTGGAGGGCCAACGTGCAGTTTAACTCTAACCCAATTAAACACATCTGAACCAGCTAATCTAGGTCTTGAGGATTATTAGAAACTTCCAGACAGGTTGGTGCTGAACTCTGCAGGATGTTGGCCCTCCAGGAACAGGACTGGACACAACTGGCTCATGTTGAGATGTGCACTTATTTCCAGAGCAGTTGTCACTGATACAATAAGAGAAGCAAAGACGTCTGCTTGACGTTGAGCCAAAGAGACAGCAGGCCAACCTCCCACCATGAAACAGTCTGTTACGACATTGTTGCTCCATTAAGCTGAGGTTTTAATGACAGCTGAAGTGATGCATGTGTCTAAGAGGAAAAAGTGTTAATGAATTAGAAGGGAAAGCAACCATATAGGTCCTGTCAAATTTAGAGTTGGAGTTTCAGATAATGCTTGAACTGTGAGAAATAATTATTTATGGACACTGACTATAAGTTTATAAGTTGTGGTTGGCAGGCAAAATATGCTACTTCTGCCAAAGCTAAATATCAATCAATCAGAAATTTGTTTCTTGAGGGGGGCAGAGACGCATTCCAGAGCAGCATGTTCAAACATTATGTTCATCCGACTAGTCTTATCTTAATTTAACCAGTGTAATGAGCAAGAATAAGTGTCAATTCATCAATGCAATGTTTAAAAAAAACTTTATCCAATTTGGGTTATTCTTTTGGAAAACTATAATGTATATTGTGACCGTTTGCCATTTGTTTTCCTTTTTAGTCCACTGTGCCAAAAGCGAGTCTAGAAAGCGAGAAATTATATGGCACATAAATAGTAGAAATTATATGGCACATAAAACTTGGGTTTAAAAAAAAAAAAACTAAAAAACTTTCACTTCTAAGGACTGGTTTAAAACTTTAGAAGAAAGTAAGAGTGGTAGAAGCCCTTGTGGCATTGCTGATTTTTCTTTGTAAAGTTCTTCGTCTGGGAATCAAAAGAACTGTGGTGTGTCTCTTTTCTCCAGCAGAGCTGAGCGGCTTTGTCAGTGGAAAGTTTGCAGTCCATCACATATAACAGGAAATCCTGTAACCCCAGAGGAAGTGGTTAGAGCTCGTTGTCAGGTCTTCTAATGGCGTTAGGAAGACAGAACAAAAGGCAAATGGCAATGCAACTGTCCTACACTGCACAAGCTGAAGCTGCAATACCCAAGACTGCTATTTGTGTGTCTCAGGTAGACAGTTAGGCCAGGTAACTTTAGTACATCAAATCAATGGAGCCTCAGCAAAAACATCAGCATTAATGCTGAGAGTATCATCAGCACTAGTGCTGAGCTGAGTCAATAAAAAAAAAAAAATACAGATGACATGTCATAGTCAAGTCTTAAATCCAAAGAACAAAAAAAGCTTGTGAACAAACTTATGTGAAAGTATGGGAACAAAACACTTTTAGCTATACAAGGTCAACACAAGTTAACCTGTCGACATGTTTACAGCTAGTTACTAAATAAAAACACATCTGGTCTAATGGCACTGACAATTGAAAGTACTGTTACCACTACAGTAACGTAATCTAAGAACCTATAGTATGTACAACATGCTTTCAATGCTTTGGCCAAGATTTGTACCTGCATTTGTATACTTTTGTCCAATATGTTTCTGGGGTTACAGAATTCTTCAGCCAACGGTTACAGAGAGTTCAAGTCAACCCAACACTATGACCTGAGTGAACAAAGCATTTGGTTTCCATTGAGTCGTGATTATTTGCAAGCTAGAATATGGCGAACAATTTTCAAATGACTATGGCGAACAATTTTCAAATGACTATGGCAAACAATTTTCAATGACATCATAGAACGATAGACACACACACACACATCTTGCTTTAAAGATGAAGAAAAAGAAAAAAACAAGAGTAACAATATACCATACCCAGCAGCAAGAGCAAAAAGCTAAATCTCTGGAGTCGTCACTCATCTCCAAGTCAGGACAGATAATTGCAATGTAGTCACATCTCAAATATTCTAATGTTTGCTGACGAATTCAAATATAAAAACTGCAACCCAAGTTTGTCATGCCTGGAGCATGAGCTGGGACTCCACATGTCTGGTAAGAGATATGGGTTGGTTTCTGATGAGACATGACAAACATGAGTTGAAACTTTTGAAAACAAAACTCTCAAGGCATTTCTGAGATGAAAAATATGCATTGCCTGAATACACAATTGAACATTCAATTCCATATTGTAATTGATGTAACAATTAAATTTTATAACTGCACATAAAAGTAAAAACCTAGTTAAAATCAAGAAGCAGGTTCTGTTCATTTAAGGGCACTGATTAAATAACCATTGAAGAGGCACAGAAACAATTTCATAGTAAAAATATTCACAACGAGAAAATTAAAGAGTTGACCTGCATCTTGTTTAGACAGTACAAAAGTTGAATAACTAACCTCTGTGACAAAAACCTACATTAATGAAACACTTGAACAGTTTTATACAATGCAGCACTTTGAAAAGCGTGAGGCAGAACAGTCTAATATCCATTCGCAGACTCACAAACTGATGATATCACTAATTAATGACATTAGATAAAAAGGGTTAGCACATTTTTAGGGTTAACAAAAGTTTCATTAAACTCTGGCTTGGTGTTTAATCAGGTACAGTAATCATGTGGTCTGCTGCCAGACTCCATTGAGATGTTCGTGGTCAAGCGCTTTGTTCACTCAGTAGGTGTCACCATTGGATTTAAGCTTGCTGCAGTCTCTGTAATGTGGTTAGTGGTCTGCAACATTCTGTAATGGGAATTAGTTTTATTCCTGAGATCTGAAAGCAGTACTCAAAATGGATAATAAAACTTTTGTGGGTTATAAAAGATTTACGATTAGAGTTTGACTAGCTCTTTCAATTTCTCTATGAGGCTTATATTGCTATGGAAACTAGCTTGTACTGTACACATGTAAGACTGCAGAAGGGGTTTGTGGGATACATTCTGGGACACGTTGCAATAAAATTAACTGCTTTTGGTCTGGTTTCATTAGCAAACCGCGTTCTTGAACACAGTTCTCTGGAAGAAGTCCTTCTAAAATTGATGGAAGGCACAGACAAGAAGTTCAGTATGCAAGGCTTTGGTGGATGAAGAGATTAAGGCCAAAACGATGGCAATGTGGTGTAACCCACCAAAGTTAGTTTTGTAAGAGATGGGCCACTTTGCAATGTCTAATAGTTGCCTGTGGTAACACAGGCTCAGAGGGTCTGGAAGTCTGATGGTACAGATGCGTCCTGCTTTCCGGATGGTGACTGAGAGTGAATATAAGCACAAGCCCTTATTATCCATCTTTCCTCAGATATTTCTCAATTTACTAAGAACCCTTGCACATCCCTATGAACTGAAGCTGAACTAAACATCAGCTGAACATAAAATGGAGAGTCACATCCAAGAAAAACCCAACCCTGTTGCAAGATTCAACGATTCTACATTTCCAAAGGCCTGCACATTGGCAGTAGTCTCTGTTTGGATAACCTAAACATTGCATGGTCTAAAAATACAATAACAGAACTCGCACAGTGAGAACATAAAATTGAATACTTGCCTTCGTCCATATGATTCCCAAGTATGTCTTTCTTCTTTCCTTGAAATGTGTGGACCTCTGGAATGATAGAGAACGCAAAGAGAGAGAGAAGGTTTGGTTAGTTTTGTAAAATACAACGAAGACACTCTAGATCTACCCATGTTTGTTTTCCAACTGTTGAGCTGCTTTTCTGGTTTATTTTATAGGTGAGTGTTTGGTTTTTCCACGAAGAAGAAAGGTGAAAATCAGGTCTCACAGCTAGTAAGTTCATTCATTGCGTAACCAAACAAAAAAATGACTAAACATAACAACTTTTGTTTTTAATATAGCAACTGTATTATAAATTATGATAACAGAAGAGTCAATGAAACTGGGAACAATACAGGTACAAAACAAGTAGAACAGATATTTCTCCATACCATGAAGTTAAGAAACAGACACACCCCTCCAACTAACCTCCTTTCAGTGGCCCTATGAATACAGATTTATACCATTTTTAGTAGGGATGCACGATATTATCGGACTGATATCGAAATCGGCCGATAATTACTTTAAATGTAAATATCGGCATCGGCCTGACATGCAAAATTATGCCGATATGTCTTGCCGATAAGGGGAAGGGGTTAACTCGCATGTGCTCAGGGTGTGCTAGCGATTAGATCACGTCAGCAATGTGGCTCATTCTTGAAGCAAAGTTTTGTCTGAATGATGAATAGATTGACTGTTTTGGATCGCTGCATTTAATGTGTGAAGGCATGTACAGAAAGACGCGTTCGGTGTGGGATAGAGTAAACAGTTATAGCACAAGCAGGGGCAGCAGTGACAGCCTCCCCCAGGTCCTAATGCCCGTTCGGTAAGTAGTTTTAATAGTAGGGGTGCAGTTGGCCTACTTCTAATTAAATTAAAAGTAAAATAGCCTACACAAATAACATTTAGACTGTGTTTCTGATTACATAAAGCAGTGATTGATGTAATAAAATAAGTATGGTTAATGGTCAGAAGCTATAGCTTACATGAAAAAAACAAAATCACAAACATGACACTTGTAAATTAAATAATTTTATATATACTGATTTATTCATTAATGTGTAACGTTTTATTTTTTAAACAAATCATGAGCTCTAATAGATTTTCAGAATTTTTACAACTCTTTTGTTTTAGACCATCTACAAATGTTAAATCTTAAAATAAAATATTAGGGTTAATACTGCATCTTTCTGGGGGAAAAAATGCAGCGATTGATATAGTTGATTTATATTTATTTTCAAAGCTTCAATGTACTGTTAAAAAACCTTTATTATTTTTTATTTAATTCTAATAAATAAGTTCTTGTTAAAAACTAACCAATAATATTTTGCTTATAATTTCTGCACAGGAGAGACTTGGTGTTGTTTCCAAACAAAAGGAAATATATCGGTATCGGCATCGATATCGGCCAAAGTGAGTTGAAAAATATCGGCATATCGAATATCGGCAGAATTCCAATATCGTGCATCCCTAATTTTTAGCCTTTCTAACGTGAAGCCGGTTAAAGCTGATGCACATGGTGGGCAGGACTAATGCACAGCACAACAGCGTCTGGGCTTCACATTGATTTCCCCGCATTAGGCCACACTTCGATATATCATCAGAAGCCATTCAAAATGGAAGGTCGATCAATATGCATTAAAGTATCTGGTGAAATTATTCAGCAGTTTAAGAGATGTAGAAGTCTAAATCTGGCAGTTGGTCAATATCATGGATCAGCATGACCAAAAGCCAACAGGGACTTAAAAGCTGAAAACTCGATTTTGCTTTGATATCAGCAATCATAATTGACTCTTCTGCTAGTATGAGAATCTCATGATTAAGTTATGAATCCATTCATGAGTCATACAGTGACCTGTCTCAATGTACCAAATCTCGGGATCAATTCTATGCCATACAAAAAACTAATGCAGCCATTTAGCCACCAGCAAAAAGCTTTGGCTTAAAAAAAAAAAAAAAAAAAAAAAAAAAGGTAGGATAAGATACAGGCATAGAAATGTACTGTGGGTAGTTGACAAGTGGACATGGATTGTTTTTTTTCACATTTAGAATTTGTGTTATATTTATATTTTTTGAAGGAGATTATTTGAATGGAAAATGTATGATTTCAGATGCGGTAACTAGGCTAGTCACTAGTTTTAAGCAACATTTCATTTTAATAGTCATGTAATCTGACCTAAAGAAAAATGCATACAATACAATCAAAAATGCATTGTAAATATTTTATTTGAAGTAGCCTAACTATGGAAACTTGGAAATATTTATGGAAACTATGGAAATATTTATTTTTCTATAAATAACATTTACACAAGGTGTGTTTTTTTTTTTTTTTAGAAATATTGTTTCCAAAAAACAAACATTTCTTTAATTTAATGAAAATTTGCTACTCAGTTCATGAAGGTGGCTACATTTTTAATTAACCTCAAAATTGCATAATTAGGCTAAATTGAGAAGTTTAAATTGATGATAAAGTGCAGATTATTCTTTATTATTTCCAGATGTTAAAAAAAAAAAAAAAATATGAAGAGACAATGAAAATGTGTTATGTCATCTACCCATATACAAGACACAGAAATACATGATCCTCCAGTCTGAGAGTCAGAGTTGCCTTAGTAGATCGACAAGTCACAGCTTGCCCTCACTGTACTGTCCCACTTTAATGTTCAGCCCCCCACACCAACCCAAAACCCATGTGTATTCTAGTCTACACTACTAATGGAGTGAACAAATGCACAGCTGAGTACAAAACACTGGAACAATGCACACAGCAGATCTGATGACAGCTTCATTGAAGCCACGCTTCCATGGCTTAGACTCAAGCTTTCCACAAATGCACACATACAAATAAAATAAAATCAAGGATGGGAGGGAAATCGGCATTTTAAAACAAACAGAGCAAAAAAAACTAATAATAAGTGTTCTCTCAAAATAGACAACTTTCCCTTCTTTGTCCACAGTAGAGAAATGTTACAAGAGGCCCAAAGGACAGCAACTGTTAATGGATTGGTTTTCTTATTTTTACACAAAAAGGGAATACTACATATGAATGTGTTTTTAATGTATTGAATGTCTTCTGGTTTATGTCACATGTTAAAATGTTTCAGTGTTATATCATCCATTCAAGAATGTTGTCCAATGTTGTTTTGGACTCATGACTTTCATGGTATGGAGTCGGCAAACAGTTAAAACTTTTTTTTAAATATCTTTTTGCATTCCACAGAAGAAAGTCATTCAGGTATTGAACGACATTAAGGTTACTAAATGAGAACAGAGCTTTCATTTTGGGGAAAAGCGAATCAGAAACCAATGAAATGGTTTTCCTCTCAGTTAGTAAAGTTAGTGGTGGTAGTAAACAATGCAAGCATGGTTCTGTTACCTTTAGGTTTACTAGCAGTTCTGGCCGCTATGCAAGAGAAGAGCTTGAGCACCCCCTTCCATGAGTACACAGGCTGTAGTCTAATAGTAGCCGACATGGGGAGCAGATTGACTCTTCATCATGCTCTTTCCATAAAAACAAAAGGGCCCGTACGTGATGGTCCCTCCTTTTCCGTTTCACGCTCGTTTTCCTACAGTCTTCTAAGAGCAGCTTAAGATAGAAACGCAGCAGGTCCAACAGGTCGCCTAGGGCCACGGTAAGGTATCCCCACCCCCAATCCCCCAAAGGAGGAAGGGATGAGTCACAAAACACCTACACTCTCACACTCTGCGTAATTCCAACAAGTGTTTATCAAAATGTAGAACAGTAGATGTGTTTTAAAAGACGTTTTCTTAAGTAAAGAACAGCCCAGGACGAGCACAAGAAAGTTGGTGGAGCAGAAAGTGTGGAAAAAAAAAAAAAGCTGTAGTCAAGGAATGTTACACAAGTAGATCCAGATTCCAGTGCCTGGAAGGAGACATCCAGCAGCAATCTCCAGAAAGAGGCAAAAAGACTAAAAACAGGGTTAAGGAGTCAAGTTGTCAGGCTTTTCCCCCTCTATAAGCACATTCCAAGACTTGTTTGAGATAGACCACTCCCAGGACTTCCAGAGTACCCCGTCAGCTCTACAAGTGAAGAAAACGGAGAGGGAAGAAGCATGCTGTTGCACAGAGGAGCACTCTCAGAATGACCACAGAAAGAAGGAGAGAGTCCCGCCTGCACAGTCACCACTGTCTGCGTGCTCGCTCTCTCTGGTTCTCTCTCTCTCTGAGGGGGAGGAGAAGTAGGAGTGGGACCGGCTCATGGGCCCAGCCGTGTCAGATTACACAGCTCCTCCTCTTGCCGCTGCCTCTATTCATGTCTCCCAGACAAAGAGATTTTACAGCATGGCACCTCTACAACAGCTGGCAACTTAAACAAAACACTCAACGATCAAACAGGCTGCTCATAAACAGCACTAACAAACCCACAAATACTGAGCAGTGCAGCTTTACAGGCACTTTAATACCTTTGTAAGAGAGAGAGAATGTGGTACATTACAACAAATTCAATACTGCCAATCTTAACTGCTATAAAGAAGCTCAGAGCCACATCATACACCACTAAGTATCACCTCTCAACACTACCCAAAATACCCTAGCGCACACCCAACATGCCTAGAATAAGGCTGATAAAAACAATCTGACCTTTCTGTTCTTGAAACTGACATTAAGGCCTGGACAACAACCCCCATCTGCGTTTCAGTGTGACACTACAGGGCTCTGACTGTCTCGTGTGACCTTTGGTCCCTCGCCTCAGTCAAAACATGCCCTGTAGATTTAGCTAGTGATAACAGGGCAACCAAAACATTAAATTCCACAAAGCTGTGCTCATGAAACGTCATATTAAAATCCTTGCCATTACAGTCACAACAAATGGTGTTCATCTTTAGGTTCTTCAGACAGCCTTTTCCTATTTATGTAAAAACATCTGTTAATCATAGAGCTGTTAAATACAATGATGGACCTACAAAATAAATGAAAGCCTTTGAAAATTGTCAAAGACCATTTGCCAAGTCTTTTGTTCCAGTGTTGCAACATTATCATTTGAAAGGGCAGATGTGAGGGTTCACGCATGTGAAATGGGTTTTGCTCAGTCCTGCCCCACCTACAGTGCGACTGAAACAGGCATCCTGTTCTGTGTTAAAGGTGCTTATTGTAATTTCTCACCAACCTGTCTGCACGGATACAAGGAAAAATGCCTTATGTCAATGGCCAAAGTGTCTTATTCGACAAAAAGGAAAAATCTTTTAAATACTATCACTTGACAACAAAATGGTATTATAAAATTAATATTTATTAAGCGGACTTTGATTTTCCCCAAATATTTAATTCTTTTACATTTTTGTCCTTCATTACAGTATTACAAAGTATGAATTTTAAATGCAGAAACAGAAGAGATCACAGAAATTGTATAATCATCTCCTGAATTCATCAGTAAATCTGACTTTATGAACTGCATCTTTTATGTTTTTTATATTTTTGAGTAAAATTATACATCCACAGTGAGTGTCATCACCCATACATAACAATAATATAATATTCTAATATTTTTATTATATAAAAAAAAAAAATTATATATATATATATATACACACACACACAAAAAATACTCAAATCAATTCCAAACTGATATATAAAAGGACTCATATGCTCCCTTGATAGGTCAATTATAGTTGAGCTCTGGAAACCAATGCACCATGTGCTCCACACTGCCCCCATGGGCCCAGATCATATGCTGACAGCAGAATGATTTGTTAATGGTACAAATCTCCAATCAACACAGGACAAGCACTTGTAAACAAAAGGGCTGAGGGTAGGGCAGAGATTCTGCTCAGCATTTCCATCTAAATGAGGGCTCAGGCATGATATTTACATGCAGGTCATAGAGCTCCAGGTAGAATAAACAGCAGAGCTCTACTCCTCTATAGTCGGGATGCAAAACAAGTGGAATTTTCCAGTGGAAAACAATTTAAGGGGAAAAAATAAAAAAATCACATATCACTCATGTTGAATCTACAATCATCAGTGCAGTTGTTTTGCACGAGATACAGATCATTTTGCCCTAAGCCTGTCATAACAGAAGGCTTTTACACAATCCAAAAACATTGTAAACATGCACCGACAACAGGACATCCACATCACATATAATTTGGTGTGAATATCAAAACCATAAACAATTAAACAGCATACAATAAGCAGAACGGAATTGATCTCAGGCATACAAATATGAAAGACAAAAGTTTATCCTTTATTTAAGAACACATTACTACAACTACACCATCTAACAGACTACATCTGCAGGACCATCTTCAATGCGCTCGTCTCCAATTGGGCCACACACTCAAAAGTGAAACAGAAGCTTCTCCATCTGAAGACAAACAGGGGGAAATGAAGCATAACATGCACACTTCATTAACGATTCTATCCCATCCATTATCTCCTGCTCTTCTCTAAGATATCTTCTACATGGACAGAGTCCATTAGCACTCTGTCCTGTAACTCTATATACAGCTAGAGCTCTGGGCAAGGGGCTGTTAAGTTAAGATAACAAGCAGCTATAACCATTCAATTGCTGTGGGCACCCAGACAAACAACGAGGCATTTAGTGCATTTGTGTTGTCATTTACGTAAGAGGGTTTGAGTCTCTGTTCAGTGTCAAAATACAAAAGATGTCATCCTCAATCATCTTCACAGGACACAAATGTCAGATTCTTGCCAATTAAAGTGTCTATTCCACAAGCTGAAAAGCATACTTTGAACTGTCTTAGACACTGCACATCAGATGAATAAATGACAAACTAAAAACATCAGCATGTTCTGCGCTCTTTTGCAAAGCAGAATCTCAGAGCCAAGCAAACCTCAAGTAGGCTAATAACAGTAACACTATTTAAATGAACAAAAGCACAATTATTAGAAGTAAATGCAACAAATTAATCCAAAACATGCTAAGCTAGAAATGTGCAAATTGATTGTTGTCAAGGAGAAAGAACACTGAGATGCAGTGGGAAGACTGAATCGACCCACCTCCATGCATGTACACAACGTAAACAATCAGGCTTCTTGTCTGCTTCACTCAGACAGATGGTCGACCAGAATTATGATCCTGTAGCGATTATCCAGGAGACATATTGGTGGCACAAGAGGGTAAAGAGAACAGTGTTGTGTGTACACAAGTATAAGAGGTGGAAGAGAGAGGCAATGGACCAGAGAGTGTGAAATGGTCTATCCCTGCTCTATACTCCTGTTTCAGCTATTCTAAAAAGGCTCAGGTTACCTCATCGTTACCCTGAAGCTGAGGAGTCTAACTCTAAAAGATAGATGCCATTTCTGTGGGGGGCAACCAAGTTTGTCTGACCACGTGTGTACTGCCCCACAAAAACAGGTTGAAAACATAAGTCACAATAAAATAACTCCAGACATTGATTGAAATGATCCAAATGTCCCAACAACCACATGATTTTTTAGGCAAATATTTAGTTGCACAACACTGCACTAAGTAGAGTGAGACGGATAAATGGTTTAATGTTTTTTACCAATATTTACACTTTTCCTCTTTTTATGGTTATATTGGGACCACCAATATAGAATAACACCCAACAATGCCACTTAAAAGGAACAGATGTCTTGCAAGTCAACATATGTTAAATCTAGGCATTAGCAATACCAATAAATAAATAATATTAAATAGGTAGACTCATTTAGAATGCAAAAATAAATGCATAAGTCAATTATTTACTAAGTATATTTTCTCACATAACAACAACAATAATAATCATTTATTATAACTGTAATAATTGCTGCTATTACCTGTTGGTGAAAATAAATGGGTTAATCTCTGCTTGAAAGGCTGGATTGAACATGGCCTTGTGAACATCTTACTAAAGAACACAAATATCTGTAGAGCTGGTGTACCAACAAAAGCAGAGATAAACAATCAATAACTTTGTGAAGAATGCGCCATAACATGATCTCTAGTTCACTGCTGAGGTGTGTGGGGAAAATGAAAGAGGAGGATTGCATTTCCAAGTACCTGGACACAAAGAAACACAAATCTAATGGTGTCCAAACACCAAAGTAGAAGGCTTTATGCATTTTTAATCCTGTGCCTTTCCAGGCATTTTCATCAAACCAATAGAAATGCCTATGGGCAAATAATTAATCCCAGATAGATGCAGGTTTAGCTGTTTAAGAAAAAAAAAACAGCCTGAAGGTTCTCTTAAAACCTATTTATTCTATGCAGGAAAAATATCAAGTATTTACAACAACCTTACCTTACCTTTATAGTAGAATAAGGTTAGTTACAGAAGGGATTTGACCCTATTCTATCTAACTATTGCTTCAACCAGCTGCAACTTAACCTCAATTACGGTAATCGATAGGGGAGGTGCTTAAATGGATCTTTAAGGATAAAGAACAACAAAAACAGTACAGCTCAATTCAGACTCGCAACAAAGATGCAACATATCCATGGCAAATTGAAGCAGCGTTGTAAACAAACTGGAGTGATGTGATGATCGAGCTGCAAAGATCAAGGAGTCTGAGAGCGCGGAAGCTTAAAATAAAGCCTGTGTGTAGCAGAGACACGGGCATTCATGACATTACGCTTCTTTACGATTTTACTGTAACATCTTGAGTCTGAGAGAGTCGTGTAGACTAGAGACTCCAAAACAAGGGTCGGTTGACTGCTAGCTTTGTGCATGTTTTCTTTATGACTGATTTCTAAATCATCATCATTACAGATTATATTGACCATAACAGTGAAAAAAAGGTTACTAAATCACATGCTGACCCAGCTGACGTTGTCTGTGTATATAACGTTAACACGTGTAGATAATGCCAGGTTGCTTTTACACTGCATTTTGCATGCTGAGATTAATACAGCATCTAGCTATCTGTCAGTCAAAGATTCAATCTCAATTTACGAGGCCTCAAGTTTGGGACTAAAAGAATAAACACAAATGGCGTGTCTGCATCTATGCATCCTACTATTAAGATTAGAAAGCACTACAATGGTTATATTTCATTTCATCACACAAACAGTGTCTCTCGTTTAGCATAAGCATAGAAAGTTAGCAAAGCCGGGCTAATAATGGCTAACGTAACTTACATGGGCCAAATCTCAGCGCTTGGTAGAATTAAAAAACATTTTGTGACTGGTTACGAACCACACCAGGAATCGTATCGTGTTAGCAGAAAAATGGGTCACATAAAATGTGTTTTGAGGAGGAACACAGCAAAAGGGTTGATAGCATGGTCGGCTAGCCGCTTTTGAGCTAGCTAGCACGCTAAGCCTAGTAAAATCAACAACAGAGCCATTATCCTCGAACGAGGGATTTAAACACTGCACTTACCTCCAGAAAAATATCCTTCTGCTGCCAAACTGAACAATTAAAAAAAGAATCCACTACACGTAGATCCGCGTTAGGTTATATGTCCGTTAATCGTCTGGATGTTTGTGTTTCCACATTCGCTAAAAAAGAGACGCTGCTGTCGCCCGGCAGTCTCGGTGACGCGCACTGACTGAAGCTGTGCACATATATTTTTCACGGGAACGCTGCTACAAGACTGCGTGAACGCGCTTTAGCCACATGAACGCGGGAAGGAGAACAACGTTGGGTCAACATCAGACGAGTGATGATGAGAATACGCTTCAACGTGATCCCTGACACCCAAAGTGTAGTGTAAAATGTTCCAATAAAACCAGATGTAGCTTTTTATTATGTTTTTAGATTCCACATGTTAATAAAACAATCACCATATTTACAGCACGTTTTATTTGCAACATTTCTGTTATTCTGCTTTTAAAGAAATCTAGCCCCATCAGTCCTTGATTTTTTAAAAAATACTATATTAGGTCACTGATTTATTCAACATATGATTCCATATACTTTAATCAATTTAGACGCCATGCTGAATTAAAAAGCGGATGAAAACGAGGCTGAGGGTAGGCCTATGCACTGTATAAAGGTCCAAGATCATGTAATTCTAAACTATTTTATTAAGTTTTGTCCAACAACAGGTTGAAAAAACTTACTCTATTCTTATCAGTTCTGTAAAAAAATATCCTATTCAAAAGAGGACATCAACAAAATAGTTCACGACTTTGTGTAATGTACAGGATTTCAATGGATTACGTAAAGGTAACAATGAGACCACCTTGTGTAATAAAGGTGTGTCAGTGATTTAAATAGTCTGTGACGTGCTTTAATTAAACAAATAGTTCCTTTTCCCATGTCAGTCTATTTTTTACTGTCTGTCTACTTAAAAGTTTTTCAATTATTTATTGATGGAGGACTCCTGAGAGTTCCCCGTCTAGAATGAACTGAGATACCTTTACCTGCCACTGAGTACTACTGCTAGGTGTCCTATTGTATTACTGGTGACCACTATAAACTGTTCTACGTGTCAGTTCTCATGATCGGAGTGGTTTAGTGCATTTCATTTGCATGTGCAGTTTGTTTTATGAGACATGGAAAAGTTTGCACAGCTTTTATACACTATGTACACTGAATAAATAATGTTTCCGTAAGGCAAATTTCTTTAATACAACACAAGAACATTGTGGTGTATCTCTGTTTTATTTACTTTTTTTTCATATAGATAAATTCAGCTAAATTATTACAGTATGTTTTCAGTATTTTCAAGCTCTTCGGGGTCACATGATCCTTCAGAAACTATGATATACTACCATTCAAAAGTTTGGGGAAAGATTAATAATTATAATAATAATAATTATTATTATTTTATTCAGCAAGAACACATTAAATTGATCAAAAATGACAGCAAAGACATTTATAATATTAGAAGGAGCTTGTGACAATGAAGACTAGATTAATGGCTGCTGGAAATTGAACTTCGCTTTCAAATTAATAAATAATATTTTTTTAATTGAAATAATATTTCACAATATTAGCATTTTAGCTTTAGTGAGCATAATAAAAACTTTGGTTCAGTGGTGTATCTGAATTCACCATTCATTACTGTGACATTGCTTTAAATAAACATATTCGTTCAAAATCCCATATGCACACACCATAGTGTATTATTTTAAATGTTTGCATGCAGTTTGTTCCATAGTTACAAATGGTAGGAAAACAACACAAATTATTCATGCCTCTGTCAGACATTACCAGAATCACATTAGCAGTTATCAGTAATAGGCAGCCACTGTATTTAGAAAGTGTTGAAAGTAGGTGATAATGTGCTGATCATATCATGGCAATGGAAACTAATACAAAAGTACCATCATTGTCTATGACGGCAGACTAGACACACCTCTGGAAATGTGTCAATAAAGATTAAACATCACCTGCCCACACCTGTAGTTGTATATTAATAATGACTAATTATGAGTCATTTGTTAGATACATGACAGGCATATTTTAACATGCTTAGATTAGCCGCAAATAACTGACTGTGAAATGACAGTAGCACTCTTACTGTAAATTAGCCCTGTACTCTTTTAAGCTTCCAAAATTGCCAACTCAGCCCCTGAGAGGAAATGACATCATTGTTTACAGCTCTGCAGCAGAGCAGATGGAGGAATGGGAGTGGCCCCTCCTTTAGCCACGGTAGCAACCAGGGTGCCCCACTGATGATTCAAAACAGCATTTAGTCACAGTCTATTTTTCTCTTTCCCTTAGTGTATTAAAATCCCAGAGTGCTCCTGCTCTCACATCATCACTGCTTGAAACTGCCCTGTCAGCAAACTCCTGAATGTAGCCATTCCTTTTTCACATTATATAAAAATCATTGCAATCATTGTGTGACAATGTAGTAAGTGGAGTTACACTAGAACAGGGGCTCTCAAACTTTCTGAACCTCAAATGTTATAATAACAAAAAAAGGGACCATTTAAAATTAGAGAAAAAAGATATTATAAAGACATAACTTAGATAACTGACATTCATACTGTCATAGGACTCGACACAAAGAATTATGAAACTGTATGGAAAATATTTACTTTTAAGTTCACATTGTACTGAATCTTTTTTTAACTCACAGATACCCCGTCAATGTTTTATACAAGATACCAGCGTTAGAAAGCAATTTTTCTAAACGCTATCTTTTAAAATTAAATTTAATATAATATTTAAATATTTAATATTTTATAAACTATTATTTTCCCTCTTTTGACAAACCCTATTCTAGACGATGCAGATGTTGGAATATTTTGGCACCTATTGAGTAAAATAAATGTATGTACAGCCTACTTAAGATAAAACTGGCCTCAACGCTCAGGCAACATTTGATCTTGCACAGTTTCTATTTGCAAATTTTGGATACAGTCCATGACCACAAACTATCTAGACTATGATGTTTTCCTCTGGAACTAATATTATCCACATTCTCCAACTCACTGCAGCCTCTCTGCTAATGATAATCTGTACTAACAATGCCTCTATTCAATGAAGTCTATCAGAACCAAATGTTTCCGTGCATACTTGTGCGACTTATGAATGACTTGCTGATCTCTTCTGAACTTGTGTTCAGTCAATCTTGCTTCCTTTATGTGCAATTAAGATCCTTATGTTGGCATGTTTACGGTTAAAGATTAAAGGCTATATGGCTTCTTCACTGATAATCCCAGCAGATATTAGTGGTCCCACCGTTGCTGTTTGAGTTTAAACCAGTGGGTACAGGACAGTGGGGGAGGGCTGGTAGGGATTACTTTGACTAGTTATGTAAGCATGCCATCCAACTAAATGGTGAGAAAAAGAAAGAGATGGAGATTAAAGGAGACGGTAGAAATTTCAGTAGGTTTAAGGGAAGCAAGCAACTGGGGAGGAGAAATTCTGTTCCTGAGAATGCTGAGCTTTTCTGGAATGTTGATATCATTTGAACCGCCCACCCATGACTGAACAAAGAAAGTTTTTAATCGCTGTGCTCGACAGAAAAAGGGACAGAGTGGGAACAGACGGGAAACAGAACTGTTTAGATCTGGGAAGCGCTGTCAAGCCTTCCCCAGTCGAGCCATTATTTTCTACTAAACACTTTTTTCACTCATGACATGACTAAACAGTGGCTAATATTTGTATCCTTAATCCTGATTACAAATGTATGCTGAAACTATGTAACATTTAAATAGATACAGATAAAAAGAGACCAAATAAACAAAGGGAACATATTAAAAGTGTAAAAAACTCACTACTCTTAAACAATGAGTGCTCATGCCATATACATAATGTCTTATACATTCCTCTTTATGCTTTCACAAAAATCAAGACTTTTTCCCCTCCAAACATTGACTGGTCAGCTTTCTGTTGACCAGTCAAATTCCGCTAAGGCTTGCAGGATTTGAATAATAGGCTAGGGTTTAGTTTGCTCATCTTACACAACTTTAGAGCACCTGCGCCATGTGAGGTCACAAAGGAAGGACAGGGACACCCCTACTGTAACACTGCCAAAAACTAGTTTCATAAGAATCTTTGCTGTCATTCATGTTTTGAAATTTATTCACACTTCAAATGGGGTAAGAAAAAAGTATTATCTGGAATATATTCAAAGATGTTGGATCAAGAGAGAGGGGGGAAAAAGTAGTGAAAGCATAATGTCACTACTCATACATGTACGTGCGTTTAAAAGACTAGTGCACTTGTATGGGCTCAGACTTTAAAATACTGCAATGTCGCCCCCTACTGTCAGATCAATGTAATACAATTCAAATTGATTACGTTTCAAAGCAGCTTCATAAAAAAATGTATGCTTCAGGGGGACAATTAGGAAGTAATGTGTCATCGGACAAAGGTCAGTGTGTCAAAGTAACGTCCATATGGCAATAGTATACAGCTGTAAGATACAGTTGGCTAGCTAAAACCAGAACAACTATCCACCACTGGGCTCAGAAAAGTTCAAAAGGAAAACACATTTGCATACTTTTCCTTCCTAGAGTAAATGTATCTTGATTTATGGATAGAAAAGCAGACAAACACAGAGGAAGATATTTACTTTTAGCAACATTTGCAACATTTAATGGCATGACTATTAATTTAAGACTTTCTGCTCTGATTTAAGACCTTTTAAGGTCATCATTTGTGAAAAGGAGAATTAAAATTTTTAAAGACCTTTTTATGACCTACAGAAACCATGGTTCATGCTAACTTTGTTTGATTTGTCAGAATGAGACCTAAAAACAAGCACAGACCACAGAAGTCCTGATAAACACATAATTAGCCTTTATTAACACTGCCTTCCAGAAAAAGCAAAAGGTTTTCAGCAGCCATACTGTGAGATACCCACAGTGCCTGCCGAGTCTGTGACGCTTCAGTGGGTTTAACGCCTATGCATTTTCATTCCCAAAATTGAATAGCAATTCACAATGTCCAACGCTACACATATTTCAGAGACAGGGAAAGGCTGATGCAGTAACAATAACAGTGAAAATTCACTTTGGTGGCAATAATATGCTCTAACAGAAAACAATGAATTTCAACTATGCATTGCATTTTGTTCATGTCCTCCATTACATAATGATGTTGGTAAAAGGGGTAGCATTCCCACAGCACCCTCTGATGGTCATAACTGGGACAAAGGTTTACATCAACGAAGGCTATGGTTTCCTGTTTGCTATTAAAACACGGTGACTTGCACAACAGGGCAGAAGAAGGGACATGCCAGGTCACCGAGTAATCTGGAAACTTTTTAACCATCTAACTGTTTCACAGTCTCTTGGGTGATACGGGGGTCTCCAGGGATTCCTAGAAACAGCATACCATTTTGTCACCATCACCAAAGTTAACGGGAACTAAAATTAGTGAACAGGAAATGAGCAATTTTATCCTGCAAGCAGATGATAGGGCACTTCAGTAGGGCACTTTGAGTGACTGGAAACTAGTACTCATTTGGCTCAATAACGTCAATATTTACAAAATCAGAAATGACAGAAAGCACAATCATATCAAAAACTGCAAATCAAAATTGTCCTTCAGCAGTAATTAAAGCAAAGCCAGTTCAGAACAACTGTGTAGCTGGAACACCTTTTAGAATAAAGATTTCTGAATGGATAACTTACAGGAAAGGAAGATTATTCTTCACAAATATTTACATCAAATATATGCCATTTGGACTGTACATTCTCGTATATTTAAAGCACTTAAACAATTTAAAACTTAGGTTTTTGTGCTTGCAGTCGATCGGTGGGCCCCGGATATCATAATCTAAATTAGCTGACGGAACAAATAAATGCTTGAACAAAGTCCCTTGAACAAACAAAAGCTTGTAGCAGCGCTTTTCCATCATGGTATTCATTAATAATACAAAAAGCCCTGTGACCTCCATGCACAAGAGTGTGGAAACTGCAATTTTGGGTGTAAAAGTGTGTCAGCCCAGCAAAAGGCCAGACAGAGCATTCAGGTCCCTCATATATGGGTTGTCGCTGAGGATACGGTCGATTCGCTGCTTTTGGTCAGGAAAGATGTCGTACAACTTCCTTTTGAGCTCTGTGGTTTCTGAGGGCGACCGCTGTGGAGGTGGAGAAGGGGACGGTCGAGGAAGGTGCCAGTCTGGAGGTCCAGAGTGTGGCCAGTGGGAAGGGGAAGAGGGATGTGCTGTGGACTGCGCTGCTGAGTCGTATACTGACGGGGTTGCCCGAATGTCTGTCCTCGGTGGGGCCATTATGGGACTACCTCTGTGAGAGGACAGAAAAGTTATGAGGGGACAGCTTTCTTCTGCTTTGAGTAACAGATGAGACTAGGAATGTGTGATAACCACTGCTGGGTATTATTTTTAGCAAAACTGTGTATTTTTGAACTCACCGACGGTCTTTAAACAGAAACTCGTCTAGGTGAGGTCCATTCTTTCCAAGTGGGTCATCTGGGATCATAAAGTGATCTTCTACAAAGGTGAACTGTAAGAGTCTGAAAAATCCATACAATGAGCTCTAAATCTGAACAAATGTTAACTGAGCACTATCACCATTTAAATATTTAGTGTCGGTGAGATTTTTTTTATTGTTTTAGAAAGAATTCTCTTACACTACAAAGGCTGCATTTACTTGATTAAAAAACAACAACAAACAAACAAACAAAAAAACAGTTAAAACCTCAAAATGATGAAATATTATTACAGTTTAAAAGAACCATTTTATATTTTTACATTACTACATTTTAAAATGTAAGTTATACCTGTGAATTTTCAATATCATTACTCCAGTCTTGTATGTCACATGATCCTTCAGAAATCATTCTATTATTAGAAACAGTGGATTCTAAGAACATTCAAAAGAAAAAATTCCAAGCTTTTGAATGGTATAGTGTATAATGTTACAAAAGCTTTTTATTTCAGATAAATGCTGATCTTTGGATCTTTCTATTCAAAGAATCCTGAAAAAATGTACTCAACTGCTTTAAATATTGATAATAATAAAAAATAAAAAAGGTTTCTCTCGAACAGCAAAATCAGCATATTAGAATGATTTCTGAAGGACCATGTGACAATGAAGGCTGGAGTAATGATGCTGAAAATTTAGCTTTGACCACAGGAATAAATTTAACTTAAACTTAACTTAAAAAGTTATTTTAAATAGTAAAAATATTTCACAATATTACTGCTTTTGCTGTAAATAAATGCAGGCTTGGTGAGCAGAAGAGAACTCTTAAAGAAAATAAAATCTTACTGTTCAAAAACCTTTGACTGGTAGTGTACTTTTGTAAAATTTGAAATGTCTTCACTGTCAGTTTAGATCAGTTTAATATGTCCCTGCTAAATAAAAGTATTAATTTCTTTCTTACTGACCCCACATTTTGGAATGGTAGTGTGTTATTGACATTAGAAAAAAAAATTATTGCTGGTCTTCTGGACATCTTGTTCTTCTTACCTCTCCTGAATAATCCTTCTCCATGCTTCTGACTGGTTCACAAAGTCCCTCAGGTTGTCATTGGTGACAATGACCCCTCCTGTCTTCTCAGCCAGATGAAGCAGGAACCTGTGAAGAAGGTCACAGCTCAAGCAGGGGATAGACAAAAACCTAGGGCATGTATAAAACATCGTGCATATTTAATCCTCAACGTTCTCAGATTTTCCAATTCTACCCACTTGCTCTTGAAATAACCATATACACACCACCTGTTTTTATTATGGATGACTTCATCTGCATATTATTTCCATATTGGCATCCAGATAGGAAAATAGATGACACACACTGTAAATATGTCTGTGCCGATACAAAAGACAATATGCAGTGCGCATATTTTTACATCAAATTTATTTTTTGTAAACTGATGTGTGCATGGGAAATGGCACTTTTTGATGTCCCATCTCTATTTTGTGCGTAGACATTTTATACACATAGTACATTTGTGTGATTTCCAGAAACGTCATTGAAAATCAATACACTAAGCCACAAACTAAATACTATTTTGTCTAGTACTGTAGTGTGTTGAGGAACAGACAGAAAAAATTCTAGACGACTCTTTTAGCAGCTGGATCTTGTACCTGTCATCATGGGAGGAAATTCTCTGTCCACACACTTCTCTAGACGGGGTGAAAGATAGGAGTCGCAGGTTTTCCAGCTGATTCAGAAAGTGTTGTTCTGTAACAATATATGTAATATATCACATTTTGACTCCAAATATATGTTGCCGATCTAACGACAGAAGGAAACTGAGCTCCTACCAGTGATGTTGGGGTCCTTTTTCTGTCTCCACTGAGGAACGAAGACTGTGATTTCTCTGTGCCCTCTGCGCCAGAAGGCCTCTACAGCGATGGCGATCCCACGACAAGAAAAGATTCGATGGAGTCCATGCCTAGTGACAGCAAATAGGGAAGTCAAAGGTCACAACCAGTTTGGAATAGCATACTATCAAACTATTAACACAATTTTAGCAGTATCTAGACATATATTGTGTACTGTGTGACCATTTTCTGTGTACAAGAAAGGTTTGGAGGACCTACTGCTTTTGTTAACGTGTAGTGCACTGAGTGGGATACTGTAGCCCACAATGCAACACAATGTTTCTTTCCACTTGACTTTCCACTTATGGATGTGCAGCCATAAATAAACCACTAGTTGTTTTTTAATCTCATTCATTCTAGACTCATATTTGACAGGACTGGAATAAAAATTCTACATTACTAAGATGATAAATGGATGACAGTAAATATAGTGAGGTAATTTGGAAACAGTGTAACTGCTGGTTTTTAAAAAAACATTTATCAATGCATTCTGTTTTCACAATCTTTAAATGCCAGGCAGTATACGATATATTCCCTTATGCAGTAAAAGGTGTAATACATTCATATTCAAACAGGCTAAATTCACCTAGAGGGCTGATTAAATCACCAAAGACAAAAGTTCCCTACTGAATATCAATTTGCTCAATCAGGAAACGGCTCTGCATTCAATTTCACAATGCATCTGATACCACTGATAGAGATAAGTACATATGTAAATGCATTTGAGAACAGTGGTTACCAATTTACTTCCTTTTACCTCGCCAAATCTCGATTAGACACAATTGACGCAAAAGGGTGCAAAAATAGATGCACATCTCCATCCATTCAGAACGCTTAGACAAAATGACACACGCATAGAGATGTGCAGCCGTCAACACACATCCCTCCCCCGGTCCACACAGAGACACACCATCTGAACCACAGAGGGGTCACGGGGAAGTTCCCTCTATGAGAGAAAGTTATTTTAAACAGGAAGTGTTACTAAATCAACGACCGCTGACGTAAAAAGTCAGATAACTTTCCCAGTCTGGAAATGTAAATTGCTAAATATGCAAAAAAACCTTTCATTTCTCCCTTGTATTTCTGACAAAAAAAACCCACGTGGTTCACCTCTAACTCATCCATATGAAGACCTTATCCTGTGACTGTAGACTCTGACCTGATTATCTTGCACTGACAGGACAGGTAAGAGACTTCAAGAATTAAGCTGTAAAGGTAGTCCTTTGTGCAAAATGACTGTAGATTGTGTCCGTACTGACTGACCATGTGACTACACTGGGCACAATCATCATCGCACCGTGCGCAACACTGGATGCGCCAATGTAAATGATCAAATCCATTTGTCCTGTTGTCAGAAGTAGCACAAGTGCGTGGAATATATCAAAACAAAAAGATCAGTGTAAAAAAAGTGTAGATCGGTGTGAGGAATAGAGCTGCACGATTAATCTCGATTCTCGCGATCTCGATTCAAACATCCACGTGATCTCATTTCTCAATGTCAACGATTCGCCCGTGTCTACTAAACCTTTGAAAAAACCTTACCGGAACATTCAAATCTGCGTTCGTGCTGCCGCTGGCACAGAGAGCTGTTATCATGTAGGTAAGAAACAGCTTCACAAACAGTTTCTCTCAACTACACAGTATTATTTCTGTCTTACAATTCATTCATATTATCACAGAAATACTGGGATGAAAGTTTACAGTTTGAATATAAACATTGATGTCTACAGTAGCGATCAAAATAGAGCAAATCACCTTTTAAAAGTAATTCAGGCTTCAAATAACGTTTGTGTAGGTTACACTGTTTAGACACTAGGTGGAGACAAGTGACTGTTAAAAATGCATTTGTTATTGAATCATTCATTCATGAGATTTGTTCAAAAATGCTGATTTATCCAGTAATGAAACAAGTGAAGTATTTGAGTGAGTCATTGAATCATTCATTCAAACCAATTTTTCATAATTTTAATATGAAAAATTGGTTTAGTTAAATATATTATTTTAAATAAATATTTTATATATTTAAATTAACAATTAAAAATTAATTAAACACTCTTAAACTGGCTGTAGCAATTAATATTTTGTCTCAGCCTTTTGTAAATTATGCGTTAATTTATGTTCAGAATCGTGGGAATATCGTGATCTCAATTTGAGACAAAACAAATCGTGATTCACAATTTATCCAGAATCGTGCAGTTCTAGTGAGGAACCTTTCTTTTCAAAACAATACTACTTGAGAAAGGTGAAATGAGAAATTAAAACCGTAACAACATCCTGGACACGTGCCAGGCCAAAGCAACATCATTACAGCAGGATCAGGAACTGTACATATGCTGCACCAGTTTCAGTCCATGACCTTTGGCCTCTCCTTCACATTGCCTTTCATCTTCAACTGCAAGATATTGACATCCTTCCTATCTGCTGTGGCAGCGGATCTTGGCAACTGCATATTTGGGCTGCTATGGCAACAAGATTTCACCTGAGGATTCAGATCTCAAATATCATGCAAGCATACAAATCAGCCATGAGAAACCCTGTGTGAGCTGTTGCCTTCAAGACTGGCTGAACATGTGATAAACTGACTGTTCACTGCTCTGCAAGGATAATATGGTATAATTAGTTGAGGTATGAGCGTTCTGCAACAGTCCTTAACTTTCCAAATGACTTTGTTTCTTGAGTAGTTAAGGAAAACCTTCGCATTACACATACCCCTTTAGTTTCTTGCTATTATTTGAGTGGGAGCATTCTTAAAACTCAAGAATACACTTTGTTTCAGATCTTTCTAGTATATGCCCACGTATTTTGTTGAGGTAAAGGCCTTATGGTGTAAAAAAAATCCCACCTGACGACACATCCCACGATATACCTTTTTCTCCTCAATTAGACTTCACTAGTAGGGTCTAAAAAGATATTCTTCTTTTCAACCCCGTATAACACCTCAGTTTCCATACTAGTACTTCTAAGAAGTGCAGTCACCTCCGGTAAGCCACTTAAAGGGCAAAATAGGGGGATGACAAGGGGAGAGACCCACAAAAGAGGTTGCCATTTTACGTGGGAGGGAGATAGGAAGGGGGGGGGGGGGGTGAGAAAGACTGTTATGAAGAAAGGAAAAAGGGGGTTGCACCTGGTTTTAGGTTTTCAAACACAAACACTTGCATACTAGAGTTCATATATACTCACACACACAGAAAGCTTACTGGATGTGACTTACTTTAACCTTTATGGGCACTTACACACTCACCACCACCAACATTTTCACACTCCCTCAAACAGTCTCCAAAAAAAAGCATCAATCACACCTGTCCTTTACAATGTTTTCATAGTACAAGCATTATTCAAAGGCTGAACTCAAATACTGAATGCATAGGTCATTTAGTCATCATCATGATTTTCATTCTCCCAAGCAACACAAAGAGAAATTCTGAATTATGTTCAAAATGTTCAAACAATGAAGGCAGCAGTGACAAGGATCTGTCAACCCCCCTTCAAGTCTTCAACCTATTTGATAGACTGTGAGGAACGGGCCGAAATTTAGTTGATTCTGACAGAAAGTTTAGTCTGTTCTTCACACAAAACTTTTGTGCTTTCAAAACGATGTTCAATAGACTACATTTATGGTGCTTTTTGGTAACTTTGGGAGTTTTACAGTAACTTGTGCTGTCAACCAACTAAATTAAAACTTTTCAATGGCTGGAATCTAGAAAGCTGGGTGGATGATGCCCATTATAATGTCAATATATATAATAAAATTGAATGTTAGTAAATGAATTGTGCTCATACTTTTGTTTTACACTAAAAAAATAACTAATTACAATTTGGAACTGACAGAGTGGGGAGACATTTGAATACTTTTAATTTGGTTTCTGTGTAAATGATTATTGCTAGCTAATGTTAATAAAAATAATGAGGATGAGTAAAGGATGGAATACACTACTAAACTAAAATCTGAATAGATTTTAAAACACCAGGCATCATACACTTGCTTTGGATATGTTTACCAAGAAAAACTAGGGCATCATAAACTAAATGTTTGAGGACCACACACTACTTTTCAACTACTCCCACCCTCAAATTGTTCTGATGTTAAGCCGGCATCATGATTCCCCGCAATCCACCACATCCCAATACCGCATACGGAAAGAAAATGACGTGTATTACGGAACTCCTTACAGGGAATAAATACGAGATGGGAGGAAAATATGTATTTCAATACTTTCTCTCGTAGTTTTATCATCGGGTAATCATACTGTATATAAAATTGGGGTCATCAGGGGACCGCTATTATACCTGCATTGAAACTGCTTTTGAATGTACGATTGGTTTTTAGTTTCACTTTGGAGATTCACGATCGCACGTACGCTCTGTTTATACTATGGAGCGGCAGTACTTACTACACATTTTACAAGATCAGATGCTTGTCAGTGGTGCTCAGCATCTGCAAATCATTCGCCAAACTCCCGCCAAAAAACCCCGTACAGTCACTGATATTTAATGCTGTTGAATTTTTAGTTTGCACTTTATCAGAACTACCTCCTATCTACTGAATAGCAAGATGTTAAACTTGTATTTAAAGAAAACTTATCAAAAAGGTTCACATAATTTTATGTTATGTTACACTGTTATGTTACATTTCACTGTTTACAATGGCAGGGCCTGCCATCTTGTCTTTTTGGCTTGTTGTTTCTGATTGCACTTTAACCCCAAGGGGGAAATCCAGATCAAATCCGAGAAATAAAGTTAAAACTTGTTTTGAACAATTTTTTTGTCATCTGCAGATTGATTTTAAGTAGGGAAAAAAAATGTATTTAAAGAAGACATATTATGCCCCTTTTTACAATATGTAATACAAGTCTCTGGTGTCCCCAGAATGTGTCTGAAGTTTCAGCTCAAAAATACCCCACAGATCATGTATAATATCATTTTAAAAATGCCTATTTTGAGTGGAAGCAGAAACACTCTGATTTTCGCGCCTGTTTCTTTAAATACAATTGAGCTGCAGCTCTCGCCCCCTTTCCAGAATAGAGCTGCGCCATTTCAGCTCATACCTGCTAAAAACATCTGTTTTGGTTCAGATTATCATGTTTAATCACGGTGAAATCATGCGTTTTAAACCATACGAGTTTAAACTTCTGATATACGGTTTTCTGAGCGTACACATCCGAAGCACATGGACAGAAAGCTGCTGTCACAGCATGCGAGTAAACTAAGTTCTCATTCACACACAAGTTTACGTTAAAAACACACGAGTTACAAAAACAGTCAGTTATGTCTGTGAAGGTAAACAGCTGGGAAATAAATTGCATGATTATTTTAGATCTGTGTGGTAGCAGCATACAGTAAATAAATCAATAAATCCACTGCTCTCTTGTCTCCTCTGAGGCTGGGACTAAATAGTGTTCTGTGCTCGTCTGTGCAGCCAAAGGCAGAACAGTTAGCATGTTTTGCTCAAACTTTCACCATGGCATTAGAACTGTATACCGCTGTCGCATGCAAAATCAAAATGACGGCACAGTGGGTGGAAACTTACAGATTAAGGGGCGGTAATATTATAATGAGATCCCTTTGCCACGTCACCAAGGGAGCGAAATCAGACTCGCTTGTTTTTTCAGAAGCTTGCAGAAAAAGGCTTACTAAAACAAAGTTACTGGGTTAATCTTTTTCATGTTTCTGGGGACCTGGTTATAACACTTCAAACCTGGAGAAGTCAGATTTTCATGATAGGTCACCTTTAAATCGTAAATCGGATTTTTTGTGAAAAAATCTGGGATTTTTTTCATAGGCCATATCACCTGGCCCTACTATACACCATGCAATTTTCTGTGAAATCTGTAAACTCCAACTGCTCAAAATCTGCAGACTGCCTATGACATTCAGCGACTAACATCAACTCATCTACAATGCAAATTGGAACAAAAATCTGGGCAAAAGTTTTTCAGTTTATTCCAGCTTTAAATGCACACCAAATTTACTATTACGGTTTTTAAACATTCTTTGACGTTCATGAACTGTTACTGCCCCCCAAAACTATAAAATCTTATGGAGACTTACGCCATTGCCACATTGCTCCCATCGATGATGATGTGGCGCAGATCAGGGCAGCCCGGTTCATTTTGTAGGACTAGTCGGTAGGGGATTCTCAGGGACTGCTGGAAACGAGAAATGCCGGTGAGGGGTGCTGGTTTAGAGGTGCTATGTGCCTCAGAGCGAGGTAAAGGTGCCCTTCCAGGGAGCGTCTGGTAAGAGCATCCTGGTCGTGTGTCGGTGCTCCGGAGAGGAGGGCCTTGAGAGGAGCTGCGGAGATTGGTCACACTCTCCATCCGCACTGGAACCATTGTTTGAGAGCTACCACGGGGCAAGTAATCAAACCGGGACTCTGACTTCAAATCAAGTGCAGCCATTCGGGGCTTCCTCTCTATCTCTGTGAAGTCGTTATCATCGTCATCAATGATAATCACTTCACACACGTCAGTCTGTGCACCATTGTTTCTTTTAAGAGTGGTAGAAGCTAGTGGCACACTGCTTGTCTGATTCTTCTGACCTATGCCGTTAGTACTAGGAGGTCTAATGTTTTCTTTGCACTTGATCTCTGCGAGAGCTCTCATCTGTGCCCGTTCCTTATCTTTGAGCCTGACGCAGGTAGAGGTGGACGAGGCGTTTGCACAGGGGGACGGGTCGGGCGTGCGAGAAGTGCGCTGTGCTCCCTGGCTCTTATGAGTCTCTTCAACAATTCGTTCCAGAAGTAAAAACGTGTCCTCTGTCTGCCCCGTCTCACGCACCACCTGCTCCACCACCTCCTGCTGGTAGCCCATGGTTCGGAAGAAGTTAACAAGACAGCGTAAGTTAGTCTCAGGACTCACTGCCTCACTTTCATTTGTCGATTCACTAGTTGCTAGCGCCCCTTTCGCAGACGTAACTGTCCAAGTTTGGCTTGGCTCTCGCTGTCGCTCTTCCAACTGCTCCTCTTCTCTCCTCTCCAATGAGTATTGCCTCTTTGTGTCCCTCTGCTCACTTTCAGAGGACCGACGTTTGTTGCAAGGCCGACCGTTTAGACTGGGCATGACATCAGGAGTGGTCGCAGGACCTGCGGTTTTATCCTCAAAAGTGGTGTCCAGGATACGGTTGGAGAGGTCTGTTACGGGTGTGCTAGTCTGGGAGCGGTCCTGCTCAAGGTCGATGATAGCTATAGGCTGTGTGGGGCTTTGGGCCAAGCCCAAAAGTTCCTCTTTGAGGGCACTGGGGAGCAAAAGCAGCTCCATGGCATATTTATCGGCCCGATCCTCCACAAAATTCTTAAAAGTGCGCTTAACCAAGGGCTCTCTGTCAGCAGGCAAGCTTCGCTTCTCCCGAAAGAGGGCGACAAACTGTTGAACACGACTTTGGGCCATGACGACGGCCTCCGTGCACCCGCTCAACCTCAGACGACCCGGCTCCAGTACTTGGACCTCTGCACTTGTGTCTCTAAGCAGCCGGTCTAAAAAGAGTCCACGAGCACCAGCAAAAATGCAGTGCACGTCTACTGGGTACCATTCTTCCTTCTGAAGCTCTGGGTCACACAGGCCTTTCACATACTCCTGAAAAACAATCACAGCAGGACTGGATTACAACACATACATTGTGAAAGATAGAAAATGTCATTTCAAGAAAGAGCAGGGAGACATGACAACACAAGCATACCACACTAGAATAATTATTCTCAGAAGAAAAACAAGTCAAACTGGTTTCATTATTTTAAACTAGAATGCACATATGATTTGGCTTGAGGGACCAAATGACCAAGAGCTACATCAGCTTCCTAGGGAGATTCCACATGCCCATTATCATATCAATGAAAGTGTGAATACATACCAAAGCAAGCATGATGCCGCACCCAAATGCAGACACAAAGCTACTATGTTTTACATTACACAATATTCCAAAACTGAGTACAAGGAATATCCTTAAAAATTTATTTTCTGGCTATTTATTAATATGCTATTAACGATACTTGTATACTTTTTTTATATTCTATTTTGATCAAAATAACCTTATTTTCCCAAATTCTCCAGCCCTAAAAGTACTGTATTTAAAAAAAGGATAATCTGGTTAAAAACAATGTGGATAACTGGGCTTCTTTGGAGTTTCTTTAACTTAAAAGACATGATTGAGTGGCTTTGAGTGAGTGGGTAAGCCTACTAGTTCGAAAGAAACAACAACACAGGAACCCCTTGGGGTGGACCATTCCGCCACATTTTTGCTGAACTTTTTATTTCTTTGATCTGAGCGAGCAAGTTACGGTAAAAGAAATACTCATATACAGTACCAGTAATGACACCAGGTTAAAAGCCACTACTCTGAGTAGTAACTAAAACTGAAAGTGAAATACACTGGGGGCCTCCCGTCTTCTCCTGACTAAGCAATCAGATCTCTGTCAAAGACTAATGATAAAATTCATGACACAGTTTGGTGGAAAAGCAGATACCAGCTCCTATCTGTTATTTTAATTCAAACGGCAAAAGATATTCAAAAGTCACTGAGATGTGGAGACAAGAGATTTTCACCTGTCAATGTGATTTCACAGAAAATTCTTTGACGCTTTAGTTTGGTGGTAATAATATTGATACCTGTGAAAAAAATATTAGAAATATTCAAAATATTTTGACAAAGAGGAAGTGCACGTGGTGGCAAAACACATCCACTGAGTGGTTTCCGTTTCATGGCTTAACAATAAGGATATTCCAGGTTTACTGGCACTGATGGTTATAATTTCCTTATTAGATCGGAGTAGAATTGCAAACAATGGCATGTCAGAACTAGGCGATGACGCAACATGTGTTCAGTGAACAACCACGTCTTTTGTTGCTGTCTTGGTAACTCATTTTTTCGACACCACTTTAACGGGAAACATCTATATGAAAATGTACAGTGTTGGATCATCTATAAATATGTTTCTGTCTGCTGAGACATTATGAAATCCAGCGAAACACAATCCTTTTACATTGGCTATAATGGATCTATGTGGTTTGGTGACAGTTATTCCCAAATGATATAAAGCAGAACTGTGATGGGTTATTCAAGCAATATCACTTACAATTGTGCTGTTGTACCGAGTATCAGCACAGCTGGGATTTGGCCAATGTGATTCACAGGTATGAATCACAGCCATCCATGCTGATGCTCAATACTACATTATGATTTTGACTGTGCTATTACTTTTCTACTATACACAAGGAAATAATATCAGTTACCTTATGTATCAGACAAAAACTGGCCAAATTGTAGCCGTTTATCTTCTCGACCCAAAGCTCCAAATAAGCCAAAGCATCATATTTTGTGTATCACCAAAGAAAGGTAAAGACTTAAAACCTGTCTGGATCAACATATGTGAGTGGAGCAAACTTTCAAAGCGCTCTGTAATCTCCAAGCATCCACTCCACTCCAGGTTGTCCATTTCTTTAAGACAAACTTGACCAGAACAAACAAAACAAACAAACAAAATACCTCCAAAAGTACAGTATTCGTTCTGAAAATGATTGTGTTAAATATCAGTCCTTTTTGAAGTTGTTTGACAATGAACATTATTTTAGTAAGCTAATTAAAAGATTGCTCAAATTATTTTTGTGAGGAAAGCGAGACACAAAAGTGTCTACAGCTCACCACAGACCTTTACTTAAATGTCAAATAAAGACAAACATGTTGCTGTCAGAAGCAGCGGAGTTCATTCTGACATCAGCTTCCTCCAGCTATTACGTTGCAACTTAAGTTACGTTAAGTTCGTCAGTTTTCCTTCTGACAGTCAAAAAACAAGCAGCAACATTGTTTAATATAACTTTATTTTTTACCATTTACTTTCATTTACCTTCGCTTTAGACACATCCTCCTTTTTTCCCTTCAGTTGGAGCCAGATCTGCCGGGAAGCCTTACTTCCGTGGGCTCCTGTGTGATCCAAACGCCCAATAATGGTGAATGTCACTTGGAAAACCTGTTCGACCTTCGGTTTGCTGCATCTGAGCTCTGTCTGCTTGTCCTCGTGTACCGTGAACTCGTCTACGGTGAGCGGCTCGGACTGCGCTCTGCTGGCGGTCGGGGACTGCCTGCCTCCCGGCGGCTCTGTGCAGGTTACCTCGGTGATTCGCTTCATCCCGAGGAGGGGCCGCGTTGTTGACATTTTATTTTTAGCTATATCAGTCTATGTTGATCACGGCGACTTCACTTTCAGAAACACCCCTTGTAAAATGAATCGTTTACCCCCTTCATGTTCGCTTCGCACCCTCTGAATCTTGACGTTAGTCAACCGCGCGGTAGTATCTGTGTTTAGACGTTACTCTCGGTTAGCCTACTAGCCTACATCTCAAGCCGTCCGTCGCACCCGGAAAACCCCACGCACGTCATCAACAGACGACGACGTTTGCTGAGATGTCATCGCTCTTTGATTACAGATTGTTTACGCCAACGTTTCTTCTGTGAAAATAAAAATATTGTGAAATCATGCTGTTTAGCACGATCATTAGATTCTGCAAATTCTAAGAAACAGTACAATGTAGGAATTCAGATCTACACACTACCGGTCAGGCGTTTGGAATAATTATGTTTTTTTGTTTTTTTTGTTTTTACGTTTTTGACTCTCTTATGCTCTCAAAGGCTTCATTTATTTGAAAAAACTGTAATATTATAAATTATTATTATTTAGTTATTTAAAATATATATTTTTTAATTTTAGTATATTTTAGAATATAATTAATTCCTGAGATGGCAAAAGTGAATTTTCAGCAGCCATATGCTGATTATTAATATGCTCAATGATTATAGGTACTCAGTGATTAATAATGGCTCTTATTATTATCAATTATTATTTCCATCACTTCACAATTGGGAAAAAACAAAACAAAAACAAACAAAAAAAACGTTTTTTTTCAAAAGTACAGTAATGCTAAATGTACTAATTATTAATGGATAGTTCACCCATCCTCATGGAAGCCAATTTCCACCATGACATAAAACTTAATAATTATTACAAGTTGAAATTTTGACATATAAGTAATAACTATAGTATATAAAGTCTAAATTATGACATACTAAGTCATAATTATGAGAGAAAAGTCAAATTTATGAGATATAAAATCAATTATGACAAAAAGTCACTATTAGTTCATATTCTTTTATCTAATAATTGACTTAGAATGTCATAATTTCAACGTTTAATTCCATATTTATGATTTTGTATGTCAGTTTTGTATTTTTATCTCAGAATTATGACAATGTCATAGATTCACATTTATATCTTATAATTATTACTTATAAGTTCAACTATTATTTAATAATTATGACATTTAATTGAATAATTATGATGTACCAAAGCATGTTTATTTTCTTATGTGGCAGAAATGGGCTTCCATACCCTCATGTGATATTTTGATATTTGAAGATATTTTGAAAAATGTCACTGTTTTTTGACCATATAATGAATGTCTTAGATGTTATTTGTTAGTGTTTGTAAGTTGTCCGTGACTTATTTCAAATTGCATTATTTTATTTCGAAATAATTCATTTGACTAACATCTTGAAAGTTAGAGTGTGATCTCACCCACATTTACATAATCTCTGCCTTTACATAAGTGACAGCACACTCATTCACAGAACTGGCATAAAACTTGAACACCTGAGTTTCAGGCTACAATTAAAACTTGTGCATCAAAAGAAGCACTTTTTTTCTTTCAAGCTCTCAGGGACAGAGAGTGTGTGGGCACTGTATCTGTGCAGGGGAGGGATGGGCTGAAGAGGAACTAGAATAAAAGTTGATTGTTGTAAGAGTACAAGGCCATGAGGCAGTTTGCTACATAAGCAGAGGCAGTGGCTATACAGCCCATTCACAACCACAGTCTGTTATCCACTAAGGGCCATGCCAGAGCACTCTCTCCAGAGAGGAGAGATGAGAAATATACAGACTGCACAAAAGAGTGCCCGCATTCAGACGCAGAAACACACACGCAGTTATGTGAGCTCGCGTGAGCACACCCACACATGCCACACTCCTCCTTATCCTGTCTTTCACTTCTCTTTCCCTCTTTTGAATAATCACATATGGTGAATATCTATAAAGGTATGTTTCTACTAAACAATTGTTATTTAGCAAAGTAAAATTCTGTATAATTCTTAAAAGCAAATCAAACTGCAATCTGCCACATACCAGATCAATAACACATCCATTTTTGGAAAGGAACATCAGAACATTCAAGTTTATGGTCAGGTACTACAATAAAAGAAAATAATATAATAATGCACTAACATTAATCTTTCTTTTGGAACTTGTGTGTATTTGAGCTGTAAAGCTGGTAAAAAATGATTTACTATTATTATTTTTGTAACGGTTTATAACAGTGGTTCTCAACCAGGCGACCCATCTATCTATCTATCTATCTATCTATCTATCTATCTATCTATCTATCTATCTATCTATCTATCTATCTATCTATCTATCTATCTATCTATCTATCTATCTATCTATCTATCTATCTATCTATCTATCTATCTATCTATCTATCTATCTATCAATTCATCTATCTAGCTGTCTATCTATCTGTCTCTCTCTCTCTCTCTCTCTCTCTCTGTGTATCTATGTCTATCTATCTTCATAGACTAAAAAAGTGCATTTCTATTATGCTGAATTTATCCATCAAGCTGTCTATTGTCTATCGTGACTGTCTGTTTTATAACCACTAGATGGTATACTCTCTCTCTCTCTCTCTGTCTCTCTGCTTGCATTTTTGACCATGTCTGCCTTTATTCCCTACCAGCTGTAGTGTGACTATTGAGCGAGATGCATTTCACAGATCGATATGTTTCATTATTTGGAGTCCAGACATACAGATCAGGGGAATACAGTTTTTATTAAAGTTCACAGAGAAGAGATGTAGTGCTGAACAGTACAGGAAAGGAAAGTATGTCCATCCAATGGGAGACAGGAGTGACTGTAATATCAACAACCATGATGTCTGTCCTCCACATACACATTAGCAGCTGAAAGATTGGCAAACTTGCTACTGGAGATGAAGATAGCATGGATCAGTTTGCGTGCAAAATATTACTTAGGACTGCTTTTATGTTTTTGACACCCTGCCAGTCGGTTGGTTCCTGAACACACAAACACACTCTACTCCGTAACTCCTCTTATTCACATTATGAATCACATCAGTGGGTATACACAATAACAAAACAGGACTAACACATTTGCCAAATCTTCTTTCCAAAATCCTCCTCATTTCCATACAGAACACATCATTTGTAATGACAAAAAAAGCAAAAGATTTATTCAGCAAGATTATAAATTCACTATTGTAAGCTAGATGTTACCTGCTATAAGGCATTCATTAAAGACACAAGCTCTCTCTCTGGCTGGTTCTCCAGCTGAAGGCAGCTGGTGGCCTCTTGGCCGCTGAGCCCGGTCTGTCTTGACCCTGAACACATGGTCCACTTAAGCTCTGATTGGTTGGGCTCAGTCCACAGCTGTGCACAGCGCAGGTCAACGGCTGAATCAGCTGTTAATCACGGGAATCAAGCTCAGGCAAATCTCTGCCATAAGTGTGTCAGTTACTCCAAGAATAAAGGTGAGTATGAAAAATGAGCAGTTTTCAATTAACAGTTTTAGATGCCGAATCTTTTATTCTGATCTTCCACTTGCTTTCTTAGTAACTTGTGAGTGAGAAAAGGAGGGGGCGGATGGTAACTTCACAGTCTCTCTTATAGGAATACATAGCAAAGCCACCTGCTGCTTTTTGTCGGATATAAAGGGAAAGCTGGCGGGGAAGTGATGCCATGCCGTGGAATTCATCTTGTCACATGTCCTACTGGAACGGTGTGAATCCTCTAAACATTTTGGGTCCGGTGTTCGGATGGACCACTCGACGACATGAAACAGCAGAGGACATATTCGATTATTTTAGGAGCCAGCCAAACACACACGGTCATTTTATGGCAGAAAAATCAAATTTGCTTCTCCAACATGCTGTGGTGGACAGAAAACTTGCGTGCAAGAGCCAGAGCAAGAGATACCCAAATGTGTTGTCCCTGTAGGTGTGTGTCTGTGACAGCCCAGATGTGTGTGTGACAGGTGTGATGGACAGCCCACTAAACCCAGCTCAACGTGCCCGTCCGGTGGAGAGGGAAATAAATATAACACCACATAAAAGGTAGATCATGAATAATAAAACAGCCATAAATTCCATAATCTAGCCAAATGATTTATGAATTTACAGTGCGAGATGGCCCCGGCCACACTGTAAATATTCATGTGACAAGCGCTAAGCTCTATTTAATTGTGATTAATGGTAATGCATGGAAGCAGGCCTCATAACTGCCAGCCTTTATTACAGGCAGCTGGCTGAATGCAAATGTTATTTCGTGTAAGATTAGGGAGACAAATAGGGTCTTTCGGGCGGTCCTCAGCATCCTGTACAAGAACAGGGCTCATAAGATTCCAGAGAAAATGTACTAGGTTGCTTCCCCCAGCAGGACGCTTGTTGATAAAAAGTAAATTGCACTATGCCTGGTAAACACTTATTGAGAGAAATATATGTACCAACTGCAGTAGAGCTGGCCCTCAGATGATGATGTTTTTTTTTACATTTGCAATTTGTTTAACACTCATGGTTCAGCTTCAATTGCTTCGATTGGTCTTGCTTCAAACTCGGATTTTATAATGGACATCAAGTGGCGACCCAACACAGAAACAAAATGACATACATTAGGCCCAACAATATGCAAATTTACTAAAATGACAGGCTAAATAGGACAAATGTGTCTATTTCCATATATGTGTGTATGTGCTGCATGAGTAAATATATGTTTAATATATTTTACACATGCAGTATATCTTATCTATATATTATAAAGTGTATTACTGAATGTAAAATTACTTATATTATGATATATAACTAAATATATTCCTTATGTATGATTCAATATATTGTAATATATTTTATTATTCTATATAATTTCTAATATATCGTTAAGTCGTTTAATATATTGATCATTTATTTATTAGGAAATATATTTTCTTTACGTAAGGGACCAGCCTTATACAACAAACACTATTAGGCCAAATATTGCATTAGTATTATCCATATTACCAAATGACAGATGAATTTCAGCAAAAATATCATAAGATATTGCAAATGTTATGTTCTAAATTTTAAAAGCTGATTTTGGTTTCCTAAACAACTATGCATGATTATGTGGTTAGTTGCATTTTATTATTAGTATTTAGCTTGGATTTATTTTTTTGCAACCAACTAGCTTTAGAGAGCTATTTTTAACTTCAAAAATCTCTCATCTTTTGCTTTAAAAATTGAAGTTAGACCAAGCTTTGTGGAATCACCTTTCAATGTTGTTTATTTGTTTAAATGAAAGTTTAAGAATTTTTTCTCCATTGCCTTTGATGCTGTTGAGATGAGATGTATAGGCATTTTAGATGCATGTTGTACAATATTTTAATTGGCTGTTATTTGTCTATTTTCCATGTAAAAAGCCAATAGTCATTTTATGGGTTTTGAGGAAAAATGCTTCATTTTCAACAAGATGATATGTGTTCTGTTCATTTTCTTTCTGATCTTTAACTCCTCTTTTGATCTTTCTTCATTATTTTTCTTATTGTTATGAGGCAAATATGCCATATCTTGCCAAATGAGCTAATAGCTTAAATGCGGCTCTGACAAACAGGGACATTTACATTAGGCGAAGAATGAATTGCAGCACGCAAGCACAGAATGTAGAAAGTGACACTGCACTACAGTGACACTCTGGGTAAAAATTTTTACACCCTGATTTCACCTAATGAGGTGTGCCTCAATATTAGCGCTCAAAATACAGCATCTTTACAGTTTTCTAACATCAGCAAACCTCAACCAAAAACTA
Organism: Barbus barbus; assembly: GCF_936440315.1. NCBI lineage: Eukaryota > Metazoa > Chordata > Actinopteri > Cypriniformes > Cyprinidae > Barbus > Barbus barbus. The sequence continues at coordinate 20,769,073 of NC_136750.1, forward strand.
TTGAGGATGAGGCTGCATGTAGCAATGAAACCAAAAATTGAGAACCAGCATCCACAACATGATTATCTTAATCCGATCGATACTTTGATATTTACGAAGCAGCAAACAGCCTGAGGTGGGTGTCACAGTGACTTGGGAAGGTTAGGCTTGTGAACGGCATCTTCACTCTTGAGGGAGTCAGACATCTACCGGTGGCGGCAAAATCCACATCCCGTGCTCAGGGAGTAAAAGCTCTGCAGGGGCTGAATCAGCAGACATGCCTCTTCTCCTCAGCCACAGATTTAGACCTGGCAGCTGGGCTGGATGGTAATTGGTAGCGTTGCTGGGAATGGCACAGTGCTTCCAGGTGAGGGAGGGGAGGGGAGGACGGTGTGTGCCTGCTCGCCGCTCACGCCAATTGCAGTGGTTAGAGGAAGCTGGCCACGGACGGCAGGGGAGACGGCGATGGTGCACACTTGTCAATGAGCACTCAGGGGAGTCGCCGGAATGAGAAGTAAAAGTCCTCATGTTACCCACTGCAACACGCCCTCCCTCCTCCCCGTTTTATTTTTCACTCCATCCTTCTTTTCTAAACTCCCACTCGCTTATTGTCGTTCACATTCATCCACTTGTTTTTGGCCGTCTGAAATGTTAACCCCACCCTGTAACTTTGCATATTGTGGATAGCGTTTGTTAAAGCTGACACTGCACTGAGTACCCCTCTGTGAACCGCAGGTGGATGGAATAAATGCAAATGAATAACAAAAAGGAACTACAGCGTGTTCATTTATGGATATCATACCACTTCACATGTCAGGTTTTGAGTTAAACTGTACTGTTGTGAGAGCGATTGCTTACTATAAAAACAGTGTTGGGGATTAACTACTATAAATGTAGTGACTCTACAGCTTTAGTGGTTTTCAAAATGGAAGTTTTTTTCTTTTAAAAAGGAGTTGTGGTGTATTGTGTCCCAGTGATATCCCGCTGTTTATAATAGTCGAGCAAATTACCTCAGCAGGCACCCTTCCATGTAGCGTTGTCATGTCTGATTCATTTTAGTGAATCAAATCATCTTCAAAGATCCTCTTTCTCCTAGCTGGAAAGTCATTCTAGTGAATCGCTTCATCCTAAACAGTTCTCTCCCATTTATGGCACTGGAAAGTCCTATTCATTCTAGTAAATTTGTACATTCTAAGCGGTCGGCTCATGCAGCATTAGAATGTTTGATTCATTCTAGTGTACCGAATTGTTTCGTTAATCAGGGGTGTCCAAACCTGTTCCTGGAGGGCCACTGTCCTGCAGAGTTTAGCTGAACACACCTGAACCAAAGTAATCAAGTCTTCAGACACACTAGAACAGTCTGCTCTCATACAGAGCTAGGAAGTATGATTCATTCAGAATCAGTTTGTTTAGTTTGAACGGTTCATGTAAATGGACAAATTATTTGCCGATTCAAGTCTGTATACTATCAGTTATGTGAGTTAGAGTGTTGTAATGTATTTAGTATAAATTTACCTGTTTAAGTTTGATACTAACGCTCCAGCTGACCCTTTGCAAAGACCCTCCCCACTTCATTACTGTTGCTATGTCTGACAGGCCATGGTGCTCTCACGCCACACGTCACGTTCTCACGCAGTGAAAAATACATTGCAGAGTAAAGAGGAAAATGACAATGCCCCACACAGACTAGACAGAGCACGTCACTTTGTATGAAACAAAGTCTCAGCGTTCAAATTTGGTCATTTTTTAAGATTTTCAAACAATACAGTTTTGTGGATCGTTAATGTGTCGTGGCAAGTGAACCGATCATCTCTTTCCTCTTTAGGAAAGGAAAGGAAAGGAAAGGACGTGACGTGTGGCCATACTTGGAATTTGTGCTCTGCATTTAACCCATCCAAGTGCACACACAAAGCTGTGAGAAGTGAACAAATTCACACACAAAAACACACACTCCTGGAGCAGTGGGCATCCAATGCTGCGGCGCCCGGGGAGCAGTTGGGGGTTCGGTGCCTTGCTCAAGGGTCTCATCTCAGTCGTAGTATTGAGGGTGGAGAGAGCACTGGACATTCACTCCCCCCACCGACGATCCCTGCCGGACCTTACAAGTCCGTCTCTCTAACCATTAGGCCACAACTGCCCCCGCCCTAGAACTAGATATAGCACATATACTAGTTATAGCACATATACTATACACATATACTAGAACTAGTGCTATACTAGTTATAGCACAAAATAACCATGAATGAACATCAGAAGGTTTCTTGTTTCAACTGCAGAAAGATGTCAATACACACGTTAATCTACTCTCCTGTCTGGTTTGTTTGTCGGACAAAAATGGCAGATTCGGCATTATGATTGGTCAGATCGCCTGTCAATCAAAATAATTCATTTAAATGTTTAATCTTGTTTAGACTTCATTTAAATTACTGCTTTTGTGCCAGCAAAATGGTTCTGATTAAATGACAAATTAAAATGAATGTTTGTTTTTGGCCCTGTTTACACCTTGTATTAAGATGCATTTTGGTCAGTCGATCACAAGTATCCGAGGAAGACACATTCCCACTTACATCTCCTGTTTTAGTCTGTTTCTTTAGTCCACTTTTGACAACTCTCCTGATTTCTTTGAGGGGAGGGTCTATGGGCAGATGCATGTGGTTATTTTCTAGGTCTGGGCAAGTTAACGTGTTATTGCGTTAACGCATTATTTAATTAACGCCAACAATGATTTTATCGCGCATTAATTTTTTAATTCATTATTGAATTTTGCGCAATTAACTGCGATTAAAAATTGTAATCGTTGCACAGAACTAGTATTTTCTTATCTTTTCATCTAATATTGCGGTCTAATGTGCTCTCGACTACATCTGAAAGTGGCCGAAAGTGGACAAGCTCAAAATGCTTCAGACCATTTACACCTGTATTTAGCTAATTAATACCACGTGTAAACAGGGCTAATAAAACATGTTGTCCCTCATGTATCTTCATATTGTAACTTACATACTGACATACTGTACATACAGTATGTCATACTGTATTGTAACTTAGTGACATACTGAAACTTCAAAGTAGTTCATTTTTGTTTGTAGCTTGCTAAAATTCTATATCAGTAGAATAAGACAAAAAAAAAAAACAATATTCTCTAATTCAAGACAAAATAACAACAACCCCCAAATAAGTGCCACGGTTTGCAAGTTTATAAGAGCAGTAGAGTGGTAGGGAAATGTGCTCATGTATTTGTGTCACTCATACCAGGAACAGTGGTTTCAGACCACTCAACCTGACCGACCCTCTCGTCTTAGACCCCCTTCCCAAAACAGACTCTCCTGCCTGTTTTTACTTCTCCCGCTCTTTCCTCCTCTTCTCAGGGTCCAGCCTGGCATGGGAGAGTAGCCACTGAAGCCAATTAGCAGAAGCACTACAGAGCACTTTTACTCAAGGTTTGATGGGCTCATTAAGCATTAAGAATTCATGACATTTAACTCTTTAACATGGCGGGCAGTGTGGAGGGCTTTGATTGGATGGACAAAGCCTGCTTTTTTCCCTAGCAATCAACAAAAATAGACCTCTCTCTCTCAGCTTTGAGAGCTCAGGGATAAACAGGGGCGCACAGATTATTCTTACCTTTGTGAACAATGTGTGTGTGTGAGAGAGAGATCTTTATGGCACACCTGTGTGCAATTCTGTACTGATGAAAATTAATAATCTATGAAAACAAATATGCTTGCACATCCACAGGCAGTTAACTTAACTGACTGATTATTGACGGGCTATTAACAATTAATGGAAGCTTGCAATAATATGAGGCTATAGAAGTTATATTGTGCCCTGGGGAATGTAACATGGAGAAACAGTTTGAATTTTATGTGATGCCAAGGTACTAGTGATTATGGTGGAAAAGCTGTCCAGTTATGTTCAAAAACATAATATATCATGCATTTATGTTCAAAAATGTAATTTTAAATATATTTTTTTAAAATTAATTTTAATACATTTATTTTGCTGTAAATAGCTCAAAACTGAATAAGTGTGGTCTTGCTGTATACTGTAGGTACGCTGATCTATCTATCTATCTATCTATCTATCTATCTATCTATCTATCTATCTATCTATCTATCTATCTATCTATCTATCTATCTATCTATCTATCTATCTGTCTATCTATCTGTCTGTCTGTCTGTCTGTCTGTCTGTCTGTCTGTCTGTCTGAATAGGGTGTTTCCTCTGAGGATGCAAGGGACGCAATGTCTCCTTAAAATATTGTATGAGAAAAAAACTGGTAAAAAAAACATTAAATAGGTTAGCCACAAATCAGAAATATAACTACTTGGAGCCTATTTTTTTATTAGTATTATTTATTACTATTAATTTAAGTTCAAATGTAAGTAATTTTGTTGTGTTTTTGTCATTTTTAGTAGTTTGTTTTAAAATATTTCTATATGTTTTTTTTATATAAATTAAGATGAGAAATGGCACCTTAGCAACTAGCTGGATTAAAATATCTACTTTTTTATATTTCATTTTCTTTCAAGTAAAGATTTTATTTTTATTTTTATTGATTTTATTTTTTTTCCTGGTTCTACGTGACACTGTTTTTTCTTGTTGTTTTTTTTTGTTGCTTGTGAATAAGCAAAATCAAACCAATAATGCCTTTTCATAACCTACCATAAGTCATCAGCACTGTTTGTTTGAGGGTTAAACTTGTATATTCAGCATTTAAGCATGTCTGTGCTGGTTTTGAGGAGGTGGCAGACTATGTGGGGGGTAAAACAATAATCTGACAGAGATTAACCACTTCATTTATCTGTTCCATCAGCTCCTCCATTAATGATGTTACCCACAACCAAGCACCTGGGGGGTTTCGGTGGAAGACAGCACTGCTATTATAATATGCATATTCTCATGCCCCCAAGAGATTGATATATCAAAGATATCTGAAGTTTGCATTATTCGGGTTGCAGTATTAGTGTGTGTGCACTTCCACTCTAATACCAGTGTTTAAAAAGTAATCACACATATAACAAGGCTTTCTTCAGAAATTAACCAGAGAGACACACTCAGATGAGAGAAATATGATAAAGCCGCTTGCACCTGCATCGGGTGGAGGAGGCTGTGGGATGGAGGGATTGCAAGTTGTGCAGTCTTTTCAAATTAAGGTTTAATTGTGCTTGTACACAGAGAAACAGGTTCTCTGTATAATGATTCTCACTTTATGCTTCCCTCAGATGTCTAGAATGATACTTACAGCTCTGAAATATTAAACATATATTATTGAAACACATGTCAGCAAACAGGATCAAACTCTCAAAAATGTCCAACTGTTTTCTTTGATAGCCCTCAGAGCAGCTCTTTTCATCTCATCATTTAATTTCATTCTTCCATGTCTCTCTTTTGATCCACCCCCCTCTCTCTATCTCTTTTCATACCTTTTTTCCATAATCCTCACTCAATCACTCTCTCTGTCTGTTAGCAGTTACCATGTTTGTTTTAAAGATTTTCCTCTCTGCAGCTCAAACGCTTCAGATTTATTGTGCCTCTGCTGTCATTCAACCTGATTCACTCCAAAGCTCTCACAAAAGATGTAAAGATCCTGGCGCCGGTAAGAATGAAATAAAAAACACCAATGCCATCAAATCCTTTTCCATGCGAGGAAACACACAAGGTAATATTCAGTAATCCTTTTCCACATGAGGAAACACATAAGGATGTATACACTATTTAGAAAGTGACTTTTCCTTCAACGAATAGCATGTGCAAGTATAAATTCTCTCTTCTTAAAATATATTTATTTGGTTGTTTGTGTTATTGTTTTAATACAGTAATTCAACAAAGAAGTTAAAACTAAGCAACTTATATTTTACACAATATTGCAATATTTATCCCTCAACCAAAACAAAAAGTTCCATTCGAAGCCAAAGCAATATTAGAACTATAGTGACATGCTTCAATGATTCAGTTTTTTTTAAAGAATCAGTTGAGTGAATGATTCAAAGACTCTCTTATAAAGACAGTCACTTGTTTCCTTCATTAGAGTGTGGTTAAAATTATAATAAATAAAGATTAAATTAAAGAAATAATTCACCCAAAAATTAAAATTACCTGAACATTTACTCACCTTCAGGCTATCCAAGTTGTAGATGAGTTTGTGTCTTAAACAGAACAAATTTCGAGAATTGTAGCATAACATCACATGTAAATGGGTGCCGTCAGAATGAGAGTTTAAACAGCTAATAAATCCAAATAATCCACAAAAAATTAACATGACTCCAGTCCATCAATTAACATCTACTGAAGTGAAAACCTGCATATATGTAATAAACACATCCATCATTAAGATGATTTTAACCTCAAACCATTGTTTTAAGCTAAAATAAATACATAGAATAAATAAATTCCTCTAACCATAATATTGCTTTCTCTGGTGAAAAAGTTGTCTCATCTGAATCAGCAGAGAAATATGTTGTTTACAAGATAACACAAGTTCTAAACAAATATGTTTGGTGGATGTTGACGTGAGAAGACAACAGGGGATGGACGTTTACATTGGAGGATACAGAGTTGTGGTTTATGGACATGTATTTTGGCCAGAAGTGACTGTTTGAGTTTAAAAACGTCTTAATGGCTTTGTTTCTAACAAAAATGCAGTTTTTCATTTCACAAGATGTTAATTGACGGACTTGCATCATGTGGACTACTGCGTTTTATCAGCTGTTTTGACTCTCATTCTGACGGCACCCATTCACTGCAGATGACCCATTGGTGAGCATGGTGATGTAATGCAAACTTTCTCTAAATCTGTTCTGATGAAGAAACAATCTCATCTACATCTTGGATTGCCTGAGTGTAAGTATATTTTGGGTGAACTATTCCTTTAAGTCACCACTTACTGAAGTCACTGTACTGTGCATGTATATATTTCTATATGAACATGTATATTTTTATTTCAGTATGTAAGTATATTTAATACTAGGTTTTGTGGAAAATGTAATTTTGTTCACAAGTAGAAATACTTTCCCTCCTGATTCCTTAAAAACATTGACCTTGCATCCTTTCTTCGTACTAAATCTCACCATGCAAAGGCGACAGGACCCCGGGGCAGTGTTTATTTCAGAATAGATGGCAAGCAATTAAAGGGATGTTCACCTAAGTGTCTCTGTGACAAGAATAGGTACTTGCTACAGACAAACCAAAGACAAATCAATACTGCTGGGAAGACGAAAACAGCATGAGCCAGAGCCTTAGAAAAACAACAAACCTATAGCACAACCCTTGTGTAATTGTGTGGGTGCTAGCATGAACTGAATGAACAGAGATGATAACACAATGAATGTGTGTTCTGGACAGTTGCAGACTGGTTAAGCAGTTCCTCTGTTGCTCAGGATTGTAATTGAGCTGTCAGGAGTGGAGAATGAAGGGAGGTCTGATGGAGGAAGATGAAATGAGATCTTTTCTTTGGTTCCTTTTCATTTTTTTGTGCTTTGTCATATTGCAGCAACACAGTGACTTAGTGAGTGATGTATTTAGTTGTGAAATAAGAGACCTTCCTGTTAAAAAAGCTATAAAAACAACAACTATTAAACTTGGTCACAGAGATCACAGAGATGCATTGAGACGGTTGTTACTACTAAACAGGGTATGAAGGACACAAATGTTAGACATTTTGAACTTAAAATCAATAGTCTTCTCGCTACCAGTTGCACTGACAAAGAAAGTAAAAACACTGACTCTAGCATAAACACATCGACCATTTTGTAACATGAAAAGCGTAGAGACGGTTTAATTGAGAGTTAAATTGGGGGGAGAGGCCCGGAGGGAAAAGGCTGTTTTAAACTGAAGGAGCTGTCTGCTCTAGTCTGACCTGTACATGGAGGTGAGTGTATTAATACTTGGCTTGTTAATGCATCTGTGCAGAGGGAGAAAGTGACCTTTTCTCACAGGAACTAAAAGACTCTAATTAGCTGCTGAAAGGGAAGATCAAATCAACAGCTGCTGTACACATTCAAGGAAAATATGAAAGCGTGCTCAGAATCCACATTCAGATGACAATACTCTCAGCATGTTCTCCATGCTGATGCCATTTTGAACTTAAGATAGTAGAAGATGACAGAGTTTTTACAGTTATTAAGTTTAGCAGTGACATTATAATATAATTATGTCAAAAGTCATTAATTTTTATTACTGTCACTCAAATTCTGGAGACTGCAGAGATCCACCCCCTCCTAAGCCTAAATTAAGAGCGAACGGGAAATGATGACATTAAGGCATATACACGACAGCAGAAAGTTTTAGTTTGCAATCTTGCTGCCTTACCTCTTCCACACACAAGAATGACAAAATGATACAGTGTCTGTGAAGTTGTGAGCACAACAATGCCTGCTGGTGCATGCGCTTGATGTTAATGAGTGAAAACATGCTGCATCTCTGAATGAAGCTGTTACTGATATTGTGCTCCATGTTGAATTTTATTGATAGCTAACAAAACTAATATAATTATTTAAATAATATGACATTTATGTTGTATTCACTGTTTAGTATTCACTTTTTTTGTTACATTGCAGCCTTATGATAAAATCGTTTAAATTAATCTTTGCCTCACCAACATACAGTCCATATCCAATATATCATATCCAAACATGTGCTGTATTTCTCTATAAAATAGATTAGCTACAAAAACTATTTAGAACCTGCATAATTATGGTTGGTGAGCAGATTTTATGATTCAGAACTCAGGAAAACCAACACCAGCTCAGTCTTACTTTTGTATTATTTATATACCGTTGATATGTATTCATATTTTGAATAACCTTTATTATATTTTTTGTTTTTATTTTAATTTTAGTAATTTTGCTATGTGCTTTTGTCATTTTCATGTTTTAAACATTTCTATATAGCTTCAATTTATTTTTATTTCAGTTTTATTTTTAGTAATTGTAGTCCTTCAATTTAAAGGTATTTATTTCAGATAGTTGCCAAAGCAATATTTGTAATGTTCATTTTAAGTTTACGTTATTCAAGAGAAGTTAACAATAACAAACCAAGCTAGAATTTCTTTTCTTTTTGTATTATATAGAATGAATGACAATAATAAAACATCACACATCAACATCGTATGACAGAAAGAAATATGAATGAACCTTTAAAGTAGTAATTTACAGCAGGCAAGATGGGCTTTTAATAAAACTTGGCTATCTATGCAGGAGAAAGGCATCGATAGATTTAAACTGGTGCTAAATGACTTGAGAAAACACCCATAATGCACTGGGTTCAATCTGACAGAAGTATAATCTGTATTTTGACATAGTAACAAAACAAAGCTGGCTGAAAATCATCAAAGGTATCCTTTAAATAAAGGATAACACTGATGCTAATACATCATTTTTAAAATAGAGATCAAGTTAATTCTTCATGAAATGAACAGCTAAACGGATCAATGATTACTGAAGAATTTAAAAAAAAGACAGAAATCAGGCACTGCCAAAACAAAAACCCAGTTTAACCTCTCATTTAAAAGTCAATGATTAAAAAGTTCAGTCTCACGAGGCAATAGTCCATTTGAACCAAGAGTGACTCACTCGATCTGAGCCATCCGCCTGTTCCCATAATGACTCGCTCCTTCACAGTGCAGTGCCGCAGAATAGCAAGAGATTGGAGGGAGTCTATAACCAGTGTACTAGCTTCACTAGGAGTCCCAGAAGTACGGACAGGAGAGCCTGGAGAGCAGAGAGGGGCTCTGTCAGAAACCAGGAAAGTGCCACGCAGATATAAATTAGCCTCTGTTGTTGAAGGGGTCCCCAGCTGGCTCCCCTGCACACTGAGAATAATTACACCGATTTCCTCTTCCCCTCCCTGCCACAGCCACACATCAGAGTCACCAAGTTGGAAATAAAACCCAGTTATTCTTCTCTCACAGCTGTGCACCTTAGCCCGTTGATGTATTATCGCGCATACAAACACAAGTTAGTAATTGTCTGTCGTTCTTGTGTGGTTGAGACGTGGCTAAGCTACAGGTGAGGACATTGAAAAAAAATGCTAGCTTTGAAAAGCTGGTAATTAAGTTAAGTTTAGACTGTTTCAAATTCCTGCTGCTTTGCCGTTCTCACCTGTCAAACATATTCATTATCACATCGCATCGCATCAGAGACGACACAATCATGAGGTAACAGTTTTTCTTTGGGTTCAAATACACCTGGAAAAGATAAGAGGCATTGGCTGTTAGAGTACTTTTACGCATTTTAACAAAGCTTTTTTTTTTTTTTTACCAAGAATCTTTCTTAATTTGGAAACAGATATTCAGCTGTTATGCACCAGTCACTCTTTGTGCAGTGTCCTCTCATCAGGGGCCAGCTGCACCACCTGTGTGCAAATTAAACCTTAGCTTAGTTCTGCCATAAATAGGCATTAGGTTACTAAATATTTGGTATCTAAATTTTGATGGGAGCCTTTGAAGTGTCAGCTCTGTCCAAAAAAATTATACACTGCTGTTTGTGGTCTAAGATTTTTTTAAAATGTTTTTGAAAGAAGTCTATCATATTATTTGTAATTGTATTACGTTTCAATATATCTTAAATGCAATTTATTCCTCTGATGGCAAAATTTAATTTTCAGTGTCAAATGATGCTTCAGAAATCAAATCAGAAATCAGAGATTTGGTGTTCAAGCAATATTTATTATCATCAATGTTTAACTATAATCAACAGTCATGCTGCAATATTGTGGAAAAATTTTGTGTGTGTGTAATATATATATATATATATATATATATATATATATATATATATATATATATACAGAATTGTTTGGACAGCTCTGAAACGACGGTTGTAATCTGTTTTACTTGTACTTTTAACGTCAACAATGGCAACAAGCAATGACAATATTAGATCGCGGTGGCTGCACAATCAAGACTATTTAACAAAGACCGTAAACAAAGAAACTTTGTGTGTTCCTCATCCCATGAAGTTGACCAGCGCCACCTCCTGGATTGATGATATGAAACAATGGCCAGCAGTCACTTATGTTGACATAATCAATTATCTTGTTTTGTCTGAGGGTGTAGATGGCGAGGAGCTTAGATATGATAAAAGCACGAAAGCATACAGTTATCTACACAGTAATAAAATTGGACGAATACTTTGTCATAAACATCAGCAATTTACATTACTGAAAGCGGAGGTAGAGCCGAGTCAGTCTATAAATAAACCCAATCACATCGCGTGGGTGATGTTACAAAATAACGGAGTAGTGGAAACAGCTGGATGCTCCTGTGTAGCTGGCCCTGGCAGGTCTTGTAGCCATGTCAGAGGTTTGGCATAGTGCAAGACAGATAAGGATCACTGCTAGTTCAGCTAAACGTGTACCAGTACGAGAAACAACAAATCCTGATAAATTCATGAGAGAGCATCTCTTTCCTACCTTTCGGGGGAATGCAGCTACAAAGTATGGGAGTGAGAAAGAGGCAATAGCTCGGAGCCTTCTTGTAGAAAAAGGTCTACAGGTCTCCCACTCAGGTATCAGGGTCAGCCTGACAGAGCCATGGCTGTCTGCAAGCCCTGATGGCATAATAAATGGTATGGAACTTCTGGAAATAAAGTGTCCTGTTCCCAAGAACACCACCACCTCTCTATCAGACCATTTCACTATGAATAATAGTGACATCAAAGTGGTTGATGGGAAGCCTGAATTACAGAGGAACAGAGTCAGGGGCTACTACAGACAGATACAATTAGGGATGTTTTGTACTGGGCTGAGAATGGCAAAACTACTTGTCTGGTCTCCAAAGGAACACATTCTGATAAATGTACCATACAATGCGGAGTATTCAACACACCAGGTTACTCATCTGAGAGGCTTTTACTTCTCAGTGATGCTTCCTAGAGTAGTAGATGAATTCATCGCAAGACGATTCAAACTGAATGACAAATACTTACATGTAGTCAAAAAACCTTAACCTACTGGTAAGGTAAAGATTACCAGAGTTTTAAAAACAGTGTACAGATGCTGACATGGAGAGGAAAAAGTTTTAATGTATCAAGACAAGTTTTCAAAACAATTTTGTATTTATTTGATATTTCCTTGTATTTTTTTTATTAGATTAAAGTGTATATATGTACATAGTAAAATGAAATAGAAATCATATTGAGATGGATTTTTTTATTAATTACAAATGTCAAGTATTGTTATTAAATACTTGTATGTACAATACATGACTAATACAGCAGTCTGAGCATTACAGGAATAGTTTATCCAAAAATTAAAATTGTCATTATTTACTGTTTTTCTTCTGTTGAACACGAACAAAGGTATTTTGGAGAATGTTGGTAACCAGACAGTTGACGGTAACCATTGACTTGATAGTGGAAAAAAAAAAAGATTATAGAAGTCATTGGTTATCATCAACTGTCTGGTTACCAACATTCTCCAAAAAAATAAAATAAATAATCTTTTGTGTTCAATAGAAGAAAAAAAAAAATCAACATGAGGGAGAGTAAATGAAGACCAGATTTCATTTTAAAATAACTTAATTTTCTGCTTCACGGATCAGTTCACCACGCAAATTCACTAAAGCTGTACATATACGCAGAATTTTATCTATCTTTGGCATAAGGGTGATAGGCAAAGTTTGTGATAACACCTTGTATACTTTCAGTCTCCTAATTGCACGTTCAACATGTCTCCTTACATTTGCAATCCTGCGACTACATGTGACATTTTCTTCTGTCAGCTGTGTTTTGTTGGCGAAGTGAGGAATTATCAAATTAACTTGTCTTTCAAACAACAAGTCTCTAATCAAAAAACCCCTGTCCACCATCACTTCATCTCCTGGATGGAGATATTCAAGAATGCCAGAATCACACGTGATAAATTTGTCACTGCATCGTCCCCCATATGCTGCAGATATAAACATTACTAGACCACATGGTGCAATAGCCACTAAATACTTGATAGTGTTGCAAGCATAGTAGTGGCTGTAAGATTCAGACCTTGAGTCTAGGTTCCTTGGTCTTTGCACTTCACTTTCACTGCAGTCTAAGATACAGGTAACATTGGGATAATGTTGCTTAAATGACTCTGGTGTTGTGGCCCTGATTGTTTCTTTGGGAAGCCATGGTATCAGATCTTTCAAGACTACAGCCATGGTGTCAATCCAAAAAGAAATTATCCTGCTCACTTGGCTTACTGATATACGGAATCGAATGGCTAGATCTTCTATCAACAGGTTTAATTTCAGTTTCATTAGTGTGAGCAAGATTTGCTGTTCAATTTCAGTCTGGTAAGACAGATTCCCATGGGGACGCAAAACAGCTACAAGGGTATGAAATGTGTGGAGTGGGAGACCAGTGTACAGATTTGAGTCATAGTCATTCATCAGACTAGGAGGCTTGAAAGTATCGCACTGCGTTGACTGGTTTACATAAGTTACACTGTATTGTCTCTTGATGTAACAATGCTCCTCGAAGATGTGGTCTTCCCACTGTGTACCAACAGAGGCAACGTTTTTAGAGCTGTGGTCAACAACATCTGATTGCTTGGTACTGGGGACAGATGCAAGACTCTCTTCTTCAGGTCTCAGTTCATCCTTTCCAGAGTGCTCTTCGTAAACACCAGCTCCTATAAATACAGACAAGCCATTATACATTGAAGCATCTAACATTAGCTGGGTTATTATATGGTACAGGGTGAGTTTCTATTTTGAAAAGGGTGATTTTTCGAGATTTATATTTGATTTTTTGAAAATAGTTAATTTAATGTTGGATACAATAATGCAGAATTCTAGTTTAGCACTTATACACTTTTAATTGGCATTATGAAAAACTAGATGCTGACTTTCCACATTTTATAAACCAAAATAAGTTTATGAACAAATACTTTTAGGTATTATTTTGTTAAATGTTGTGATTTGAGCTACAAATGGTAAACATTTATGGTGCCATACTGTTGTAGCTGGTAAAATGATCAGACAGACTACACTCTGCTGCCAAAATATGTAGTCAATATTTAAGTGTGTGTACACTTGGCTAAACACTTTACAAGAACAATCTCAAAGTGGAGTGTTCAAAGTTGAATTCAAGTCAGACTTTAAACGATTCATCACGGTGAATAAAACCAATATGTGACCCTGGAGCACAAAAGCAGTCATGAGTAGCACAGGTATATTTGTAGCAATAGACAACAATACATTGTATGGCTCAATTATGCATTTCTCTTTTATGACAAAAATAATTAGGATATTAAGTAAAGATTATGTTCCATGAAGATATTTTGTAAATTTCCTACCGTAAATATATCAAAACTTAATTTCTGATTAGTAATTCTATAAAGATATGTTAAATGAATCAGACTTCACTCCGATTTGAATCAGACAATGAAAACATTGAAACAACATTTTGTTTTCATAACACATTTATGTTTACATTCTGAATATATATTGAATGTAGGCTACTTATCGAATATACTTAAACATCTTTAAGAAACCATAATTTTATTCAGCATTTAAGCACACATCATGAGAACTTGGTCGTCCAGACATACTGAAAAGACGCATTTCGATTAAGGTTAATTGTGAAGTCCCAATAGCACTTTAGCGTGTAAATAACGTACGTTAAGTGAATAGTCTCACCTTCGTCCGGACACGTTCGTCGTCTTCTCTTCTTTCTTAATGGACGATCATATGGCGCCCTCCATGGAGAAGCGAAGAAAAAGGTGTATATATATATATATATATATATATATATATATATATATATATATATACATACACACACATACACTCACCTAAAGGATTATTAGGAATACCTGTTCAATTTCTCATTAATGCAATTATCTAATCAACCAATCACATGGCAGTTGCTTCAATGCATTTAGGGGTGTGGTCCTGGTCAAGACAATCTCCTGAACTCCAAACTGAATGTCAGAATGGGAAAGAAAGGTGATTTAAGCAATTTTGAGCATGGCATGGTTGTTGGTGCCAGACGGGCCGGTCTGAGTATTTCACAATCTGCAACCATTTCTAGGGTTTACAAAGAATGGTGTGAAAACGGAAAAACATCCAGTATGCGGCAGTCCTGTGGGCGAAAATGCCTTGTTGATGCTAGAGGTCAGAGGAGAATGGGCCGACTGATTCAAGCTGATAGAAGAGCAACTTTGACTGAAATAACCACTCGTTACAACCGAGGTATGCAGCAAAGCATTTGTGAAGCCACAACACGCACAACCTTGAGGCGGATGGGCTACAACAGCAGAAGACCCCACCGGGTACCACTCATCTCCACTACAAATAGGAAAAAGAGGCTACAATTTGCACGAGCTCACCAAAATTGGACGGTTGAAGACTGGAAAAATGTTGCCTGGTCTGATGAGTCTCGATTTCTGTTGAGACATTCAGATGGTAGAGTCAGAATTTGGCGTAAACAGAATGAGAACATGGATCCATCATGTCTTGTTACCACTGTGCAGGCTGGTGGTGGTGGTGTAATGGTGTGGGGGATGTTTTCTTGGCACACTTTAGGCCCCTTAATGCCAATTGGGCATCGTTTAAATGCCACGGCCTACCTGAGCATTGTTTCTGTTAAGTCATCAGTAAAGTTGAGAGGGCCTGTTCCAGAGGCAGCCATGCATGCCCATGCCATGACACCACCTCCACCATGCTTTACAGATGAGGCTGTATGCTTGGGATCATTGCAGTTCCCTTTTTTTCCCTTTTTTCCCTTTTTTTCGCCAGCAATAATATCTGGCCCGCAGGCAGATTATTTTGATAGCGGCTGGTTCTGAAATATATTTGTCATGACAGCAACAGTTACTCACAATCAGAGTAGGCGAGTGTAGCGGTGTGATTTTGAATGAAGCAAGGAGCGAAAAAAAAAAAGTCTGAGCGTCATGGTTTTCACTCGCTCCAAGAGCGCTCTATCACCGCTCCATCACGAGTACAATTCATGCCAACAACCTGTAATATAACTGCATATTTATGAAGAATTCACATGTTAAACATATTTAGCTAGCTATAGAAGAAAAGCATCACTCAAATCATAAAGAATGTGAAGGCTATGATGACTGCAGTGGATATGAGCGGGAAGTTATATTTCTCATGGAATTTATTTGTTCCTTCTGAATATTTTCAGCTGACAGCTGACTTTTTTTTTCTCAGAATTGCGTGATATAAACTCGCAATTGCGAGTTAAAAAGTCATAATTCTGAGCCTATAAACTCGCAATTCTGAGAATATATCAGTCTTTTTTTCCCCCTCAAAACTGGACTTTAACTCGCAATTCGGACTTCATAACTTGCAATTGCGAGTTTATATCTCACAATTCTGAGGAAAAAAAGTCAGAATTGCGAGAAAAAAAAGTCACAATAACCTTTTTTTTATTTTTTATTCAGTGGCGGAAAAGGGCTTCCATAGAACTGTGATATTTCAAACATAGCTACTGAAATACTTTAGATGCGGAGCGGTGTTTCTGATATCAGTGAGAGTGGAGCAGGAGCGGAGTGATTATTAAATGGTCGGAGCACGGAGAAATTGTTGACGCTCCACTGCTCACATACTCTGATTGGACACCGCCACACAAATGTCGCTTTTTGTTAATGACTGTCGCAGGATTTTACACAGAGTAACAGCTCACTACCAGTTACAAAATACACTGGAACAGTCTGTCTCAGGCAATTCTGGTTGCATTTTTCATCAATTAATATCGCTCTCGGTTACTTACGTAACCTCGGTTCCCCGAAATGAGGGAATGAGACATTGCTATGGGAATGTACATTTTCCTCGAATACTACGGAAGCCTTATTGAATCACGCCAGTGAAACTGGCCAATGGCGTTCAAGCGCACGAAATATGAGCGGGAATCTCACTCTATATAAGGCAGTGCTTGTAAGTCATCCATTCAGAACCTTTGACTGAAGCAACTTGCATTGCTATGGGAACGTATAAAATCCTGCCATGTCACAGCGATGGAGCCTGGCTCGACTAAGTATGTCAAGTTTCACATCCGGAGCCGTAATGAGAGCGGCAATGATATGGCGCTCTTAGTAAACAGCTCAGGTCTACAGGATCTAGTCGAAACCATTTAAAAGTCGGGGGTGCGGCAACTAGTTGATATAGCATCACACCAGGGGCAGAGTTAACTCCAGTGAAACAGAGAATGTGAAATCCTAAAGTCCTAAAAGATGTGGTGAACTATATCATAACATTGTGATAAACTGTTAGGGACAGCATTGAATTGGTGGTGCATCAATACAGGGTGTATACGACCTAGTCGAAACCACTGATACACATCTCAGATCATAGCTGAGGCTGAGTAGGCGCGTGCGCTGCTCGCACTGACAGCACATGCGAGGCAAGCGACGACACATCTAGGTTATAAAACCTCACGAAAGTGCTGGGTGACGACCAGCTTGCCACCATACAAATGTCCTGAATAGACATGCCATTTGCCCAGGCCCAGGAGGACACGAGTCCTATCGGACATTCCGCGCCCTTAGAGCTGTAAGCCAAAGCAATTGCGTCGACGATCCAGTGTGACAGCCTTTGCATGGACACAGGCAGTCCTTTTGTGCGACCACCAAAACATACAAATAGCTGCTCTGAGAGTCTGAACTGTCTAGAGCGCTAGATATAAGAGCGCACTGCACGTACAGTGCACAGCAGGAATGTATTAAGCAGCTCCGTCCCGGTCGGTGTTTCGGGGGTGAAAGCAAATGTTATGACCTGCGCTTTAAATGAAGTCGAAAGCACTTTAGGCACATAAGCTTTTCTAGACTTCAAGGTGGGGCTTCACGATTATGACAAAAATCATAATTGTCGATTATTCCCTTGAGATTGTAACTGCGAATATTTACAACGATTATTTTGAACAGATTTATGCCATTGTCTGAAGCTGCATGCCATATTTTTTATATAAAATATATATTTAAAAAAAGGCTGAAAACACTCTTCCTGAACATTTATTGCTTTTGAGTTGGGATGCAGATGTATATTTGACAGTACCATTGCGAAAACTGTAACAGCCTCATCTTTTATACATAACCAAAAGAACAGCACCTCATTATCATGGTAAAAAAGTAGCCTAATTATATTGTTTCTATGGTGTTTGCATTGAAGAACAGTAGCCTAAAGACATTCAGTCAATTACAAATCCACATCAACTGATAATTAACAAAATAATGTAATTATATTCCATTACTCCTTTAACGTATTTAGTATATTAATAATATAATAATACTCAATATGAATAAACTACTTTTCTGCAACCATACCATTGTTACCGTTAGTGTTACTACAGTAAAACTATGGTAAAATGTGGGTGATTTGTGGATTGAAACGTCTTCTAACTGGATCGTTGTTGCACTGTTTCTGCTGCTTTCTGCATCAGTGTTGATGAGAATAACAGTTCCGATTTATTTGGCTTTAAACTAGTTTAAATTAAAGAGACGTGATTTGTTCTGGAGAACTCTGCGCTGAACTCGAGTGCTTACTGGATTTCACAGCGTTGTTTAGCACGTGATTTTGAGGCGAGCGGATAAAAGGTCAGTGTGGCACGCAGTTCAAGCGAGTTTTTTGTTCCGCTTTTGACACCTTTGGCGTTTAACATATCTATCATGCACAACAGTGAAGGACTATCAGTTAGACAAAATGTCTTTTATCTAGCGTGTTGGAGTTTGTTAAACCCCGCGCTGCAAACACCTCTTAAGCACACCGAATAATGCAAGTGGGCATTTTTAATTGTTTATTTATTTTTGTAATCGTGGCTTTGAACGATTATGTAATCGTGGCATCCTTAATCGTAATCGCGATTAGAAATTCGACTAATTGTGCAGCCCTACTTCAAGGTGAGTCTGCAATCACCTGGCCCGAATTCAATACATGAGTTGTCAATTGAAAACACCTACAGGTCTCCAACTCGCTTAACAGAGGCCAGTGCGAGCAGGAGCGCTGTCTTGAGAGAGAGCGCTTGCAAGCTCGCTGATTGTATGAGCTCGAACGGGCTTCCCATGAGAGCGTCAAGCACAAGCGCCAAGTCCCCAGTGGGTAGAGTAGAAGGGCGAGCAGGGTTCAGCCTTTTTGCTCCTTTCAAAAAACGACGTGTGTGTGTGAAAGGATATTAAGTGTTTATGTTTTTTACGGAAGGAAACAGCTTAACCAGAAACTTTGCACATTGCCTTCATATTCTGCTGTTCTGTAGCCACGGATTTGCGGGTCTGGTCTTTTTCTCCTACAGATGACTTGCAGGACCCTGTTTGTTATTGTACTAAATTAGTTTTAATCGTTTAATCACCACAGCATCTTGTCTCCATTGGCAACGCACACGAGTCGTGTCGAATGCAAGTGACGTTGCAGGTAGCGGAAAATGCAAGCGGCGATTGCAAGTGGCATTGTAATTTAGTTTCTTTTTTCTTGTCTAAACAACCTGGCTACTGTTGTAAAATGTTGAGAGATTCAAACAAAAAATAATCAATAAATAGAACAAAATAAAAAAGACTGCAAGTGACGTCACTCAAATCAAATCTTTTGCTAGCTTACCTCTTATAGACCCCTTCAATATTTGTAAACATCGAAAGCCTAGGTTGGGTGCGCGTGCAGCATGGGGTCAGAAAATTGGCATGGCTAATAGACCGGCATATTGTGTCAAGGTCTTTGACACCACAGGACCGGGAACAGTACCATTCTAAAGTTGTTTTAGCCAATGGCGATTGTCTGCCTGATCCCGAGCGCCTAACAGAATGGGTAGACAACGTTAGCAAGTGGCCAGATATTCACTGGTCCGCCATATACTGCTGTCTGGTGGACAAGCCGAGTGTTTACACACGCGAAGAGCCTGCAAATCACTAGACGCCTATAATTACGTAGTCTGTGGGCATGTCCAGACAGTTTTATATAGTGATATAGCCGATGACTTTTGTGTGTTAAAAGCGGAGGTTTTACAGAGCCAACGCCAAGGGAAAAACACCTCTATGTACCAAGCCTGGGTTGTGATCAACAAGTGGGAAGGCTACATCCATACTGCAAATTGCACCTGCATGGCAGGGTATTTATTTATCATTGGAGACGGATGCACTGTAGACTGATTTCCTTGACTTGATTGGGTTTATTTCCCTAGAAAACCCTGTTGCACCAATACATTCCATATACACATCAGTGCGTGATGTCAAAGAAAAAAATAAATAAACAATACTCGGACATGTCATTAAGACACATAACACACGGTTAGAACAGGCATACGTAGCAACACGTACATAGTAGCCTGCTTTTAAGTTTTGATATGAAGTGAGCACTACAAACACGAGCCTCTTTGATCGTAGCATTGTCCCTAGCTTGCAGCCACAGATGTCATCTATTTTTTTTTAAACGGATGAGATCCTGCAGGAATCCTGAAAAAGAAATCCAGAACTGGTGCGATTTTTACGGTCCACGACAAGTAGGCATTTTTTTCTTGACGAGAAATTCTATGGTTAACACACAATTCAATGAGATGGAATGAACTTTCTGACCCCGACATGCGCACTGCGAACTTTCCTGTGACGTGAACCATGAAGGGGTCTCTATAGAGTCTGGGAATCTACGTCACGCCGGGTTGGATTCCGCCATGTTTTAGGTCACACTCAGGAGCGCAGTGTTAACACAATCAAATCACCACAGAAAAAAGCTGACCGTTTACTATTAATATTTTTTGAAAACCATCTTACATACTCTTAGAATAAAACGGACTAATATGTAAATCTCTAAAAAAAAAAAAATTCGCTCTGTGGTTTGTTTGAGAGGCTGCAAATATTAATTATTCAGTCTCCTTCACTACAGTGGTACTGATATAGGCTAACTGCTAAAACACTTTGGTTAGAGTAGCGAAACCATAGCTATTTTTTAAAGGGGACAATACATAGCTAGATCTTAAACAATGGATCGTTTAGCATTGTTTAGCAGTGTAAAGAATTAAGCCATTATAGAGGTAACAGAACTTACTGTAAGCTGCTTTGAATCGATGTGTTTTGTGGATGCTACGCAAATAAATAATGAACCAAGTTGAAGATTCCTTAGAGATGCCAAACAATGAGCGATAAATAAATAAATAAATGAAACTTAATCCTTACAAACAAGTGGCCGGGGATCAAAGAGCTGCCATAGATAATATTTCCATATATGAATTTCTTTTATTTGTAGTGTGAGGGCTTACAGTTTAATGCAAATCACTGCTATATATTAAATCTACAGAGATAAATTATTAAGCCATATCTTATTTGAGTTGTTACCGAGTTTCAGTTTAACTTTCATCCGAGTTCAGCAGTGAATGTAGACATTATAGGCTATTATTTTATGCTTATGTGATTGAACTTAAGATTGCGTTAGAATGATTAACGCGTACTGTATTAACAGCGTTACTCAAAAGCAGAGGTATTTCATGCAGACATCGATAAGGGCTATGGCATCTATTAATGTCTGCTGGAAATACCGCTTTTTCAGCTTTCTAAGGCTGAAAAAAACACGTTTTTCACACCAGCCGTGTATAGGGCTATGGCAAATAATGTAAAGTGACCCTTAACCACTCCAACGCGATCTTAAGTAGAATAATAGAAATATTAAATAATATCAACGTCTATATTCACTATATTATCCAGTCTCCGCGGTAGCCCCTGTGACCTAAATTCCCAGAATGCATTGCCGCTGTGACGACACATTCCCAGCCTCTGTAGTTAACGGACTTTTTTCCCTTTGACACTGAACCATTTCTGTGAAGTAAATATTCAACAGAAGCGTGTCAATTACATGTAAGAAAGTGTCCGGAACAGTTTTATGTATTATTTGTGTAATTTTAGGGACTAAACTTACCTGAAAGCAGTAAAAACAACAGTGAAAGACCGAGTTCCTCTTCAGGAACTCGAGCTGCGTCAACGACGCTTTAGGGAACGCCAACAGCGTAACCGGCTCTGAATACCAATCAAATCTGTCCAGAAATGGGAAGGGATGTCACGGGCGAGGTGACGTAATGACCAGCTGGTACAAAAGCACGTGCGGTGAAACCGGCATCAGCTTTTTGTCATTCAGCGAAGCGCTCTGTGACTGGTGAGTCCTATTTACCGTTGTCTGTCTGTTTGTAAAACATGTCAAAGCGAAGTGGGGAGAGGAGTGAGGCGCAATACGGGCTGTGTGTTCCTCCGTACAAAACGCTGTTTGGGTGCAGAGGATACACACAGTCTGTGTGTGCTTTGCTTGGGAGCGAGGCATGCGGAGGCAGCCCTCGAGGGGGCTGATTGTCCGCACTGCGAGGGTTTTCCTCTGCGTGTGCTTCGCTCCCGAAAGGCTCTTTTCTCCGGAGAGGGCTCTTTCACTAGCGTTCCCCGCGGCACTGACCCGCTTCCGCTAAGGCGGAGCGGAGACGGCGTTCGTGGGGTTGGAACAGACGCTTGCGAGCTATCTGTCCCCTGACGCTGCGTCGTCTCTGAAGGCAAGGGGTACGCGTCAGCAGGTCGGGCTAGCTTATGTCTGCACATCATGGTGGCATGCCAGGCTGACCTGCTCAAGGAGTTGGATTAGGGCGGGGGATTAGTGCTGCTCCGCAAAACCGCTGATTTGTCTCTCCACGCCGCCAGGGAGACCGTCAAGGCGATCTATGGCAGCCCTGGTGGCGGCGGAGAGGCATCTTTGGTGGACCCTGTCGGATTTATGGAAAGCCGTGACAGGGCCTTCCTTCTGGACGCCCCACTTTGCCGTCTGGCCTTTTTTGGTTCAGGAGGCAGGTGGCGGCGTTCCAGCGGTTTCTCCCTCGCCGCTCTCTAGCTCATGGGGCTGCTGGGCGAGAGCAGCCCCTGCCGCGTGCTGGCTCCTCGTATAGGAAAGCGTGCCCCCGCGGGAGCGGGTTGGGGCGGTAAGAAGGGTGCGCGGTCAAAGACCTCCCAAGCAGGCGAAGACGTCTTCGGCCAAGAAGCCCTGATGTGAGTGGGATCAGGGCTTATGAGGGTAGCCCCCGCTGGGGTAGAGCGACGATCGCACGGCGATCGTCGCCCCCCCCCAGCGCCCTCAGGAGATTGTTCTGCCAACCCTGCCACCTATAGTGCTTCAGGGCGCAGCGGTCTCCAGCGAGCGCATATCTCAGTCTCTTCCGCCCGGTATCGTAGCGGATCAGAGATGCTCGCCACCCCTTCGGGGGTCTCTGGAGCAGCTAGTTCGGCCGTTCCCTGCCGGGGTTCCGCTTCAGGGCACCGAACTAGCCGCTCCGGGTTACACCAGAGGTCAGTCTCGAGAGACTGGTTCCCTTAGTAGACTATTTCGCAGCGTGGATACTACTGCCAAATGTGTCTCGATGGGTCCTGCGCACTGTAGAGAGAGGCTACAGAATCCAGTTTGATTCTCGTCCGCCTCAATTCAATGGGGTGAATTCCACGTTGTGGGCCCCGAGCAGGCTCTGGTAATGGAACAAGAGGTAGATACTCTCTTAAGGAAAGATACCATCGAGGTGGGTCTTCCTTCCGAAGAGAGTCCGGGTACTACAGCCGGTACTTCATAGTTCCAAGGAGGATGGAGGTTTGCGTCCCTTTTTTAGATCTGCATCAATTGAACCGCTCGGTCTGCAAGACTGAAGTTCAAGATGCTCAGGTAAGTACTCAGATCAAGTCCGAGGACTGGTCTGATAGCAGGTAAGTATCTCAGATCAAGTCCGAGGACTGGTTTGACACGTAGATCTAAAAGATGCATACTTCCATGTCTCCGTCCTTCCCACTCACAGGAAGTTCCTGAGGTTTGCTTTTGGGGGCAAAAGCTTACCAATATCGGGTACTTCCCTTCGGCCTAGCACTCTCACCCCACACTTTTACGAGTGTGTGGGCGCCGCGTTAGCTACGGGGCGCCCGCATACTCAATTACATCGACCTTTGGTTGATTCCCGCTCTATCAGAGCGGAGGGCGGCTCAACATTGAGGTGTTGTTCTCGCTCACTTAAAAGTGTTGGGGTTAAGACTGAACCCCAAGGAAAGTGTGCTTTCTCCATTACAGAGAACCACTTATCTGGGGGTGGTGGGGATTTGACCACGGTGCAGGTACGTATGTCTCCTGCTCGGATCGAGTCAATCCTCACGAAAGTCAGGAGGGTGAAAGAAGGCCAGTCACTCACTGTCAAGCAGTTTAGATACTGCTGGGTCTGGTGGCAGCTGCGTCCAACGGGATACCTTTTGGCCTGCTGTACATGAGACCCCTACAGTGGTGGCTCGAGACCAAGGGGTTCTCCCCGAGGGGAAACCCGCTTCGCATGATCAAGGTCACGCGGCGGTGCCTACGTGCCTTGGACATGTGGAGACAACCTTGGTTCTTGTCCCAGGGCCTGGTGTTGGGAGCTCCTTGTCGCCGCGTACGCTAGCGACGGACGCATCCCTCACCGGTTGGGGAGCGGTCATGAGTGGCCACCCTGCCCACGGTCGGTGGAGGGGTCATCATCTCGCCTGGCACATCAACAGGCTCGAGATGCTGGCCGTATTTCAGGCTCTGAAGTACTTCTCCTAGACCTAAGAGGTTGCTATGTGTTAGTTCGCAAGCCGACAACACATCGGTGGTCTCTTATAGCAACCACCAAGGAGGTCTGCGGTTCGCGCCCCCTGTACAGGCTGGCACACCAGATCCTTGTGTGGGCTATGAGGCCTAGCTCTCCTGGTGGTCGAGCTGGCATTGCTCCCCTCAACTTTGAGGGTCACCTTTGAGCATGCCGCTCCCTTCTGAGTGTCTTGAGTTCCCTCTCATGCAGAGAGTTAAGTGCTCCGCTATCCAGAGATCTGCCTTGGTAGAGCTAGCATTGCTCCCCTCAACTTAGAGGGTCACCTTGAGCATGCCGCTCCCTTCTGAGCATCTGAGTTAGTACCTCATGGGGAGCAGACACCCTGTCGAGGCAGGGGCTGTTATCCGGGGAATGAATGCTTCACACCGAGGTGGGGAAGCAGATCTAGAGAGTGTTTGGCCAGGCTCAGGTGGACCTCTTCGCTACTCAGGCAGCGCAATGTCCCCTCTGGTACTCTCTACGTCATCCAGCTCCGAGGGGCTGGATGCCGTGGTACAGACGTGGCCGAGGCTTCGTCTTTATGCCTTTCCCCCGATTGCTCTGCTCCCCGGAGTTCTGGAGAGAGTGCGCCGGGACGGACACCGGCTGCTATTGGTAGCCCCGTTCTGGCCGGGCCGAGTATGGTTCTTGGACCTGATTTTCCTCCTCGACGGCTCTCCATGGGAGATTCCAGTCAGGAGGGATCTCCTCTCACAGGCAGGAGGCACCCTTGTGCACCCCTGCCTGGAGTTATAGAAGCTGTGGGTGTGGCCCCTGAGGGGGCACAGCTGATGGCCTCTGGTCTCTCAACCGAGGTTGTTGAGACCATTCTCCAGTCCAGAGCTCCCTCTACGAGGAAACTGTATGCCCTGAAGTGGAGACTCTTCACTTCATGGTGCGGAGATCGCCAGCTCGACCCAGTTAACTGCCCAGTAGGTACAGTGCTGGAGTTCCTGCAGGCTCGACTCTCCGCAGGGTTAGCCCACTCCACCTTGAAGGTCTATGTGGCGGCAATTTCTGCTTACCACACCCCTCTTGGTGGATTGACAGTGGGCGCACAACCCCTAGTTACATGTTTCCTCCGTGGTGCACTGAGGCTTAGTCCTCCTCCCTTTCGGGAGCCTGACCAGCTGAAGCTAAACCGTATGTGTCCAGTGCGAGCACTGGACGCGTACGTCCACAGAGCTGCCATGTGGAGAAGGACGGACCAGTTGCTAGTGTGCTACGGTCCTTCTAAGAGGGGTCTGCCTGCTTCCAAGCAGACCCTCAGTCGGTGGATTGTGGATGCCATTCACATGGCTTATGAGTCTTCTGACCTCCCCTCGCCGATGGGAGTCAGGGCTCATTCCACTAGGAGTGTGGCGGCCTCCAAGGCCTTTCTCGCAGTTGTCCCTATTCAGGACATCTGCAACGCTGCGGGTTGGTCCACGCCTCTGACCTTAGTCAGATCCTTGGCCTGGACATGCGAGCCACTCCAGGTTCTTCCGTTCTCTTGCCCTAGCTGTGCGCCTCTTTTGGACACACAGGGCAGGGGTGCGGAAGTCTGGAGCCGTTGGTATCTCGTTCCCCAAAGCATCATTGACGCAGCTCGAGTTCCTGGAATTCCTGCCAGCACTTGCTTCATTCTAGAAGCTGATGCCGGTTTCACCGCACGTGCTTTTGTACCAGCTGGTCATTACGTCACCTCGCCCGTGACATCCCTTCCCATTTCTGGACAGATTTGATTGGTATTCAGAGCCGGTTACGCTGTTGGCGTTCCCCAAAGCGTCGTTGACGCAGCATCTCGTTCCCTCGAGGAACTAGGGTTACACAAGTAACCTAAGACGTTTTTTTGCTACTTGTCAGCTGAGCTGCCGTCCCGTTTCCATGGTAACTCCCTCCACTTCCAGTTTAAATGCGCCTGGAATGTTCAACACGCGCGCCCATCAAAAGTTACTCAGCGTTTACATAATAGTAGGCCTATAGTACATAAAATTGTCCTGAACTTTCCTTTCCTTCCTTATATAATATAATAGCTTTAAAGATGGTAAACGTAGTGTAGAAACGAAATGCATTGCAAAAACACAGATTAAAAATTCATACGAGGCATATAATATAATTTCACAAATAGCCTTTATAAACACACACACACGTATGCAACGTGTATTATATGTATTTTTAAAATATATTTTCAACATATATTTCAATATATTTAACAGTGCTTCACATATATGTGAATATATTACCTTTCCGTATGGATGATATTGCTGGCTCTATATATACATATACATATACATATACATATACATATACATATATATATATATATATATATATATATATATATATATATATATATATATATATATATATATATGAAGAGATCATTTGCAAAAACAGATAACTCCGTTTTTTAACAATTTTCAAAAAACATTTTTTCATTGTGCATTCCAATTAATCAAACTGCAGTTGGGTTATTTTGATTAGGTTCAAAAATAACTAAAAAATACAGCTAACACAATAAAAACATGATAACATAACAATAAAAAAAAAAAAGTTATCTGTTTTTGCAAATAAACTCTTCATATATTTCAGTATTCTTCCTGTGTTCCTGTTGTCTCTTTCAGTTTAGAAGAACAGCATTTATTTGAAATATGATTTTTGTAACATTCTAAATGTCTTTAATTTACAATTTACTGCATCCTTGCTGAATAAAAGTAAGGAAATTTAACTGACCCCAAAACTCTGGTTATTTATATATATGTTAAAAATCTAATTAAATATAAGTATATATAATTTATTGCCCATTATTCATTTTAGATACGGTTTCATTTATACACACATAATTTACTTGACAGTTAATTGTTACACAAACCAAAAGATTATTTAAAACATTAACTTTGAAGCTAAAACTTAAATACATGGCTTTTCAGCACTACTTCTGTTTAGAAATTTGGAGACTTATAATTGGATCAATAAAGTTAAACCTCATATTATGTGACTACACATCCATTTACAGAGACCTTACAACCTGCTAGCCGAGTTCTGTCTTAAGAACAAATTGTGAAATCAAATTAGAAATCAAGAACAAACTAAATATTTACTGAACCCCTAGTGTG
Source organism: Barbus barbus (assembly GCF_936440315.1). Lineage (NCBI taxonomy): Eukaryota > Metazoa > Chordata > Actinopteri > Cypriniformes > Cyprinidae > Barbus > Barbus barbus. Next base: position 20,796,655 of record NC_136750.1, read on the forward strand.
AACTTCAAGAAAGACCACCTAAACAGCGTAACCCAACCAAAAACAACCACACTTTTTTCAGCATTTTAGACTGTTTAGGCAGTGCCCTTGTCCAGTGGTTGCCCTTCTAAAGAAGCGTTTGGAGAAAAGGACAGAGGCAGGACAGAGGGACATGGCGTGTGGTGAGATGGACAGAGAACAGGGGCCGCCTACCTCATCCCTCTCCTCCCATCACCGACTTTCTTCTATTAAAGTTATTTATTCCTTCTTTCTATTTTAAGCCTATTTATGCTGCAAGCGACTCCTCATTATCCGCCTGCGGCTCTGCAGGGGTGACAGAAAAGGATCCCCTAAAAACAGAGCGAGGGATGACCCTGCCCTCCCTCTCATCCCCCTCTTCTCTCCACGCACTGCTAAATTGCCTATTATTTCTCCATTTCAGCCCATCCCGTGTCCCCTCTGTCGGCACGTTAATGACAGGCGAGGAGAGCGTTGACGCACTTCTTCTCGCTGTGCAGACGCTCATTAAACAGAGAGCATGCTTAATACTGTGGAGCTGAGCAGTTTAAGACAACGCAGTCAGAGAAGATGCCGTCTGCCTGGATTCCTCTCTGACTCACTCAATGACTTTTCAAGAGCAAAGCAGATGCAGCACCCCGTCTGGGCCCCAGAGGACAACATCTCCCACAATTCCCTGTGAATATGCAGATAGCTAAAAGCAATGCCAAGCTGCTGATGAATAATGAGAGGATTGGTTTGGCAGGCATCCCTCTGTCCTCTCATTTCCCTGCGGACTCAAAGTATAGAATTAAGTGCATTGAACACTCTTCAGTGTATGAGAGATACGTTTGGTTACAAGTGGCCTCAGCACATCTCTTCTATAATTTTTCTTCATAATCAGTACCAAACATAAAGACATTTCTTCTATGCTTACTATATACTGTAAGAAGTCTGCAAAAAGCATAGTGAACATATGAACATTGATATAATTTTGTACCTTGAACAAATGTACATTGATATAAACTTTATAGGAAGTATAGAGGGATACACGAGGAGATGTAACTGTTACAGTGCCATGTATATAATAGTTAAGAAACAAATACGATATACATACTGTAACTAATCACATTTATAGTTGTACTAAACATTTTGTTTTTAATCAACACATATTTAATATTAGTATTAATTAATATTAATGTAAACAGAAATATTTTGTGTGTATATATATATATATATATATATATATATATATATATATATATATATATATACACACACACACACACACACAGTATCTCACAGGAGTACACCCCTCACATTTTTGTCAATATTTTATTATATCTTTTCATATGACAACACTGAAGAAATGACACTTTGCTACAATGTAAAGTAGTGAGTGTACAGCTTGTATAACAGTGTAAATTTGCTGTCCCCTCAAAATAACTCAACACACAGCCATTAATGTCTAAACCGCTGGCCACAAAAGTGAATACACCCCTAAGTGAAAATGTCCAAATTGGGCCCAAAGTGTCCATATTTTGTGTGGCCACCATTATTTTCCAGCACTGCCTTAACACTCTTGGGCATGGAGCTCACCAGAGCTTCACAGGTTGCCACTGGAGTCCTCTTCCTCTCCTCCATGACTACATGACGGAGTTAGTGGATGTTAGAGACCTTGCGCTCCTCCACCTTCCGTTTGAGGATGCCCCACAGATGCTCAATAGGGTTTAGGTCTGTAGACATGCTTGGCCAGTCCATCACCTTTACCCTCAGCTTCTTTAGCAAGGCAGTGGTCGTTATCATGTTGGAATATTGCCCTGCGGCCCAGTCTCTGAAGGGAGGGGATTATGCTCTGCTTCAGTATGTCACAGTACATGTTGGCATTCATGGTTCCCTCAATGAACTGTAGCTCCCCAGTGCCGGCAGCACTCATGCAGCCCCAGATCATGACACTCCCACCACCATGCTTGACTGTAGGCAAGACACTTGTCTTTGTACTCCTCACCTGGTTGCCGCCACACACGCTTGACACCATCTGAACCAAATAAGTTTATCTTGGTCCCATCAGACCACAGGACTCTGCTTGTGTTCAGCAAATTGTTTGCGGGCTTTCTTGTGCATCATCTTTAGAAGAGCCATGCAGACCAATTTGATGCATTGTGCGGCGTATGGTCTGAGCACTGACAGGCTGACCCCCCACCCCTTCAACCTCTGCAGCAATGCTGGCAGCACTCATACGTCTATTTCCCAAACACAATCTCTGGATATGATGCTGAGCACGTACACTCAACTTCTTTGGTCGACCATGGCGAGACCTGTCCTGATTGGAACCTGTCCTATTAAACCACTGTATGGTCTTGGCCACCGTGCTGCAGCTCAGTTTCAGGGTCTTGGCAATCTTCTTATAGCCTACTTTATGTAGAGCAACAATTCTTTTTTTTCAGATCCTCAGAGAGTTCTTTGCCATGAAGTGCCATGTTGAACTTCCAGTGACCAGTATGAGATAGTGAGAGCGATAACATCAAATTTAACACACCTGCTCCCCATTCACACCTGAGACCTTGTAACACCAACGAGTCACATGATGCTGGGGAGAGAAAATGGGTAATTGTGCCCAATTTGGACATTTTCACGTAGGGATGTACTCACTTTTGTGGCCAGTGGTTTAGACATTAATGGCTGTGTGTTGAGTTATTTTGAGGGGACACAAATTTACACTGTTATACAAGCTGTACACTCACTACTTTACATTGTAGCAAAGTATCATTTCTAGGGTTGTGAATTGAAAATCGATTCCAGAATCGGATACTTAAGGTCAGGAATTGGATACTTGTTGTCAAATTAAAATTTCGATTCCACCTATCGATTCCTGTGCTGTATATATATATATACAGTGAGGTCAATAAGTATTTGATCACCCTGTGATTTTGCAAGTTCTCTTGCTTAGAAATCATGGAGGGGTCTACAATTTTCAGCATAGGTGCATTTCCACTGTGAGAGACAGAATCTAAAAAAAAAAATCCGGAAATCACATTGTATGATTTTTAACAATTTATTTGCCTGTCTATAGCTGGACAGACTGTTTTTCCACGCAATTCTAAAAACTTCCAAGTTAGTTTTTCTCCATTCGCGCTCAAGATTACGAGTTTCTTTCTTGAGAGAATAGGTATGTTGTACCATGGCGCAGTACGTTTTTCTCTAACCTTTTTCAATTTGAGGGGGGCAACAGCTTCTAATGTATTAGAGAAGATAGTGCCCATGTTGCTAGTCATTTCGTCTAGTTCATGTGTATTTATGGGTACTGTGACGAGTCGGCTGCCTCCCCCCTGTCCATCATCACCACCCCGTCCCGTATTCGCCGCCCTTCACCAGGCTCCCGACGGGAGTGGGTGTGTGAGAGAGGAGGGGCGCTGAACACGCAGGGCTGGCGGCGTGTGATGAGGCGCACCTGACGTGAATGGAGCCTCATCACCGCCGCCGTTTAAACGCCGAGCGCGCCTCTCCTCGAGAGACCGGTCTCTTCCCCGTGCATGCACGCTGGTGTCCTCGTGGGTCCAGGAAAGGGAGCGTAGAGGGAACTACCTGCCGCCGCCAGAGACGCGAGCGGCCGGACCCGCAGTCCGGCCGACACTGCACCCGCGATACGGCCGTCGAGCAAGGGCGCCGGGCCGTGGAATCCCGTCGAGCACCCGGGGATGAAGGAGTTGGACGAAGCCGCCACAGAAGCCGCCGTCACCCGCGCCCCGGGACCTCCAGACGGGAGCGCGTGCGGCCGCCGGACTCCGCCCCTTACCTGGACCCTTCCCTCCTGAACACTGCCCTCCTTCACGAGCCCCGCAGCACAACGAGGACACCAGATCCCTGTTTATTTTGGACACTTTTCCCCCTTTGGACACTTTATTTTAAATATTGTTTAATAAAAACCTCTCCGAGGCTTGACGCCACGCCCACTGTGTCTGTCGTTGGCTCCTCCCGCCACAGTACACAGAGCAGTTGAGATAAATCAGGCAGGTTATTTGTGAATCTCTCTTTGGTGGCTGGAACAATAGTTCTGCCCGGACGATAACGCGGAGCCATATAATTAATATCAGTAATACGCAGCATGCACGATACAAGGAAATGATCAGTAACATCATCACTTTGAGGTACGATATCTATATCGGTAAGATCAAGTCCATGCGATATAATTAAATCTAGCGTATGATTAAAAAGATGAGTGGGCCCGGTGACGTTTTGCTTGACTCCAAGAGAGTTTATTAGGTCAGTAAACGCAAGTCCTAACGCATCATTTGTATTATCAACATGAATGTTAAAATCTCCGACAATTAGCACTTTATCAACATTAACTAATAGATCTGAGAGGAAATCTGCAAATTCTTTTAGGAAATCTGTATATGGCCCTGGCGGTCTATACACAGTAGCCAGAGCAAGAGATAGGAGAGATTTATTTTGCATATCTAACAGTGTAACATTAAGCAGAAGTATTTTGAATGAGTTAAACCTCCTGTATCCTGAGTAACATCGGGAATATCACTATATATTGTTGTAACACCGCCGCCACGACCAGTCTGACGGGGCTCAGGTTTATAACAGTAGCTTGGTGGAGTAGACTCATTTAGACCAAAATATTCATTTGGTTTAAGCCAGGTTTCAGTCAGGCAGAGTAAAAGATCAAGATCAAGATCAAATTATTATCTGTGATCATTTCATTTACAATAACTGCTTTGGGTGCGAGTGATCTAATGTTTAGGAGCTCAAGCTTTAAAAATTGTTTTTGTTCATTTATTTTGCGTTTTTCTGGTTTAATCACGATCAGATTTTTTCTAGATCCTGCATTAAATTTATATTTTGACCTCGCTATTCGGGGAACAGATACAGTCTGTATAGATTGGACAACGCAAGTACTTCTATCATTTAAGTAGGTAGAACAAAAGTCATCATAGCAGTTATTTGAGAATTGGCTTACTAGTCAGATTAGTGCTGTCAATCGATTAATTTTTAACCGCGGACTGTGATTAATCGCAAATTTAAAATACTAGGATTTACCTGTAAATTTGTTGAAATAAAGAAATGCATGACAAACTAGTTAAAGGAAACAGAACCTTTCACACCTCCGCTGGGTATAAGACAATATTTCTTCTTTTTTTTTTTTTAGCCATTATCAGCCTTTATACTGGCAATAAAACGTTTACCAAGCCACGATCGCTTCAATCCCAGTAAACATTTACCCAACCATTATCAAATGTACTACTTCTAAATAAATACAACAAAACATTTTCTTGCGACCTTACATGAAGTAATATGACAAAATGCATTATGAAGACGAGATTAATAGAGATTAATAGTACATGAGATTAATAGTACACTTTTACTCATAACTCACTTTAAACCACCATCCAGTGTTTGTAAAAATTCCTTTTGCGATCACATGTGTACACTTTGGGCGGCCGCGGTACATTATAAAAGTAGCACAAAAAAAAAAAAATCACAACCCACGGCTCTGTAATTTTTCCCGCTACTGTATTTTCAAAATAGCCCAATTGTGCGGGAAAACCGCAACACTGGTTCGCTGTACCCTTATCACATATGAGTATACATATCTCTCGCGCATTGTCGCTCTCTCGCTCTCGGACACACTTGCTCTCTCTCTCCGTGTTTGCTTCACTTTTGTCAACTATCCACCCTATCTGCCCTAAATAGTATTGAAATGACTAATATCACATAGAATTTAGGATGGATAGTGTGCACATTGGGACGCAGGCAATGATAGCTTACCAACGAATGATAGATACCTTCCACGCTTCGATGACGGCAAGAAGTTGGGGTCAAACCTTATCAAACGATTAATTTGCGTTAAAAAAATATTAACGCGTTGTGATTGTTAGATTAATCGCATGCGTTAACGTTGACAACCCTAATATATATATATATATATATATATATATATATATATATATATATTAGTGCTGTCAATCGATTAAAAAAAATAACTAATTAATCACACATTTTTCTAAAATTAATCGTGATTAATCACGCTTAACCCCACCTAACATTCAAGTTTTTAAATAAACAATCTTCAAATGTACAATGTACAAACAACATAAAGACAGTATATTTTTAATATTTCTTTAATGGTATCTTTTTTATGATTGAAGGCCAGCATCACTGATGTCAATACTACTGATGTCTCTATAAAAAACAAATTTGCCCCCTGAATATTTAACCATTGACCATTTAATCGCCATTCAGCATTACAGTATAATTTAGAGCTATCAATTGTAACATTTATTAGACTTAACGTCTAATTTAAGTGAACTTAAAACAATCTTCACATGAACCCATTATAATAAATGACATATTTAGCTACCTGTGCCCTTCAGCAGAAATATACAGAAAATGAATACTTACCAAACACTAAATTCTAAATTAAATATAGATGAACCCCTTAAAACTATAAAAGTTATTGATTTCCTCTTTTTTTTCTTTTGTTCTTGGATTAATAGACATCACAGCAGCTGGTTATTAACTTATTTGCCTGCTATTGCTTTAAAAGCTGCTGCTGCTGAAGGTGATGGGGATCTGACATGCATCTTATTTTCTCACAAATCTCTTTACATTTTCTGACTCACTTCAGGTCTGAAAGTCTCAACTAATGAGCGGATGAGTTGAATTGGGTATTTTAGATGAGGGAGACAGTGCTGGGGTGCCTCAGGACAGTTTTTAAAACCATTTCAGAGACATGTACTTAAATGTGACGCATATATAACATAGGCTATTGCATGCATGCACACAGTTTAAGGCAGCTTTAATCGCCTTTTTGGAAACTTCATGCCTTAACTGACGGCATAACTACGACATTGCATGCACGTAGTTTCTTTCGCTGTATGATATGAAATGATATAGGCTACAGCGCGCACCGGTGCGTGTATTTGAAGAGTGCGCGCTAGGAGCACAGTATCTTTTACGCGCTTGTTTGACTCGCGTCTGGCGTGGAGGCGACGTATAGCGCACGTGTCTGAAACTTCTCCCATTTGATGTGGTCATAAAGACATTCTGCATCTAAATAAACGCAATCCTTTGCAAGAAAAAAAGAGACAGAGGCAGCAGTTGCGAATGGGGTGGCCAACCCTAGCCCCGCCCCTGCGTTAATTGCATTAAATATTTTTAACGCGTTAATCTGAAAATAATTAATAGCATGCGTTAACGCGCTAATTTTGACACCATTAATATATATATATATATATATATATATATATATATATATATATATGTGTGTGTGTGTGTGTGAGTGTGTGATAGCTAAACATGCTGCAAGAGAGGTGTCACCACCAACATGACAAAGCACTTTAATTTAATAGATCATTAAAGATGAATGAAACAGCTTCAGTCTTTTTAACCACACAGTATCATTATTTCTACTACAAACATTCAAATCACAGAAGTACTGTAATAATAGTTTATTGTTCAGATATAAACTCTGATGTGTATGGTATAGCGATTAAAATAGAGTAAATCACCTTCTGAATGTAATTTGATACTTCAAATGAAGATTTATCGATGACATTGTTACACCAGTAGGTGGCGAAAAGGGGCTGTTAAAATGTATTTTGTCTTTGAATCATACAAGAGATTCATTCAAGAACGCTGATTCATCCAGTAATGAACCAAGTACATCTTGAGTGAGTCATTGAATCATTCATTAAAAAATTACATGTGATATATGTAGGATATCAGAGACCGAATCAGACAAAGTTAAGATTCGATCAGAACATCGAAACACGAGAAGCTGAAATTCCAGAGGGGCCTCAAAGCTGTAACAGGACATCAGAAATAAGATTCCTAGCTCCAGCCCATCTGAAGAAAGCCTAACCAAGCCTCTTTCACAAAACAGCTTGCAACATTAAGACAAAAGAACACTTATTGATAATTCCAATTCAGGAAGGAGACCGTCAAATTTGGGGGCAAGTAATCAAGACTGATGGTCAAAGAGATGGTCATCACATGGGTTCCACGCTGGAAGTCACAAGCTTCCTTAGACTGACTTTCCCCCACATAGAAGACAGACCAAACCAAAATTCCTTTGTCTAAAGAACATGTCTTCGTTCTCCTTAGAACTACACAGAGACTTTCTTTTTCATATGCACCTAAAATTATCCTAAAAGACATTTCTATGCAGAACCCCATATTATGTATTTTTACCACTTTTTTATTATGTATTTTTGTAACCCACACATTAGACTATCATGTTTTAATCAAATATTATGTATGTATTTTTTTATCATTATTGAATAGCTGAAGGATTCATGTGCGTGTTTGGTATGTATGAGTTTGAAAAATCATGCTTTAAATGTTTTTTCCAATTAATTCTTTGTCAAATGTATCATATTCTGGTTATAGAAATCACATTCAAAAGTATACTTTGCAAGTTCAGACACGTGACTGATCAGATAACATGTTGATTTATTGATTGGGTGGAGGAACAGAGCAACACCTCTAGCTAAGATCATTTCTAATTAGTTAAGACAAGGATGTGTCCAGAAGCCGAGCTTAAAAATTCAGGACACCATCAAACTTTCTTGCTCTTTCTCGGTTCTCTCCTTTTTTTGCTTCAACTTTTGCCACCGCGTTTTGACGGTGCCTTTTAGCGCTCTCTGAGCGTGCTCTGGCCTACATGCCAGCGGCTACTTAACACGATGAGAAGAAAACCCACCTAGTCTCTTTACATCCCTTTATTCTTTTACTTTAATTTCTTTTCTTTTCCGTTGCGAGTTTCGTGTACTCAGTTAAGTTTTGCCGCCACGCCTCGTCTCCGAGTTCAACTAGAGTCTGTGACCGCCTCAAAACTTCTACCAGCCACAACTCCGCATCCTCAGCCAACACCCAACCATTGGCTTCCCAAGACGTCACTTCACAACTACTGAACTCTCAGCTAATCAGCAACTTCGGGGAACCCCCTTTCCTGCAATGACAACACAAAAGGGAATCCCTTAGCAACAAGCAAGTAACCTCAAAATTCTAACTGAATTGGTGCATTTAATACAAATTTTTGCCTCATTGAGAAACCCAAAGCGAGGGTTAAATAAGTAATTGATGGTTGTTCAGGTCTATGCAATAGCACATATTGCTTTAAACTTGGGATTTCACATTTTAATTCTCTTAAACTCATCCTTTCCTCACTCTCGCTCTTTCGGCAACGTGTGAATGCGTGTGTTCATGTGTTAGATTAGTTCATGTCTTAGATTTATCAAATAAAGATATTGAAAAGAGAAGTATCTTGTATTGTGTGCTTACAAGTTAATGTCTTAATCTGCTGATCTTGTTACTGTGCTATTAAATAGTGTTTTCACTATATTTTGGATTTTAATATCCAGTGCAGAGTTAATGTTATATGGCTTGGTCAATGAATCGCTGCCGCCTCAGTGATCAGCCGTGAAACAGTGAGTCTGTTCAAATTCCCTTTAAAATCATAAATGATTCCGTTTGAGCTAAATTAAACTGTTTGCTTTAAATTACATATTACGTTTTACGTTACATTAATGTTTTTTTCTTCAGAATCATGAGAGAACCACAACTTCCACTGGGAAAGAAAAAAGAATTATCCAGAATCACACAGTTCTATTTTGCACACACAGCTAAAGAGTCCAGTTTTCATGTAGCCTTTTGATTTTTGTTCATGGTATTCAGCTCCAATAAATGGTTTGCAAAAAAGAGACACAGGATAAATGTTTGATATCATTATTTAATCACATTGGAATCGAAACTGGGAATCTAAAAGAATCGGAATTGATAAAATTAAAACGATACCCAACCCTAGTCATTTCTTCAGTGTTGTCACATGAAAAGATATAATAAAATATTTACAAAAATGTGAGGGGTGTACTCACTTCTGTGAGATACTGTAGATATTTACTATATTGTTCATATAAACAGAAATGTTATATACTTTTATATAAGTTTATATTAATTGTTTTGAATATATTAGTATATATAATATAAAGTATATTTTACATTACTGTTCAAAAGTTTGAGTTTTTTTTGTGTGGTTATTTGAAAGAATCATGGAAAAAAATTATAATGGTCTACAAAAGAATATTAACTTTTTTTTTTCAACAATGATAAGAGTTTTTTCTTAAGGCACCAAATCAGGATATTATTTCTGAAGGATTATATGACACTGAAGACTGAAATAATGGCTGCTGACAAATCAGCTTTGCCATCACAGGAAAAAAATACATTTTAAAATATATTAAAACAGAAAAGTGTTATTGTGAATTGTAATAATATTTCACAATATTAGTTTTTAATATTGTGCAAGCCTATGCAGCTCATGTGTTGTCTGTTGAATGATGATGCAAAACATTCAAGTTGAACTATTTTGTTGTGAAGTGAACTTCTACAGACGACCCCTGCTCAGGAAACACAGCTTATGTTATTCAGCAGCGCCTGGACAAGAGCATCACAGAGTAAGTAGAAACCTGCTGTGTCAGCCAAGTGCTGCATCAGTTGACCCGCTGTAGTGGCACACTGTGCATCTTGACCTATGCTGCAGAGACATACTCATCTGTCAATCACTGTGTCAGGGCACAGAGTCTGCAGTGACCCCTCTTGCATGACCTCTGACCCCAGTAGGGTCGTGTACTGCAGTCTGCATCATCACTGTCAGCACTGTAATGTGACAGAAGGTCCTTCAGGGTGGCAATGACACTCATTTCACAGTCAAATATTTTTATATTAATATTTTGTTTGCAAAGAAACATGTACTGTATGCATCTGTATGTAAAATTCCACAATGATCCTTAATAAATGCATAATTTCTCAATACATACGCATATGCAAGCACAATCTCATAGAGAAAAACATGGGTGTATGCATTAATTTTTAGAAGTGGCAATTGTGCAAATAAGTGCTGGCAACTACCCGTGGTATGATTAAAAACCGCCACTGGGCAAAATTACACAGGAGTCTAATCAGCCAGACTGTTGAATATCAGCTGGGGTCTAGGTGAAGTCTTACCAGTTATTTAACCACTAGAAAAAAGCATTCTTAATTATTATTCTGCAGATTCATAACAAAGGGAAATATCGTAACGAGTCGCTGCTGTTCTTTGTGAGAAGGTGACTTCTCATTTTTCAGCCATACATTTGCATAAATTCACATCTCTTTAAGCATGCATTCCCAAATGTGATAAAGCACTTGCTGCAAAACAAACAAATAAATAAAGAAAGAAAGAAAGGGTGGGCGATGAGAATGGTTAAGGGTATGGGAAGACAAAAAGAGAAATTATCAGAGGAAAAGGTGCATATACGAAAGAAAATAAAGCTGTAAAGCTCACATTGATAACAGGGGACCTCATACAGAAGAATAAATTAATATGATATGGATATATATGAAGTGGAAGGAGAGCAAGCGCATGAGGATAGCAGATTTACGAGATATAGAGTGGAGGGATCAGATGGAGGGATGAAGTGATAAGTGGAAGAACGAGTGAGGCACTCTGTTTTTACAACGGCAGTCAAACAATGATGTTCAACAGCGTTTAGAGCCGAGCAGGGATGGCCCAAGGCATTTAACTTTTACAGCACAGATGATGGAAAGGGTGTGTAAGTGTGTGTGTGTGAGAGCGAGACATCTTACACCCTGTCTTAAAGCACTATGCTCTCTGTCTTAATCTTTCATTTGTTATGCACATGCAAATCTGTAGCCTCATTGACATAAATACATATTCGAAAGGTACTGCTACTCACAGGACTCTATTTCTATTACCAAGACAGATGCACACACACACACACACACACACACACACACACATACATACACACACACACAGAATCCCTGATGAAAGTCTCCCACACTTCAGGGTAGATGTCATGTTCCAGTGTAGCAGAGATATATGCACATTAAAAATGAATGGAGAAAGGTGGAATGTCTTGGATGGAACACTGTGTTATACCTTGCAGTGCTTCCTCTTTGGTGTACCCGCTGAATTTTTCACTTCTCTGTGTATCTCTCTCGCTCTCGTCCTGTATCTTACATTCCAACAGTCTGTTTGTTTTCAGGGGTCACGATGTGCCCTGGTATTATGATCAGCACTAACACAGCGAACTCCCTTTCAGCTTGCTCTCACAACACCGGGTGACCTTTATAAAATCTGTAAAGATCACAACAAATATCTGCAAAAGATTTCCATATATAGAGACCCTCCGGGTCACACATTTCATTATGTAAACTGCCGCAGCAATCATCTACATCATGCCCCCCCCCCCCCCCTCTCTCTACGTCTGTTTTACTCTTAGTACTTTCTCCTATCTGGCTCAGGAAGTGTCTGCATGACCTGGACATTTAAGAGAACCGTGGCAGCAGGGGGCAATTTCAAATCGCATTCTCCTCATCAAACAGTGAAAGAAGGCGAGGAAGGTCAGGTAGAGACGGGAGACGGAAGATGGGAAAGAACAAGGGTTAGTCAAGATGACTGTTTGATCCAGGAATGAGAAAAGGCAACAAGAAATTGGGAGCCCATCAGAGGAACGCACAGAAGAAGATGGGAGGAAGAAAGGACAATGGAAAGAAATAAGGAGAGAAAGAAAGAAAGATAGATACTACAGGATGCTTGTTTAAAATCCTGCACATTAAAACTTGACAAATTTTGTTCAATTATGAGACTGTGTGAACCACTTCTTTGGTGTCACTTGGTTGAAGTCAATATGCGTTGTGACCCAACAAGTTTGAATATGTGTATTTGCAAAGAATTCAATGAAGGGTTGAAGGGGGTGGGGGTTAGGTTTAAGACGATTCCAAGGGCCCTGAACAGACCGGGGGCCAATTGGGAGAGACAACCCCCCCATTCCCCGCATCGCAATTTCTATGCTATTCAGGGGGTCTACAATCCTTAGTAGTGTCCCTGCTAATATCAGTTATCTTGAGGTAAAAATGTTGCTCTGTTAGTTTCTTGCAATTGTCTATTCCAACCACAGATAGCAATAGACAAGCCAGATTTTAGTAGTCTAATGGCTCTTTTCCACCAAACAGTATGGTTCAGTACAGTATAATATGGTATGCAATTATGTCTTTTCCCATTGTCAGAAATACTAAAAAATAGTTGTAAAATATTATTAAACTACTGAACCATACCGTACCACTTTTTTGGGACCCTTCTGTTGGGGTACCTAGCATAGTCCGTTACCTAAAGGGTGGAGCTAGTCTCACTGCAAAACGTTGATTGAAGCATCTCCTTCACTCGTTCCGCCATGCTGCTCATGAGGTTTGGGTTTGTTTACATCAGAGTGCGCAGACACAAAAAATATAGCAGTGTATTTTATAATTTTATATTTTCACACAGAGACTATGTGTGCTCCTCAGTTCTTATTTGGGCATCCTTGTTTCTTTCCTCCCTACCTTTCCTTGTGTCTTCGCTCCACCCCCCTTAGGATATGAGGGAAGGATGCAAGGAAATAAATGAGGACAGAGGAGGCAAAGGAACAGTTATTTGTACATTGGAATATTCTTGATTACTCAAGCATCACTTCAAAGCGTCACCAGTTGCGCCAAAGGGATCTTTTGTTGTTAAAGTTTGTTATTTACGACATTCATAATAAATATTAATAAAGCAACATGCTCTGTTGAAATATATGGCATGCATGGTTTATTTAAACTGCAAAGGTAGAATGTAAATTAAAATTATTACAACCGATGCGAAGAGGGAGAAGAATTTATACATGCGTCAGGTTTTTCGACAAGAAAAATTCTGCATAGGCTACACCTGTGTATCTTAGCTCATAGCTCCTCTGGAAGCCTCCTCATTCCACACCTCCTCCCGGTGCAATTAGAGAATTGAGATATCTTTCAAGATGGTTGAGTTTGATCGGTTTCTGGGTCACAGGCTCGAGGACGGAGGAGCAAAGAAACAAGGAAGCATCAATTTGAGTATTTAAAAGCACCCAATGTTGTGCTTTCTTCTTCGCGCAAGAATGACATTGATCGCTATTTTCTGGCACCACGCCTATCAAGTAAGGCTAATGTTGGCAGTGGAAATGCAAGCCAGATCAGGGTGTACAGTCCCAAATCATATCGTACTGTACTGTACTGACCCTGGAAATGAGCCATAACATGACTGTTCGCCACAAAAAATATATTCTTCAAAACATTTCCTTTTGTGCTTGAAATTACATGAGAATGATTGATGACAGAATTATCATTTTAAGATTATTTAATTATTACATTAAAATCGTTATTGAAACAGGCCTATTTCAGAAAATAGATATACAGTAGCTTTCCTAATTTGCATGTTATATAGTGAACAAGTGTTTCAGGCAGTGTTGCTTTCGTCAACGAAAATTGTGACTAAATATCGTCGTCAACGAACCTTTATCACGTGACGAAAACGAGACGAGAAGCAACGTAAATGCTGGTCATGTGACGATGACGATAATTAAATATATAATGCAATATTGCTGACGAATAAAAATGAGACTAAATGTGTTTTGCAAAATAAAAACTATGCTGAAATGTCTCTTCATTTTCGTTGACTAAAATGAGACGAAACGAAATGTTATAACGTTATTTCGTCTCGTTTAGTCGCGTTATTATTATTTTGCTGTATTTCTGTTTCCTGTGTCACTTCTGGAGCTGCATCAGGTTGCACTGCGCAGATGCAGGTGACGTCACTTCCTCAAGCCCCACTCGCGCCATTATTTAGAAGACGACAACAAATGTTAACATGTTTGGTTGGTAAAATAAATGTTGTAAATTCAAATCAAAGCGTCTTCCTTGTCTGGCATGGATGTATTCTTAAGTCTATAAGGTAACAATAATATAATAAGATAACCTTGTTTGAAATGGGTTTGGCTAAAAGAAAATGTTGGTTTCGTCTATACTACTAGCGCAGTGGTGGGCCGTCAGGGGAAGCAGGGCCTTCTCTGCTGGCCCTATAAAAAACAAAATTGTGTGAAAAATGTTTTTATTGATTATTTAGGTATCATTTTCATTTGTGTAATGTCCACTAAATTGCCTATGATTAGTTTAGTTGAGGATGAACTGGAATATCCTACATAAAAAAAGTCAGAGGCCAGAACTACAGATAGTGCTACCCTTTTCATGAAAGACGTCACATCTCATTTGTTACGAGCATTAGTGACAGAATCATCAGCCAATCAAATTTTGACTTTCAACGACAGCCCACCCTCTGGGTCCAGCTACGTGCCCAGTGTTACCCCCAGCGTTAGACCGCCCCTTTAATCAGGGATTTCCAAGATATGAACATGAAAGTAAATGACAGCTGCAGTCATCGGCGCCTACACCAGATCTGGTTGCCGATCTACTAAAATTTTTCAAGGCGCTCTTTTGCAGACAAAAGAGAATAACTGAGAAAGGAAGACATGCACCCAAAGTGAATTCGCTAACAAAGGCCAGCAAAGGTTTTATGCGCCATTTCAACGATTGCAACTATGAGTGCTATCAGTGGCTAACAGCTAGCACCGAGCACAAGTTATGTTGTTGGCTGTGTTTACTTTTAAATCCGAGTAAAGGGGCATGGAATGACAGACCCATGGACTTTATTTACAAGTGACAGGTGAGTGCTTTATTATTTGATGAGTATTGTATCATGCCCATTGTTATGGAGGTGTAGGTGGTGTGTTGATAATACTGTGGTGTGGTGTGTGGATGTCCAGAGTTTCAAATTCAAATTCAAATTCAAATTCAAATTTTATTTGTCACATACATATACATACATAGTACGACATGTAGTGAAATGTATTGTACGACTGTCCAACAAAATTAAGAAAAAACCTCAAGTTTACAAAAATACAAATAGCAAATAGAAAAAGTACAGTAAACATATATATAGAAATAAACTAGCAATAAAATAAAATAACAAATAGATATGAGAATAAAAATAGATATGAAGAATAAAATAGAATATGATTCTATATAGATTCTGTAAAAGTAAAGTGTATGTCAGTGATAAAGTGTCTGTGTGCTGTGCAGTGCAGTAAAGTGTGTAAGTGAGTAAAAGGAATACTAAAGACAAATGGTATGTAAGTCCCACTCATTTATCCTTACGTGACCTTCTACAAATTAGTGCAGATGTAATGAAAATGTGCAAAGTGGAAGTGTGGGGTGATGTGCTTAGAGTGGAGAGAGGTTAAGACTCCGAATGGCCTGCGGGAAGAAGCTCCTCCTCATTCTCTCTGTGTTCGCCTTCATGCAGCGGAAGCGCCTCCCTGAACGCAGCAGAGAAAAGAGTCCATTGTTGGGATGGCTGAGGTCCTTCACTATCTTCCTGGCCCTGGTCAGGCACCGCTTGCTGTAGATCTCCTGCAGGTCAGGGAGCTCGGTGTGAATGGTACGTTCCGCTGAACGCACCACCCTCTGGAGGGCTCGTCTGTCCTGCATAGTGCAGTTCCCGAACCAGGAAGTGATGCTGCCCGTCAGGACGCTCTTGATGGTGCAGGTGTAAAAAGTCTTAAGCACCCGAGAGGGAAGTCTAAAGTCCTTTAAGCGTCTCAGATGGTACAGACGCTGCCTGGCCTTCTTCACCAGGGTGCTGGTATGACAGGACCAAGTCAAGTCCTGTGTGATGTGAACACCCAGGTATCTGAAGCTGTCCACTCTCTCCACTGGAGTCCCGCTGATCGTGATCGGCTGGTATGACCGCTCCTGCTTCGTACTGAAGTCCACTATCAGCTCCTTAGTTTTGCTGATGTTCAGGTGTAGACTATTCACCTGGCACCAACTCTCCAGGTTCTTAATCTCCTGTATGTAGGCCGTCTCGTCGTTGTCTGAGATCAGGCCCAACACAACAGTGTCATCAGCAAACTTGATGATGGTGGTGGAGTTGGAAGTGGCCACACAGTCATAGGTGTACAGTGAGTACAGCAGGGGGCTCAGAACACAACCTTGAGGGGCTCCAGTGCTTAGGGTGATGGAGGATGAGGTGTGTTTACCCATCCGTACGGCTTGCTGTCTGTCCTTCAGGAAGCTGGAGATCCATTGGCACAAGTATGTGCTGAGACCAAGGACCTCCAACTTGGAGGTGAGTGTGGAGGGAATTATGGTGTTAAACGCTGAACTGTAGTCCACAAACAGCATTTTTACATAATTCCCTTTTCTGCAGTCCAGGTGACTTGTTGTGGTGTGGAGGAGGTGTGAGATGGCATCCTCCGTGGAGCGGTTATGCCTGTATGCAAACTGTAGTGGATCCAGTGTGTCTGGTAGTGATGCAATGATGAAGTCTCTGACCAGTCTCTCAAAGCACTTCATCACCACTGATGTGAGGGCTACAGGGCGATAGTCATTTAGGCAGGTGGGCTGGGGTTTCTTGGGGACAGGAACAATGGTGGACTGCTTAAAGCATGAGGGGACTATGGACTGTTCCAGGGAGAGGTTGAAGATCTCGGTGAACACCGGTGCTAGCTGGTCAGCGCAGGCCTTCAGAACCCGACCTGTGATGCCATCTGGTCCTGCTGCCTTCCTGATGTTCACTCTCCTGAATGCCCTCCTCACGTCATGCTCCGTGATGGTGAACACGTTGTCCTCACCGGCTTCCTCAGCGTGCATGCAGTTAGCACTGCTAGCGCCGTTAGCGTGATTAGCTGCAGCCTCGAAGCGAGCATAAAAAGTGTTCAGCTCGTCAGCCAGAGAAGCGTCCGCATTTCCCGATCTGGAGGGTGGTGTTTTATAGTCCGTGATGGTTCTAAGTCCCTGCCACAGGCTCCTAGAGTCGCCATGTTGGAATTGCGACTCTAGTTTCCTCCCGTAGTGCTGCTTCGCCTCCTTCACCGATCTGCGCACGCTGTAAGATGCAGCCTTGTAATCATCCATGTTCCCGGTGATGAGCCCTGTGTTGTAGGCAGCGGGGTGGGATCTCAGGGCGTCGCGGATGGTTTTATCCACCCACGGCTTCTTGTTGGGAAACGTCCTGATGATGGTTTTCTGCACCGTATCATCCATTAGTTTCTCTATAAATCCCACAACCGCTTCCGTAAACAAGCTGACGTCATCAGAGCTGCGCCGGAACATGTCCCAGTCTGCGTCATCTAGCGCGTCCTGCAGAGCGGCCACCGATTGGTCCGTCCAGCGTTGGACCTCCCTCTGCACCGGGGCTTCCTGTTTCAGCCTCTGTTTGTAAACAGGCATGAGGAAGATGGCGGCGTGGTCCGATTTCCCAAACGGTGGTTGTGACTGTGCCTTGTAGCTGTTCTTGTATGGGGTGTAACAGTGATCTAATGTCCTTTCGCCCCTGGTGGGGCAGCTGATGTGCTGATGGAAGTTCGGCAGTGCACGCTTGAGGTTGGCACTGTTGAAATCTCCCAAAACAATGAATGCGGCGTCCCGGTGCTGTGTCTGGTGAAGGTGTAGTGTTTCATGTAAATCCCATATTGCAGTGTCCGTGTCCGCTTGAGGTGGAATATAAACGGCACTGACGATGACCGAGCTAAATTCCCGAGGGAGATAAAAAGGGCGACATTTGATGGTCAGAAGTTCAAGATTCGGTGTGCAGGAGCGTGAGAGGGGTACAATGCTCGCGCTGTCGCACCAGTGGTTGTTCACCATCAGACATACTCCACCTCCCCTAGTCTTCCCCTAGTCCAGCGTTCTGTCCATGCGGTAAACCGAGAAGAACTCGGCCGGCTGGATGGCGTGGTCTGGTACCGCTGGGTTCAGCCATGTCTCAGTGAAGCAGAGAAGGTTGCAGTCCCGAATGTCCCTCTGGAACTTGACTCTTGCCCTGAGGTCATCGAGTTTGTTATCCAGCGACTGGACATTGGCGAGCAGGACACTTGGTAGGGGAGCGCGGTGTGCGCGCGCCCTCAGCCTGTTCCTGACGCCGGCTCGTTTCCCTCGAGGACGCCGGTACGGGTCGGGTCCTTTGTTCCTCCTCAGGATCTCGCTCGGCCAGGTTGGGTCCGGGTTCAAAAACGGCGAAAGGTTAGTGCATTGTGCACCAATAGAAATAAGAGTGGCCCTGTCGTATGTAAGAATGGCCATCTTACAAAAAGAAACCGGTGTTTATTGTTAACAATACGAAAAAATAACAAAAGAAGACAAAGTTTGGTCGGAGCAGTCGTGACGGCAGCCGATCTCACCGGCGCCATCTTAAACTTTGTACAGTTTTGCTGCTTTGGGCACGTCGTCATTTTAGAGTGACATGAATGTGCATAGTGACCCGTGTATTGGCGGATTACTTTTACTGACCATGTAGGGAAATTTACTCTGCATTTAACCCACCCCAATCTAGCCTAGTATTAAAATAGTTGATCAGCCATCATTGTTTGTTGAGAGCCTGTGTGCAGCATAATATGTGAATTATATGCATATAGCTGTGTTAGCTGTAACAGAGATGTGTAAGATGTTTACAGTTGAAATTGAGCTTTATTGTCATTCCGCTATATGTGGGGACATACAGTGGAACGAAATGTCGTGCCTCGCAGGACCACGGTGCTACATAAATACAGACATACAACAATGAAGTAAAAAACACTATAAACCTATACACAACTAACCTTGCTTACTGAAGGCCCTGACTAAAACCCCACGGTATGCCACTGCTACTAGGTACTTATACTATATTGACTGGGTTAAATAGAATTACTAAAAAGAGACTAAAATGCAATTTTCATTGACTAAAACTAGACGAAAAAGTCATCAGTTTTCCCATGGATAATTCTGACTAAAATAAGACTAAAATGCTCAGACTAAAAAGAGTATGAACGTGACTAAAACTAATAAAAACTAAAATGACAGCTTCACACAAAGACTAGACTAAAATTAAAACAGGCCGCCAAAAACAACACTAGTTTCAGGGCATGTCAAGAACAATAGACAGGTGATGTCATGCTGGTGAGTGTATAAAGCCAGAGCAAATTACAAACGGTGGCAACTAATAATCGTCTGCATTCACAACCATCTCTCCTCATCTCCCTGTCTGAAGGCTTCAGCCTAAAGCGGGTCCCGCGAGAGCATATAAAATTCTTTCCTCCAGTTCGTAGACATACGTCACCCTCGCGATAAATACTGATGCTCTGACTGAGTTCATCAACAGTGCCGGGACGCATACATAGGTCAAGAGACACCTCTGTTGTTGCCCGACTCAACTTGACAGGCAGGTGACAGAGATTAATAGCCCCTCTATTGACTGACTAACTTGCAGTTCCATATCGTTGGCTTGGCCCAAGTGCACAGTGCTGTTATTAGAGGTATAATTGCAAAGACATTTAAAGCGTTTTCCCTTCGGGGATGGTGGAATCCAATAAAGCTTTCATAAGAGCTGAGGCAAGACGAGGCATCGTGCTCCCCGCGCACACACACAGTGGCAACGGAGGGCGAAAGATGGGAGAGATCCTGTAAAATTGTCTGCATCAAGACAATAAGTGATTTATGGTGCATTGCACAACTCTGGTAAAGCTGATTTATTAAAAAAAACACAAGGAATCTGTACGTATGACAGCTGTCCAGTCAAGTACGCCGAATAAATGTGAGCTCTGCCCCAAACATTGTCTGCATCAAAATACATAGCGTGTATGGCATTATTTCAAGGTTGGTAAACATGAATATGTATCTGAAATAGTGTGTGTGTGTTGATTTGCTGGGTGTGTAGGTGGAAGATGAAACAGGGAGGGCTGCTGAATATGCAGGGATAATCTGGGCTCTAACTCGATTGTGCAGAAATGAAGTTAGCTACCTCAGGGGAGCGAGAGCCAGGGGTCAGAATGGGCCGTGCCCTCCCTGTCAGCAAGCAGACAGGACATAGGGGACACAGGGAGGTGATGACCTCCCCCCCTCTGTCCAGCCCCACCAGGACATCACTGACACCTGAGAGCCAACAGAAACACTGCAATTTACACTTACCAAGGAGGAGCAATCCATCAAAAACAATGGGAATCATTAAGAACTTAATTCCAATTCTGATTCCATAATAAGCACATCAAATACTTTGTTATTTCAGTACTTTTAAGGAGAAATATTTGGAAAATAAAACTCCATTACCAAATGATGAGGTAATTTCAAGTACATTCATTAATAAGAACCGACTCAGAGTCATTCAGTGAGGAATCAAACTACACTGGTTTAGATTCAATAAAAAGAACTGACCCGTGATTTGTTTGCAAATCGAACTACACTGGTTGTGTTGTATGTTTTTGTTTCACCAAAAGGAACTGGCTCATAAGAGTCATTTGTTCCATCACCAAACTACACTGATTGCTTTTTTTTTTCCAGTAAAAGAACTGTAACTACATGGATTCAGGTCTGTCAGATGTAAACTACTATATGCATTTGATTCACAAAAAAGAACCAAATCATTAAAGTCATTCATTCAGGGATCAAAGTACACTGATTGCGTTTTATGCTTAAATTCACAAAAAATAGGGTCATAAAAATAATTAGTTCTGGTATCGAACTTCTGGTAAACAGAACAGACTCAGAGTGATTCCTTTGGGAATTGTACACTACACTGATTGTGTTGTCTGTTTTTGATTCACTAAAATTAATCAGCTCACAAGAGTCGTTCATTCTGGAATCAAACAATGATTGCATTGTATGCCTTTCATTAAACCTAAAAAAAGAAAGAACGGCCCAATAGAGGTTTTTTTTATTGTGATTGGACAACACTGACTGCTTGTACTGCCTGTTTTACTCTGTGTTTCAGCATCACTGAATAAATAATGCAGGAAACTGTCAGAGTATTTTAGTATGGTGTTTCGTCCACATTGAGGTTCTGGTTTCTTTTTTTGAAAACGAAATGGGTTCTGAATAAGCACTGGTTCTCAGTTCCCAATCTTACTATAGTATACAGTACAATATGTGGTATTATATAAATGTACTAAAAACATGTTGTAATGAAGCTCACAAGGACATAAGAGCAAACGGTCTTGTCATCCTGTGGTTTAACACACACTTCACTGCACAGAGAGCACATTTCTAGGCATCAGTGGAAACGTGCATGCTCGCCTAATTTCCGTGTAATCTGGTTAGAATGAGCCTTGCTCCGACCTTGTCACACTCTTCACTGCTGTCATTCTGCCGCTGACAGGAGGTGAAAAGCCCAGCATTAATGTAATAAACTAGACGTGTGTCTGTATGAGTGTGAGGTAGATACAGAGGGATACTGAGAAGTGGGTTGGGACAACCAAAGTGCCAAGTTTGTACCGACTGCAGCCTCATGTTTGAGCCAAGACAGACATGATCAATCAATCTCAGGGTGTCAGTGCTTGTAGTTTTGGCTGCTCCCTTGGTGCAGTAGCTGTCAGATCTAGTCTTTTCTTCTCACCTTGGACAGGGATTGGTGTTTGAAGGGTAAACCGAGTCACTTGAGGTCAAAAGCAGATCAGTAATGTCATCGAGTCAAAGTGCAGTTTTATTAGCAATACATAAGTCATAAGTCAATTTAAAAGGGCTCATTGGTTCAAACATGGTTATGTTTGATAAATCTCATCTAGGTAATGTTATAGCTGTATTATTGCTCATAAAGAACTGGCACCAGCAGAAATAGTCTATTTTCACAGAATTGGAACAGCTCTTGTTTTCAAAGCTCTACACATTCTCTGCCCGCCCCCCTTTTTTGTTTTGTTTTCCAGCTCTATTAATTTAATCAGAAATATTTGCAATGCATTTTATATATAACGACTTGAATACACACTTTGATGTGCTTGTTTTAAAAATTTGAATAAATATATATATTTTTGAATTCCTGCGAAGAAAACCATGTTAAATCTCTAATTTGATCTTTTTATGAAGTTAGTTCAGGTTGTAAAATGTCATGTGGAGTGACTCCCTAAAAATTTATAATATCCATTAATTAATCATCCATGATACTTGAAAAAAACAAACACTTTACATTGAAAGACATTTTTTTAAATGTTTAAAAAAAATTATCCACATGATATTTAGAGTAAATAAATGTAAACTATTGAACATTTTTTAATTGTTCATTGACTATTTTTGGCAACCAATGAAACTATAGTACCTTCATCTCCACAGAATTCCACAAATATTGTCTGTATATTCTGTCTGGGAATAATAATTTTTTCAGCAGCAAAAAGGTGAACAAACGTAAAGTCAGAATTTATACAGAGCTCAAACAATGACCCTTTAACCGGAACTTTACCTCAGGTGAACTCTGCAATATCCGTAATAACCAAAAAGCCAGCGGGAAAGGATTTCATAATGTTGTAGGAGACATAACAAGCCTAATGACACATACAAACCACCACAACACAACATCTGCCTTATATCCTATATGCACTGGAGTGCAGATCCCCACAGGAATCCCTCACAGCAAGAGACAGACAGCATCGCACATTTCCAGAGATGTGAAATAGAGGGCAATTGTCAATGCCAAAGTATCCTGAAAAACAGCCTGTTAAGGAGCTCTGCACATTTGCGCACTACACACACACCCTCACTTTGAGGTGAGACAGATGGACAGGCAGTCTGGTCTAAAATTTCTAGTATATCTTCATACATCTTAAGGCAAAAGCCTTGAGACATCAGTAAGTATCATTTATACACCCCTGGAAGATGAAGGTGATATTATTTAGCGTGTTCGGTGATGATGTCTGGCTTTCATTATTGCTATTTTGCAATACCACATGCTACCTACAGGAGGTGCCTTTTCACTGTGCCCACTTTCACAGCATAAATTGTCACATAATCCACAGAAAGCTTTCAAACAGGTCGTCAAAAATAACGAAAAACAACAATCCCTGATTTTTCAGCTTTAACTGAATTCAACAATACCTAAACAAATTAATTGATGTACAATTACAATTACTGAAGTAAGTTCATTATAAAGTAATTTCATTTTACAAATTTAGCTGGACTGCATGGAATGAATATCAGTTGAGACAAAATTTTCAAGAATAGTGACAATGACTGATATTTGACGTATGTATGCATTCATTCAGGGCACTCCAAGAAAATCTTCTCCTCATGAGTGAACATGGTAAAAGAAACACTTCTTCAAAGTGGTCACAAAATGAATGAAAAGCCTTATGAAACAGCATTGTGTTCTTTGTTTGCAATAAGGCCAGGCCTTGTGGAGCTGCCACGTCTATTGTTCTGTTCACATTAGTTGCCCCCTGGCTCCGCTGCAATGAGAAAAGTGTAAGAAAATCTCACCTCTACCCATCACATCTTATGAGCAGCTGAGCTTTCCCTCCCTGCTACTCCTACACAATCATAAACACACACACACACACACACACACATGCCAACAGATGTATGAAGGAAGTGGGAGCTATAAGAGAATAAAGCGATTGAGAACGGAAGAGCAGATAAGGTGAGGAGAGTAAATGAAAGACGGAGGAGGATAGAAAACAAGTGATAGCCAATGGAGAGGAAGAAGATAAGGAAAAGGAAGACAGAACAGATAACCCAAAAACTTTTGTATATATATGAAGAGTTCATTTGCAAAAACAGATAACTCCGTTTTTAAAAATTTTCAAAAATCAAGTTTTTTCATTGTGCATTCCAATTAATCTCAATCAAACTGCAGTTGGATTATTTTGATTAGGTTAAAAAACACAAAACTACAGTTAACTAAAACTAAAGAATAAAAACATGACAACATAATAAAAAAAACATGATTTTTGAAAAAAAAACAAACAAAAAAAAACCTAGTTATTTGTTTTTGCAAATAAACTCTTCATATATTTAGTTTATAATGAAATTGAAAAAAATGTATTCTGATTGAAGATGACAATTTGTGTGGAATATTTACTGTATGTGCATATGTATTTCATGCTTTTATTAACAAGGATGAATAAAATTGTTCAAAAGTGACAGTGGCAGTTTCTGTGTTCCAAGCTTAGGCACCAAATCAGAATATTACTCCTTTGACTGTATTTTTGATCAAATAACTGCAGCATTTTCTTTCAAAACCATTTGAAAAAAATGACCGAACCCAAACTTCTGAAAGGCAGTGTATACAAACACACACAGAATATTTGCATTCAATATATACACATATCAGTGGGTGAGTGTTTACCTTACAAAAATGTCTCACACAACAGCAGACTTTACTGTTTCTGGCAAGTCTAATGCTTTGTTGACAGAATATGCGATTGAAAAGAATGTGCAGCTGAGACGATACACGACAAATATGCACTGCACTCCACTCACATGTCCACTGACAAACTGCAGCTTGCATTGTCATCAACATCGCAAAAACAGTTTCTGTCAGTCTCTGCGTGACGCTCGATTAGTTTGAATGCAGTTTAAAAGACTCCATATGCACTCAGACCATTTCAGATGTATAGAACAAGAACAAATGAAGTCATGTGATACACGACTAGTCGACACAGACCCGACACATCGACTAGTGGCAGAACTAATCAACTACTTAGTACAAACTTTAATATATCTTTTCATACATCTTTAAAGCTTTCAAGGACACACAAGGACAGATAAGGAGAGAGCATTCATTGATTTTCTTATAGGTAGAACAAAGAGCAATGAAACTTAAAAAGCGTGTTTAAAAGGCAGCTTTTAAAATGTCCACCTTCACTGCTATTTGTGCTGAAGGTGATCTAGATCACTGTCCCTGTCTGCCCGCTGACCGAAGACTCAATTAAAGCTCAGTGCTCACTAGTGAAGCACCCAGGCCATCAGACCAGCTAATTAAACTACAGGCACTTACCATGGGAGTTAATGGCCTTCAATTATGAATGAAGGGCTGAAAGCTCAATCAGTGGGTTGAATGAAAAACTTGCTGGTCACAAAAGGCCACAATGTCCTTCCTGATCTTCACCACCAAAAAAGACTTTTGTTTTGCTCAAAAAGAACCGCCCTAGTCCTGAACAGAGAGAGAGCATAAGGAAGTTAAAGTGTGTAAAGACCATAATAAGCCAATTTGAACAATCATTAATCATTATTGTTGATATAATTGTCTTGTTTTGTTGGATGTTGGTTACTCACAAATCAGTGAAGTGCTTGACTTGCTTTGCTTGATTAGGCATCCTGTCGAGATTTCAAGAAGTAGTAGAATGATTTGTGCAAAATTTTTCACATTATAAGGAGATGATCCATCTTTTTCAGTTCAGTTTTAAACAAAGAGGCTCATAGGATGTGGAGGCTCATTTTCATAGGATGTCTTCAAAGTTTCACTTAATTGATCAAAGGGACAAGGGTTATTATTGTTAACCAAAACTACTAAAACATTTAACAATTAAAACTATTATTAATTTTAATTTGTTAAATTTTTATATTATTAATATATATATATATATATATATATATATATATATATATACAGTATATATATATATATATGTATATTAGTACTGTCAAATGATTAATATAAAGATACAAATGACAAAGATGAAAAAGGCAAAAGCACATAACAAAACTACTAAAAATATAACAAATTAACATGAAAACTGAAAGTATAATATTATAATATACTGTGAATATATATATACATCTCGTCGATCATTGCAAAAACAAGTCAGATGGGGACCTTGTTTTACATTTTATAATTATGACAATTATAAATTAATTTTATAACTCATTTATAACGCATTTATAACTGCTACGCTGAGGGTTTCTCAGGTGTTATAAACCTCTTTGGAGTTTATCACTTTAAAATATGTTGTGGCAGTGTTGGCTATTTTTCAATAGGATGACTGGGTAGGATACAAAGATAGAAGATTCAAGAAGATAGCATATAACAGCTCACCATCCTGAGCCATTACTTAAGAACAGCATGATCCCATACACACCAGTGACAGACTGAAAGAGAGAGAAAGCATCAGAGAGAGAGAAGTGGAAAAAAGAAATCTGACCTGGTCTAAGGTTGGTCTCCTAATTAGAAAAGACCACCCACCTCAACCCAAACTGGAGAGCCCTTTAAAGAAGACATCAAATGAACGAGCTCTCCATCACATTTCTGGCTCAAATGCCCTCATGCGGAGTGCCCTCTGTTTGACGATGCCCCATTGTGCCCAGGACGATTCAAACACGTACACACACACACACAAACCGCTTCGTCCACAGACAGCATTCAATGTGCCTGACTTGGCTTTAAGCTTTTTAAAGGTCACACAGCATTATGAGCCATGGAACATGGCAAACATCTCAACGACTCACAACCATTAATTAGTCAATCTGATCATATTAACGGCATCTGAGACATGGTATCAATTACACAATTTAGGTAAAAGTAATCTTCAGAAGATAAATATGTACATATTGTATCAAAGTTTGTCACAAATAGCATAACCCAAATTCTATTAGTCACTTTAATTAAAAGTGTCAAAATACAAATTAAATGCCTGAGCAAAGACATGATATTCATGGATGATTAATGTCATGCACACCTTCTGTGTTATGTGACCAATAGCATGCTTTAAAGTAATCATATTTCATAAGGCATAATAATGTGTAAGAAATTAATTGAAATCCAACTGGCCAATTGTGACAGAAAAACAGAAACATTTACACAGCATGAACTGATTGAAAATTCAAAATCAAATCAGTGCGAGTGAGAGCGAATGCACTGATGGCAGTACATGCGGCACAGATCAACTTCACTCCAACTAAAACTCACAGATGAGGAAGTAAAGAGAAAAAGACAGAAAGAATGCGAGAGAGAGCAGGAGAGAATGCAAATGAGTGGAAGAACCGCTGAGCTAAGCTTTAATGGCAAACGAACATTTGAATTCACCATGGAAGCCTTTTATATCCTTGATAAATGGAAAATAAATGCAATTAAGTTCTGTGTTATAATGGCCATTGTGCAAATGACTGAATATGTGTTTTTCCCCTCATAACATAACTCATCAGGATGACTTCCTCATCAGGAAGTCAGGCACAAATAAAAACAAGTGGCAGATTCTGCAAATTGGGTACAAAATAGAGCCTCAAACTCTTAAAAAATTAAGTATTTTTTCAACTAAATGTTCATTGCCTAACCTTCAGAAAATGTCTGTCAGCCTCAGGGAGTCAAACTAAATATGATGCGTTTTATTTTGTATTCATTTTATTTGAACCCTTTTACTGAAGTCTGAGAATATGGTTAAATAAAGTGTAAAACTGTGTCTAACAATAAACAGCAGATATACCTCAAAATAAACAACTATTTTAATGCATAAAACATACACTGTAAAAAATTACATTTTGAAAAATTGTGGGAACTGACAAATAAATATTGACTCAAATTGCTTCCCAATAATTAACCGCCCCCCCACAAAATGCATTGTAGTAAATTTAGCTGAATTTTTTAAGTTAAAATTAAAAATATACATTCACCGATCATATTAAATTGTGCTCAGCCAATCCATCAAATAGAAGTGAAAAATCTGTGTTCGCAAAAAAACATGTGTATGCATGCGCCTGAGAGAATCCGTTGGTGTATTGAATTTAAAATTCCTGTGCGTGGGAGAGCAAGAGAGCAGAGCTGATACAGAAGGGCAACAGAACATAATTTACAGATGGATTTTCTGTCATTAAAGTTATGATGAGTATACGGAGTTTTGTATTTATTAAGACATGTTTCACGTACTACATTGTATTTTGCGGAATAACAGTGAATGCACGCCTTTACTGTGTCATGTTGAGGGGCGGTTCTACCGGGGTGGCAACTGCCATCCTAAGAAAAAGCTGGCCCACCCCAGAATAAAATATGTAAGCAGTATTTAATGTGCTACTTTTCAGCCGTGGCGATGACAGCGTAATAGAATAATGGCAAAAAAAAACAAGTCTTTCACTAAATGGTGCACGATAGTTGCATGTGCCCAGTGTAGTCGGCTTCATTAAAAAAAAAAAAAAAAAAAAAAAAAAGACTCTTAAGAATCGGTTCTTTTTGAGTCGAAAACACAGGCCATAACGAATTGTTTTTACATTTGTTCGTGAATCAGATACTGCTTCTCGGTTAATTCAGAAGTCCTCTGAGAAATCTAATCCCATCTGATGTCTGAGATTCATCCCGTAATTGTTTGGTGATCCGATTCTCCAACCGCTCGCTCCACTTTCATCATAGATATAGGCCTTTCTGCCATATCAGACGAAACAATAACATGAAATCAATAAGGAGATGCCGATCACGAAAACTAATAGCAGAGTTAGGTAAGAATCTTGTATTGCAGTTCTCAATTGTTAACTTAATATAACTGTCAGGGTTTCTATGAGAGAGGACTCAAATGCAGGATTAGAGTTGACAACTTATTAACAAAACAACAGACAGATGACAGATGGTGAGGAGGGGAGAGAACACAGTCCAGACAATAGGCAGGGAATGAATGACGACAGGCGGCCTAGGTGAGTGGCCACAGAGTCAAGTCCAGGATGGCAGACCGCCAGAGAGCAGTGAAGGCAGCAAAGTTGGAGGCCGGAGGTTATCAGCGGTGGCCAGACACCCCACACTACTCCACTCCCCACTAGTGATGTCACAGGCTCGGCACAGGCCTAACAGCGTGGCAGACCCAGGGAGAGGACCGGTAGCCCAGCCTGCTGGACAGGACAGAACAAGAGGAGGTAGGAACCGAACCAGGCCAATGGTTCATGGCTGGCCAGGGAGGTCTTGGCCCTGGGGAACCACTACAGGGAATGACAGAGGGTGGGAAGGGAGGGATGGGAGCCCGACTGGAGGTGCCTCTAGGTGCAGGGACTCGCACTGGGCTGAACTCGGGATCTGGAGCCCTCTCTGGGCTGGATTCGGGGACCGGAGCCCTCCGTGGGCTGACCACAGGAACTGGGATGCGCTTACATGGAGCTGGCACTGGAAGGCGCTCATGAGGAGCAGGCACAGCAAAGCGCTTTCTAGGAGCCGGCACCGGAGCGAGCTCTGGGGCTGGAGTCGACACTGGAGCTGCTCTCTCAGGAGCGGGCTTGGGAACTGCTTTCACTGGAATGGATTCAGGAACCGCTCTCTCTGGAGCGGGCTCTGGAGGAGCGGGCTCTGGAGGAGCGGACACTGGAGCAGTCCTTTCTGCAATGGGCTCAGGGACCACACTACCTGGAGCGGATTTCAGATTTCTGGAGTATGGCCTCCATGACCATGATGTTAAGAACAGGCCGCTCAGGATCAGCCTCTGGGGGCACAACAGGAACAGCAAGAAACTCAGAGGTGGCCTCCCTGACAATAACAGGCTGAATGAGAGCCTCAGGAATAGCTTTTGTGGCCAACATAGTGAGAGTGGGCTGTTCAGGAGTGGCCTCTGTGGACACAACTAGACTAACAGGAATATCGGTTGACTTGACATGGCTAGCAGGAATGGCATCCGTGGACGCAACTGGGAAAACAGACTGCTCCGAACTGGCCTCCGTGGCCGGAACAGGCGAAATGAAAGCCTCTGCATCGGCCTCCGTGGTCATGACATGAGAAGCAGCCAGCTTAGGAAGAGCCTCTGTGGACTTGATATGACTTGCAGGAACATTCTTTGACTTGACATGAGTTGCAGGAACACATTCTGTAGACAAGACAGGATTCAAAAACATGGCTTCAGTGGATCTAAGGAGGAAGGGCATTAGACTGCACAGAATGGGCCGCTTTCTTCATCTCCTGACAGATAGAAACTGCGTATTTGACCGCCTCTGTAGTACCTGTAGCTAACTCGGCCAACACAGGTGGAGAGGTAGTGACCTTGGTAGTCTCAGTGGAGACAGGAATTGGCCCGGCAGAATGTGACAAGTCTGGAACAGACCTTAAGGACTGAGGGGCAACATTAGATGTGACTGATTCTTGAATAACAGGAGTGCACCTAGTAGACTCTGGGAAGACAGAGGTTGACTTGATAGACTCAGGTGTCTGGTGCATACTGCATAGAGTGTTGACAACTTTTTCCTGGATAACGGTAGTGAAGGAGACTGATCCTGGGACGACAAAAGTTGACTCTGGCCTAGAATTGACTGGAACTGACTGGATAGCTGCCCTCTTGGCACTCTTGTAAATGATGGGAGCAAGGTTGACTGGCTCTGGAAAAACTGGAACAGGTTTGACTGACTCAGGAGTGACTGGAACGGGTTTGCCTGACTCAGGAGTGACGGGAGTGGGCTTAACTGGGTCAAGAATGACTGGAGTGGGCTTGGTTGGTATGGAAAGGTCGGCAGTGCTCCTGACCACCTCTAGAAAAGCTGAGGTTTATTCATCAGATTCTGAAATAATAGGGACTGACTTAGATGTCTGGGAGATGACATCAGTTGACTTGACAGGCTCAGGGGAGACTGGGAAGGTGTCCTCTTCCTTCTTGGCCTTCGCTTCGGAGTAGGAGTCAGAAGAGGATATTCGTCTTGACAAGGGAAGTGGGGCAGAGTGGTTGCTGCATGCTGGTTCAGGAGGTGGAGGCATTCCCCACAGGATGCGATGACCAAGATACCTGGAGAAGTCAGAGAAATTTAAAGTCTTGAGACCATCCATCTCCCACTTAGGCAGGGGATCATCTAAGCAGGCATTGAAGATGTCTTTGAGGGTGGTATCATCGTAATCAAGCCCCCTTCACATAGTCCAGAAAAACTGGGTAAAATCTCCCAGCCCTGTTGGCGAAGGTTAGCCAGATCTCAATGACGAGCCAGTCTCTCCTGGGCATTTGCAGGTGGCAGGATCTTGATACTCATTCTGCTGAGTCCTGAGCCCGGTCTGTTTGCTCTGTCAGGGTTTCTATGAGAGAGGACTCAAATGCAGGATTAGAGTTGACAATTTATTAACAAAACAACAGACAGGACAAGAGATGGTGAGGAGGGGAGAGAACACGGTCCAGACAATAGGCAGGGAATGAATGACAACAGGCAGCCTAGGCGAGCGGCCACAGAGTCCAGTCCAGGATGGCAGACCGCAGTGAAGGCTGCAAAGCTGGAGGCCGGTGGTTATCAGCAGTGGCCAAACACTCCACACTCCACTCCACACTAGTGATGTCACAGGCTCAGCACAGGCCTAACAGCGTGGCAGACCCAGGGAGAGGACCGGTAGCCCAGCCTGCTGGACAGGACAGAACAAGACTAGACGAGATTAGATTAGATTGGGAAGTGACGAGAGACAAAATCTACAAACAACAAGGAAGGGAATAAGCGGTTTCACAGGACTGGTAAGACAGAGCCGACAAACACTGACGTAGCACAACAAACAGGCAAAACAAGAGGGAAAGGGAGAACAATATAAAAGGACAGGAGAACATGAGGAACAGGTGACAACACTCAGACAAACAAGGCGAGAACGAGAGGGACAGGTGACAACACTCAGACAAACAAACTAAACAAGGGGGCGTGGTAATGGGTAACAAGGAGGCAGGACAGGAGGAGCACATGGCAGACAACAAGACAGAGCCATGTGCTCAAACACAAAACAAACATAGAAACATGAAACACAGACAAGACAGTGAGGGCAGGATCTTGACAATAACAGTGCATTTTTTCACTGCTTTATTCAGTCTTTACAACAGTGGAATAAACAAGACGTTAATATTAAAGGGGTCATCAGATGTCCAATTTACACAAGTTGATATGATTCTTTATGGTCATAATGAAAAGTCTATAACATACTTTGGTTAAAATTTCTCAATGGTAGTGTAAAAAACACCTTTTTAAACCTGTCAAAATCAGTTCTGTTTTCAGCATTCTTATCTAGTCCATGTTGCTTTAAATCCTAGTGAGCTCTGCTGACCCCACCCCTCTCTTCCGTGGAGTGACTAGCAGACCATACATATGTGTAGATTCTCTATTCGACCGCTCCAGATACGTTGCTGTAATAATCAATGAATATTCAAAGATATACAAGCTTACAACTTGCTGTTGTAGACGCACACAGTCAATGCGCTAAAAGCTTCGCAGACGTTCCAAAAATGGCAGATGGCTTACGTATCGCGGCCCATAGAAACAGTCGATAATGAGGCATCTAGGTATATATTATCTATGGAGCATATTAAACTTCAGCCACGAAACTGGCTAACTAGCACATTATTAGGGAAGGCGATTTGCAAAGATTGCTAAAAACCATTATACTCACTTCTTCTGTAGATAAAGCTGGATCACGAATGATTCGCGTGAACATAGCAGATCAGGATCGGCACATTCACTTCAAAGCAAGTAAATAACGAAAGAAAGTAATGTTAATCCTCTGCATCTCAGATGTCGGGAGTAAATGACGACTGCTATATTCATTTTTACATCCAACAACTAAACACTTCAAATCGCTTAATCAGAGACATCTTGTCTTCCCCTGCACCGGAGTCAACACAATGATGGACGGATGACAGCTCACTCAGGGCGGGTCTAAGGTAAGACGCTAGTGTCAATGAACTATCGTGGGGGGGGGGGGGGGTGAAAAGTGAATTTTGCATCCGTTGACCCCTTTAAAGGGACTTGCATTTTATACACAGTATTGCCTGTTTTTGCTCTATTTCACCAACAAAACTTGTTCCAAACACAGCCACAGCACTGTTTTGCGTCTCTGAGCAACATGCTGTGTTCATCCTGAATGAATCAACCATTTAATGATTCGGTTCAATCACAGTGACTCACTTATTAATAGTGATTTGCTGTCACCTACTGGAGTTTTTAATTTCACATTTAAAATATCTTTTCATTTTTTTAATAATTGTAAATATCAGTATTCAACGTTTTGTTTAAAATATCAAAACATTATTTATGCATGTGTAACTGCAGGTTAAATGCATTCATGTTCTGCATTAAACAGCGTGTAAAAATAAAAAAATCTAAATGCCACTTCAGATACTGCTTCTGTGTTTCCTCTGCATTGCAAAGATGACTTTTGTTAATATTGATTTCATTTGATTGGTAACAGCCCAAATGTTGTATTATTCTAATTGACTGATTAAATGTAAGAATTTGATTCAAAAGGTGATGCACACTTTTAGAAAAAAAATGGTTTTATAAAAGGTAAAAAAACCCATATAAGGTAAAAATCTATTTGGAAAAGATTTCTGACCACAACACAGAATATGAAGAATATCAAAAAAATTATGAGTCAGCTGTCCACGGTAATCCTTAAGATACCAGCACAATAACACACAATAAAATATTGTCTAATTACCATTATCGATAAAATCTCCGAAAATATTGAGATATAATTTGTCAATATCGCACACCCTTATCTCTCAGTTACCTAAAGTTACTATTTATTGAACTAAATTATTTTGATCTTACTTTATGATGAATATATGAAATGTATGAGACACAAGGAATACGTTTCTGCTTTAACTATTTTTTTGTTCCCATTAGCGTAACCCACCATTGCTAGGTCTGAGCTCACAAGGCACCATTTGTTGTAGAAAAGGAACCACTATGAATTTCACAGTGAGTATTTAACAGTAGTTCTTATTGGATATATGTTTATTCCATATTAGTGTCAAATACTATTAGCTCTTGTAATTTGTAATTTGTGAGGAGTTGCTTTATTGAGTGTTACCACGAGACATGGCTCAGTGTAATCTAGGCTGCTAATTCTAATGTAGATTTAGTATTGACATTGCTATTTTATATATATATATATTTTTTTAACAGAGTACAGAGCCATTGGTGAACCACACAACTGTAATGAAAATGGGAATTCTTGAAATAGTAAGCAGCAGCAGTTGCACTTCAAGGGCCATGTCAAGTGTGCTGAATGTCTTCAGTTGTCCTGGAAGAGGAGGTGGTGCTTGACAATTTAGGAGACTTTGTAAATGCATTTATTGTACTTTTTTGGATTATTGTATGCACTCATCCTGGAGTAAAACCAGGACTTAAAGGGATAGTTTACCCAAAAAAGGAAAATTCTGTCATTAATTACTTACCCTCATGTCGTTCCAAACCAGTAAGATCTTCAGAAAACAAATTAACATATTTTTGATGAAATCCGATGATGAAATTTGTTTTATGAAATTTTTGATGAAACCACGGTCTTATTGATCTGGAACGACGTGAGGGTATTTAAAGGGATAGTTCACCCAAAAATGAAAATTCTGCCATTAATTACTCACCCTCATGCTGTTCAAGATTCAAGATTCAAGATTTTTTATTTGTCACATACACAATTATACAGAGTATAACCAGCAGTGAAATGTAGGTACCCATGTTCCAAACCCATGAGACCTCCGTTCATCTTCAGAACACAAATTAAGATATTTTTTCATGAAATCTGAGAGCTCTCAGACCTTCCATAAACAGCAAGGGTACTTACACGATCAAGGTCCTCTACGTCAGCGTAGCGCCATTTTGGAGAACATCCGCTGGACGGAAACTGCGTACGTTCTTCTGTGTCAGCCGCACCACGCGGATACGTCTTCTATGTATATTTACACTTTGATTCGAACGAAAACAGCGCATCTGGTATGCGGCTAACACAGAAGAGCGTCCAGTTTCCGTCAAGCGGATATTCTCCAATATGGCGCTACGCTGACGTAGAGGAGACGAACTGTTGAATAAAGTCAGTATTTTTATTTTCTTTGCATACAAAAAGTATTCTCGTAGCTTCGCAAAATTACGGTTGAACCCCTGATGTCACATGGATTATTTTACCAATCTCCTTGCTACGTTTCTGGACCTTGATCGTGTAAGGACCCTTGCTGTCTATGGAGGGTCTAAGAGCTCTCAGATTCTATCAAAAATATCTTAATTTGTGTTCCGAAGATGAATGAAGATCTCACGGGTTTGAAACGATATGAGGGTGAGTTAATTAATGACAGAATTAAAATTTTTGGGTGAACTAACCCTTTAATGACAGAATTTTAACCTCAAAGTACCTCTTATGAGTTTTTTTGGCAAACATTTGAAGTGTAAGATGTAGTTTCATGAGCTCAAAGTACCTGTTGTGAGTGAGAATGGTAGCGTTCATGTGAAATTACTCTAAACACTGGGTGAAGTAACCTCCCCATTACTTAAATTTGATGGTGTTTTTGACATTTTTAATATGTGAATGTATTTGATGTTTAATGTTTAAATAGTTAAGATGCAGTTTCATGAGCTCAGTGTACCTTTTGTAAGAATGGTAATATTCAGTGACATTAACCTAAAGACTGGTTGAAGTAACCTCAGATAAATTATTACCATTATTAATTAAATTATTATTATTTTATGGTGTTTGACATTTTTTGCATGTTTGTGAATGTATTAATGTATAAGGTGCAATTCATCAGCTTTTCATCAGTGTTTAGTGTATCATCATTTAATAATTTTGTTTCCTTTTCTTTTGGGACAACAGGGAATAAACAATTCAGTAAAGCTTCTTTAGCAATATACATTTACCAATATACATTTTTAAATTAGGTAAAACAAAAAATGTATGCTACTACAATTTAAAATATTTAACTAGGCCAATACATGGTTTGGTAGACTTCTTTTTTCCCAATTGGCTCAACATATTATTTCTCATTGAGCCAATGTTAACAGACTGTTGCCACAATTGATAAAATTCAGTTAGCAGAAACTCAACTGGGCCAATGGAAAAATTTAGATGTAATCAGTCACTAGAAAATTGAGTTGGGTTGTATATTAAAAACCTAAAATGTTAGGTTTAAATATACAAATGAGGCATTATTTAATGAAATATACGCTAATTTGCATAAATTTCTAGAACAAAAATCTAAACACTGGATGAAGTTGGTTTCAAAATTCTTATTTCATTTTATTGACATATTAGAGTCAAAAGTTTTTACAGAGGGAATTTTGGATATCTCATTTTGTCACTCCATAACTCAGAATATACTTAGAACAGAAAACAATACATTTTCAAAATTTGGGGGGGAATAAAATGTTGTATATAATCAAGCAAATTATATATGAACAAATCCCTCTGTAAAAACCTTCAGGATATAGACAGGAATAAAGATGTAAAGTTTGGTGTGTGTGTAAGTGCTACTGAAGTGGAGATATATGACTCAATGTAGGAGAGAAAACTCATTTTGAGAAAACGGCCTTTAAAAATATGTATTGTAATTGAAATCTATTGACACAAATAGATAAAGTGCTATAAAAGAAACACTTAACAGTGTCTTTTGAATGTTTTCTTTCCACTAGTCTGAAAAAATACTTTATGAAAAACCAAAAAGCCCAAAATCTCAAATTTGACAGGTGCATGAAAAAACTGTTTTTGCCTGCAGTGTCTCCCATTAAATTATTATTCATTAAGCTGCTAGTTTGGGACTAGATATAAATATATATATTTTACTACAACAAATGGCCATCTTAGATGGTGAATGCAGATGTTTGATATATTTGAAACTAGTTTTTCATTCTAGGTTACTGTTATGTTATTTAATGTTATTATATGTTATTCAACATACACTATAATTCAAAAGTTTGGGGTCACACATTTTTTTATACAGCAAGGATGCATTAAACTGATTAAGTGACAGTAAAAACATTTAGATTGTTACAAAATAATCCTTAAAATATGCATCACAGTTTCCACAAAAAATATTAGAAAATATTTTTAATATTTCAAAATATTAGTTTTAGTGTATTTATGATAAAAAGCCTGTCTTTGTGAGCACAAACTTTTGAATGGTAGTGTATTGAACAGATCAAACAACAACAAAGTGCTTCAAAAAATTTTAAACTCATGGCACACCCAAGTGTACTGCATTCATAGAAAATGTAAATTCTCAGTCTAAAGTCGTCTTATGTAATATTATATCTGCATGTGTGTTTGTCTGCTCCCATGAGTGTATATCTGTTTGTTGGGTGTTAGCATGGCATTTGATTTCCCATCCATACTGAGATTGATGCTTCTCTTGTTTAATGTTTTTTTCTCCTCCTTTGAACTTCACAGGTCTCCCTACTCCAATTTCCTCAGTCAGGAGCAAGAGGGTTTTTACAGAAGCCCAACACCTGTTGTTTGTTTGGCTTACACAACAGCATGCGGTGTCACAGACAAACCTGTGGCACTTCCTACCTCTCCATCACACCCTGATCTATCTCTTTTCCCTTCTGTCTCTATTCAGTCTCTGCCTCCAGTTCCATATGATCCTTCAATGAGATGCTTAATTTTTCCTTCCTGATCTTCCTCACTTTCTGTTCTCAAATGCTAAGACTGTGTGACTTTAGTGAATGTCTTTGTCAGACATATGAGCACATGAAACACATTTATAATTATACATATACACATATGCAAACACACTGACAAATTAGGTGCAGACCACTTACCAAGTGTGTTTCAACTGCCCCCTGCAGCAGACTGCTGTCTCCCAGTGGCAGGCTATAGGGTCATGAAGGTCGTGGGGAGGTTGGTCTGGGCCGGGCATCAAGGGACAGCAGTCCACACACAATTAAATTAGTTTGCACTTGGCACTCATTGCATCTGCCCCAAACCTGTGTATCCCGCTGATTTCATTTCCTCTCCTCTTCTGCGTCGAGTTTCCCCACTGCCCCTTGCTGACCACTCCATTCACCTTTTACAGAGAGAAAGAGAGTGAGACTGCATTACATTACACATTACATTACTTTACACAAAATATGAAATAGCATGAAAAAGTAGCTTTTCGTTTGGACAAAATGTGTACTTTTGGGCCAGAATAAGATAAAAAAACAATCAGACAACATCAGCAAAATAGCTGAGCTAGAAATAGGATTCATTCTCAACATGGTGATACAGCATTTAGCTATTATGTTATTCACAGCTGGAATCAGCATCCAGAAAATGTCAGATGTGCCCTGACGGTAGCCATGTTCCAACAACAAAAAAATGTTTACCATTGGGTTCTCTGACTAAGCACTGTCCTGCACTTTACATAACTGACTGGACTGCATTATTTAATTTTAATTAGATTTTTTTATTTTTGTACTTTTACTTTCCTTCCTTCCTTTTATTTATTTATTTATTGTTGGCTTGTTTGTTTGTTACAGTTGCCTTAAAATTGCTTTACATAGGCTTAACAATGTGACAGAACAGTAAAGACATTAAAGGCAAAAAACCAAACCAAACCAAAAAACAAAACAGACTTGAAAAATCTTGTCACTTTAAAAAACACAACAAAAAAACAAAAAACAATAACAAAACAAAAAAGACACCAAAAACCAAACCAAATCAAAACAAAAAAGACACCAAAAACTAAACCAAACCAAAACAAAACAGCCTTGGAAAAGCATGTCACATTAAATTCGACCCAGAGAGACCAAGGAGTTTCGAACAAACATCTTTGTTCTGCAAACAGGAGAAATAGCTGATCAAATATTTGAATTGATGAGATATTTTTCAAAACAAAGCAAAAAACACAACAAAAACAAAAAACAAAAAAAAACAAACAAACAAAAAAACACACAAAACAAAATAGCCTTGGAAAAACGTATCACTTTAAATGAGCAAATTTTGACTGTGAGAGAGCAAGGAGTTTCGAACAAAAATATTTTTTCTGCCCACAGAAGAAATAGCTGATCAAACATTTATGAGCTGATTAGATATTTTTAGGTAAGTAGTATACAAACAGGACTTCTACAAACCACACACAGCCATCAGGGTCAAGCACAGTCTTTCCCCATCAACACACGCTTATTACTAGCACGCAGCATGGAGAAAATGCTCCCCGTAGGCGAAGCTCTCCGTAGAAAAAAAAAAACCCTCTTCTGATTGTCGCCACGTGTTCCTGTGCTCTTCAAAGTGATGTGTTAATGCAATATCATCTGCACATTCAAAACTATCATTATTTCACAGTTCTGAGGGAGCCGACAAAGAAAGCTCGAGTGATGGAGGAGTAAGAAAGAGATGAGAGCAAGAAGGAGTTCCTGATCAAATGCATGGAGAAGGCGGAGGCGGAGCAGGATGCGGCGTTATGATTCTATTAATTGGGGGCTTTCTTGCAAATGACCTGAAAGCTGCAATTACCTTCCACAGAAGGGCTCCATTATGAACATCACACCCGTGACACACACATACACACGGCTGAACTATTTCTTTATATTCCCTCTCATAGACTGCAAATGAGAGTTTTTAGTGGATTGCATTACTTGCACAATGGTTTATATGTAATTTTGCGTATATTTACACAATACCTAGCACATATCATTCAATCATGCATTGCTTTTTCTCCTACTTTCCCTCTCTATTCCCCCAGCATGCGCACACACTCGCTGGAACAGATGATGACATTAGTTGCGGGAGTTGGCTGGTCTCCAGGTGTCCCGGTGTTCTGTAATATTGTCACTCCCATATTTCACTTCTCCTGTCCCAGCCTCTGTTAAAGCAAACTCAATCAACCCCTCCTCATCCTAGAACCAGCGGCGTGTGCTTTCCCATCTCCACAATGCATGAGGCCCATGTTTGCTTTGAATATACAGGGAGCAGGGTACACACAGCAAAGTATATTGTCACTCCTCGGTTGGTGAATGTATATATCACAAGTGCTGAATGTGACTAGTGTTAGCCAAGTCACACGAATCTCTGTGTTTCTTCAAGTTGCTTTGGAATAACAAAGGGATGATTCTATGAAGCATAGTCAGTCATATTTTATATGCAGCAATATTCACTTTGTAATGATGATGATACTGAATTCATTTCAGTCATTGGTACATGAAAAGTCATGCAATCTGTGAAGCTATCTAACATTTGAAGTGTATATGTGTAAGGTACTGTAGGGACAGTTCAACCAAAAATAAAAATTCAGTCCTCATTTACACTTAACCCTCATGTCATTCCAAATCTGTATAACTTTCTTTCTTCTGTGGAACACACACCGCAATATTTTGAAGAATGCTTTTGTTCAGTGAATCATA
This sequence comes from Barbus barbus, assembly GCF_936440315.1. Taxonomy (NCBI): domain Eukaryota; kingdom Metazoa; phylum Chordata; class Actinopteri; order Cypriniformes; family Cyprinidae; genus Barbus; species Barbus barbus. The sequence goes on from NC_136750.1 coordinate 20,837,263, forward strand.
GACTAAAAACAATTGAAAAACAAATCTCATCTTTTGTGTTAAAAAACTGGTTTTCTTTCAGGTTTTAAAGTGCATGATAAAAAACAAATTCAATATTGATGGAGCAGCATAATTGGTTTAAAAATATATTATAAAAGAAAAGTATTTAGACTAAAAATCATATGAATATGGTTTATTTAGTAGACAGCAAATAAGGGAGTTTTAGTAGATATAATTCAGGGCAATTTTGATCAGTCAAAATGTGTCACCAATTTTTGATACCAAGATACTTTTGATTACGAATTAAGCAAACACTTTTCAAATTCCACTATCATTCCAATTTATTTTTAATCACTTATATAATTTCATAACAAGTATAAGTATAACATAAGTATTCTTCTGTATTGTTCTTATTTTTGTAAATAGTGTGCATCTTGGAGCAATTATTCTAATGTGATTTCAGAAATTATTCTCCATCATAATTACTCTAAATACAGAAAAGACATTTAGTATTGTCCCTCTCTATCAACCTAAAAAATATATATATTTTTTAATCAAACTGGGTCTTTTCAAGTGGTTGACCTTGATGTTTTCCCACAAATACTTTTACTTATTAAATACATAATAATGCATAGATAATTTAAGGGATTCTCATTAGCTAAATAAATTAAGTATTATAAACAATTTATTATACATTAAATTAATTGATCTTCAGTGCACAATTACCTCATAGATTATGAAAATACTTCAGTGCATTGTAACAAACAATATTTAAAATACAAAATAGCAACATATTCAAGGGTCAGCATTTCCTTTGAGCCATCAATGTCAAACATGAAATGGAACATATCTGCTGTTACAGATGTGTTTAGAGCCAGTGGTGTTTAGAGTTACCATGCATCATTAATAAAGGTACATGACACACAACTGAGCATCAACAAAAATCATACCGATCACAAGACTGCGGGGTTCCGCCTCCAGTTCCACGCCTGGGACAGCTTAGTGTGACCCCGTCAGTCAAACACACCTGGTCTGACAGTCCAGCTGTTCTCTGTTTCTATGGGAACAGGGGCTCTTGGTGAGGAGGGCACGCTCTGAAACAGGTGAGAGTAGATATGGAAATCAGTCAGTTCAGGCATCTGTTAATCAACCAATCAAACAGTTAGTCTCACCTTGGGATCATCACCTTAAGTGGACAGATTAGAGAATATATTGATTATGTGTACAGTATTTAACAGTTTACCAATGGAATAACGAAAGAACTTCAGGTGTATAAAACAGACAGAAAGACAAATCTGATCTGCTTAATAAAGAAGCAGTGTAGTAAGTCTGAATGTCAAGGGCAAAACTTGTGACTATGTGGCATAATAGGAAAAAATGGCTTTGGAGACTTTCAAGCTACAGGGAAGCCAGTCTGTTAGAGGCTTCCACTTAACCCAAACAGATGTTCAGACAACTCTGTGTGTGTTTGTGTGTATCTACATAATATGACCTCTGACAAAGTGCAAAAGCGTTTTGTGCTGATGCAGCTCCCTTGAAAGAAAATTTGTTGTTCCAGTACAACCACACCCCTATTTACAAATATGCTCAAACACACACCTCACCGATCACTTAGCCCTATTTCTCTCCCTCTCTTTGTCTGTCATCACACTCTCTCTTTGTGTTTGCGGAAGAATATGGAAGATAAATGTCAGTGATCTCTCATTCCCCTCCTCTATACACATTGAGCTGCTGTGACAGTCTTTTAGTAGTGTTGCTATGGCTGCAATTCAATACTAAATGAATAAAAAAATGTTTAACTGCTTTTTCTCTTTGTTTGTCTTTCTTTCTCTCACAGCGGGTCACCCATAGGACATGATAGCACCCAAACTGTTATTCCCCCACAGCGATTGCAGCTGCTGAAGTCTTTCAAGTTCTTATTGAAGTTGTGTTGAAATACTCCTCAATCAAAACCTGTTTTAACCCTCTATAAACCAAATATATATCAAAATGTGTTTTATTTATCAGAAAATAAACTATGGGACCACAAATGGACTTTGTGGTATTCAAATACTTCAAAATATGCATTTGGACCTTCAAAAAAGCTAACATTGCTTCTGTTTGTTGGTAACCAAACAATTATTTCACATTTCAGAAAATAAGACTGGGATTGGATAAAACAGACCCATGCGACCTCATAAAAGGATAGTGTCAGATAGTGTTGTATAAATCACAAAACTGATTTGGGTCATTTATAAATAATGATTTCCCTCCAGGAACTACCATTTCTGGCAACTCTGTTGTCTCTGGGGTTAAGGTTAATAATAGCACTTGTTCTGTGGAATTTGTAGCTGATGCTAACGATTGCAGAACCTTTTTGAAGGTTAATGATGCTTTGCATGCTCTCTTCATTTGTGGTGAAGCAACACGAACTGGGAAATATCAATAAAGCCTAAATGTTCAGCACATAAAATCTGCCCTTTAAGCAAAGGTCAGAGAGACAGAGATGGTAAAAAGTTCCTTGGAAACTCGTCAGGATGACTGAGAATTGATAGTAACACAAGTCCAGATTTTCACCATCCCACAGTGTGGTTGAGACACAGGGCAGTGGGTCATCGGGACCATGGTGGTGTTACTGGAATAGATCTATGAATAGCATGTGAAGGTGGGTTATATAGTTGGGTCGCTGCAGGTAGTTTTGTTATGAATTGGTAAAACACAAGATGAGGAGGTGGTGAGGAGAGGATTGAGGGATTTCAGCTGAGCTTCAGTGGGGCATGGGGTCGATTTCTCGGCAGGAGGAGGCAGTAATTGCTCACGGGGCCTTAATGAGTCCGGCGGGCCTGAAGCACAGCTCTTCATCCAAGAGCCAGACAGGTGGTCTGCTCAGCCTAATAGGAAAGGGACTGGCCCCCGATGTGACATCAAACCCAGCCTCTCACACCTGCCACCCTGTGTGTGTGTGTCTCTGAGCATCAGACAGCACTACAGCCAAAGAGAGAGAGAAAACATTCAGTTCTTTAGTAATAACTCCCCGTCAAGTACCCTTTATGACGGCCTGACAACAGAGAACAGAATCTATATTCTGACTGAACTGTCAATAGATACAATTTTATAAACTCGACTTGTTCATCTAACACCCAGTCGGTTGAGATATCTGGCATCCTTTGTAGAAGTCCCAATAAAATGAACATCATTATGCATTGTTCATCAACTTTTTATAGCTCGAAACAATGCGTCCACATCTCATCATTAATGACTTTGTTCAACATACTGTATTTAACAGTCCCTGTAGCTTAGCAGCTTTACAACGCTCTGAAATTTGAGCATAACTGATGTTGTTGGTGGTGCTCATTAACAGTGATCATCGTTAAGTAGGCAGGCTTTTCTCCAGTGAGATGTGCACCTCTACAGCTTTGCGGAGCAGTGGAAGTAGGGCATGACGTTAACAAATGTCACTAATGCATGCTGACAGACACCAGAGTATTACTCAGAGCCCGTCATCACACAACACACACAACACCAAAGGGGACGGCCAATAGCAGAATCAAAACATCTACAAACACACATACATGCATAGGTGTAACAGCTGTGCATATTTGCTAACACTTGTGCACTGATCTTTATATACGGGTGAATTGTTATATAGTTCGATATAAAAAAAGATAGGGAGTTAATTTAATACAATTAATAATATAAAAAAATATACAATTACATAAAATAATATTTAAATATTTAATACAAATAATTTTAAATGTTTTTAACTTGTGCACTGATCTTTATATACAGTGTGAAAGAATTGTCATAGTTATAAAAAGAAATTAAAATTAGGAAGTTTTAATACAATTAATTATATAAAAATTCTATAAAATAATAAAAGAATAAAGAGACGGATAAAAAGACACTGCATATAGACCAATAATTAAACAAATATTGCAGCATTATCAACTCTAAGAGCCAGATTTACTAACAGCTTGCCCTTTTGGCATTAAAATAGTACTTTCAGGATTTACTAAAGACGCGCAGTGAAGAATTAGCACTGAAAAGGCATGAACAGTGATTTTTGCACCTGACCTTATTGAATATGCATTTGTAGGAGTTTCCCTTTCAGATGCAAAATTTATGGGAGGAGAGTATTAAAATGAATCACGCATGCGATTTACTAACATTTGCGCTTGTCAAATTACTGGTTTTTGCACCATTATTTAACGCCCAAAAAAAGCATGTCTTAAAGCAGGTGGTAACTCTTGGTAGATTGTGCTGGTCATTATGGAAATAAACTGGCTGCGTCTGTGTTCTTTAATGTACGCATTGTTAGTAAATCACCTGTTTAGTAAATCTGGCCCTAACTCTAATAACTCTATGATCTAGATCACTATGGACTCTAAGTCAATGATAGGCTGTTTATTCAATGATATGGAAATAAAACATCAATAATATTATACGGATTTCTAAAGCCACTTCATGTAGCTAAATGACTATTCAATGATTTACTCATGTTTCAAAAATACATAACAGGGCACATAAATATGTACAAAGTGCTGCTATGCTAATTTAGTAAATCACAAATGGTTTAAAAGGATCGCTATGCTGCTCTACCTATTGTCTCAATGTAGAGCTCCTGCTTTGAGATCTTTCTAGCGTAACAGACTGCCACAGGCTTGGTTGTTGCAGACACAGCCGTGGTACCTCAGCGCAGCGGTCTCGGCGTGTCTAGGTGTGTGAGAATACTCTCTGCAGGTGTGCCGGGTTCGGCTCAATCAGACCCAGCCGCCCCGTTCCCTCCAAGAGCCCGATCAACAGATGGCATTACAGCTCTGCCCTACAAGAGTGGCCTTCTCTCTCCCCCGAAAACCCGGCACTTCACCCCGTCCAAACCCAGCCCCCTGCCGCACGGCTTAATTACTGCTGTCGCTCTCCGCTCTGTTCTCCCAGAGAGCCGAACGGCCGGGAGTGGGTACGACGTTAGGGAGTGACTCAGCTTAGCTTCGAGCAGTTGCAGAGATGGCAGGGGGTTGGGGGGGGGGGTGCAATCTGGAGAGGACTAGGGCGAGACTTCGCTCTCGCTGCGCAGAAGCGTTGCGGTTAGAGCTGAGGTAAACAAACAAAGCCAAAGCCACACACAGAGAGAGACATCTGTGAATGTGGATGTGTGGTACACTGCATGTTTACATACATTTCAGCCTCTTTTTTGCTTAATAGTTTATTGAAGATTATTTTCAAACCCACAAACAGACTAAAATGCACAAAAATTTGCCATTTTGGATGTGTATATGCTAGTTTAGCAGCAGTAGGTACAGGTATGTGTGGTGGGGAACGAGAGGTGCCTAGAGCTCTAGGCAGAACAGATGGAGCGGCTGGAGCTGCAACCAGAGGCTCAAGGATGGGAGGAGCGCTGAAGCCTCTGTCAGCCGAGTGCCAGAGGACTACAGGATGGAGGTAGACCCCCATACAGACTCCATGCCAGAGTGCATCTGCATTTGATTACAAAAATGCGAACATTTGTGAGTTTGGCAATGGAATTTGTTCCTAAAAATCACTCACTTGCAGATGGCTTAATAATATGTGTGTGAGTGAGCGTGAATCTCTAATGAGCGTCTGGACGGGGCATCTGATTGCTGCAGAGGCTTGTATGTGTGTGTGTGTGTGTTGGACAGGGGGAGGAGGGAGGGTCAGGCTAAATGAGCCACATTAATAACCTGTGTCAGCAGGTCTAAAGAGCAGAAGTGCTCTGGATGACCAGGGGAAGCAGGTGAGGGAGCAAACAGGGCCTCGCTGGTGTCACTTTTGCTATTTATGAGCAAGACTTTCAGCGGAAATCTATGCAGAAAATCACATATTTAAACAATAAAACATTAAGGTCAAAATAATCATATAAAATAATAGCCTGGGTGTATATTAATATTGATCCTGCACTTGCTTGGTGTCTTTATAGCAACAAACAGATTCTGCAAGCAACACAAAAGCTATTTAGAACAAACTGGAGTCTTTTATGTCTGTGAATGTGCTTGAAACAACAGCATCAACAACACCACTATAACCACTGAATCTGAATTATAATAAAACTTTACAAGAGTCAATGTAAATAGTTGCACAAAAAGAGAAAAATGAGGGTGGAATTCATGTCATTAAGTACTATCTGAATCTGATATCTTATAAATATAAAGCAATTAAAAAAAGAGGTTGCTTTTTCCAAGGGTTTTAGTGCTTAGGTATTTTTCTTTTGCAAAAACAACAACTATTATGCAAATTTGTAAACACGGTGCAAATGATTTTTATTCGTTGTCTAGCTAAAATAAATAAGGTAGGTCTGATCCTCCTAATTAAGACTTGAAGCACATAAACAAATGAGACAAACGAAATGATATGTTCTAAAAAGTACACATTCGAATCAGTTTTAATTCTATTTCTACCACTAAGGATATTCAAACTTGGTTCTCCAGAAATGTTTTACTGTAGTAACCACAAATGTTGCAAAACAATTTCAGTAGGTATGGTACGAAAGAGGGCTTGTGAAAAATCAAAACTGCACACTATGAATCATTAGTTAAGCATTAGTTAATAGTCAATTCATCCTTTATAAAGCATTGTTACAACATTAATAGGAATTAAGCAGTTTATAAATACAGCTATAAACGTTTTGTTCTTGAGCATATCTCTAATGTTCAATAATTGTATTTTCCTACTTTATTAACGATCAGTTTATCATTTTTAAATTATTACGTTATTTTCAAACCAGTTATATAGGAGTTTTCAGTGGTTCACAAAATCATTTAGAAAGTGTAAGTAAATAATTAATAAAATATTTAAATGTACATTTATAAATCTTATTATTTAGACACATGATAATAGTTGCTCAATGTGTTAATGTTTTATTAACACATATTCCTGCTGTAATTGATGATTGAGTCATTTACAAGGAGATTTAAAGGCTCATTTATCTTCCAAACAGAAAAGTTAAACAAACACAACACAGAGGGCTACAGAACACAGAAATATTTTTTCAAAATGCAAAAAATTAAACTGTACAACTGTACACTTGATAATTTTTTTTAAAAATAAACCTCTGCAATTTCATAGAAAAAAAAATAAAAAATTTAAATTGTATAGTTTAATTTTTTTTTTTTTGCATTTTGAAATAAATATTTCTGAGTTCTGTATCCCTCTGTGTTGTGTTGTATTTATTTTTACTGTTAGGAAGATAACTGAGACTTTAAATCTCCTTTGTAATAGATATGCTTATAAATCAAGAACAAGGCATTTATAGCTGTATTTATAAACTGCTTACTAATGACTATTAATGTTGGGACAATGCTTTATAAAGGATGAACTGACTATTTACCAATGCTTACCTAATGATTCATAGTGTGCAGTTATTATAAAGTGTTACTATTTTGTCATCATTTAATCACGCTCAGTTTCTAATCCTGTATGAATATCTTTTTTTCTGTAGAACGCAAAAAATATGAGCAATGTCTGTTTTTTTTTTTGTCCATACAATTGAAGTCAATGGTTACCAAAACTTTTAAAATTTCTTTGTTTGTGTTCCAAAGAAAGTCATACAGATTTGTAACAAGTGAGTAAACATCGACAAAGTTCATCTAACTGCACTGGAAATACTAAAATATTTTACTTTTATGCATTTTGCAGACACTTTTATCCAATGCGGTGTTGTTAGTGCCATGCTCTACCATGTCAGACTGTGCCCTAAAACTTACTGATAGAAAATCCATTAAGAAGTTGAGCCCCCTGAAAAACATTCACACACTAATAAACATGAACTGATTATACAAACTATTTTGTGGTAACATTACCAGAAGGAATTTCATTGAGACTCAACTATGTGAAATATTAAACATAACTGCTCTGATTGTAACGTTTGAGCATGTAACTCCAGTTAGGAAAGGTCATGAAATCTCATAGATTGAAGTGATTATTTAATGTACTTAACTGAATAAACAGCCTGGAGTCTGAAGTCATAGATGGGGTCACCAACAGGCTCACCGATTCAGCAATCAACTAATGACATTTTATTAAATTCTGAATCACATCATCCAGATAATAGAACACCCATGAAGCAATCACTGAGTTAAACAGTAGATAAACAAACAGACTATAAAGGAAATGAAACTCGAATCTAACTTTGTCTTACTGGATGTTGTAAGATATATCAGAAAGATCTGACCTCATCTTCTTCCCATGTGGGAAAGTTGATGTAGTGGTTAATTCATGTAGAAGCCTGTGATGGTGACAATGATAAAGACAATGATGATAAAAACAATGCTAAATGTGTGTTTGCATGTGAGCATGTGTGAGAGAGCGATTTTGGTAAATTTAGCACTGATGACTCACTGGGCGGATGTAACTCCCACCTCCATCTGCAGGGGTCCCCCTGTCCCGTTTGCGAGCCCATCTCAACTATTCTTATATGTAAGTGTGTGTGTGTGTGTGTGTGTGCATGAAAGAAAGAATATCCAAAATAAACACAAGAAAATAGAGCACAACCTATGGTGCTGCAGCCGAACACTTCAGTTAAACACCCCCCACTCCACACCTTCCGTTCTTCACTCTTTACAGCTCTTTCTGTAAGTGCTCTCTACATTACAGTGATTCAACACTTACTAATAGCACTATGGCATAGTTCCTCCAATTAAATTTTTTATATTTAAGGATTTTCAATAATTTTGTTGTGGTACCAGTGAATATGCACGTGTGTTAAAATATTCAGGCACCACAGTGTTACATTTCCGTGGCAGTATTTCAGCAATCAAACTGTGTCAGGTGTTTTGGTTCAGCTTTTTATAAACAGAACTAGACAGTCATGAACAATTTTCTTTAATGAATTAGCCAAACAGGTTAGCAAATCAGTATAAAAAATTTGACCAGTTAAGTAAATAAGCTTTTTAACAAATTAAAATATTAATCAAAGACAACACAAGTAAACACAACATGCAGTTTTTAAATGAAGGGTTTTTTTATGAAGGGAAAACAAAATCCAAACCACATGGCCCTGTCTGAAAAAGTGTTTTTTTTTTTTTTTTAAGGTCAGTGTTCATGACTCCACCATAAGAAAGAGACTGGGCAAAAATGGCCTGCATGGCAGAGTTCCAAGACGAAAACCGCTGCTGAGCAAAAAGAACATAAAGGCTCGTCTCAGTTTTGCCAGAAAACATCTTGATGATCCCCAAGACTTTTGGGAAAATACTCTGTGGACTGATGAGACAAAAGTTTAACATTTTGGAAGGTGTGTGTCCCATTACATCTGGCGTAACAGTAACACAGCATTTCAAAAAAAGAACATCATACCAACAGTAAAATATGGTGGTGGTAGTGTGATGGTCTGGGGCTGTTTTGCTGCTTCAGGACCTGGAAGACTTGCTGTGATAAATGGAACCATGAATTCAGCTGTCTATCAAAAAATCCTGAAGGACCATGTCCGGCCATCTGTCCGTGAACTCAAGCTGAAGGTAACTTGGGTTCTGCAGCAGGACAATGATCCAAAACACACCAGCAAATCCACCTCTGAATGGCTGAAGAAAAACAAAATGAAGACTTTGGAGTGGCCTAGTCAAAGTCCTGACCTGAATCCTATTGAGATGCTGTGGCATGACCTTAAAAAGACGGTTCATGCACGAAAACCCTCCAATGTGACCAAGATGAGTGGGCCAAAATTCCTCCACAGCGCTGTAACAGACTCATTGCAAGTTATCGCAAACGCTTGATCGTAGTTGTTGCTGCTAAGGGTGGCCCAACCAGTTATTAGGTTTAGGGGGCAAACACTTTTTCACACAGGGCCATGTGGGTTTGGATTTTGTTTTCCCTTCATAATAAAAAACTTCATTCAAAAACTGCATGTTGTGTTTACTTGTGTTATCTTTGATTAATATTTAAATTAGTTTGATGATCAGAAACATAAAAGTGTGACAAACATGCAAAAAAAAAAAAAATCAGGAAGGGGGCCAACACTTTTTCACACCACTGTATTTAAGACACTAAGAAATCTCAACAAAGCTGCATTTATTTGATAAAAATACAGTGAAAAACAATATTACAAGTTTTAAATAGTGTTTTCTATTTGTAATATATTTTAAAATGTTACTTATTCCTGTGATGGCAAAGGTGCAAGAAAGGTGCAAGAAAGTCATGTGCAAGAAAGTCCTTGCTGAATAAAAGTATTAATTTCTTCAAAGAAATATACAGTATTGCTCACCCCAAATCTTTGAATGGTGGTGTACATAAGACAGCTAACAATTCTACATGAAGTGAGAAAATAGTGTGCCTTAAAATCTTGCTGCTTCAAGCACTTAAGAATTTGTTGATTCTAATGGGAGTAATCCTATTTTATTTAGCATTTTGACTCCCAAGTGAGTTGTTGTTTTAAAATCTGAACATGGTGAAGCGATGGCACAGAGTAAATTTCTACCCTTTTTTGGTGGAAATATGAGAAATGGATCCAGGCCACTGGTTCCTGCACCAAAACCCTCACAGGGGTAGGCAAAGGGGTAGAGTGTGCCCTCCTACAAGTTCCTGTCTCTCTGATCACTACATGAAGAAAAGGCTTTTAGAAATCCACTGTCAGAGTAAGTAGAGGGGATGGACTCAGAGCTCCCCTCGATACCCATCTTTGATGTGTAGTCCACCTGTGCACACACAGCTGTTTAGTGGAGGAGGAACATGATGTTGAGCTCTGTACGGATCAACACCTGTGTTTTCTGATTTATGGGACACAACAGTTTGAAGGGCCAAGATAAACCTGGGGTATAAATATAGACACAGTGAAGTGAGCCAGAATATAGATGCATTAAACACACACACACAGAAGGTCATGCAATAATTTGAATTATAAACTAGAGGGCATTCTGTTGAGAAGAGGGTCAAGGTGTTGAGTGGCTCTGGAAGCACAGATCCCTCAGATGTTTAGAAGCTGAATGAATCTTAGTCATTCTCCTGCATCCATTTTGTTAATTAGCCCGAGGCTATAGCAGCTCACACACTATGTGATCTTCATCTAGAGATGCAGTAGAGGTCAGAATGGGTGATATGGCTGGGAATCATTTGCATTCTACTCAAGTGTGTGTCTGGCAGCCAGAGTATTGAATAAAGGGATGCTCATTGAAAAAGTGGGTGTTTCTTATTAACTCACATAAAGGAATAGTTCGCCCATCATGTTAACCATCATGTTGTTTCCAACAAATTACACATTTTTAAGCACTGTGGACTGATGCTTATCAACTTTTAAAAGGATGCAAATGCAGCATAAAAGTGATCTAACTGACTCATGTGCAAGTTTATACAATAGCATTGTGTAACAAACAGACCAATATTTTCAGTTAATGATAGAAAATATGATAGAAACAAAAGGCTCAGATATTACTGTTCTGAATCATTTTTGATTCTGTTTATAGAATTGGTCCTGGGTGTGTTTCCCAAAAGCATTGTTAGCCAGCTACAGTATGGTCACAAGTTTTGTTTTTAGCAACATAGTTCAACAGTTTGGTATTTTCCAAAACCATAGTTCCATCAAACATTTGCAAATAGCATTGCAAAGTTGGCCGGAGCTACAGCTCTTGACCACACAAGTATATTGTGAACATATATGTTCTTGAGCAAAATAAACAAGCTAAGCAGTAGAACTTATATCTTTCATTCTCTATGTATACACTTTTCATTCTGCATCTTTTATACAGTCAAGTGAATGGAATTAATTTTATTTATTTTTTTTACCATTTTTGCTGAGTTTGTATGTGTAAATGTGCTCCAGTACTCTAGTAATGTAAGAGGGACCCTGTGATTGAATCAAACATCTTTAAATAAAGCAAAACAACAGTGAACAAAAACAGCAATCCTCAGATTCCATGTACAGTGCCCTCCATAAGAATTGGAACAGTAAAGACAAAATTGCTCTGTTGGCTGTGGAGCAATTTGCAAAAGACATTTGCAAATATGATTAAAAGATTAATATGAGACAAAACTACAGAATGTCACATTTTATTATTAGCCTTTTATTCATATTTGTATATGTCTTGATTCCACAGTCAACAGAGCAATTTTGTCTTTACTGTTCCAATACTTTTGGAGGGCACTGTATATTACAGCAATAATCTGACATTAATTAGATCTAAAACTGATGAAGAAGTTATTACCCCACCACCTGTGTCTTTAAGGACAGTTCTTCTTTATACTGTCGAACAAACATTGATGGAAATGTGACAAAGTACGATTTCTGGAAACTATGGTAGTTAAGCAGTGAGTTATGGTATTGTACAGGAAATGCACGTCTGGATGATTTGTTCACAAATCTGATTCAGATTCTGAAGTTCAACTCACTGAATCAATGATCCAGTTAGCAGTAAATAACCTAAATTTGGGTCTCTCACACAAAGTTATTGTATGGCTTCAGAAGATTTGGAATATTACACAGGTAATATGAACACATTTATGATACTTTTATGGTGTTTTTGCATTAACTTGAAAACCTCAGTCCTTCACTGTAACTTCTTGAAAAAGAGCGACAGCACAATTCTTCAAAATTGTGTTCCACAGAAGAAAGTCATTCAGGTTTGAAAAAACATGAAAGTAGGTGAATCAATTTTCATTTTTAGAGGAACTATTCTTTTTTTTCTGTCTCCATTCCTTTTCATAAACTTCACTCCTGAATCTGCATGATAGTGCATGAGAATCACTATTCTCCCTGACGCAAGTTCCATTGATCTAAAGACATAAAATAAAGCCCCTACCAAACATCTCAGCTACTGACAACAACTGTACCATATTACAAAGAGGGAGAGTGAGGAAGATAAGAAGATAAATGAAAGAAAAATGAAAAGAGTGCGTGAGAGAGCAATAAAAAGCCTGAAGCAGTTGCATTCTTACGTTCATGTGCCGTGAATGACAGCTATTTGTAGTAGATAATATCCTCAGGCAGGCTAAAACCCAGAAGTACATAAAACAAACAGCAAAATTATATGTTTATGTCCCTTTCAGCAGCAATATCTATCTGAATACCCTACAAAGGCTACTGTATTCCACTCTGAAGATAAGATATGGATTGAAATGGCAGAGAATGAATGTTTTTGAACACTGGACTCGCTATTTTAAAATGATCTTCCAAGCATGCATTCATTTTATGGTATATATACTGTACACAGAATCCCGTCTCATCTCACTCACTCACAATAACACGCTAGCTTACACACATACACACAACCTGATAAGATAATAAAAGCAGGCTTTGGGCCATATGGCATCTGCCACTATTCACTGCATCTTTCTAAACGTGTTGAACGGGAGCGCCAAAATAACTGCATACGTCAATCACATGCTCATTTTCCTAATAGTTAATGGCGTCATTCGTAAACAACAGACTGTCTGTTTATTAAAGCTACATTATGAAGTTAGCTATCTTGAGATGGTGGGAAGAGGAGGGCACTGGGGAGAGGTCTGTCATGGTGTACGTGATAGATCCAGTGCCGCAGTCCAGCACACCTGTTTATGTGAGTGGGGGGGCCGAGAGAGGGATGTAGTTTGCCGGAGCTCGGAAGAGTCTGTCTAGCGTTTGACATGATGCATTCATCAGGCCAGGACTGAGCCAGATCAAAACTCCAAAACTCTTAAAGACTGGATCATTGCATCGACATTAAGGTACATTTAACCCAAAAATGAAAGTTTCAAACCTGTATGACTTTCTTTTTTTCTGTGGAACACAATATTAGAAAGTCAGTGGGTCTAAAACAAAGTTGCACCCTATTAACTTTAATTGTATAGACAAAATATTTAACTAAATAAAGAATGCCATATAGTCTTGGAAAGACATGAGAGTGAGTAAATGATGACAATTTTCATGTTGAAAATATTCCTTTAGAATGTCTGATATTTTCTTTCCTTCAAAGTCTATAGATTGGATTTTGTGTTAAATATTTATGAGAAACCTGTAGTTGATGTTTTTTATTCATAACTATTCCATCTTTTCCTTCCCTTTATACTCATAATTCTATTTTTTCAGTGAATACAGGTGATATATTGACATCAACTCAACAATGAGGGTGATATATTGATACCAGAAGACCCATCCCCCCTCACCCTGTAGCCCACCACACCAAACCACGTCTTTCTTCACAATATGTTCTTTTCCAGTGGCTTTCATGGTGTTTAATAAATGGCTTTAATTTAAAGAAGAGACCTTGAAGTGTGTGTGTGTGGCTCACTTTCTTTAAATCCTTTATCTCTCTTTAAGGTGCTCTGTTGAGGAATGCACTTCCTACTCTTATACACATACACAAAAGAAAGCACATGTCGCTCCACACAAACTGTACAGTATAAAATATTGCTGCTACTGTGTTTGCAAAATGACCTTGTAGGAATTAGAACCATTCACAATAGCATACCGATAAATCCAATTCACAGCTTTAACAGACTCTAAACACCATGAAATAGGAATAAAATATATAGCATAACTGGTTAAAAATGCACCATGTATTGTTTTATAGGCAGGTCGTGATACAGGACTCTTAATAACTAGACTTGGTATCCTGGACTATGGTTGTAGCAACATGATTTGTCTTAGCACAAAAGTCTTATCCTTGATACCCGATTAAATATATCCACAAACATCAAATAGCATTCCACTGGAAAGAAATACACCCTAGATTCTCAGCTGTTTCTCACATAGAGCAATGGGATTAAATAGAGCAGTCAACTCCAGTCCTGAAGGGCAAGTGCTCTACCGACTTTAGACCAATCCCAGTTAAACACACCTGTACATATTTTATAAGTAATTCTGAACATCTTGAGTAGTGTGTGGTTGGCAGTTAAACTCAGCAGGACACTGGACCTTCAGGACAGGAGTTGAACATAAAACATATCTCACATGTGTCTCATCTAAGGTTTCAAATTGTGGACAGATTTGTCAAGATAAAAAAAATCAATCAATCAAATCAATCAATCAATCAAATTATTTAATCAATCCAATCCACAATCATTCATATGCATCTGTGTCAATCATATTAATGTTGTAAAATATTGTAAAATGTTAAATTAAACTAGACCTTGTTGTACATACTATAGCAGACTCTTTGTCAAACTCTGACATATATCAAATTCACTTTACAAATGCCTGTATAAGTGAATGCAATGCATGGCCTTCAGAGGTGGCAGTATTTTATCTGTGTTGGGATGACAGGGAGTTTTAATTGACAAGGCTGAAGTGTTTCAGCCCCACTGGAGCACAAACAATAACCACAATAAAGACAGAGTGAGCCATAAAGAAAGGCCTTGTTTTCTTTGATCATTTTATTCCCTGGGTGTTGGCAACACTGTGCAATAATGCAATAACTTAGATCACACAAACGCAAAGACGCACACACCTGTGCCTGTATCGTTGAATGACACATGGAAAAATATTCATGTCTCCCTTAATAAAAAGAAAAAAAAGAGACAGACACACTGAGGATTTTGAAATATCCGCTTAAATGTGGATATTTTACCTCAGCGTACATTACCATGCACATCTTAAGATGAAGTTCAAACTGAAATTTCTCTCCGAAATACAGACGTGTATTGAGGGCACGGTGGACAAGGTCAGAGCTCTTCACGTTGTGTGTGTGAGTGGGTTGTGTGCTATTCTACTGTCTGGGTGTGAAAAGCCTGACTATTCAAAACTGTAGGCACTCCAAGGATGTATAAAGAAAACCTTTTATATAAATTTTCCATTGACATTTCTGTTTCATTTCAGATTCTCTGATGCACAAAACTGAGAGGAAAGTTTGATGAGGCAAAATCTGCACAAACAGTAAGTAGTGCTACATAGTGTACAACACATACCTGTAGCAGGTGATGTTTAACTTTTGAGTTATTGCTTAAATGGGCATTTACAGTGGACAAGTGCAATATATTGTCATAAATTGGGGTAATATTGTTTACAATAGGATCTGCATATTTATGGGATTAAATAAAAGATTCTTGTTATAAAAGACAAAGAATTCTCAAACAATTCTCAAAGAATTATAAATGGCTTGGTGTTGAAGGCTGGATCAAAATTTTTTACCCACAACATTTGTTACAAGGCATGAAACGAATGCAGTGAATCTGAACAAAAATAATTAAGAGATCAGAATCTATGTTGGGTCAAAATCTCCCACAAAAGCATAAAACACAACAAAAGTGATGCCTCTTCCTTCAAGTCACATTTCACACTTTAATAACAACTTCCTTTCCTTCCCGAAGATTTTCTCGGTTTCCCACTTTTTGTCCCTTAAAAAAAGCTTCCCACACTTTTCAAACACACCTCACTCTTTAAATGTCTGCCAGCATTTCTTCTATCAAGTCCACCCAA
The DNA here is from genome assembly GCF_936440315.1 of Barbus barbus. Lineage (NCBI taxonomy): Eukaryota > Metazoa > Chordata > Actinopteri > Cypriniformes > Cyprinidae > Barbus > Barbus barbus. Next base: position 20,853,551 of record NC_136750.1, read on the forward strand.
ACCTAACAAAATCCCACACACTCTCCTTCTAAGGGGCCGGGCTGCTTATCTTTTTCTGATTCGACCCCATTACTTCACGCTTTTCTTCAGGTTGGATGCCAAACTAACGCTTACTGCGCAATAACAACAGCATTTCCTGCATCTGACAACAGAGGAGCCGCAAACACGCAGAAACAGCCAAGGGAACAACAGACAGATCCGCATCATTAATATTTTACTAATATGACAGTAGAGCGTGATGTGAAGGCATCACTTTTAATGAGAACAGACAAAAGCATGTGTACAGAACAAAGAGTTGCGAATGACAGAGACAGAGGTTTTAACTTGAGGTACGTGTGCCAATACGAATGTGTGTGTAGGGAGATGATACAGAAATACAAAGAAGCCCACTTAAAATCCTGTCTCCCTGCTACACTAGACCCATTCCAATTTGCCTATCGCCACAATAGGTCAACAGAGGACGCCATCTCAACAGCACTTCACTCTGCCCTCACCCACCTGGACAGTCAAAACACACATGTGAGAATGCTGTTCATAGACTTCAGTTCTGCATTTAATACAGTAATCCCCTCCAAGCTGATCTCCAAGCTCAGCCAGCTTGGAATCAGCACACCCATCTGCAATTGGATTCTAGATTTTCTGACTAACAGACCTCAGTCCGTTAAGTTAGATAACCTCTCCTCCTCCATCATCACCCTGAACACCGGCGTGCCACAGGGCTTCAGGTTGATCTCCACAATGATCTCCTTTGTCTTCTGTACTGAGCCCTCTCCTGTACTCCCTCTTCACCCATGACTGTGTTCCTGTTTATGGCTCCAACACCATAATTAAATTTGCAGATGACACCACGGTGGTAGGTCTGATCAAGGATGACGATGAATCAGCCTACAGGGATGAGGTGCAGCACCTGGCTGTGTGGTGTGCCACCAACAATCTACAGCTAAACACCCAGAAGACAAAGGAGATCATTGTGGACTTCAGGCGGACTAGGAGTCATGCACACACACCCATCTACATCAACGGAGCTGTAGTGGAGCGTGTGTCGAGTTTCAAGTTCCTTGGCATCCACATCTCTGATGACCTCACCTGGTCCCATAACACCTCCACTCTGGTCAAAAAGGCACAGCAGCGCCTTTACTTCTTAAGGAGCCTTAAGAAAGTTCACCTGAATCCCAGGATCCTTGTGGAATTCTACCGCTGTACCATTGAGAGCATACTCACGAACTGCATCTCAGTATGGTACAGCAATTGCTCCGCATCTGACCGCAAAGCACTCCAGCGGGTGGTGAAAACTGCTCAACGGATCACCGGCACCCAGTTAACTTCCATTGAGAACATTTATTATAAGCGCTGTCTGGGCAGGGCAAGAAACATCATCAAGGATGCCTCTCACCCTAACCATGGACTTTTCACCCTCCTTCCATCCGGCAGGCGTTACAGGTGCCTACGCTCTCGCACTAGTAGGCTCAGGAAGAGCTTCTTCCCCGAGGCTGTGACACTTCTGAACGCCACACCACTAATCTAACTCCTGCACCTGCTTATTATTACTGCACTGGTCACAGTACTTTACACACATGCATTTGCACTACTCATATTCTGCACAGACTGCACATTGTCAAAGTTATTACACTATAAACTGTATAAAGTTGTTACTATACAAAGCACAGTAAACTATTTCTATAAAATATTGCACTACTGCTATTTTGCATAGAATACATTGTTCTATCAATATTTTGCACACTCATCCAGCTGTATTTATTTATTACCACTGTTCTCACGTTTCTGCTGTTCATAATGTATATAATCCTACATTGCTCTGTTCATAATGTACATACAATCCCTACATTGTATTCCTATTTATATTCTGTATATACTCTGCTCAATACTGTATATAGCAATTCCACTGTATATTCTGTAAATCATATCTTCATTTACTCTGCACTTATATGTATATAAAACACTATATTCTTGCACTTCTGGTTAGATGCTAACTGCATTTCATTAGCTCTGTACTTGTACTCTGCATAAATGACAATAAAGTTGAATCTAATCTAATCTAATCTAAAAGCTGACATAGTAGGGTAATTTGTAAGATCACAGACCCTCAGGGGTGAATTCACTAAAACAGCTGTGCCACTTTTGCATGCGGTTTTTCAGAACAATCGAGCACTCAGAACTCAAGGAGAATTGCACTGTTTAGTTATTTGATTTATTTAATTTGGACCTTAAAATAAAGTGTGACCAAATAATTTAAATAAGTAAACTGTTATGATTTCTTCAAACAAGTCTGTTTCCATTAATGATTTGTTAGTACTTCAATGCATATTAATGTTTGGGGGGAAAAAAACTATTCAATTCTAAGGTAAAATTGTGGGATAATAATAATAAAAAAAAGCTAAATTCTTTTTAAAGGCGGCATAAATGCAATTAAATGCTTAGCTTTAACTATATATATTAAACAAAATAAACAAAACATGGTAATATATTACATTTATTTTTTATAAAATACTAGACTAAACTCAATGCATACTTTTAGCTGCACTTATAGCACTTATACTCATATAGTCAACAACTCAGTAACTAAGATGATTGAATTCTCCCAGTTATTAAGCTGTATGGGTCACTAAATAAAAAAAAGGGACTTAAATATGTCACTCACTCAGGATTCGGATGACACTGGTTGCTCTAAATGTGACTGATTCACTAAAAAGAATGAACACATTAAACTGTTTTGTTCACTAATCGGACTACTTTGGTTGCATCAGGACAAATGCAGTGTGGTCATATGCATTTTTGACACCTTTCAAATGCGAATGAAGTGGAAAGTGTTTCAGACACTGTTCACATTTGTATCTAGTGTAGTCTCACTTTAAATTAATTGCCCCAGACAGATGTTTATACCAAAAAGGTGTGCCTCACACAAACACACACACACACACACCTCTGCTGCCCCCAAATCACCTTGGTGTTCTTTCTGTACCAGTCTGTGCAGTGGATGTGAGATGTGTAGACTAGGCTAGTACAGAGCACACTCGAGGAGCAACACAAAGCACAAATTAGACTCCATAGCTCTCCTAAATGTCAGTGTAGAGCGTGGCATGGGCTGGCTTATCCATGACTCCACTGGGGCCATGTGTAGACAGGGCTTGCCTGATTCAGTGGCCTCTCCCCTCCAACACCACCAGCAGCCTAATTAGGCCAACAACATGAGGCTGTCTCTGTGTCCCAGCCCGTAGCTCTCGCTCTCTCAGCAAACGCTTATCAGGTGGGCTCTGTCCAAACTAAATGACAAAACATGCCGCTTTAGTTAGAGAGAAGAAATGTGCTCAACCTTGAAAACTCTCATTTACACACACACAACTTTATACACAGACTGTGCCCTGACACACAAAGCACAAAATCTGCAGTTGTTAACTACTTCTACTGGATCTGATCCTAAAAGGGATAGTTCACCTCCCTCCCAAAAAACTAGATTTCTTCATCATTTATTCAGCCTCATGTTTTTCCAAACCTGTATTACCTTCTTCTGTAGAACATAGGAGAAATTATTAATAGATAAATGCTATTTTGCATTCAATTAGAAATGACTGGGGTCTTAAAGCCCCATAAAATATCATAAAAGTAGTCCATATTGTCATACATGCTCTGTATTATTTATAATTCTAGTCTACTGAAGCCAAGCAACCCATATGATAACTTTGTAAGGAACACACTAAAATCCATTTAATATAGATGAATTATTCTTTTTAGTCAAATATCTGGTTAACAAAACTTGTCTGAATGATTTGTTTCCGATTACAATTATTTTCTACAATCTTTTGTCACACAGGTTTGTAAAAACATATACTATATAACATATAACCATCCCTTTAAAATTTACTTTCATTAGTGTAACCTAATATAATCATATAGATTCAGGCATATTAAATAGTAAAACAAGTTGATTAAGTTTCACTTTTGAGGGTTTTTTTTTATCTCCTCCTGCTGAAGATTCCCACCTGCATTGATACATTCAGGCTCACAGAAGGAAAAGAACTGTGAACACACACACACACACACACACACACACACACACACACACACACACACGCACACACACACACACACACACACACACAAGCAAGCACCTCATTCAGTGGTGACAGTGGTAAAGCATTAAGGAGTTACACTTGCATTTGTAGAATGTGCCCATCAGTTAATGGGTCACCTGTGATACATCTTCATCTGGGAGCAGTGGGCCGTGTGGAGAAAAAAAATCCCCCTAGGACTGGAGATATAGGAGGCCTGTCACACAGCCAGGGTCACAACATACTGCAAAATAAAGAGGAAAATACCCCTAATCCATCAGAACACCTTTTTCTAGTTAGACAGAGACAAAGAGGGAGGGAGGGGAGAGAGAGAGGTGGGGGAACATAGTGACAGAAAAGGGAAAGGAGAAATAGCCATATCATTGCTGACTTTTAAAAAAATATAACAAATATAAATGTAAAATCCCATTCCTCAAGGGACAGTGAAGCAAGTTGTTAGCTTGTTAAATACACAAAACTTCATCTAATGAATTTTTGTGTGCAAAGGTTTTATACATTTTTGTGGAGGACACTCAACATAACATTTGTTGTTTTTTACCCACAAAATGTATTATATTTATAATAATTAAATTTAATTTAATTTAGGGGTAAATGAGACTAAAAATGGTAATCACTGATATATTCTTATATAAAAATGATTTTAATGTGCTATGGCATATGTAAACATATAGCCAATGCCTTTTCTAGCAACAGATAACAGGTCAATGTATTCACTTTTAGCAATCACTTCACAATTAGCTAACACAAAACTAATCAAATGCCTACTTATCAAGTGAGATATCTTAACAGTGAATTATTGTGAGATATTTACTTATTCTCATTTACAGATAACAGAGGAGTAGACAGGATCAGATGCAGCTCAGAACTCTTAATAGCACCGAGTAGCACATGGTCCCTAGAATGAAGAACATGAATGACTCCATTAACAGAGGAACATCTGCACGCACCAATAAAACGAAGAGATGGGGAGGAGGAGGGGGGTCTGCTGTATTGTTGTGCTCCATAGCCCAGACAAGGGAGGCTGGCAGAATGTCTATTTCACAGAGAACAGAAACCTGCCCTGTATTGACATAAAGGAGACTGGAGAGTTTTCCCAGCAAATTGAAATTCAATTCTAATCTGGCTCTGAATTATTTGCTTTACGCTGCATTGAAAGAGAACAGGCAGCTTCTGGGGTTTGGCTGAGGGGTGGGAAACGATGCCAAAGCATGTGCTCAGCTCAACACATTTCACATGATATCTGAGTAAAGCCAGAGTAATGCTAATATCACATACATTCTGTCAAAAATAGCCAAAGTGTTGCATAAGACAACTTACTTGTACGTGTGAAATGATTATATTTGATATTAAACATACTTTATAATAAGTTATCATGTTCAGCTAATGTTAAGAGTGATGTGGAAATTGGTAGACAGGTTGGACCTGCTGTCTGTAATAGAGAGGCTTAACCATGAGTCTTGACTTAAGCTTATAATTCCACAGTGAGAAAAGTGAAAGCTGGGATGGAGGAGGAATGCTGAAAAAATTGTCGAAATAGTGAAGAAGGTGAAAGAGGCTAATATTAAGATAGTCGTTACTTGTTCCCTCATTTGCATTTATGCACACTCAAATAGGGGCACTAGGATAATTTGCATCACTTTCATCTATTCATCCATTAATGTTGTCATCTCATAAATATTTATCAATAACTGATAACTGGACAATATTAAAATCATTGGTCATTTAAAATGGTATGATGGCAAAGGCTAGCCTGGTAATACCAAACTCTGATACTTCGCTTTGCTTTGTAGACAGAGTCTGGAAGGGCATAATTGACAAGCGTTTACTTTCTCATGGGGGGGGGGGGGGGGGGGGGGGGGCTTGTCTGAAGTTTAAAATCATTGGTTTACCCGTAAGCCAATCACATAACGTTTGGTTATGATGTATGTTATGACGTGTTACCGGCTCAGCCGCCTCAAACTTCTGCTGTAAACACAGGTATGCTGCGAAAACAAAACCATCGAGCGAAATACCGGAGTGAAGATGGCTGCGAACGACTTTTGCAGATTATGTGAAGTAAATTACGCATCCACGGTACAATTAGTGCATTAAACTAATATTTGACAGTAGAGACAAACAAGAAAATATTTGCAGCCAACTGTCAAAGTTAGGATTAGTTCTGTTAAACACAGCTCTTCGTAATCTGTCGGAAATGTTTACTTAATTGCAAGATTACAGCATGACATGGCAATATTCAAGGACTGGAAAAGAAAGGAGACACTGACCTGTCAAAAGGGTGCCAGTTTGAGCTCGACAGATAAAAGAGACCGAGATACACCCTCTAAAACTCCAAGGACCATAAAAAAGCCAAGGAAGGCCATGGACTTGCCATCACGGAGCAGTGTCACCGAGGTGGGTTAAACACTACAATGCTAGTTTGGACATAGGTCCCGTACTTTTACTTGTCGGGAGTAGGGCCAAAACATCACCTCCATTAAAAATGTGAACCAAACACTCTTCTTGTTCGGGCTTCAGTTGACAAATGCCGGGAATATTCTCCACAACAGAGCGAATAGCATCCCGTGTCTCCATTTCCGCTGTCGTTTTAGATTTACCTAACCTAAACTACAATCGTTTACTTTCTCTAAACTACAATCTTAAATTCGGCGCTTAGCGTCTACATCACGGCTCTCAGCCCCCCCTCTGTTCGTTTGTTGGACGGCTGGTGCAGAGCCGGAGATAATCTGGGAGCTGGTTTGCTATATTAGACTGAGTACAGAAGCGAATGGAAATTGAGCCGAAGTACGAAATCTGATGTAGTCAGGCTAGGCAAAGGTAACCTAAATGTAAAAATAGGAAAAATAAGAATTTCTAATTAAATATCCAAAATCATCATACCATTAATATTTATTAACCAATAAGTAGATTATATTAAAATAAATCATTTAAAATGTGGATTTAGGCATAACAACATTATAATGTATGATATGTAAAAATTATATCATTTTGACAATTGCTAAAGATTAATGTTTTAATTATTAACTAAATAAGCATTAGATGATGGTAAAGATAATTTAAATGTAAAAATAGAGAAAATAAGTATTTATAAATAAATATAATCATCAAGTCATTCATATTTATTAATAACTAATAACTGGACAATATTAAAATACTACAATATTAAAATTAGTTATTTTAAGCGCTACAAGTGGATTTAGGTATCACAACATTATAATGTACAGTATGTAAAATGGATATTCATTTTGAGATTTGTTAAAGATTACACTAACAGTGTTATGATTAACTGTAAGTGAGTGTTAGATGACGGCAAAGGTAATCTAAAGTAAAAATGGGGAAAATACGAATGCCCATGGTAAATATCTAAAATCATCATTTCATTAGATATTTTCAATAACCGATAACTGGATAGTATTGAAATATTATTACAATATTAAAAAACAATCATTAAAAATCCTAGTGTATTTAGGCGTTACATCCTTATAATGTACATGTAAAATTGCTATTTTGAGATTACAAAAGCAATCTAAACATAAATATAGGGAAAATAAGACTGCACAATTATATATCCAATATCAGCTCCAATATCCAATTTCGACAAATATTATAAACAAAAAACATCTCTAATAACCAATATGGTACAACATCTGGAAGTCTTTGAAACTAAATCGGGGTAAATTATGATATAATTGTTCAATATAGTGTATGTATCAATATTAATGATGCTATTAATCATGCATGTTGAATGAACAGATCACACAGTTGATCGTCTGGTCAAGGTTACACGAACACATATGTCGGCTGTGCAAGCATAGCTAGAGATCTTTTGCTCCTCTTTGCCCCTGCACCCCGACAAGTCATGCTTAATCGACATTGTAATGTCAGAGAGCTTTCTGCTGTGCAGACGGACCACCAAACACGGTGACTCCACACAAGCCCCCATCCACCTTCGTACTCTCTAACTACCACCTCCATTCACCCCGATTCTGCCCCGTGGCTCCATCAGATACCGTTCAGCCGTGACCAGCAGCTCGTCAAAAGCGAGCATTCCTTCCCCTTCGTCCGCGGCCCAACCAGGGATGACAGGGCGGCTGACATATGTTGGTTTAGCCTCTCTCTCCTGGAGTGACATTTTGCCCAAGAGGCTGAGATAAAACAGATCTGCTCCAGTGGGCCGCAGCAAAGCTCCACTATCACACTCTGTTGCGGTGATGGAGGCCTGGCATTTTGGCCGCATTGATCAATGACACAGCAAGTAAAACAAAAAAGGATAAAAATGCATTGTGATATTTTGGCAGGTTAGAAAGGGATGAGGGGAAGAAAAGGAGGTGAAGAGAGATGAGGCAGCGGCAGAAGATGAGAGGAAAAGAGGTAGGGGTGGGGATGCGCGCTGCCTCTTTTCTATTTAAAGAGAGAAATGTAAAGGCGGCGAATAGATTGAGACTGATGTTGAATGGTGGGAAGACAAAGGCAGAGTGGATGGAGGGTAGAGGATGGACTCATCTCTATCTTCTCTCCATGGACGACGACCACTATGATTGACAACCTAATTCTGAGGGAGCGTGGTGACAACTTTAATAACATGAAATGGTGTGTGAGTGTGTGTCTGTGTGGAAGTGTGACACTGTCTCAGACTCTAGCCTTTACCTGTTAGCTGGATTATTACATCGTCAGCTTGGGGAATTCAGAGTCCTCTCTCCACCACACTCCACTCATGCTCCAGCTGTCAATTTCTTCACTGAAGTTTGCTGTACCTATGGCGAACGCACTGACAGTAGAGAACAATTTGTAAATGTTCTAAAAATGGCCTGTCCTTTTCTGTCCAAAGCAGGTTTGGGCACAATTTCTGAAATGTAATGCCTGTCATTCAATTCATGAGTTGGAATTTGATTTGAAATGGCAACGTCCCAAAGCAAAGCCAGATCTGATATTGAAACAGAAGAATTAGAATTTGAATTGGAATGACAGGAAGAGGAATTTACAAAATTGCAATTGCAAAAAAAAAAAAAAGAGGTATTCAACATAGTCACACAACAGAGGAATTTCATTAGGCCAACACTTCAAGAAAATGGCAAACAGGAAATGAACTTACTTCATTGAGACCTTCATGTCATTTGACTCCATTTTGGCATGATTTAAAGAATTTTGGGAAATAAAGTGTTTTTACAACATAAAAATATAATAAAAATATATTGTTTGAAACAGAATTACATTATACTGTATCTGTAAAAAGTCTCATTGCAAATGATCCTAAAAAATAATAAATGTATAATTTTTAAAATATACAATATACAATTGTATATTTTACACAATCACACATGCAATATACAATAAAATATACAATTTTCATTGGAACTTGCATTAAATAAATTTTAATTATATACCATATAATTATTGTATATGTATATGGTATATTTAATTATATACCATATAATTTGATTTTTTAAACTCTTGTCCTTCTTATTATTAATAATAATACAATTAATGTTTCTTGAAATGCATTCATAATGAAATAACACATGATGACAATTACATGTATTATTAAAAACAACACAACAATTACATGTATAACATTTCATATGAATTGTTCTTCCTTAAAATACAATTTGTCATTCCATTTGCCACCTCAATTAAAATTCAATTTACATTTGTGACCCTGGAACACAAAACCAGTCTTAAGTCGCTGGGGTATATTTGTAGCAATAGCCAAAAATACACTATGGTTCAAAATGATTGATTTTCTTTTATGCCAAAAATCATTAGGACATTAAGTAAAGATCATGTTCCATGAAGATATTTTGTAAATTTCCTACTGTAAATATATCAAAACTTATTTTTTGATTAGTAATATGCATTGCTAAGAACTTCATTTGGACAACTTTAAATGCGATTTAATGCAAATTTCTCAATATTTTTTTTTTTTTTTGCACCCTCAGATTCCAGATTTTCAAATAGTTGCATCTCAGCCAAATATTGTCCTATCCTAACAAACCATACATCAACGGAAAGCATATTTATTCAGCTTTCGGATGATGTATAAATCCCAATTTTGACACTTATGAGTAGTTTTCTGGTGCAGGGTCACATTTAGGAATTCAATAGGAATTCAAAATGTATTCTTCACTTCTGAATGGCACAAAACCCTGGTCCAAATGATTGATTTAGTGTCTCTGAACTCTGTACTGGCTTCTTAAAACTTTACTAAATTCCCTCATACGCTTCCATGATCTAGGTGATCTGGAGGTCGAATGAGAGAGAATTAGCTGGGGAGAGAGAGCAAACCCTTAAGATGAGCCTGAAACTCATAACATAACATGACTCATTACACAGATCTAGCAGCCAAACGACAACAATGCTGCCAAATATCCTAAAGTTTAGCTGTCCATGCACAGACCTAAAATGTTACTCTGGAGCATTGCTTAAGGTCAGGGCTAGGCAGGCATTTCCTCCAGGAACAGGCTGAATCAGCAGGAGGCGAGAGGTGAGTCTCAGCTGCTCAGCATCGCTCAGGTCAGGCTGCCAGAACATACACACACCTGATGCACTGACTCATTAGTCCATTAAAATGCTTAGAAAGCTGTGATTCACACATATCACACTCTCACAGTCAGATATGCCTCCCAAACAATGAAAACATATCCAGGACCTTATGACTTCGGTCACATAATAGGACCATGTTATATTAAATCAGTTCAGCGCACACTCCATTAATTTTCAAGCGTTCGGAGAGGAACTTCTAGTTACCATGTGAGAGAGCGTATAACAGGGAAATAAACATCAAATCATAATTGAAAAATATCAGACAGCGAACCACTGAAATTGCCTATAAATACACAGTGTGCATTGGCAGCACAGTTTTCTATTAGAACCAAATTAATAGCAAGCAGAACATGAAAAGTTAGACCAACATGAGGCAGCAAATTCATTATAAAAGCAACACCAATATTTTTGTTGAAAACTAAAGCATGACATCAAGAAATCAACTCTATTTTAAAGAATAGGCTATACATTCAAGCTACAACATGCACCTATGTCAGAAAGAAACTTTTAGAGAGCAGGAAGGAGAAAGGGCAAATGTCAGATAGCAGATGTGTGTCTAGTGTGTATACATCTCAGCGGAGCCCTGGCTCTCGGATTCAAACAGTTTGAGGTTTCCTCATTAATCTCCTCTGGAGAGAAAACGAGCAGCATTAATCTCTGGCCTGGTGGGATTCTACACACTGCTGCCCACACAACTGACCTCAGAACAGCCCATACTGACCAACAGTCCATTCAATGCCAGCAAAGACCCAGTCCATCAGTTTAGTTCATGCCCAGACAGTCAGTCAGAACTGATTCGGAGTAGAAAATATGCTTTATTTTGCCAAAAAATCTGCTGTTGCCAAGCTCATTTACAGCATATTCTACCTCAAGCAAGTTCAGAGCCAAAGACACTGCAGCTACTGATGGATAATTAAAGGAACAGCTCATCTAAAGTTTGAACTTATCCACCATTATGTTGCTCCAAACCTGCTTAGTTTTTTCATGCATTACTAAAGACTTGTCATGACGCTTTCCATAAAATGTTTAAAAAATTACAGAAAAAAAGCAAAACAAAAGAAAAACATTAGGCCTTAATATTATAAAAGAGGTCCATACAACTTGTGCTCTATATTCCAAATCTTCTGAAGCCATATGACAGGTTTGTGTGATGCTTCGGCGTGTGATTATGCTCACTTTATTTGAAACCTGCAAAATACAGGCCACAGTTTACCCATCACTTTTCAGGTTTGTGTGAGGAAATGAAATTTAAGTCATTATTCAATGATAATTTTCTCCTCTGATGAGCTGACAATTTGAGAACCACTACATTCGGATTCCTGAATCGGGCTGCTGAATTTGTGAATTGTATTAGTGTAAGAATTGTTCTTTTGAGACAGTTCTTTTAACAGATTTTACAAGTTTTCTTTTAACAAATTTGTTAGAAAGATTCATTCAGGAATTGTAGTTCAACTCATTAGCCCCTTTCACACAGTAATACCAGTAAATTGCCGTAAAATTACCGGAATGAATTTACCAGTAAATTAAAAAATGCGCTGTTCACACAGGCAACAATATTCCGTATTTTTTCCGGAAAAGCACCATTCACACATCCATCCATCAAATGGCTGCGCTTGTATTTGTAAACATGGAGGGGTATATGCGGTCAGTCTTTTTGTTGATGGTTTCATTTTTGTTTCAAACTTTTGCATTCATGCAGCTGCTTTTGTCCCAGAGACATCGTAACAGACGACTACAAACCAGTGCTTAATTTGTAAATTTCGAGGTCCCGGAATAAAGCGGGGTGATGGATGCAGCATGTGATTAGAGGAGGGAGAGGTAACGGAGCATTCAGCTGATCACATTGGTGGGCAGCTTAAGTGATTAACAGCGTGCATCAGTTGCTTTTATTACATTCTGAAAACAGCAATTTCCAGGCCTGGGGGAAAAAAAATACTAAAAAATAATGACATTTTATTTCACAAATCTCTGTAATAGAGTTATAATTAATCATGTCCAGAATTTCATGGGGGATTGTGTGTATATTACACAGTTTTACTCATCCCCGCAGCTTTCAAGTTTATAATGAGGGGCATTCCTGCAAACATTTATTCAAGATAGCAAGTAGGTTATATGAGTAAATAAATCCACACAAACTAGCAGATTAAATCATTTGAAAACAGTGTGAGTGATTCAGCTGGACCGCGTCTCCTCTCTTTCACTCTCTCAAAGCGGCTTCACATCAGCGCATCTCGTCTGCAACGAGCTGCTGCACACCGATCCAAGACTTGCGCTCGCATTTCGGGACAGTTGACAAAATTGTAACTTGCTTAATCGGGTCGTTGTCGCATCGTCACAAAATTGTATAATTTGCACATCTTTTTAAGCCAATCGGTACTTGCGCGCTCCAAAGGCTGTTTCATTACACAAAAATGGCTGTCCTGGCGAGTATCCAGGTTTTTTCTTAAGGAAATGTGAACAGTTGAAAAAAAAACAGTTATGCTTACACAAATGCAGAGGTCTGTGCGACGGACATGGACGGATACATGGGAAAGTGTGGAGTGAATACGTCAGCGCGTTCTGAACTCGTACGTGCTCATACCGGTAATTTTCCTTCTGCGTTCACACACAGCAGAATTCCGGCAATTTATTGGTAATGTTACAACTTCTCATACATTGCCAGAACAAATTTACCGGTATTTTTGAAAAGGTCCTGTTCACACATGATCTCTTTCCGGTAATTTTCCGGAAAAGTCTGTATGTGTGAAAGGGCTTATTGACTCAGAGATGTAATTGCAGGTTTTCCCGAGTTACCAGCTCACTGGAGGGGTTTACAGGGAATACGGACTTAAATTTTCATCTGTTCATCACACAAAGCAATCATTTAGATTTAGAAGACTTGAAATAGAACAAGACATATGGGCTACTTTTAAGATGCTTCTTGGTGTTTTAACAGATGTCTGTCCTAAAAGACCTACATGAAGTTCAAAATTTCAAAATATTTTTTTTTTCAAAAGAAGAAGTCATAAAAGGTTTGCAATGACATGAGGATGAAGTCATTATTGGGTTAACTATTTCTTTTAAAAGACATAAAAGTCTCTTTATAAGCAAGGCAAACCGTCAAAGCATCCGACAGAATCAACTGAGTCCACATACCAATACATTCCGCTGACATCCAGATGTATTTGAGTCAAGGAATGGAAAGTGCAAAGGCTAAAGATTGTGATTTAGTTTGAAAGGATGCATCATAGTATATGATGATATATAGATACAGACACCTTTTCATCCACTCATACACAACAACAAACATGAACTCTGTAGACAGAGAAAAAAACGCGACCCCTCCTCCCATCTCCTCACCTCCTCCTCTCTTTCTCCCCAAGACAAAACATGCATTTCTGTTCAAACACTCTCCAAGCAGTAGAAGCAAGATGCATTCGCTTCCTCATATCTCTCTTACAGAAATGCCCTTGAAACGGGTAGAATAGTACAAGAAAACATTATTGAAATACTGAAAGAGGTGGTGTGATCTCAGCAATGCTACCATAGCAACTCAGTCTCACCTTGAACCACGGGAAGTGGAGGCAAACACGAAGCGATGAATTAAAATAGAAAAATTAAGTCTTTAAAATCTTTTGTGTTACATGATTCCGTGTTCCTGGAAGTGTCACTGTGCGATTTGGAGGGAAGGATGGTGAATGCGCTCACACTTTATTTTAAAGCTGTAAAACACAGCTCAGTTTACCCCTCACTTTATCGCTAATCTTCACAAATCTCTCTTTTACAACACACTCATATTGCATTTGCAAAAGTAATCATAATTGATATATGATAATGTAAACATTTCATAGCATCAAAAGATTTGGTTTCAAGTGTCAAATAAGTACCATAAGATATGCTTTAAAAGAATAAAATGCACTGTATAAGACAATATAATACAAGCACCGTGATATTTCCACAGATTGAAAACCTGATACAACTAATGATAATCAATCATTGTTCACAGTGTTTTTTTGCAAAAAGATCTCAAGTAAATACAACTAGAAGTAACATACGTAGGTAAATGTTTCATAAGGCTCTATTTATATATCGACTGTCCCCTCCCCAAACCAGATATGCACCTAAAGACTTGCAACACACCTTGAACAGGGGTGTGAGGACACAGGTGCGAAAAACGGATGGTGACGCTTCTCACACTCGCATGTGAAGGCATGAGACTGCATGTGTGAGTCCCACTCCTGTGTGTGTTCACTCGGCAGGTGTAAAAGTGTGTTTGTACTGATGGAATGGAAGTGGGCGAATGTGTCTAAACAGTGCGACAGTGTGTGCCTAAAAGCCAAAAGAATTTGACTACTTTTTTCCAAGCGTTACATAGAACACTTTATCATTTGTGGCAGGAAATAGAACAGTATGTTGTAGGTTTATATAGGACACAATATTTTAAGCTCTTTGGACTTTTCCAAATAGAAATTTCTCCAGGAACCTATTGCATTTTGGTTTTATTTTATTTCTTGGCCTTTTAGTGACAAGAGAATCATGACAGGAAATAATGGCAGGGTGTAAGTCAAGAAACAGTGTAGCAAATCTATATACAAATAGCACTATTTACACAGCAATAGAGTTTGGTGTCAGCATGTTGCTATGCAAACAACCTGATTCTCAAAGCAGCCTGAAATATCAAAGAAATACAGATATATTGAGTATAATATTTCATTTTTAATTTAGACTGAACGATCTTTATCTATACTTATTGGTTTCAAGTGAACTATATTTATAATCTGCACTTCTCTCGACTAGACTCCAGTAATTATTATTATTATAATTTTTTTATTACCAATCAAACTGTCTCGCTGTGGCTCTCATGCTGAAAGCAGCTGGAGTTATCAGAATAAACTAAAATTATTAAATAAACTAAAATATTTACTATTGAATTTATGATTGGTTACCAACCAGATGCTGCTTATAGCAATAATGACCATACTCTATTTTACAATATATTCTGCATGTCTCTCTCTTATTTTCTCATAACCAATTTCACCAACAACATGACCCTAATTTTCCACAATCAATATCCCAACCACATACTGTAAATGAAAAACACTTATCATAGGCATCTCAGGGGCTATAATCACGATGCTCTGTATTGACAGCCTATAGGAGACATATGACACAGGTCATTTCCCACTAGACTGCGGTGTACCAGAGGTATTATTTACCTTATTTTTTTAAGGAGGAGAAAATCTGTGCTTAGGGATGAGAAGCCATTTGGACCAGTGTTTTAATAATGGATACTTCAGTTCAGGACTTTGTGACTTTTTAAAAAGGCTGGGCAAATACTCAGAATGTTGCTTGTCTTACATCTTTTCCCTCTGCACCTTGCTGCCTGAAAATCACACATTAAATTGAAACATTTAAACAGATGGACTAGAAATATTCTTGCCAGACTTTCGGGGAGACAAGCTCAATCTATCCTAGTATACCAGTCGCTGTATATGGGACAATTCTATTAGCCAGGTAACCTTTCAAATGACAGGCATTCTGTGCGCTCTTTTGTAACATATAAAGACAAATATGAACCTGAGTACAGAGGTGCAGACAGAGAGATATGGAGTGTGACAGGGTGAATTATGGTTTAGAAAGATGGAAAATGACAAGAACGGCTATATAAATAGGATATATTTTAAAGACAGGGGTCTGAATTAGAAAACCACTATAAAACCATCAGACAAGACCAGTCTAAACAGTTTGAGCAGACCAGAAAACCATCCAGTGGATGGATTAAGCAGTTTGTTTCAGCAAGGCAGTAGACTGTTCTGGGATATGCAATATATTACAGTACTGTGGAGCCAGAGCTTAGTTCAGAGCTGATTCACATGTCTTTATTAAAGCAGTTAGCCACTTGTTTGAAAGGAAGAAAAGAGAAAGTATTGCGAATGCGTGTAGGATCCCATTCCTGAAGGCTGATGCGGAGGCTACAAGGCTGCGGCGGCGTGTGGCGCAGTGCACACACACAAACACAGAGATGCAAACATGCACTCAAACATACAAAGACACAAACACACCCACACACACAAAAGAGACACGCAAGCACTTCTGGGAGCATGCCGGTGTATTTGCCAATGGGTCTTTTCATCGAGCTCAATACCTTCTGCAAACAGAAGAGACAGCCCAAGGCCAGTGTGGAGAAGAGAGAGAAATGTGCTGCTTTTTACATGCGCTTATTCTCTCAATCCCTCCCTCTCTTGCCATGTTTTTGATGAGAGAAGGTCATTGAGGAGGACAGACAAATATGTTTCTGTAGCTGAAAATTTATGTTAGGAAATGATTGCGCCATTCTCTCCCTGGGTTTCGGGAATGGTGGGGATTTGGGTCTCTCAAAGTAAACACAAAGGACTCAGCTATTCATGTAGGTAATGAATAAATTAAGTTTGTTGTTAGTAGGGCATTTCTTCAATTATGGGCACTTTTGGGTCATTGGACCATTGTAAATAAACTCTCTTGAAATATGTTTTTCACAGTCTTCAGAGATTTTTCTTTATATAATTTACAAATAAAAAAATTGGGACAAAATTGTTCCGTGTGATGGAAATTAAATTACAAATGTGGGACAATCACTCTTTGTTACTAGTCACTTGCTTTTATAATGGATTTTCATATTTCAGGATTTAAAGACTGGGCCTGGTATAAAGGTAAAATAAAACCTATATGTAAAGGCATTTGAAAAAGCATAGGGAATATAAATAATGAAAGCATGTAAAAAGCATTTGAGCTCAAACTGAAGAGCATGGAGCTTGCAAGGTCATGGTTTGATTCCCAGGGAATGCAAGAACTGAAATAATTTATACTTATATTCCATTTACATAAAATCATCTGCCAAATTACATAAATGTAAAATGATTCCAAGTACGTTTTCATATAACAAAAAATAAATAAAAAAAAATCCTGAGACATATATGTGCCTGAAGTTGAAGAAACACTCATTAGCAAAAAGAAAGTCAGAAAGCTAAAATTGCTTGTAATTCTCCCATAGTATCTTGCGTTAACTTGAAACGTGCTTCATCCAGTTGTTGCTATGGACAACAGTGGTCAACAAGATCAGGGGTTTTCTTACGGTGTAGTTTTTTTCTTTGCTACATTCATTTGTTTTGTATGCTGCTGATTTTCTGGTGCTGTGACCCGGCAAAACAAACTGGACATGAGCAAAATCTCACTTATTTAAGACAGAACCAAAGACAAGATATTACCTTTTCACATCATGTTGATTTAATATTACCTCTCATTTTACGCTCACATTTACTTGCCTTGAAAATTGTAGAGCAACACATTCTCTCAGCGTGACCGCCAGACAAAAATGACAGGCAGGCCACGGTGTGTTTCAGTAAGTAATGGATTGATCTGTTAGGGATGTTTTGGAGTGATGCTGAAGACAAGGGGGGCCAGTGTGGCTGTGATCATCTAGCTTATGAGAGCGTCCCCACCCGCTGCACCACATCATCTATCCCTCCTTCTCCTTCATCTTACCACATCACAGATCTCTCTTTCCTCTTTCCTTCCTTGCTCGTGGAGAGTGTGCTCTGGAGTCTCCCTCTTCAATCTCCCCGCTCAGCGTGAGCCAACCACAACCACGGACACATCACAGCGTCTCCTCCACCCTCTGGACTTGGGATTGAGTGCTGCCTCCAGATCCTGCTCGTCTGTTATCATTCCTGCTGTGAAAAGATCCACCGAAGAAAAGCAAATGATAAAGACAAAAGAACTCAAAACTAAAAAGATATCAAAGGAAGAAGCGAGAGAGAGCCAGAGAGGAAGTTTGGAATAAAATAAGCAGATATGGGCTATTTTGAAAATATGAGATTCAAATGAAAAAAAATTGTATTAAAGAAATCATTTACCCAAAAACGGCAATGAAGGTGACTAAATGATAACAGTTTTTTTTTTTTTTTTTTTTTTTAATGGTCAGTGCTATAGTTATTATTTTAGGTAGTCACAGAAAACAAGCAGTGCAGCAGATATAATGCAAACTGACCCTCTTTTGCTCTGATATACTCCTGATTCAAACCCTTGCAATAATACATACTGTACGTGAGATGTTTATGCATGTCCACGGTACATATGTCCTAGCCAAGTAAATCCCTCCCAACCAACCCTGCCAATCACATGCCAGCATTTATGCATATTTTTACAAGGCAAAACATGCTGCATCCGTAATTTTTCCTGCCCAGAAGTGATACCTCTCCTAAATTGCACTAGATCCACGGCCTGCTGGACAGGAAGCTTTGCGAGAATATTTAACAACAACAAAAAAGCCCCACAGTGATCCATTTACGACATTAAAGCAAAAATTAAAATTCCGCCTCTTTTCAAAAAGCAAAGTCGACAGACTGACCTTGAATATAGAGGCACAACTGAAAGACAAAAAGGTTGCCGATCTTTCACAGCCTGGAAAAAAATGGGTGGGCAGCCAGAGGTGACCTGCCCTGACTGTGAAAACGGAAGCGAGAGCTAAGTGTTGAGCGTTCTGGCAAGCAGTGACCTCTGGCTAGCACATTCACACTGTATTCTGGAAAGCAATCCTACCTATGTAAGTAGTCAATGAAAGTTCTAACAGATTTATGCTTATTCTATGATGATGACAGAAGCAAGGAAGACACATTCAGGGCCATAAAGATGATATTTCATACATGTGAAATAACGTCAACCTTCCATGGTCAACCAATTTATATTTTTATTTATTCTTCAGCTCCACCCTTTAACCTCTTCCTGCTTCTGTTCAATCATCTCTCCTTGCATCAGGTCCTCAGAAGGTCCACATTTCTCAGAAGGAGGTATAGATGTGTGTTGCCCCAGCTGATGTTAATTATCGCTGGCCACCAAGGCGTGCTCACCGCAGCATGTTTCAAATGGCCACTTGTCTCAGACACACAGCGGCATGTGTAATGAGTGCTGGATGAATTAAGAAACAGGGCCAAGGACAACGACAGCAAGGAGGAGTGAGCCACCCACCCCCTGACCCTGAAGATTAACATCGGACTGTCACTCAGGAGAAAAGGATGGATGACTAGAGAGAAAATCAGAAAGGACATAAATGTGAGGTGCTGTGTGAGGTGACTTAAAACATCATCTCAATCAACCGAACTCCACAGTTTGAGATGAAGCTTAATTCATATTTGATCACATCAAGTGGTAGTTGTTTTGGTGGACTGAGTCTCTATTAAAGCTTGACAAGCACGCATTGGTAAGATGTCTGGGTGGCCACTTATTTTTAGGAATATAGTGTAGGTCAAATGGAGGAAAAGGCAAACCAAACATTTTCTGTGGTGTGGTTGTTCTGTATGCCAAAAGAGAGCGGAGCGCTGGGCATCTGTCTGTCATCTCTCCTATCACTTCACTCTGACAGCGGAGTGTGAAAGCTCACTGTCAGCCACACATGCACATCAGGCATTCTAAATGGCAAGAAAGAGAGAAAGAGAGAGAGAGAAAGTGGAAAGAAAAAGACTGAAAAAGAAGAATAGAAAGCTATGGTTATAATAGATAACAATATTATCATCTAAAAAGTGAAAAGCTGAATCAAAAACATGGCAATTTCAGAGTTATTTTTTTTAATTTACAGTTAAAAGTACATTTGTATTGCTATTATTATTTTCAAATCGACACATAAAAATCTTAAATATTTAAATATATATATATATAATTCATAAGCATTTTAATTCAACATTTTTATTTTGTCATTTTTTTATGTTTTTAAAAGAAGTCTCTTATACTCACCATCTATTTTAATATATTTTCAAATGTATTATATTCCTGTTATGGCAAAGCTGAATTTTCAGCAGCCATTAATGCAAACTTGAGTGTCACATTATCCTTCAGAAATCATTCTAATATGCTGATGTGGTGTTCAATTATTAGCAATTATTATTAGTGCTCAAATATTAATAATGATTCTTATTATTATCAAGGTTGAAAATAGTTTCTGCTGCTTAATATTTTTGTGGAAAACATGCTACATTTTTTCAGGATTCTTTGTGAATAGAAAGTTCAATAGGTCACTTATTAGAAAAATAAATCTTTTGTAACATTGTGCCTTTACTGTCACCCATTGATCAAATTAATGCATCCTTGCTGAATAATTTAGATTTTTAAAATCCCAAACTTTTGAATAGCGCATGACTGTTTCCACAAATATATTTGTATACTTATATTTCACTATATTACTGTTTATACTGGATTTTTGATCAAATAAAGGAAGCCTCAATAAGCACAAAAGACAACAATAAAAAAAAAAACATCATTATTCCAAACTTTTTACCAGTAGTACAGATAATATACATCTATGAAATTATAGTGTAGTAGTGAGTGGGGCGGGGCCGAGAGCCGTGGGAGCGGAACGAGGCCGGTGGAGTGAATGATAATGAGCGACACCTGCGACACTCACCGGTCTCGAGTCCCACGGAGGAGCTCCGGAAGGATAAAAGGAGGAGTGACGACAGAGGAAGACGAGAGAGGACCAGGCCTGGATTTTAGTTTGTGTTTTGTGTGCAGCAGTCGTCCGTGATGGGCTGCCGTTTTACTTTTGTGTTTGTTTATTTTTGTTATTAAATTCTTAAATGTTTGCCGGTTCCAGCCTCCTTCTTCCCGAATCTACGAACTTTGTTACATATAGTAATATTTAAAACACATCCAAACATCAAAAGAACTTGAGAAACCTAGTTCAGTCACAAGTGGATCTGCAAGAAAGATCCAAGTAGAAAAATAAAATAGCAATGACAAAAAATTTTTATAAAAAAGGATCAAGTACAACTTTCTTGGAGAAGATTACAGCTCTTTTAGGCGCTATGTGGAATTTTACTTATGTACAAAATTTAGTGCCAAACTTCTTAGTAAGCACACCCGTAGGTACAGAAAGAAGGAGAGGAGGATTACAAATTGCATAAATAAATAATAAGTCACATTCAACCTGTACTTCTTCCAACACAGCCAGCTGTATGTGAGTGTGTGTGTGTGTGTGTGTTTGGTGTGAAAAACAAGGGGCTCCATACTGTGCCGCTTCCAACAGCATCTGCCTCTCTTTTCTCCAAACTTCAGCAGCCACACCTCAGTATGAAAGTATGTGTATGTGTGTGTGTGTGTGTGTGTGTGAGCGGATGTGATGACAGCTGCTCTGCACAGTGTGTGTACTGCTAAACTCTCGTCCACCCCTGCTGACTGTCCATGCTGTGCAGGTATAGCAGCTCTCTCCTCTGTGTGTCCTGCAGCCTCATTAGGCCCAAGCGACACACACGTGCACACACACACACAACAAAAATAATCCATTTGTCCAGCAAATGAGGCTCTCGTGTCTTCAGTCCATATGAGATCGGAAACAGGTAGAAAATTTAGTTAGTACAGTCCAATCACAGACCAGCTCGACAAAATCAGTCAGATTCTGTCATACAACTTCTAGGCTGCCGTTATGTTCATACAGTGTTTGAGATTGACAACCAAATTGACTCCATTTTTAATTCATGACTGTGAATTTGAATCTATTTGGCCACACCCTACAGAAAACTGATTTGGAATTTGAAAGATAATCTATTTTTGTCTATCCATCCATCCATCATTGCTTTTCCCTTTATTTCTGTGAATTTCAACTCATTTGAATTCTACGTGCTTTCATTCAAATTCAAACTGCATACAAATGCAATTCTGTATCCTGTATTCTGCTTCAGTTCAAATCGATTTAAAATTCAGGAACTAAACTGGAACTTAAAAGCATTCTTAATCCATTTCTGAAAGGTTGCACAACTTCCTTTTATATTTTCATGTTTTAAAATTTAATGTTCAAAAAACATCCGCAAACAATTTGGTCATGTAGCGTATATGGTGACAGTAATTTTGATTCATGTACTGACCAAACATTGACTGTTATCTCAGGTTCTTTCTGCCTTTCACTCTCAGATTTTTTTTTATCTCTCTGTTTCTCTCTTCCTCACTTCATGAATATTTAGTGATATTCACTCAAACAAGACAATCATTAATTTCAAAGAACGCCCTTCATTCAATCAGCTCAGCTGGAAAGGGCACTGCCTGAGTGAAAACAAACAAAAATACCACAAAACCACTCCGCAGATACCATCGGCACCGCTAGGTAAATAATGTGTATCAACAAGGAAACCCATGAACATTTAAAGACTAGAATCAAAATCAGAAAGAGTAGAGATATCCTGTGATAAATAGCCTAGAAAACTGAAGAGATCTTTATTGCATCCCACAAAGACTTTACCCTCTTGTCTTATCCAGCAGTGAACCAGACGGCCAAAAGAGGAAGAAAGGCCGGCAGGAAATGATGAGTGACCTCTCACTGCTAAAGAGGCGACGGCAATTATCATTCATCAAATCATAACATATCCTAAACAATAATTAGTTCCGGCTCCTCTAATCGGATTGAACAAACTGCCTTCAAAAGGTGCTAATAACATTTGGATCTCTTTGAACTGAACTGAAAAATGGGAGGGACAAATCTACCAGTTATCTCATTAATATTAATTAAGTGGCCAGCATTTTTACCTTATTTGCTGAAAGGCAGATGATGTTAAATAGGCTGTATTTCTCAGTTTTGCTTGTGTGATATTTCTAAAACACACTAGAGGAGAAAGACAACAGAGAAACAAAAAAAAGTAAGGCTGAATGTAATTGAACAGAGATTTATATTTTTGTGAATTATATTAGTGTGAAGTATATGAATGTGCTGATGTTTGTAAAGATAGAGGTTAATTCGAGCAGGACTAATGGAGTCTAATTTCATTTGCATGGTTGAAAATGAATCAGCATGCTATACACTCACGCAGCCTTAACGTAAACGGAGACTAAGAAAGTTGGGTTTATCAACACATTTATCATCTAAACATTCTTATATGCACATACACATTTATATGTGCATTTATAAAAAGAGAGAGGGAGAGATAGAGGAGTAAACTGGATTAGGCTCAATAATAGTGTGCTCAGATTTGCAGTCAATTATGAGGGATTTAGACCATGCTATGTGAAATCATTCTGGTGGCTTGCTCCTAATATTACATCCAGAGAACGAGTAAGCTCCAGTCTTTCAGTGCCAAGCCCCTCTGATAATCAGGGCTGAACTCCCTCAGCAAAGGGAGCTGGGCTGTGGAAGCTCTAATCGATTAACTCATTACATACTTAGATCCAACAAATGTTTAGCTGCTATGTTCATGCCAGCCCTGCACCAATTCTGTTCCAATGGTTCAACTAAGACTCAAACTAATGACTGACAATGTATATTTAAGGTTGTGGGTCACTGATTGAACCTTTGATGATGGGGCGGTTGACTGGTTGCTTATGGTTGAAAGTTCAAAGAGCAATAAAGTTCTATAATTGGGTTGTCATTATGAGCTTATATCTTAATATAGGAGCTCATATTGAGTTCCCTTATCAGTCTAAGTGAGAGAACGTCCATGCAAAAATATATTGGAACAAGGCTGATGATAATCTACTGCAATGACAAGGAATAAATACAGACCAGAACCAGGTCAAGATCAAATACCTGTTTAATTTCTTGAGATTCTTGAGTCAAAAAAGACCAGTCTGTATTTCATAAAACCGAATGACTGAGAAATGCATAGGCATGCACAGAAATCTTGATAGTTAAATTCTACACTAAAATTTGCTTCTTTTATGACTATTTGTTTATTGTAGAACAAAGCCAGCATACATAGCTTACAATAACTATATACAAGCCAGGGTTTGCATTAAAAAAATTATACACTCTAGGGGTGACCACATTTATACACTAAAATTTGCTTCTTGATTCTATCATTGGGCAGACAAATAAAAAGTCCAACCCCAAACACTAAAGTAACTAAACACTAACACTAAAATATTTCACCCCAAAATTTTAATTTTCATTTACTCACCATGTTGTTCCAAAACTAAATGCCATTCTCTATTCTGTGGGACACAAAATATGATATTTTGAAGAATGCTGTTAACCAAACAGTTTTGGTTACCACTGACTTCCATTGTATGGACAAAAAACTCATCTCAAAATATCTTATGGTGAGTAAATAATGACAATTTTCATTCACTTAAAGGGCTGATGGTTTGGTTGGTTATCATGGCCCAGTTTAATATCCATTGATAGTCATGCAAAAGATGATGTGCATCCTGACTTTGTAACAAGCAACACTTAAATCTGAAATATTTAATTATATTATGTTTTTACCAATTGTTTGGAAGGCTCTTAAAAGCGTGAAATGGATTTTTAGCTGCCTTTGACGTCACAGCTCTAGATAATGGGCATGGGACTGAAGGCATCATAATGTCATCATGATTTCCTGTGGATCCTGAGTGATTAGTCACATTGCATTCACAGCTCTGGACTCAATAAATTCAGAGTATGTTCCATTAGCAAAGATAGAGCAGTCATGTACTTTCAGAGAGTCTTTCACCAGCTGGAAAACTGCCACTGAGATGTCTAGGAATGCTAATGAATAACTTTCTCCAGTTATTACAGACTCCATTGATTCAAACGAATAAAGGAATGTTAATGAATGCCATAAAGCCACATATTTTACACTTTTCTAGGAAATCAACCTACAAATGACTTTTGTAGAGTTGTCTCTACACATTAAACTGAACAAGGAAAAGGTATTTCACTATCAAAATAATTACACACATCACCTTTAACGAAGTCCGTTGACTAACTGTACAAAACAATGAGCAGAAAAACTTGTAAAAAGTGCCATTAAGTCTGCCATTTCATAGTCGTGAGTGGTTATGAGATCCAAATGAGGCTCTAGATATGACAATAAGCCTGCACACACACTCATGCAAACAAAGACAGGTGGGGATTGCTTACAGTATAGAAAGAGTTTTAATGAAATGACCACTGAGAGACATTTTACCCGACGAAAAAAAATGCTTCTGTAATTTGCTGTCAGGTTGTCAAGAGACCAGCAGAAAATAGCAAATGATCTCAGTGGTCCAGCTTCTTGTTTAAAAAAGAAGAAAGACAGAGAGAAATAGAGGATGTACAGTAAGTGAGCAGAGCAAGCGAGAGACTGAGAAACACAGAGTTAGAGAGAGAGAGAGACAGGGAAGACAGTATAGAGGAGATGGAGGAGGAGGCCATTAAGCGTCTCTCCGGCTGCTTTGTTTGCAGTTTATACTGCACTTTATTTCTACCATAAACAAGCGCATGAGCCCAGCGCATCTTGAGCACCTCTATATATTACCCACAATGCCCTGTGGGGCGGGAGATTGTGGCACTGAGGAAGACAGGGGAAGGAACATTATGCAGATTCTATTATTCTTTGTCTGCGTCTCATGACACCACTGATCCAGTACCTTATCCCAGTAGCTTCCTCCAGTCCTACCAGCAACTCCATGATGCATTCCTCTTAACTGCTGCAGCCGCACACTTCACCGTATACCTGTGAACAAAGAGGAGAGAAGCTCATTAATAAACTTTTAGGAGTCATATGATAATTTTTAAAAGCATTTAAGCTTTATTTCCCAGAGGTTCTCTTATAATGTTATGATGTACAAAAACAGTAGTTTTTAACAAAAGTTTTACATGACCCTTAAAATCTAATTTTTGCTATTGTGCATTAACTCTAGGCATAGGCATGAAACAGGTAAGAAACATGCACTAAAAGCACACATCTCCATGTAAATCAGAGTTTTTGTCCTAGCTGTGAGCTCAACAAGCAACAGTGTATTGTGTCAATCTTTGCAATATTGCGGTGGGAAGACCCGACCACTTATGAAATAAATATCTCAAAAGTATGATGCTATCATTCAACAATTTGGGGTCAGTAAGATTTTTTTTGTTGTTGAGAAATTAATATTAATATCAGTTTCCACAAAATACTAAGCAGTACAACTGTTTTCAACACTGAAAATAATGTTTTTCTTGAGCACCAAATCAGCATATTAGAATGATCATGTGACACAAGATCAGAGAAATGGCTGCTAAAAATTCAGCTTAGCCCTCACAGGAATAAATTACATTATATATATATATATATATATATATATATATATATATACATAAACTGAACAAAATTATAAACGCAACACTTTTTGCTGGATTGATGAAACGTCTGACCTCTGTAATTGTAAACAAAGGTTTATGTACCAAATATTAAGTTCTATTTTTCTATTGTATCAAATACTTATTTCATGCAATAAAATGGAAATTAATTATTCAAAAATCATACAATGTGATTTTCTGGATTTTGTTTTTATATTCTGTCTCTCCCAGTTGAGGTGTACCTACGATGTAATTACAGATCTCTTCATTCTTTGTAAGTGGGAAAACTTGAAAAATCGGCAGTGTATCAAATACTTATTTGCCCCACTGTATATATATATATATATATATATATATATATATATATATATATATATATATGGACCCCAAACTTTCAAACATCGACAATCTTCTGTGAAACACGAAGAAGATATTTTTGTCCATACATTAAAAATCATTAAAGGGCCAAAACAACAATGACCTTACCTGTATGAAAAAAAACTGACACTTTTTTATTTAAATCTTTGGGTGGTCTATCACTTTAAACATTTTTGCATGTCAAATGAATAAAAATGTCAAACTCTTACTTACACATATAAGGTGTGCTGTGGAGTTCAATACAGTCTGAAATCTTTGTTAAATCAGAAGTAACCTTCTAAAGGCGAACTTTATTTGTATCTGTCATTAAACAGTCACCACAATAGTACATCTAGGCAACAATTTACTCATACTAACAAATATATTTGCTTTATGGTGTGCATGTTAAGATAGAGAGGAGGTGGATTTTGCTGAGGAAGCAGTGGATTGCTTCAGGCGTGGTCATTGAGCTATGCTTGTGGGCGATGGCTGTTTCAGTAAACACTCTGCGGGGCCAGTGTTTGATCATCTGTGTAGTCAGTGTGGTCTAATTGTTTTGCAAAGCATGCTAATTGCTTCTCATCCAGTCTCTTTAAATGTCAGCGCTCCCTGTAGTTACAATGTGATTCACCGGCCCTTGAAAATGGAAACTAGGCTGAATGATTCAAACTGGAGAGGAAGGGACAGAGAAAACGGGTAGAGGACTGAATGGCAGGGTCGGAGTGTTTGTTTGGAATGGCTCCACCAAGCTTTACCCACCAGCACGACCTCACTAGTCAGCAGCCCTGATTCTGAACACCCTGACCCTCAGGTCTCTGGGAAGGTCAGTACACCATACCAGCTACGGGCCAGAAGCATTTATCTGTAAATAAACAGACAGTGCCGCCAACACACCCGCGCTAGGTCAAGCACTAAACCACCAGCATTTTTGAGTGTTTGAGATGATTTGCCTGTGTACTAACGCGTGAGATTTAGAACCTGAGGCTGATCACAAACTAAATCATATTACAAAGCCCTGATGACATTTTAATTACTGTGATTTAACACATGACATGGAAATATTGTCATAGAAGTCAGGCAAGTACATCACTGTTCAGGAAATCAATGAAAAGTTGAACACTATCCTGTATGCTAAAAATCTCCTCTTCTGCCCAAATTAAGTTACTTAATGTCACGCGGTGCTTGATCCAAACCAGAGTTCGCTATATACTTTTGGGTCTGAACTGCAGTACATCAAAGCAAGTACAATCGGTTGAACTGGCAGCAGTTGTATACCACTGTAGCTGGGTAACAACCCAGGATGACAAGATGCCAGCTTCACTGTTTTATTCATGTTTCTGCCACGTTGGATTTAGCACTAAAACTTCATGTGCACAGAACAGCACATGTGTTCGTTTGTCCCAGATGTAATGTAAGAGAGCCAAATAATGCAAAAAACAAGGAGGTCTGCAGAAAACATAAAAAATATCATAAAATACTAATAAGAATACATTTAATAATATAAATTACATTTATAAAAAATATGTAGCTACTATGAAAAAATATGTAGCTACTGTTTTGCCTTTACATTATAGTATAGTAATTGAGACTAGAACATGCAAAGATGCAATTTTTATATTAATATTAATGGTTCACTTATGTCTGGATGGATTAAACTGGTCACTGGTGTTCTACTGCACATCTGAATTTGAAAAACTGCTTTCATACCAAACCACACAAACTTAACTGTGATGTAAAATGAGCTTGGGCCCGTACCAAAAGCAAGCACCCTAAATCAGAATAATATTTACTGAAACCATGACATGTAGTTGTATGTTCAGCATTAAATATTGTCAAATTTCTGCCTAGTCATAACACCCCAGGTCTGTTTGAGCCTGTTTGAGACATGGAACCTGTTGCAATTACAGCCTTCAGGGTGACAGCAGGTGCTCACACAAGGAGACAGGATCTCAAACTGATTTTCCCACTGTTCTCACTAGGCCTCAGGCTCGGCTTTCTTTGTCTCGCTCCTGCGCTCTACTCGTAACACCAAAGGCAGATGTGTCTGGTTCTAACCTCATGCTGTGCTGGACAGAACCCTTGAGAAAGAAGCAGGTGGTCTGGCGTGTATACATGTGTTTGTGTGTTAGTAGTTTGAATTTCCCATTGCTCTGCAGGCCCAGGTAGCCTATGTAATGATTTCTTTGCTTCTGCAACAAGACCTGAGGGACATGTTCTGTAGCTTTTAAACACACAGCAAACATTACAGAAATGGCTCAGCGATGGCTCTAAAAACCTTTATTTACTCTATAATAGCCTGTTACACATTCCCAGACACTGACTGGTGGTCATTTTCAATCCACAAGAGTGATAAAAGTGAATAGATTTGGCTTATTGTCTGCAATGTGAGGACTGAGCATGAGACCTGGCTTGTGCTGTATGTTGAAAAAATGACATCCTAAAACATAATTTTAATAGCAAAAACTGAATCTAACGCTCAACCTTTCAATAGGGAAACTGACAGATATTCAACAAGTAAATAGATTAAATAGCAATAAACTTTTATGGCAACAAATCTATAATGTTCCTCATAAACAAAAGCTTTATGCATAATAAATCCAGCAGTAATTGTCTTGAAGTGTATTACTGAAGCACTGAATTTGTTACACCAGTGGTGATTTGATGGCTGGCTGCGTTTTAAAAAGGATGAATTTAGGAACACATTCTCAGAAAGAGTTTTCAGTGCTGACAGTCTAACGCTATAAGTAAAACATGCCATCAGCACATTACAAACCTCTCTGAGAAGTTGTGCCTTCATCCCCTTTAAAGCAATGTCATACAACCCGAATTCCGGAAATGTTGGGTCATTTTTTAAATTTGAATAAAATGAAAACTAAAAGACTTTCAAATCACATGAGCCAATATTTTATTCACAACTGAACACAGACAACATAACAAATGTTTAAACTGAGAAATTTTACAATTTTATGCACAAAATGAGCTCATTTCAAATTTGATGTCTGCTACAGGTCTCAAAATAGTTGGGACGGGGGCATGTTTACCATGGTGTAGCATCTCCTCTTCTTCTCAAAACAGTTTGAAGACGTCTGGGCATCGAGGTTATGAGTTTCTGGAGTTTTGGTGTTGGAATTTGGTTCCATTCTTGCCTGATATAGGTTTCCAGCTGCTGAAGTGTTCGTGGTCGTCTTTGACGTATTTTTGGTTTAATGATGCGCCAAATGTTCTCTATAGGTGAAAGATCTGGACTGCAGGCAGGCCAATTCAGCACCCGGACTCTTCTACTACGAAGCCATGCTGTTGTAATAGCTGCAGTATGTGGTTTTACATTTTCCTGCTGAAATAGACGTCATTTTGATGGGAGCATATGTTACTCTAAAACCTTTACATACCTTTCAGCATTCATAGTGCCGTCCAAAATATGCAAGCTTCCCATACCGTATGCACTTATGCACCCCCATACCATCAGAGATGCTGGCTTTTGAACGCTGATGACACGCTGGAAGGTCTCCCTCCTCTTTAGCTCGGAGGACACAGCGTCCGTGATTTCCAACAAGAATGCCAAATTTGGACTCGTCTGACCATAGAACACTTTTCCACTTTGAAACAGTCCATTTTAAATGAGCCTTGGCCCACAGGACACGATGGCGCATCCAACAAAGGTCTTCGGCCTTGTCCCTTACGCACAGAGATTTCTCCAGTTTCTCTGAATCTTTTGATGATGTTATGCACTGTAGATGATGAAATTTGCAAAGCCTTTGCAATTTGACGTTGAGGAACGTTGTTTTTAAAGTATTACACAATCTTTTTTCACACTCTTTCACAGATTGGAGAGCCTCTGCCCATCTTTACTTCTGAGAGACTCTGACTCTCTAAGACATCCCTTTTATAGCTAATCATGTTACAGACCTGATGTCAACTTAATTAGTTGCTAGATGTTCTCCCAGCTGAATCTTTTAAAAATGTATTGCTTTTTCAGCCCTTTGTTGCCCCCGTGCCAACTTTTTTGAGACCTGTAGCAGGCATCAAATTTGAAATTAACTCATTTAGTGGATAAAAGTGTAAAATGTCTCAGTTTAAACATTTGTTATATTCTCTATGTTCTATTGTGAATAAAATATTGGCTCATGTGATTTGAAAGTCTTTTAGTTTTAATTTTATTCAAATTTAAAAAACGTCCCAACATTTCCAGAATTCGGGTTGTACATTACTAATGTTATATACACATCTTAACAAAGATAAACTAGTCAACCTCAGTAATCCACTAGTCAGCTGTAGACCAATGTAAGGATGCAGGAAGATCATTTTCCAAACTTCTTCCAAGCCCTGATATTAAAACTGATATTAAAACCGAAAACACGAAAAGGGATATTGCTTAAATAAAAAGGGATACAAGTCTCACACAGACGTTGTTCAACAGCATATATACTGGTTATTCAGCACAGTCCCTCTGATGAAGAACCTTATACCAGATTGACCAATCATCAGCTTACCAGCAATGCTGGGAAGTATGATAAAGAATATCCCATTCACTAAGAGTCTCAAATATCAATGTTTGTGTCCTAAATTTACAAACTTTGACAAATCTTCCTTCTAAAAGCTATTTTAATCAGCCTGGTACCTCTACACAAGACTTAGTTTCTCTGAGGACTAATAAACACCTGTTTGAGAAAGAAATTTTAGCCAAGTATTGCTATTTGTGTGTGCAATATTCAAGATTTTTTATTTGTCACATACACAATTATACAGAGTATAACCAGCAGTGAAATGTAGGTATGTAGGTATATTAATATCAATATAAATGTAGGTATATCAATATCAAGCAGATGGTCCATGAAATGTCTGGATGGGACTATAGCGGTCTT
Organism: Barbus barbus; assembly: GCF_936440315.1. NCBI lineage: Eukaryota > Metazoa > Chordata > Actinopteri > Cypriniformes > Cyprinidae > Barbus > Barbus barbus. Next base: position 20,885,401 of record NC_136750.1, read on the forward strand.
AATAAAATATCTTGAAATCCCTAACTGTACACATCTTTATTGCAGTCTTAAGTTTGCAAAACACAGCTAAATAATTGCTGGTGAGATGGTAAAACAAGCAATCGAAGAGAGCAGTGAAACACGACAATATGTCTTTGTCAAATCAGTTCAGGCGGTCGTTCGACTGACCTGTAAATGTCCTGTCATCATTATCCTCCAATACAACCTCTACTAATACAGACAGTCGTCTAAACCTCAAAGTGAGGCTTCTAGGCAATTTTGTCTTTTTTCTCTCTCTGGTCTGTCAGTGTGTGTAAGGACCAGGCTGGAAAACCTCCCGGGAGAGTGAGGTAATTATCCATTCTCTCCTGTCTGCCTGCTATGTACAGACCATTCTCCAACTGCTCGTTAATGAAGCGTCCAATCAAATGCAGCCGACACTGCAGAGCAGCACCATTTAAAACCACCGGTCTAGACAACGGGCCGTTTTGACACACTCGCCATGACAACGAAGATAAGGGACTGTTTTTTGGGGCGGGGCCAATTACTTTATTCATTTATGCTAGTGCCAAAAGCACAGTATGTGTTCCACAATATTTTAGTTCTTCTCTTAATACTTACCTATAACAACTTATGGTGATCTAGAGCCTCATCTAAAGTTTCGCCGTCTCCTTTGAAAGAAAAATTCAAGATTTCTTCATACAGTGCCACAAAATCATTCCTAGTTGTTTGGGATTTTGTATAACCGTATGCGTAATCATTCGAAATTTAATAACAGAGAGGGTAAAACAAAAACTCTTATTGTTTTGAAATTGAAGCTACAGTGTGTGGGATCGGCAGTCATATCCTAGCTGGTAAACAGAGCCATTAGCGCTAATGATAGAGTGTGTTTGAATACAATGTGCATTAGGATGAAGTGTGGGCTTCATCCAAACAGATTCTGCGAGTCCATAGCGAGTCGCTCGCACAAGCTACGGCCCCGTGTTAACTATTATTATTAGTATTCATCTCCAGCCAAATTGAGACTAAATCAGCTGACTGAACTAACTTAATGCCCCAAGCACATTGCTGCACATCAGGGGGAAAAGGTTCACGAGCGGAGATGAAAATAGCACTAAGAGAACAAACACAAGAGCTGCTGCTTTTGTACTTTATGTAGGAACCAGATGTTTTGAGAGCTGGGAACCAAATCAACAAGTCTGCATGCTTTTCAGCATCTGCTTTCATCAGAGTCAACAGTTCAGACAGGGTGAAACCACAATACATTGTCCATATCAGCATATGAGACATCAGCTGGTCTCTATTCCGTTATATACTCGAGTGGTGATGGCGCAGTGGATAAGACACATTCCTTTGGTGTGAGAGACCCGGGTTCGAATCCACTGTGAGACACCAATGTGTCCCTGAGCAAGACACTTAACCCCTAGTTGCTCCTGAGGCGTGCGACCTCTGACATATATAGCAATTGTAAGTCGCTTTGGATAAAAGCGTCAGATAAATGTATATACTCATGGTTTTTATATTATATAAGGTATTTGCAAAATATCTCATATTGATTACACAAAAAAAAAAAAAATGGAAAGGGGTCCAATGTTGTTTTGGACCCCACTGACTTTTATTGGATGGGCAAAAAGAGTCAAAACATTCTTCATTCTTCTAAACATTCGGAATAATACATTTGTATTATTCAGAAGAAATGCATGTGTTTGTTTATCTACAACTAAAGTGGTTCTCAAGTGGTTTTGCTTCAGGACCCAGACTTATGTGCCATCAAGTGATGACAAAACACATTGTTTAACATACAAAAGGCACAACAATATGCAAAATTCGTAACACTGCATAGACAGGGCAGGAATAGACTTGCATTTTTATTATTTGAATTTGTTATTTTTCCCTCACTGTTTACAACCCTCCACACAAAAGACCTGCAACCCATTTCTGAGTTGTGATCCACCAACCACAGTACCAGACAACCTGCTAACAACAAAACTGGCAACATCCACGAGAGTAAAATAGAAGGTATGGACTGACAAAAGAGACAATCCAAAAAACATGTAAAACAAAACCTTCCAGGAAACTAACACAATTCCAAGACCTCCAGTGCTGAGAGCTGCTGTCTTTTGCCACCCAGTGAAATCAACATTTATAAGAGTGATAATGAGCGTTTTCCTTCCCGCGTGACAGCGCTAAAGCAGCGCTAATTACATTAGCATGAGCTATGAAATATGAGCTAGCTGACACGCAGTTCCCTCAGAGGATGATGAAGGAGCAGGCCGATTTTTTAATAAACACGGTGCTGGTGAAATATCATCTCCTAACTGCCTTTGTATCGAGCCGCATGCCAAGATCCACCACTGACTCCCTAGGAATTTATGTACAAATAACTACTTTTTAATAGCCCTGTAATATGATTTCCTGCCAAAGAAATATTCAAATAGCTTTCAAAACCAGTACAGTATATTATCAGCCCCAAGCTAAACTGGATGTGGAAGGGTGGAAAAAAAGAGAGATTATTTTTTACTCTGTAATTATTATACCATTGTCATCTGTGAGAGAGGAAGAAAGACAGGGCAATACTCCACCATGTTTCACTAGGGAGGAAACGGCATTGTTTTCTAAGAATCAGGTACAAAACACAAACAGTAATTGTCGCATTTAATTACCGTAGTCATTTACTTTGCCCCATCACATTTATCACACATTTTCCTCATTGGATTGCAAAATAATGTCTCTTTCATTAAGGGCGATTGGAAATGAAAACGAAGCTGTTTTTGTGTATGTGTACATTTTAAATTGCTTACTAAATGCAAATGGGTGTGTGAACTCTGCAGCATAAAGCACACATGTGGTTATTATATTTTCTGTGTTTGTGACCCTGATGTTCTTTTATGTGGCCTTAATGAAGCAACCGCAGACCACCGTGAGTGTCACTGAAAGAATTTCACTACTTCTCATGTGACCATTATGGTACCGTGGACTGCAGAAGTGAATTAATTGCCTTGGCACTGTGGCTCACTTTCCATTGTTGTGCTTTCCATTAAGACTAGGGAGCGGTTGCAAAATCCCACAGTGGATTGCATATGTGTGTGCCAGCAAAAGTCTGAATGTTTGGGTGGAATGCATTGCTGAAAACGCAGAAAACAAGAGAAAAATGAACTGAATGTGTGGAGAACAATATAATTAAAAAGATCTCTGTTTGATTCAGGGACAAACAACAAAGTGGAATAAACACTATCATTCAAAAATTTGGGGTTTGTGCTCAACAAGGCTGCATTTATTTTATTAATAAGCGAATAAAAACAGTAATATTGTGGTCAAAATGTTTTATTTTCCTTGCTATACATGGCATTAGTAATTCAGACATCAACACTCCATTTCAAGTGCTTAACACAGTATGTGTGTGTGTGAAATTGTACGGTAATGCTTTCTGGAGATGAGACTCTTCACAGCAGACCTCCAGGAACCCAAAGAGTGCCGGATAACCCAGCGGCCTTGCCCAGGCCATGCGAGCCAATCAGACCTGTGGGCTCAAATCTCCCCATACACCCCTTCCGCTCAAATGGAATAGAGTCTCAAGCTGTTCTGTTAAGCATCTGTGTGTATGTGACAATTTGAGAGTATAGTATGTGTGAGTGAAATAAAACCAGTGTGATGCATAAAGTGCAAATGCCTTTGTTTTCGACAAAAAAAATTAAATGTGCATGCTGTATTAGACAGAAAACATGAACATGCGTGCACTCTTATGGCCAACTAATGTCCTTGGAAACCTCTCTGAGCGTGTGTGTAGCACATCAGGAGTGACTTTGACAAGCTGATAATGGGGCTCTTTTTGGGGGCTGGTGCTGTGTGGAGCCCCTCTGCACACTGGGCTTATCTGGCTCTCTGGGGAAGTGGACAAGAGAGAGAAAGAGAGAGAAAAAAGAGATTCTCAACTGAAGCTTGCACCCTTATCGTTCTGACAGCCGCCGTTTACAGGAGAGTGGAGTGCCAGTCAGATCATTTACAGGAACAGATTAATACTGCCCAATGTGTCTTTCTCTCTCTCTCTCTCTCTCTCTCTCTCTCACTCACACACACACTACAGAGGTCTGTCTGTGACCGCATGCACATTTCCCCTTTTCTTCCTATCTTTTCTCACTCTAGGATGTCTCACACTAGCCTTTGTGCACTGCAGTGTGCGCTGTGAAATAGATGCAGTCTATATGGAGACTCACTCAGAATTAGTGATGAGAAATAAGAGAGCACATTAATTCAAGTGTCTCACTGAGGACTTTCCAACTTTACTAACTTTTGACAGAAAATAGCTATCGTTTACTGCAGCAAATGCAACCATATATAGATAGAATGAGATAAAACAATGGATGGATGGATGAACGTTACAGTTGCCAAGCAAAGTGTAAGGTTCCTGCACTTTTAGACCAATGAATTTCTATAACTTTTCGTAGACAATTTGTAAAAATGATTCCATTTAAATTTATATATATATATTTAATTAATTTTATAATTATTTATATATATTTATTATGCGCTGTCGCAGGTGTTGCATTTGATGCATTTCACAACAGCTTCAGATGTGGCTTGTCCAATCAGAATATATCAGCCATCAGCTTTAATATTTCTATTTGTGAAGTTTGTGTGTAAAATAAAAGAATAAATGAAAAACTTTATATTAAATTGAATAAAAAAAACTAATAAATGTATAAAATTTAAATATATAAAGTAAGAACAAGCAGAACCAGGCAGAAAAAAACAACTGCTGGGTCCTTGATTTTCATGCTAAATAATTGATCACCAATTTAAAACACTTAATATATATGTAAAAAAAAAAATCTATATTCTTGATACAATTTTTTTTTTCCATGCAGAGCTATGCAGCAGAGTTTGCGCTTTTGACTGATCAGCTAATCTGCAGCAGCAAATAATTGCTAAAAGACACCAAAGCAGATGTGATTTGCTCTCAGTGTTGCTCAGTTAGATTTTTTATATGTCCTCTTTTGCTTTCTCCATCCCTCCCTACTGCAAAGGCTTCCAAACAGCCCTCATCCAAACTCTCCCTCTCTGTCTCGCTCTAATGAATCATCCAGAACTTTTCCTTCAAAGAAAGATGATAAAGCCCCTCTGGCACAAACACATATTGCATGCATTCATCACCACACAGATTTAAGGTATGTCAGCTTGCACCAACAGCTCAAGCAATCGCACACACACACACAAGGTTTAATATATCTACAATTTAAGAGGAGCCCATGGTGCTCAGTCTCCGCAGATCGGTTTCGGTCTTAAGTCGCTGCTGTCCGTCTGCCCACACGCGCAGTGTCCACTCCTGGCCGTCTCGGGGCCTTGATGCTGCTGTCAGATAAAGGCACAGCTCTATTCTGCTGTGGACAGATGAAGCGGCGAGTAGACAGGTAGGCAGGCAGCAAGCACGGAAAGGGCAGATGGAGAGCTGAATACTCATTCAGGGATTCACACAGGACAGCTGACTGGTATTCAAGATCTCACGCACTGTACAGAGCAGGGCAAAATGCACAAACATTAGTGCTCCCTCTTTTTCTGGTTGCAAACACACACACAGCGGCACGCACACTGACTAAAACTTTCCTTTATCAGCCTCAAAGCGTCTTTGAACCCAGAACAAGTAGCACTTTCCTTTAATTGCAGTCTGTCACATATTTTAAAGAATAGCTGTTTGGAAGGGTGAAAATACATCAATGTCATTTAAAGAATTGAGAAAAGTAGAGGAGGAATAAAAGACAAAGAGTGGAAAATGGTCATCCAGACTTAATGAAGAATCCTTCTCATTTCCTAGTGAGTTGCCTAATGAGGGAGCATTTTAAGGAATTATACGTGTTTCAGAAATAAAGGCTGTTCCAAATGCTAAGGAGCTTAAAGTTCACCTCAAAATGTTTTTTTTCATTATTTACTCATCTTTATGTCTTTCCAAACCTGAATGCCTTTCTTTCATCCGCGAACACAAAATAGGATATTTTAAGCAATGTTGATTTTGTCCATACAGTCAAAGTCAATGAGGTCTAAAACAACATTTGATGAAGCAACATTCATGTGAATTATTGAAAAAGAAGCTAATTGAGTGAAATGAATGACATTTATTTCGTTGAATCTTTCTTTGTGCTGTTAGCTCACAAAGTTAAAAATACTAAAAACAATACATTAAAAATGTGTATAACAATCTTATGACTTATATCAGTGTTTGCAAACATTTTCTTTCTCTCTCTCTCACACACACACCACACAAATGTTTATTGACACATTATTTACAGCAACAGCTGCAGTATGCTTTTCTCAAATGGATGACGTTTTTATGTTTTCCGTTATTAAAATAGCACTTCCCCTGTATTTTCAGAAACCAGTAGCTTTCTAAATCACACTAGCTTTATAGTATTTTCATAAAGTATTCTATGTATATGAATAGAATATTTCTGTTAGATGTGTGTTTTTGTCTGAATCTATGCTGTAGAAGTACTAAACTACAATAAAAACAACAATAACAATGTGTCATTATAAGAAGGTCTGCAGAATAATTACACATGTAGTGCATGTTCTTCGTTAGAATTAATTAGTGCCACATAATTAACCCTGATGTAAAGTGTGAATGTGTAATCTATGCTCATCATTAAATGTTCTAAGCACGTTAACTGTTTTTACCAATACTTTATTTGTCCAAAATCCTGAACAAAGCCTTAAATTCTGAGGTGTATTTGAAAGTATGAGTATTGTTTCGTGGAGAAAGTGTTGGTTATTCACTCCCCCCACCTACAATCCCTGCCGGACCTGAGACTCGAACCCACGACCTTCAGGTTACAAGTCCAACTCTCTATCCATTAGGCCACGACTGCCTCAGCACACCACCTTTTTTGCTCTCTTCTCGTTTTGCTCTTCTCTGTTTGCTTTTGCCACCGCGTTTTGACGCTGCTCTTCAGCATGCTTCAGCCTGCACGCCAGCTGCTACCACGATGAGAAGAAAAACTACCTAGTCTCGTTACATCCTTTTATTCTTTCATTTTAGTTTATTTTCTTTCCGTTGAGTTTCGTGTTCAAAAGTTTGCCGCAAAGTCCCGTTCGACTGCACCCGCTTCAAACTTCAACTAGCAACTGAAACCATCTCCAGCCAACGCCCAACGATTGGCTTCCCAAGACTTCACTGCAAACGACCACTGAACTGTCAGCCAATCAGCAACCTCGGGAAACCCCCTTTCGACAAAAGGGAATCCCTTAACACAGGCAATGCAAGCAAGAAACTTCCAGAATTTTGCTGAGCTGGTGCTATTTATTTAATATAAATTTTAGCCTCATTGAGAAACTCAATGCTAGGGTTAATTAAGTGATTGATGATTGTTCAGGTCTATGCAATAGTACATATTGCTGTAAACTTGGGATATCACATTTTCATTCTCCTAAACTCATCCTTTCCTCACTTTCTCTTTTTCCGCAATGTGTGAATGTGTGAATGTGTGTGTTCATGTGTTAGATTAGTTTATGTCATAGGTTTATATAAATAAAATCTTACTTATACTGAAAAGAGAAGTATCTTGTGTTTTCACAAGTTAATGTCTTAATCTGCCGATCTTTGTTACTGTGATATTAAATAGTGTTTTCACTATATTTTGGATTTTAATATCCAGTGCAGAGTTGATGTTATACAGCTCGTCCACTAAATCGCTGCTGACTCCCTTTGAGCTAAATTAAACTGTTTCCCTTTAAATTACTTGTTGCCCCTTACAAACCGTACAATAATCCAAACACAAACCTCAAAAACAACACAAAAATGGGTCACTGAGCACAAAACCAAGCTTCTGCTATGGCCATTCCAGTCCTCTGACCTGAACCCTATAGAAAATGAGTGAGGTGAACTGAAGAGAAGAAGCACCAACATGGAGCTGGGAATCTAAAGGGTATGGAGTTATTCTGGATGAAGGAATGGTCTCTGATCTCTTGTCAGGTGTTCTCTAACGTCATCAGGCATTATAGGAGAAAATTTAGAGCTGTTAAACTGGCAAATGGAGGTTTCAAAAAGTACTGAATAAAAGGGTGCCGTTAATTGTGTCCAATGTGTATTAGAGAAAAACATTTATTTCATAATGATATTTCCCCCCATTTTAAATTCTTACTATCCAATGAAAGGTTAGATTTTTGTGAATTTTTTAAAAGATCAAAAGGATTAACAATGCAGATTAATTTTCACAGCCTTCTTTGATCATATTTACCAAGGGTGCCGATATTTTTGGCCATGACTGTAGATGCTGGGTAAAATCCATCTCCATTTATACAAAAATTTAAATGTTTCTGTCTGAAAGGAGTTTGACTGATGGTATCAAAATGATGCTGTTTTGTTTTCTAAAACATAACTTGTTTTCATAATAAGTTGCCTTTTTGGTCTGTAGTTATTTTTGTTGCATTTTATGGTCCTTATCATCCCTTGCCATTTTTCAATGTGAAGTCTCAGTTTTGCTGTATGTATTTATTTTGTCACAATGTGTTGGATTTAACACTGACAGACAGAAGAGACATTTTGTCATATTGCCTCCGATTGGCTAGATCTGCCTTAATAACTGGAAGAATAAGAATAAAAAAAGAAGAGGAAGAGGAGGACGTAGAAGAACTATTTTGGTCCCACTCTATATTGGGGGTCTTTAAATACTATGTACTGAATAATAAAATAATAATTGAAGTAGGATTGGTGGATCAGTGATATGGCTAGGTTTAAGGTGTAGATGTAGGATCAACAGTGTAAATATAGAGATATATTCAGAAATTAATTTCAAATGTAATTATTTTTACATATAAGCACAATGAAAATCATGTTTATACACAATAAGTGCATTGTATCATATGTACAATTTAAAATTTAAGGTGTTACAATCAATGTTAATTGATTAATCAATGCAATAATATATAAGTGACTAATTTCTATGAAAATTCTACAGTCATTCCCCTGCAACCATTTCTATTTCTAATCCCTTTCATCTATTAAAAATTAAGTTTATATAATATTTAGAGTGCCTCCATGGGGACAGAAAGCCTGTCCCTGTTATATGTTTACACATACAGTATCTCACAGAAGTGAGTGTAATATGTCAGTTTTGGTTTTGTTCTGTTTCTTCCTTATTTGGTTCTTCCTGCTTTAGTTTCTGACCTAGTTCTGTTAATTAGTTATATGCATCACCTGTGTTCGATTAATTACCTTGTTTCCTTTTTGTTCCTCTCCCTTTATAAATCCTCAGTTCTGCCTTTACGGTTGTCCGATCTTGAGTATATTAATGTCTAATGTGTGTTGATGCTGCTTATTAAAGCTTACTCTTTGGTTATACTTTCGTCGAGCGCCTTTATGTCTACAACCACAGACGCGTTACAGAAGATCGGACCCATTTACAGAAGAACAGACCAAGAACCGAAGACGAGTTCACAGCTCAGGATGCTTGAGCTTGTGCCCGTCGTTTGCGGGGGTTCACGCCGCCGTTCAAGGCTCGCCCCTGCCCGTGCTGCGTGGGATGTCGGGCTGCCTGTCGCGGCTTACCCAGGCCACCCGTTTTGGGGAGAACGGGTCGCCATTCGCCGTTCGCCCAAACCCACCGCCCAAGAGAGATTCGTTCCGCCTGAGATGGCGATTAATGTTCCGCCCGCGGCGAGGAGGATTCCGCCGAAAGGGGCGATGAACGTTGCGCCGTCCGCGACGAAAAGGATCCCGCCGTACACGGCGATGATTGTTCCGCATACGGCGAGGAGGATTCCGCCGTGAAAGGCGATGAACGTTACGCCGTCCACGGCGAAGATGGTTCCGCCGCCTACTTCGGCTCCTCACGAGCCGCCGAAGGAGGAAGCTCAGGTGCCGGTGGGAATACTGGTAGTTTATGAGGGAATGTCTTGGACTCCAGTGCCTGCTCGTCGCCAGTGCCTGCTCCTCGCCAGTGCCCTCCAGTGCCTGCTCCTCGCCAGTGCCCTCCAGTGCCTGCACCTCGCCAGTGCCCTCCAGTGCCTGCACCTCGCAAGTGCCCACCTGAGTTCCCGCTGGTCCCGTCCAGCCCTCCCGAGTTCCCGCTGGTCCAATCCAGCTCTCCTTCGTCTCCGCTGGTTCCGCCCAGCTCTCCTTCGCCTCCGCTGGTTCCGTCCAGCTCCGCGCTACGAGAGCGCCCCTTTGAATCCGCGCTGCAAGAGCACCCCCAAGTGTCCGCGCTGCAAGAGCGCCCTCAAGTGTCCGCGCTGCAAGAGCGCCCTCAAGTGTCCGCGCTACAAGAGCGCCCTTCTGCGTCTAAGCTGGTCCCGTCCAGCTCTCCTTCGTCTCCGCTGGTTCTGTCCAGCTCCGCGCCTCCCGTGCGCCCCCAAGAGTCCGCTCCTCCAGAGCGCCCTCCAGTGTCCGCTCCTCCAGAGCGCCCTTCAGAGCCCGCTCCTCCAGTGCGGCCCCCAGAGGGGAACAGCCCAAAGAAAATTTTGGGGGGGGGGCCATATAGCCTCAGTCTATGTGGCCGGGCCAAGGGCCAAGGCCACTGAGCTCCCTGATCCACCTTGGGCTCTCAAAAAAATAGATCCGCCATGGCCGCCCAAGGACCCCGATCCGCCATGGCCACCCAAGGACCCCGATCCGCCATGGCCCCCTGTGTCTCCTGATCCGCCATGGCCTCCCGTGTCTCCTGATCCGCCATGGCCTCCAGTGTCTCCTGATCCGCCATGGCCTCCCGAATCTCCAGATCCGCCATGGCCTCCCAAGGCTCCAGATCCGCCATGGCCTCCCGAGTCTCCAGTCCTGCCATGGCCTCCCAAGGCTCCTGATCCGTCCTGGAGGCTTCCCTATCCTATCATGGTCCTGCTCCAGCCTCCAGGACGCCCGCCCCCCCCCCTCCCCGATGTTACGGTTACGGTGCACCTCCCGCGGGGGGGGGGGGGGGGTACTGTAATATGTCAGTTTTGGTTTTGTTCTGTTTCTTCCTTATTTGGTTCTTCCTGCTTTAGTTTCTGACCTAGTTCTGTTAATTAGTTATATGCATCACCTGTGTTCGATTAATTACCTTGTTTCCTTTTTGTTCCTCTCCCTTTATAAATCCTCAGTTCTGCCTTTACGGTTGTCCGATCTTGAGTATATTAATGTCTAATGTGTGTTGATGCTACTTATTAAAGCTTACTCTTTGGTTATACTTTCATCGAGCGCCTTTATGTCTACAACCACAGACGCGTTACAGTGAGTACACCCCTCACATTTTTGTAAATATTTTATTATACCTTTTCATGTGACAACACTGAAGAAATGACACTTTGCTACAATGTAAAGTAGTGAGTGTACAGCTTGTATAACAGTGTAAATTTGCTGTCCCCTCAAAATAACTCAACACATAGCCATTAATGTCTAAACCGCTGGCCACAAAAGTGAGTACACCCCAAAGTGTTATTTTGTGTGGCCACCATTATTTTCCAGCACTGCCTTAACCCTCTTGGGCATGGAGTTCACCAGAGCTTCACAGGTTGCCACTGGAGTCTTCTTCCACTCCTCAATGACGACATCACGGAGCTGGTGGATGTTAGAGATCTTGCGCTCCTCCACCTTCCGTTTGAGGATGCCCCACAGATGCTCAATAGGGTTTAGGTCAGGAGACATGCTTGGCCAGTCCATCGCCTTTACCCTCAGCTTCTTTAGCAAGGCAGTGGTCATCTTGGAGGTGTGTTTGGGGTCGTTATCATGTTGGAAAACTGCCCTGCAGCCCAGTCTCTGCTTCAGTATGACACAGTAAATGTTGGCATTCATGGTTCCCTCAATGAACTGTAGCTCCCCAGTGCCGCCAGTACTCATGCAGCCCCAGACCATGACACTCCCACCACCATGTTTGACTGTAGACAAGACACCCTTGTCTTTGTACTCCTCACCTGGTTGCCGCCACACACGCTTGACACCATCTGAACCAAATAATTTTATCTTGGTCTCATCAGACCACAGGACATGGTTCCAGTAATCCATGTCCTTAGTCTGTTTGTCTTCAGCAAACTGTTTGCGGGCTTTCTTGTGCATCATCTTTAGAAGAGGCTTCCTTCTGAGACGACAGCCATGCAGACCAATTTGATGCAGTGTGCGGCGTGTGGTCTGAGCACTGACAGGCTGACCCAGCGCCCCTTCAACCTCTGCAGCAATGCTGGCAGCACTCATACGTCTATTTCCCAAACACAACCTCTGGATATGACGCCGAGCACGTGCACTCAACTTCTTTGGCCGACCATGGCGAAGCCTGTTCTGAGTGGAACCTGTCCTGTTAAACCGCTGTATGGTCTTGGCCACCGTGCTGCAGCTCAGTTTCAGGGTCTTGGCAAACTTCTTATAGCCTACGCCATCTTTATGTAGAGCAACAATTCTTTTTTTCAGATCCTCAGAGAGTTCTTTGCCATGAGGTGCCATGTTGAACTTCCAGTGACCAGTATTAGAGTGAGAGCGATAACACCAAATTTAACACACCTGCTCCCCATTCACACCTGAGACCTTGTAACAGTAGCGTGTCACATGACACCAGGGAAAGAAAATGGCTAATTGGGCCCAATTTGGACATTTTCACTTAGGGGTTTACTCACTTTTGTGGCCAGCGGTTTAGACATTAATGGCTGTGTGTTGAGTTATTTTGAGGGGACAGCAAATTTACACTGTAATACAAGCTGTACACACACTCCTTTACATTGTAGCAAAGTGTAATTTCTTCAGTGTTGTCACATATAAAGATATAATAAAATATTTACAAAAATGTGAGGGGTGTACTCACTTCTGTGAGATACTGTAAGCAACACATATGAAAAGAAAATCTGAAAGCTCTGGTATAATTTTCACATACACACACACACACATACAAAACAAACCACTCTAAAGGACAAATGTTCAGAATAAATACTAAAAGTAGGAGCAGCAGTTCAGGGCTATGGTCAAAACCTTTTTCTATCTGCAGAGCAATACAATGTGCACACAGACTGGCCAAAACAGCAGCTAGACAACAGAGGTCTGGCCAAATCAATACTAATGAATTCTGGGGTTGAAATTCCAGACAGATTTAATTGTGGCCTGGACTTCATAAACAATACATTTTCATTAAGACCTGCAAATGAAAACTTAGCGAAAAACAACAGCCAAGTTTGGATGGAAAACTACTTGTATCCAAACATCAGATACTACAGTAATAATGTTATGTGTTGTGTATTGTATTACAGTCATGGACTGACCATAAAACGCTCTCATATTTGGTCTTATAAACATTAAACTGATTGTAACAGTGGCAGGGATGTATACAGTGTAGCAGCTAGCTCATATAGTTATGTCAACCTCACCTATCAACATCTTACTTTGTGCAAAGGCAAATTAGTTTACCATTGACCATTGATTTCTAAATACTGATCTGTGTGCTGTGGTGTGGTACAGTAACGTAATTAGTATATGGAAAATGTCACTGAAAGACAAAAAGAGTGCAGTAGTGCTAAAAGAGAAAGAAGGAATGTGATGAATGAAGGTGGGTTGAAGTAGCAACCTTGAAATTACAGAGAGGATTGAAAGTCTGAGTCCACAATGAAAAGATGAGATTAAAGAAAATATACAGAGAAATAAAAGAATAACTTTTCAACAAGTTAATAAATATTTCAGATTTTGCACTTCTAATTGATCTCCTTCAAACAAAAGGTCATCAGTCAGTTACAACAAGCTCCTAAGAAAACCTGTAAGTATGTAAGAAAACCTGTAGTAACCATTCATTGTGATAAAGTGTTTTCTTTAACCTCATTTAAAAGGCTTGTTACAAGATGCTCTTTGGAACATTCTCAAACCATAGTCGATTACATCAGGGTTTTCACAAACTTGTGGAGCTCATGGAGCTCAAGAGCAAGTGCAATTTTTTTTTTACAAAAACTGTACGAGCAATATAATTTTTAATAGGGAAAATTGTATTAAAATGAGAAAAAAAATAATAAAAAAGAAAAATACAATCCCATGGAGCAAAAAATATGTTCTAAGAACGTTTTGCTAACATTCCCATTAAGTGTCCAGTTTTTTAAATGTTAAAAAAAAAAAATCTTGGTTAAACGAACATTCTATTTTATCATATAATTAAGCATTATGGGAGCATTTATTTTGAATGGTCTTTGTACGTTCTGAAACAAATAACATTAAACATTAAAAAATGGTAAACAAATGTCCAACTGAAATGTTTCCGGAACAAAAAAAAACATTCCATGAATGAATGAAATCAAATCAAATCAAATCTAATCAAATCAAATCACTTTTATTGTCACATCACCACAGCACACGTGCCTTGGTGAGTGAAATTCTTGAGAGCGTGCTCCAGACAGTGCAGAAACAAGTTACATAGAAACATTACTATACATACTTACAGACTTATACAGATGACAATGTGTAATATATACATATACATACATAATATATACATATACTCACTACACACAGTGTACTATTAGACATACATACAGTTATCGATACACACATTCTACATTATGTACACATATACACACAATAATATGCGAAGATGCAGCAGATTATATATAAATTGGATACGCAAATGTCATGGATGTGCATTGTCCATATCCAGTGGTAGCAAAAAGATTGTTGTATTAGTGCAGTAGTGTACTGGTAGTCCAGTTTGAACTGTATGGAATTAAAGTGCAGTGCGTGGTATACTGTAAGGTGGGAGTATGCTGTAGGTGTATTAGTTTTGACTGTTCATTAGCCTGATAGCCTGAGGAAAAAAGCTGTCCCTCAGTCGGCTAGTGCGGGATTGGATGCTGCGGAGACATCTTCCTGAGGGAAGCAGAGAGAGCAGTCTGTGGGACGGGTGGCTGGAGTCACTGATGATCCTCCGGGCTTTCCTTATACACCGCCTGGCATAGATGTCCTGGAGGGAGGGAAGCTCACCTCCAACAATGTGATGGGCAGTTCGCACGACTCTTTGCAGAGCTTTGCGGTTGCCAGCAGTGCTGTTTCCAAACCAGGCGGTGATGCAGCCGGTCAGGATGCTCTCCACAGTGCAGGTGTAGAATGTTCTGAGGATGATGGCGCTCATTCCAAACTTCCTCAAGTCGTCTCAGGAAGAAGAGGCGTTGGTGTGTCTTCTTCAGCACTGCATCTGTGTGAGCAGACCATGTGAGATCCTCAGTGATGTGAACGCCGATGAATTTAAAGCTGTTTACCCGCTCCACAGGTGTCATGTCGATGGTGATGGGTGTGTGTTCTCTGCTCTGTCTCCTGAAATCCACCACCAGCTCCTCATAAATGATGTAAATAAATTTTTGTGCTAAGGTTTTCAGAACATTTTTAAAGACAACATTCTATTAACATTACTGGAAGAATGTTTGAGAGAACCCTGAGAGCATTCCCTGTTAACTGGGATAGAAGTTTTCTTACTGCTGACTCAACTGTATCTTCAGTATAATCTTAAAGCAAAGTGGCAGGTACATTATAATACTTTTAAAATTTAGTAGATTTATTTTTTTTGACCACAGTGAATGGAACACATGAAAGCAGTCCAGGAAAATCTGGCCTGGTTTTTCCACCACTGGCTAAAATCCAGTCATGTGACCAGCTGCCTGAGATCACTAATGGATGCTGCATGCCATACCACAGGCTCAGAGTGTGTTGCTCACTGCATATTCTATTGTTGTCTTTACCAGACGCAGCAAACGATTTTCATGACAGTTGGAGAATAAGATATCAAACACCCACACGAGAACCTTCGAGCAAAAACACAATAAAAGAAGAAACACCGTAATATGACACACCTGTGGGACTAAAGACATGATATAGAATACTTCTGATTTACCTTATTTGTAGATTAACTGTAACTCTAACATCCTGATAACTCTCTATATTTCCTATTGGCTCTAGCTTACTAAAGTGAGCATTGAGATGAAAAGTGAAAATAAATGGATGTTTGCGGAACTTAATCAAGTATACTTTAACCCATAGTTCTTAGGTTAAATCAGTCTATAGATCTGTAAAGCCTTAGTGCACATATTGTATGAAAACCCGTGCCTCTGAAGATCATAAGCCAATGTGTAAATATCACTGCCTCTTTAGTACTGATCGGCTCACATTAAATTCTCACCTAGCAAATAAACTGCCGCACATGTTTTTATGTGAGCGTTTTGTGGTGTAAGTATGATATCTCATTAACTACAAGTAAACAGGTGTAGACTGCTCTTGGGAGATGTTGCATTGCTCTGAACTGCACAAAGTCAAAGCAAACATCTAAAGAAAGCATCTTAGTGTGGAGTTCATGTATTAAGAGAGCTAATGAAGGCATTCAAACACTTGAATATACACTGATAGCACAACCAGACAGTCATTTTTGCTAATTAAACCCTGGCAGGGTTATCAGGACCCCGACGCAGAGAGGTGGTAGCTCAACAAATAAATAAATATGAGGGCATGAAATATTGATTTGAATTAAAATTATTTCCTGTATATTATCTTTCAGCTTCCGCTGAGAAAAATTCCACTGAGCTACTTTTCCTTTTTTTTGTAAACAAGCACTAGACAGACATCTTTGACCGTTCTATGACCCCAACAGCTTTACAGTAATGTTTATAAAGATGTTCTCTGAGGCCATTTTCACTACATTCGATAACAAAAATGTAAGTTGGCACCTGGTGCATAAGTATAAAACAAGATGGAATAAGTCTACAGTGTAATGTGAGAGCAGCATCATTTTAGATTACCCAGAATGCTATGTTATGAGAACACTGCCATGAACAATGGCAAATATTAGGAAAAATCTAAAAGCTGGATTGCAAGTTTGACCAATTATTCTAAAGATCAATGTAATAATGTTATACATTTAACTATGAAAATATTACTCTAAAAAAATTTAGGAATTAGGTGTACATCAGAAATATGGTCTATATATATAATACACAATCTTAACATAACTTCTAATGTAACAAAAATAAACAGTAAACACATTTCACTAAACATGTGGTAGCACATGAAACCAGCATAATGGCAAACTATTACACTTTTATCTAACTTGTCAACTATAATAACTACAGTACATTAAACATCAGAACTAGCTGCAATGCATTCTGGGAACCCCTGGACGTGGCACGTTATATCATAAACTCGTATGTAAGTTATATCCATCTCCCTTCTCCATTCCATTTGAAATGACTGAAAGATGAATTATCCCCCAAAGCATCTGCATGTTATCAATATGTGTATGTGATACTGCAAGCAGCCAAGGTGAGGTTAGTGGTAAATGCATTTCTCCCTCTTCCTTTGGGAGAGGAGGTGATAATGGAGGTGGATAGTGCAGCCCAAATCACAGATTACAGTTGAATGTATGAGAGGGTCTTTTTCTTCTCGTCTTCTCTCATAGACTAGAGACTAGAGAGATATGTAGTGGTAGAAAGATCAAGGCCATCACACTTACCAGAGAGTGTTATCGTCTCTGTGCATCTCAGAACTGCGGAGTGGATGGGAGAAGACTGTAACACAGCGTGCTCCCTGGGGAACCAACTTGAAGGGGTGTGAATGCAGCTATCATGTTGTTTCAGTTCCCCCATTTGCTTCAAACCTTATCCACCCATCAGTTTTGCTTACTGCAGTTTTATTTAAGAAGCATGCTCCTGAACGGCAACAGCACCAGGTACAAACCTAGAGGAGCAAAATCCTTTTCAGTTGTGATATAAACAACAGGTAAAGAGTAGTTTGTGACATTGCTAAACACTGGATCACAAAAGTACATATGATTGCCATTTGTTACTCATTTGTTGCATGAGTTGGCCACTGTTCTTCAATCAAAGCATGTGATAGTTCACTTGGAGGGACCGTCTCTGCGGGTTAGCCTGCTGTGCATTGCTCTTACAGCATGACTGATCTCAGGAGCTCCAGTTTCTGGGTCATCCTTGCCATTTATCTAAATGCCTGTTCACACCAGAGCAAAATGCAAAAGTGAAACAAACTGGCAAAAATGGTCCTACTCACACCATGAGTGAAACTAAAATGCACTCTGGACATTCACATGATTTAATAGAAAACACATTACAGATGACAGCAGATGGCATTAATTCAAATGCCCCACAAAAAACAAAACCCATTACTATTAAATAATATTGAAGGATATGTTGTTACTGGAATGGCAAAATGATATAGAGCTGCAAAAATAGAGCTGTTAAAATAATCAAGGACTCAAATCACCCTGGTAACCGTCTATTCACTTTGCTTCCATCTGGAAAGCGCTTCCGTAGCCTGATGGCAAAAACTGAGAGACTTAGGAGGAGCTTCTTCCCCCAGGCCATCAGGCTCCTAAACTCTAACTCTGTGTCATAACATCTCACGACTCCATGTATATACCACTATATCAATAGCTATTCATAATTTTTCTCTACCTCATATTGCTGCTATTTAAATACCCTGGACAACTTTTTGCACATTCTTTTTGCACATTCCTCTTAGTACTATTTAAGTCAACAACATACTGACCTGTACATTTATATTTTTTTATCTTTTATTTTATTTTATTCCTCTTATTTTTTCTATCTTTCTTTTTCTTAATATTTGTATTCTATATAATTGCACTGTCCTTGGAGCGGACCTGACCTACATTTCACTGCTGGTTATACCCTGTATAATTGTGTATGTGACAAATAAAAACCTTGAATCTTGAATCTTGAAATGAACGTTAGACTAATAGTATTATACATGCAATAAAATATACTCCTTATTGCAAATGTTAATAAAAAAAGATAATTATTTCAAATAAATTCTGTTCTTTTGAACTTTCAATTAATCAAAGAATCCTAAGGGGGAAAAAATATATAATTTACACAAAACTGAAACACAATGGCTTTCAGCATTGATAATAATGAGGGAAATATTATAATAATAAAATTAATGCAATTATTTAATTAATTAAAATTTACAAAATTATTATAATAATGAGAAATATTAGTATAAGTATCATGTGACACCAAAACAGGAGTAATGACTGCTGAATAAATTAAATTTTGAAATCTATTAAAATAGAAATATAGTGGTATGCAAATATTCCATTTATAGGCCTGGTTACAGTTGCTTTCAAAAATATATTTGAGTGGCATGTGGAAAGACCTCTGAATTGGTTTTGAGTTTGGTAAAGTTCTATTCTTGTTTAAGGTAGCAGTAAGAGCTTCTAATGTATGTCAAATTGAAGGTTACTGGTGCCCACAAAAGCCTAAACAGTATTAGGCAAATCACTGAATTATTGAGCTTCAAAAAAAATAAAAATAAAAAATAACTTCATAGGTGCTTTCCTTTTCCCTCTTCTGGCCAAGTCATTCCAGCCTGTCAGAGATATGGTTTACTATGATGAAAAATGTGATTCACATTATGATTGCCCTGTGGCTCTCAGATTTGCTTGCATACTAAATCAACACAACTGCATGATGGTTTAAAGCCTCAAGCTTGTAAAGAGATGAGTAAAGATGTATTTGTCTTTGTACTTTGGGTCTGATTAGATTGGGGTGATACAAGACAAATCTTTTCCTTAGATTACCTAAATAGAACGTATCACCAAAATCCTTTTGCCAAAATGCTTCAAAAGAACCACAGCCAAGTTCAACTGAAAGGTCACCTCAAATCACTGTAAACAAGAAAATCACCACTGGATACAACCTACTCATTTTAACTGCTCTCTTTTGTTACTACAGCAATTCTCAACCTTTTCCACAACTGAGCTAAAAGGAAGTCTAGTGGGCCATATGTCATTTTAGATGACATATAACATCATCAATACAACCAACAGGGTTAATTAGGGTAACACCAGTTTATATACACATATTATATATATATATTTTATGAGATGATATGATAACAGAACGCTACCCACATAATTGAATGCGCAATGTGATAAGGTCATCTGACAAAGTAGAATGCTGCTAATTTAAATGTTTATTGTGGAATAATTCCAACTGTTTAATTTACATCCAGTTTTATTCAGCAGTATTACATTGCAAGCACAGCCTTTGACTTATAGTGAAGGGCAATGCATACAAGTGTAGTAACTGCGTGGGTTACACAGGCTGTCCACATCCAAAAAATTATTTGTTCAGAGGAAAAAAAGAATATAATTTATTTTCAATGGTTACTTTACGTTCTCTCCTTTCTTTATTATCTGTCATTTTTGTCCTTCTAACATCTGCTGCAGTTGGACTACAATATTTTCCACTCTTTCCCTTTTCTTCTCTTCATTTTTCCTTCATAGGCAACAGATGACAAGCAGGCAGTTGATAGACCTGATCTCAAGGTTTGACCTTCTAAGAGGCTGTGCAATTCCGATCTCCTTTCGAATCCCTCCCACCAGCCTCTCTCTCACTCTGTGCTAAGTGATGGAGATGCAGCTTCATTGAAAATGACTTCTTAAAGAGCTAGAAAAAGGTTACAGTGGCTGACTTCATGACACGGGTACATTATTTATATCCAACTTCCCTGCAGTGCCTTGGTCGCCTAATTGGTGAAATGAGGGATTTTATACATCCAAGGGACCAGTAACGCAGACACAAACACAACAAACTACATTTCTTACAATAACCTTATGGTCAGTTTTGCTTTTCACTTTCAGTATTTCAATGAAGTTTACTGTAGAATGATGAAAATAACCACTAAATTTCTAAAACAATATGAATTAATACATTGAAAAAAAAAAGAAACTAACCAAAAAATCTGCTCTGTCCCATTCAACAACTACCATCCCATTCAGGAACGCTCTCCTTAAGTTATAAATTAGCTTAATTCATTTAATTTCACTCCCTGCCTTTGGTTCAATATATGAGCTTGGTTAACGGTCTCTACAGGATATCTTGCTGTTATTAAAGAAGAACGCCTCTCTAGGGATGAATCCGCTCTAAAGCCATCATCCAGTGCTGAAGGAGTGTGAACACAAGGCCAAGACCACGCAGCTCTGAACAGATTATCCCTCTACACCTTTCAATCTATTCCACACCTCCAACTCTTCCATTTACGCCATTCTCTAGAGGACTGGTCTTTAAATAAATGAGATTCAATCAATCAGAGATGATATATGCAATGCATTTATAATGTTAGCTTACACACATGGGGACAGATATATTTCTGTTGGGGAATTATGTCCTAGAACACCACTACAAAGAGATGTATTGCATAGGATTTCGGCCTTGAAGGAATTGTTTACCCAAAAATGAAAAGGTTGAGTAAAGGATGATGGAATTATGTAATTTCAAACCTGTATGACTTTATTTTTCTGCTGATCACAAAAGGTATTTTGAATGTTGGTACAATTTTAGTTACTATTGGCATCCACTGTTCGTTAAAACATTTTTCAAAATATCTTCATTTATGTTTCACAGAAAAAAGAAAATCATACAGGTTTGGAATGATATGAGGGTAAATAGTGGTGGAAATTTCATGTTTTGAGTGAACTATCCCTTTACTTCAAAATGGGCAGATTCTAACCAGAATTTCTCAAAGCAGCATTCAAAGGCTCTCTGCTTTTCTTTTTTTTTTAAGATTTATTTTTGTCATTTTTTGCCTTTATTGTTATAGGACAGTGTAGATGAGTCAGGAAGCCAAGTGGGAGAGAAAGAGGGGGTTAGGATCAGGGAAGGTCCTCGAGCTGGGATTCAGACTCGGGACGCCTGTAGTCCAGTGACGCTTTATGTCAGCACGCTGCCCACAAGGTTATCGGCGGCGACAGCTGTCTGCTTTTCTGGTTAAAAATTACAGTTTATAATATAAAATTCACTTCCGAATGGCTCACGACTTGCTTGACCAACAAGCACCTTTCGTTTGCAGTTTGGTGATAATAGCGATTTCATCGGGTAGGGATTACATACTTACAAGCCTGTAACTGGAGAGGACAGGGCACAGGTGCAGGGAATGTTCCAAATTATGGTTGGCAAGCCTCGCGACAAGCCAGAATAAGCCACAACATCTGTCTCTGCTGCTCGGCATCCGGCTGATCAGAAGTCAATTATAAAAACGTTAGCACCCCTGCAACGGTAAATCGCCCTCCATTAGGAATAATCATTGCTCAACGCTTGTGTGCATGGCACTAATTTAGTTTTGTGAGTGTGCTTTGAGATGGGAATGGGGGTGAAGTGACAGAGAAAGAAGGAGAGCGAGAGAGATTGCTGTAAGCAGTAATTTTCAATAGGTTGTTTAAACATGACGTCATTGCTGTGGCGCGAAATGCAGCTGGAGGGCAGGAAGTAATTTTTTCTCCATAGGAATCAGTAGCAGAAACTCAAGATGCCTGTTTTTTGTGTTGTTTATGAATGCTCAAATCGTTCAAACGGAGAAAACACAAGGAGATTTTATCATGTACGAAAATGTGTTGTTCATAAGGAAGGAAAAAATCAAGAAACTGACTGAAAAACGCAGGAAAATGTGGCTTGTAAACCTGCGTCTGCGGTCGGGAGGAGCCGATCGGATAAAGCTTGTGTGTGCAAATTGTTAATATAAGATATAATATTAAGATATTAATACAGATATAAATAGATAATCCAAGGCTGCCACCTCAAGCATTCAGCGTGAGTCAGAAGTCGCTCAATGCTAAACACCACACGTAGACACAATGTAAATAAGATATTATTTGCAGTTCAGAGAGCTTCATCGATTATAACGGAACATTGTGAGATTGCTTTTTATATAGAAGCGCTATTTACTCGCTGTCTAGGCTGTAAACTAGGGGTCGACCGATTATCGGCCTGGCCGATTATTGGCACCGATATTAAGCATTTTTATGATAATCGGTATCGGTCATTTTCAAACCCGATGTGCCGATAAAATTATTTAATTTTGAAAAGCGCTATTTGGCTCTGATGCAGCCTGTCGGAACTCATCACTCTGTGGCCTAGAGCGGTCTCCGCCCACCGCACATCTGATTTGTTGAGAGTCAGGAGTCCGACCAATCAACGTGGAAGACTAAAAGCACTTTCACACCGAAAGCGCTTGCTAACTGGTGCTGCTTCATGACGCATCAGTTATCTCTCAAAGGCAGCAGCAGACGTTGCTCAAGTTGCAATAAATTACAATCCACTACAATGAAGTTGTAAAAACCTCAATATGATCTATTTATGGTTTCCGAGATGGGGGAAACGCAGGGGGAATCGCGGAATCCAGTCATATAAATAGCATTTACTGTATAACGCGGAGTCACGGAATTAGTCAAAGTTTGGATGAATTAATCAAAAGTAGGTCAGTACACTTAAATCGACTCACAATATGGACTATCTGTAAACATTAAGCTGCAAAAAGACTATTTAAATATGAATTCTGCATGTTCGCCGTGTCTCTATATATGTGAATGGCACAGACGCACGGTTTTGACACACACACACACACACACTGAAGTGTGCGACGCTCGCGGTGTTTTCCGCATCTGCCATGTCACTAAATGAGGACATAAATATATGAACATCATCCCCAGAACTGCTCTGAGAGTTACTTCATGAGCATTTGACTGTTTCGTTTGAGTAAAACGATCGTCATATCATAAATAGGCTACAGAAACTTAAGAGGTCCTCATGGCAACCCGTCAAAATAACCCGGTTTATTTACTAATACTACTACAATTATTACAACTTTTGTTGTAAATCACACAAAGAACAATCACACAATATGCTATTTCTTCCATGTTTTAATTTTAATAGTAAACCCATTTGTTTGCCAAATTTGAGTTTAACTCTCATTTGATTAAAAGATAAATTAAATTAATGTTTTATGCCTTCATTTGCACTGCACTGTAAATGAAAACTAATGGAAATTACTGTCACATAGGCCAAGATTATGATGACGGAAATTGGGACATTTCAATAGGCTATTGAACCAAGTGAGCCTATAACAGGCTATTAGTGTTATAGTTTCATTAAAATAGTTGCGGTCTTCTTCGCAACTTCTACAATGGAGCTATGAAGACAATTAAATTATTTACACTTATTATATACATTGTGCTTTTTAAATTAATCAATTGATGTGCATTAGATGATGAATTGAATAGTCCCCTCTTGTAGGTTATGATTTAGTCAACCGAAAATAATTAATGAAGAATTATGAGAGGTTATGCTATTACACATACATTTCTAACATGTAAATTATTGAAGCCAAATACTTATATTTCCCCAAGCTGTTTAGCTGTAGTATTTAGTATGCATAGGCTTAATCATGAAGCATACAGTGGCCCCACTTTTAACTCTCTCTTTATATATTACCCTTATTGTAGATGGATGCATGGGGGAAGACAAGAGTAAGAAGTGCAACCAACGCTAGGGAAGGCCATTTTTGTCAGAGCCCTTGTTATTCTTAATTTTGACATTCATTTTCATTTTTACACCAGACATATTTATCGGTTCAATATATTGGTTATCGGTCTACTTGGTCTGTAATAATCGGTATCGGCATCGGCCCTGAAAAACTCATATCGGTCGACCCCTACTGTAAACAATTCAGAATTTGAATAAGTTTTGCTTTACGTGCTGCTAGGACCAACCTACACAAACCCTGTATGCAGCAAAGTGTCAGGAGTGAATGAAAAAAAAGAAAACGGATGAGATCTCCGTAGAAGTCCATGCTGTACTGGTTTAGGTGCTATAACAATAGAAAGGTATAAACAGAAAAACACAACGTTACCTTGTGTTATAAACAGGAGCGATTTTTGGTCGTGGGTCCTGTTAGCAGCACGTAAAATAACTTTTATTTAAATTCTGATTTGATTATAGCCTAGAAAACGAGCAAATAGCGCTTCCATGTAATCACTAATGCCGTTTATCGCAATCTCACGGTTCTGAACTGCAAATAATCTTATTTACATCGTGAATTCGGACTGGGTCACCTTGTATCTATTTATATATGTCTTTATTAATATATTATTATATCTTATATTAACAATTTGCACACACAAGCTTTATCCGATCGGCTCCTCCCGACCGCAGACGCAGGTTTACAAGCCATTTTTTCCAGCCAATTTCTTGACTGTTCCTTCCTTATGAACAACACATTTTCGTACACGATAAAATCTCCTTGTGTTTTCTCCGTTTGACCGATTTGAGCATTCATAAACAACACAAAAAACAGGCATCTCGAGTTTCTGCTACTGATTCCTATGGAGAAAAAATTACTTCCTGCCCTCCAGCTGCATTCCTCGCGTCATCAGAATCACGTGTTTGCAAACAACCTATAGTCTTGATAGAATCATGAGAACCAAAACACTGACGATACACGCAATCCCACAGATCTGCCTTGTGTCTCTCATTACATTACTGTCTTAAAAAAGAGGAGGAGTTGGGCTCTGTGCGGCGTCGCCCATCTGACAGCCCACAAAAGAAAACATATTTAGATTGAATTAAATTGACAGCCCCTTGACAAAAGAACTGATTTACAGAGGACAAGATATCACAGCTCAACCCCCCCAATATAGAGACTTTAAAGGAAAGCACCCAGCGAAGACAGACAGGAATATGCTGTTCAAAGATTGGATTTTCTTTTTTATATCTACAAAGGAACATGCATACTCAAACAAACACACACACACACGCTTCCCCACATTCTCATACACACACACCGTCCATGATCAGGTTGCAAGCGTCGTGAGAAAATGAGAAGGGCTGTCAGTCAAACGGAGAAATGATGCAGGATCTGTCAGACCTGCATATACTCAGAAATTGATTGGCAAAAATTTCATAGGGAAAAACTATAGCAAACCTTTGCAGAGTTTCTCATCTCAAGACCTCAGTGAGAACGCCTGTGGAGAGAGATACTGTGATCAGAGATTTGCGGGGAAAGGGACAGTGCACTAAAACGGTTAGTGCATTGACTCATGACCACATAACACAGAAACACCACAGTCTTGGAGAGAAAGAACCTACTACCAGCATTGTGACACTATCCAAATGTTATAATCTGCCATAAAATAAAACAGTAAGTATATTTAAACCTGCAGTCCGTAACTTTTTTTGATTAAAAATGATCAGAAATCAATATTTGAGTAAGTACATATCCAGCCAGTGTTCAAAACTATCGCCTTACTTTAGCCTGATTCACAACGGTTAGCTTATAATAACATTTTCTAATTTGAGTGGTACGGGTAGGTTTTCACGGGAAATTCGAGCATGGCACTGCGTCATTACATCACGTCTGTAAACAAAGAAGTTGCCCCGGCTAGTAGGTTATAGCATGTATGGATGCTGCAGGTGGCGCATTGTTTATAGCCTTTTCTCACAGCAGCTGGAATAAAATAAATGTATCATTTTGATGGCGGATTGTAATCCAGAAAGTATTATGTGTTTATGAAACTAAATTATATTCCAGTTTTAAATGTGCTTCTGATTACAGATAGCCTGAGTTTACACAAGATTTGTATTCTAAAGAAAACCAGTTGGAAGGGAGCATAGTTTGCTTTTTGAGTTAAAAGAATTTCTTAATATTAAATTTGAATGGTATGACAATTTGAAAAATAAAGTATAACAATAATAATAATTTGCACGGTTTGATGTGACATGAGCTAACCGATCTTTAGATTAAATCACCATTGGTAGCGCGATTTATGGTAATGCTTTTTTCCTCAGTTGGTCAGAACAAACATGACTGACTTGTAACTTGTTCAGATGACAATATACGGTGAAAATTCTTATTTGGGGCATATATTCCAAGACATAGACCAAAATGTGATTGCGAAGTACAGTAAATATCCACACCGAGGAAGTGATTGACTGCCACACATTCACCTCAAAACATTAGATTCATCCGTGCTGGAGCTGTGCCAGAGTACAACCCCACGCAAGCAAGATAATTCCGCAAAAAACTGCAAAGTTTTCAAACATAGATGGCGACAAAGAGGCAAAAAAAAATTAAAGCTGCAGTAAGTTAGCAAATTAAAGAATAAATAATATTACATTATGCTAAAAAATACTGTTTCATTAATTTTTTTTTAGTTTTAAATAAACTAAATTAAATTCCTGTCAACAAGTTTGCACTGAAGGAAATTTTTACGTCAAAGAAGCATGTTGATTTAGTTTGCATTATCTACAGAGAAACTGAAAATGGCACAAACCTATACTGCGTGGCACAATAAAAAAAGAAAAGTAGAAAAGTAAAAATAAATAAATAATAAAAAAAATCTACAGTTTTTGTGCCCAGGGCCCACAATCTCTTAATCCGTCTATACTTTTCACAGAACGGCACAGCCTCCATATTCAGGGCCACAGACAATAGAGCGCCAATCAATAGAGCTGACATTGAAATGCAAGCAAACAGATTGAAGGTAAAGGATACCATGGCAACAGGCATTACTGAGTCTCTAACTCGAAGGACAGTTCCATCAAAATGACTTCATTAGACAGTCTAACACTTTTATTTGCATGCATTTAATCCACACACACAAAAAACTAATCCACTTCAATGAATTTAGTACTTAAAGTTGACAGAACATCATTAGCAAGTACATCTTGGAGAATTTTTAAAATTAACCATTTTATTTTAATATCAACAATTTACCAAAAATGTAAAATATGTGAAAGGGCACAGACGTTGATTTTTTAAAATCTGACCACAAAACCTCAGAACAAGTAAATTTTTTTAAATTAAAGGACATTTCAAGTAAAATAAGTATTTACTAAAGGTTTTTAAAACTTCATTTTTTGTCCTGGGTGGAAAAGTTAATAGTCCTAAATAGAATTTGTAATGTCCTCTGACAACTCAAAATTATTTCAAATCCTCTTTTTGAACTGTTTACTGCAAACACAGTGACCCACCTGGTGCCATTTTCTTTCCCATTTTCCCTGCACTTAAACAGCATGTTCCTGACACCTTTAAAAAACAAACCACAATGCTTTTACCTGGAGAGTTTGGATTAGATAGGGCATAATTTAAAAAAACAGTGTATTATCTGACCCTAGGAGAGGAAAGCAGGAAGTCTGTGCCGTGGATCGGTGTGTGTGCTGGGAGGGGTGTACTCTGGGGGGGCTCTCTGCACTCGAGATGTGGAGATATGGAACGAGGCATTAATTGAGCTGCCTGCAGAGGGGAATAGCATAAGGAAGAACTCATTAAAAATGATTATTAAAGAAACAAGCATAGCAGCAGTGCTCAAGCATGGCCAAAACACTCAGACAGAGGGGAAACAGCTTGTGCCGTTCTGCCACGAGGACATAACTTACACTAAATACGGAGCAAAAAGTCACACACTGAACCGGGTAGTCCAAATACACGCACACAAACAGCAAGTCAAATTAACTGTGAAATATTGTGTGTATTAGGCAAACCTGTGACAGAAATTATTCTTAATATTAAGCTCAAACATACAGAAAACACAAAGCTTTAAATTATAGAAGAAGCTTTTTCATTTTCAGATGCTCTTCAGCTAACTTCAACTGTTCAAGTGAAATTCAGTTCACAGTCAACATTTCAGCTAATAAAGACACTGTAGCCTATTGAACCTGTTGCTACGTCTAGATGCATTGCGAAGTTTTGCCCTGTTTCTCAGCTCAACTGGCACAAATATTAATATTTTGCACTGTAGATCTAGCAGTGAGCCTTTTTAAAATATGTGGGCTCGCACTTTTAAAATAAACTGAACCTCAGTTGTGAGCAACCAAACTAATTATAATTTAAAAATAAACATTTAGAAATGTTCCCCAAAATAGAGAGTAAGTTTCTTTCTAGGACTTTTTCCTTATTTTATATCCTAGATTTATTTATTTATTTAGATTTTCTTAAGCTAAGGTTAACGGTCTTATATTTCGTTTAGTTACACACGTGGTCAGAATTGTTGGTACACTTGGTAAATATGATCAATATGATCTCTGAAAATAAACATGCATTATTAATCCTTTTGATCTTTTATTTTTTTTAAAAATCACAAAAATCTAAGCTTTCGTTGCATTATACACCGTTTATGTAATTTTGTTATAGTGTTTTTTATTCGTACAGTAGGCTAACTGCAAATGTTTCAACAATGATTTCATTAACATTCATTCTGAAGCAAGATAATGATTTAAACGTTGGTTAAATTAATCATTCATTTAACACAACATTTTACATGGAAACGGTAATGCTAGTAAAACGCCATATTTGCGCAATCTTGGAAAGTCTGAAATAGATGTTCCTCAATCAGGACATTAAAAATATACACATCACATCTTATTCAGAGAAAAAAACGGTGACTACATATGGTACGGACTTAAAGACATGAAGTTTTATTTCCAAGATGATGCATGGTAAGCTTTAAATTACAATACAACATAGAGCAATATAATAACAGAGGCTTGCATTTTTATTATTGACTGTATATTCGAATAAATTTCGGATACTAATACCAGATATATGTTCATGTTTAAAGGGGTCCTATTATGCTTTTTCACTTTTTGAATTTTAGTCAGCGTGTAGTGTGTATGTTTGGGCATAAAATGATCTACAAAGTTACAAATCTTAAAGTCCACTCCAATGGGAGATATTTAGTTTTTACTAAAAGTCCCTTTTCAAGTACTACAGCGAACGGCTCATTTGTAGTGCAAAGTTGCTTTCCTGTATTCATGACATCACAAATTGTAAATCCCGCCTACAGAAATTTGAATGGTTGGGGGCTGAAAAGCACTGCACGTTTCAAAATCGAAACCCGGTGCGGGTGTTTTTATATCACTGTATTTCTGATGGAAATAAACTATTTTCAGAAAATTTTGGATGTCATTTTCATTTAATCTTGCATATAATGTCTGATAAAGCAGCGTTTGTGAGCAGAGCTCTGTTTTGTGTGCAGCGTTACCGGGGAAACCTCACTCTCTCCTGCCCCAACAGCGCCTCCTGCTGGCAGAGAATTAATTTGCATATATATGCGGCCACAAATAGTGTAAATCTGTGGGACTATGGTATAAATTCGACTGTATAACAGTTTCAGTGCAATTCATGTTATAATGTTAGAATTAAAGAACAATAAACATAATACATATTACCATTGCACTTTTCTGTACAAAGTCAATGTAGTTATTTTTAAGCTGTTGTTGACATCCCATCTAAAACGTGATTTAGCAAAAAAAACAAAAAAACAACAACAACAACTATAACATTATCACTTTAATGTCTTGCAATATCTGTGCGTGCAAAGGTTCTGCACGATCCTATTGTTCAATATTCTCGGGATCTGAATTGATATGGCAATATTGAACAACTTGCTGTTCTGGCAAGGTGCGTGGCAATACTGAAACGCCGTCTAAGCTGTTCACCAATCACAACGCACTGGGACAGCTAACCGATCACAACAAATTTAATTTTTCGGAAGGCGGGCCTTCATCAAACCCGGAAC
The DNA here is from genome assembly GCF_936440315.1 of Barbus barbus. Taxonomy (NCBI): domain Eukaryota; kingdom Metazoa; phylum Chordata; class Actinopteri; order Cypriniformes; family Cyprinidae; genus Barbus; species Barbus barbus. The sequence goes on from NC_136750.1 coordinate 20,915,664, forward strand.
TAATTGTAATTGTTTGTGTCAGGCTGGGGAGAAAGGTATTGTAATAATGTAAATTATGTGAAAAATAATGCGATTTTCGAACCACCAAGCATGAGAGCATGTTCTAGTACACCCCCAAAACAAAATCAAGACTTTGTAAAAGAGCATAATAGGACCCCTTTAATAATTCCTGCATAATTATGTGCATAAAGAAATATATTTTGTGTTGGATCAGTTACCTACACCCACCTTTATTTCAATACATCGCTTATGCTGCCCAAAAAGACCATAAACATGGCAGAGATCTGAAGTAAAAATTAATTTACATTCCAGGGCTTGACGCTTACCTTTTCCCCAAGGAGCACATGTGCTCCTAAGTCAAAAAATTTAGGAGCGCATTAAAAAAATTTAGGGGCGCAATGCCAATTTTTCAAATGAGGTGTTTTAGCTTAATAAGGGGATACAAAGAGACATTTACAAGCACAATTATTTAATTTATCAGAATACAGAAAGTACACAAGGTTCTTAAATAATTTTACTTCAGACACTATTTAATAGGCTAATTATGTAATTAGTTATAGTCCTATTAAACTGTGTCGGTATAAATTTTTCACAATAATCATTGAAGCTTTTGTCACGGTATATGTTTTTGTTTTTAAATCACAATATATAATTTCTAAGTGAAAAAAAGTGTTGTCCTCCTAACAGGTTAAATAACTTTATTAAAGATAATTTACTAAAAGACTTTTATAAAAAATACATAAAAATATAAAGTAAACAAGTGTTTCAAGATTAGAGTGCAAAAGATTGTTCAAATGAACGAAAGAACAATAGGTAAGTAAGTCCCATTTGTTAACATTAGTTAAAGCAGGTTAACATTAACTAAAAATGTGCAATAACTAATTGTTGCAGTAGTTAATATTCTTTTTTAATGTTGATTAATAAAAAATACAACTATGTTAGTTAATGTTAGCTCCATTGAATTATATTAAGACAACTTTTGATTTTATAATGTATTATTAAAAGTTGAAATTAAGATAGCATTATTAATAAATGCAGTCATTGTTTTTTTCATGTTAACTAATGGAACTTGTGTTACTGAACAATAATAACGAATCAGTCGTTGATATATAGATAGGCCCACTGTTCTCTATTATAGATCAGTGGATGGCCATGTTTTAGGTTAGAAACAATGTTTGAAAATAAATAGCTCATTAAGTCTTTAAGTAAGAATTATTTGATGCTATTGTGAAGACTAAAGCGAATATAAATATCTAAATATCTGTGAGTGTGAAACATTATTTACACAGTTTTAGGAAAGTAGAGCAGCCGATTTGTTTACTGGGTTACCGGGGTAACGGCAGCGGCAACGCCCTCTAGTGGCGAATGTGCGTCATTCAGCACGTCTTCACTTTAACTCGCTCCGCTTTTCTTCTCATCTGTGCTCATTTAAATTAAACCGTTGCCTTTTTAAAGTTCTAAAGTAATCATATGAGGCTGCATCGCAATTTTTCCATAAATAAACAGAATAAATTAATACGTTTGTTATAGGCTACTGTATAAGTTAGGCTGTTTTGTATTTTGTTTTGTATTCGCACTTGTGCTCCTAAATACATTTTCCAGTTCGCACACATCTATTTTTAGTCGCAAATGCGAGTGAAATGCTCGCACTGTCGAGCCCTGCATTCACATAATTCTGTGTGACAAATGGGTACGCGCCGCCATCTTGGTCACAATGTATGCACAGTACTGCACTCGGTACTCACACACCTGGATAACAACAACACATATGTACGGATGTTGTTTGTTGATTTCAGCTCAGCATTCAACACCGTAATTCCCTCCAAGTTGACCACTAAACTTGGAGACTTGGGTGTTAACACCTCCCTCTGCAGCTGGATTATGGACTTTCTGACCAACGGACCTCAGCATGTTAGGTCAGGCCACACCTGCTCCATCACCATCACACTCAACACCGGCGTACCACAGGGCTGTGTGCTGAGCCCATTTCTCTACTCCCTCTACACCCATGACTGCAGGTCTGTGCATGGATCCAACTCCATCATCAAGTTTGCTGATGACACCACAGTGATTGGCCTCATCAGAGACAACGATGAGACTGCCTACAGGGAGGAGGTACAGCACCTGGCTGCATGGTGCGCTGACAATAGCCTGCTCCTCAACACCAGTAAGACAAAAGAGCTTATTGTGGACTTCAGGAAGAAGAAAAGTGGCACTCATGACCCCATCCACATTAACGGGATGGTTGTTGAACGTGTCTCCAGCTTCAAGTTCCTGGGAACCCACATCTCGGAGGACCTGACCTGGACCACCAACACATCCAGCCTAGTCAAGAAGGCTCACCAACGCCTCTTCTTCCTCAGGAAACTGAAGAAGAACCACTTGTCTCCAGCCATCCTGGTGAACTTCTACCGGTGTGTGATTGAAAGCATCCTGAACAACTGTATCACAGTCTGGTATGGGAACTGCTCAGTTGCTGACCGCAAGGCACTGCAGAGGGTGGTGAAAACCGCCCAACGCATCACAGGGACACCACTTCCTGCCATTGAGGATGTCCAGAGAAAACACTGTTTACGTCGAGCTCGCTGCATTCTTAAGGACTCCTCTCAACCTGACCATAGACTGTTTAACTTACTGCCCTCTGGGAGGCGCTTCAGGAGTCTCCGAACAAAGACCAGCAGACTCAGGAACAGCTTTTTCCCTACAGCTGTCTCCCTACTGAACTCTGCCCGATGATACCCCCTCACACACCACTACAAACTCTCCACCCCTCCCCATCACTAAATCGGTAAAAAAAAAATAATAATAATAATATCTACACACTGAGTACTATGTACTGGAAATTTTTATTTTCTATGCACTTTCAATGTTCATTGCACTAGTGTTTATATATCTTAATGTATAGCTTATTCATATCCATTTGTAATTATGTTCATAGTTTTTGCTCATAGTGTACATACATTTACTGCATAATCCATCTGTTAGTATGTTCATATCACCCATCTGTATATCATACTGATAGTATTTAAAATTTATGTCCATAGTACTGCTTTATCTGTATATTTCTGTACATATGTAACATATTGTAGGCACTGTATATCCTGTACCTCTGCTTATTGCACTTCTGGTTAGATGCTAACTGCATTTCGTTGCCCTGTACCTTACATGTGCAATGACAATAAAGTTGAATCTAATCTAATCTAATCAAATATGCTTCAAACTAGGTGATTTTAGGTCAGTGTTTAGGCTGTCGTTCAATGGTGCTCTCTGCCGGTAGGGAATATCAAGATGGCGGTTCGAACACTTTATGGTTGCTTCACCGCTTGATGGCAGTTTAGAAAGCAATGAGCAATCAAACAACGTTTTGGACAGACTGACAAGTCTATTTCGGACAGATCGACAAGTTTGAAAGCAAAATGGATTGCTGTGTCTGTCAGTGACATTCTGTACATAGAACATACTGTATTGACTTTAAAGGCACCATTTCAAAATGTACTACTCTTCAATTATTTTTATTTAATCATCTTAAATTAAGGGGTTTCTCAGTAAACAGAATAATTGTAATCCATTATTTATTTTTTGATCAATCAACAGTAATAGTTCAATATGATACTTTTTATATTATATAATATTGACACTTACAAAGAACACTTCAAATGAACACCCAAAGTCTAAACATCAAAATCGCCAGATCATTCTTTCCACTCTAATTAGACTGCAGCACTCCATCATTGGTACCAACAGACACTGGATTTACATGTCCATACAATTTGTGACATAAAAATCAAATCACTGAGCTAGAGCTGAAAGGTCTGCAGGAGTTAATATCACGGGACTTTGAACCTTAAGATTCATGCTACCTGTACAAATTGCTGAAAAGGGCAATAAGGTAGGAGAATAGCTGGGAAATCTTATCACCTTGCTCTGAAATCACAGTGGAAGGAGACATGGAAAAATCTAGGATAGAATGAGGGAGAACAGTGACGGTGTGACAGAGGAAGCAGAGCTGCTGTTGAGTGCCTGAGAAATCGGCTCCCTCCACGGCTCAAGTCTGTGCTCTCCTCTCTGTAACATGCCACGATAGGGTTCCTTTATCAGATAAAACAGCTGACTAATCTGCTAATAGTCAGTGTGTGTGCGCAAGTTTGTGCGTGATTGTGTGAAAGAGACAGACAGTGAGAGGGCACAGAGGAGCTTCTCTTTGAGTTTTTGGTTTTGTGTATTCAATACGATGCCATCCATGCCATTACTCACTTCCTGTCCCAGGAGCACAGAATCTTTTTCCATATATTATAAATGAAAACACAGGACTCTCACTCTCACACTAGCCTGAGGAGAGAGAATCCCAAGAGATAAGAAAAAATATGGTTGAAAATGGGTAATACTCTCATTTGTGACATTTTACTGAGCCAGGTTAGAGTAATGCATATCTATTTGGATGGTCATTGTTTCACATGGGGATATGCACAAATATTTAAAGCTGCAGTCAGTAACTTTTTTTGGTTAAAAATGATCCAATATCAATATTTATTCAAGTACATGTCCAGCCAGTGTTCAAAACTATCGCCTTACTTTAGCCCAATTCACAACGGTAAGATTATAATAATGTTTTCTAATTTGAGTGGTACGGGTAGGTTTTCGCTGGAAATTTGTTAGATTGTTAGATTTAATCACCATTGGTAGCGCGATTTATGGTAATGCTTTTTTCCTCTACTACTTGTTCAGATGAAAATTCTTATTTGGGTCATATATTCCAAGACGTAGGCTAGAATCTGTGATTGTGAAGAACAGTAAATATCCACACCAGTGCGGTGACTGACTGCCACACATACTCTTCAAAACATACTGGAGCCGTGCTGACTCACAACCCCATGCAAGGAAGATAATTCCGCAAAAAGCTGCAATTCCAGGTTTTCAAACAAAGATGGCAACAAAGAGGCAAAACTTACGGACTGCAGCTTTAACCATCATTTATGAGTGCTTATCAGCAATTTGTTTTTGACAAAATCATTGTCTTTTGCTCATTAATTCCCATCCAAATCTTTCATGCGCTCCAGAAGGGCATGATAAAAGTGTCTAAGTGCAAAACTTTAAATTTAGCAAATTACGTTCCTGTCTAAAATTTGTACTTTTTATTACTGCCACCAACAAGACTGTAAGATATTTGTTGTGTTTCTAGTGTTGTTCCTCAATGCCATGCTGGAATATGTTCATGTTCATGACTGACCATAAAGGGTTAAATGTCTTGAATTTGTCACAGAATTCCTTCGTACCCCAATTTTTCCAAAATGAATGAGCTTTATTATGGTGCAGCCATATTTTCTTTTACATAGAAAATATAAAGTTAAATCTGTGTTTTAGAGTTAAGACTGGTCCAATTTTTTTTCAAAATGAGTTCCTGCTTGCAAGAGATTCAAACGGGAATTAAATTTCTACATGAACCTAATGTTTATCAATCAATTAAACAATCAATTAATAGGGAATTCTGCCCAAATTGTCTTATTTTGTTCCTGAGGCACTTGAAAAAATACTAGCATTTCTATTTTGGACAATCATGAAATCATTGAGTGCCAGTAAAATGTTCAAATTACTGCATATACCCATGTAAAAAAGAGGGGCTAACAGACAACAACTACATTCAACAACTCACAAGGAACTAAAGAAATACAAGGGCTATATATACACAGGGGGCAAACAAGCCTATCAAATTACAAGACATACCTGGGGAAACTAATCAAGGGGAACCAAAACAAAAACAAAAAAATAAAAAACAATATACATCAAAAAGGTCTCTTCATTATAACGGATAAAAAAATGATGTTAAGTAAAATTAAAAAGTCAAAGCCTTTTTGCATTGGATGTGCTGGTTTCGGCCACATCGCTGACTGCAGTCATGTCCTAATCCCATGTATAAAACACCTGTGATTTACAACTACTTTCTAAGGAACTCGCAGTCATATAAAGTAGTCTTGTTGACAAGTTTGGGTGAGTAAGGGAAAATGCACAAGATATAGGCCTAGTACTTTTAGTGCCCTGTTTTTGGCGATATCACATTTTTTAAAACAGGAAAAATTAATTAAAACTGCTGCAGAAAAAGCTAGGTGTCATGCAAATGTAATGTGTCATTGCAACACTCTAAATGTGTAAATCACATTCTAAATGTAGTGGAGTAAAGAGTACAGATACTTATTTCAAAAGGCAGTGAAGAAGAGAGTAAAAGTTGCTAATATCTTTGATACTCAGTGAAACTACAGAGTATCCAAAAGGATACTGAAGTACAGTAATTAGTTACATTTACAAAATACTTTACATCTCTGCTACAGACTACACATGGCACAATACAAGTTTTATTTGCTCGCTTATTTATCTCAGTGCATGGGTTTTACTAGATTACTCTAGAAAAACTTTTGTTTACTCTAAATGAGTATAACACTGCCACCTTAGTAGGCCCCCCTTATCACAGGACCCAGGACAACATCAGGTCTGCCTTATTTGACAAGACTATTAGCAATTTTCACTTCATAATAGTCAAGACTCTTATGAGAGATGTTCCTGATGTTCTGTGACATATTTAAGGACAGCACTCCTCCCTAAAGAGCTTTCATGGTTACACTGGCACACAAACACAAGCCGCTATTACTGTGAACAGAGCTTCCACACAATACAGCTCATAATGGCCAGTGCCAAGGACTGAGGTGGGCTGAAAAAAAAGGAAGGAGGAGAGGACATGTGGCGAGGTGACACAAAGAAGAATGCCACGTATAGATGTCAGCCCCTCCCTCACTCCCCTTCTCAGTCTTTCAGATCTCCATCCCCCTGTCTCTCAGTGGAAAAGGTTACTAAATGTCACTAGAGAAGTTTTCATCATCTTCAATGGCTGCGGGGACCACGGTATGTGAGAGATGGAACGGATTGTACTGGCATGTGTGAGAATGGAGAACTCGGTGTCACCGCAACTAGACAGTTAATGTCCGGGACCCTCTGTTCACAAACACAAGGGGGGAAAAAGAAATCAGTTATCTGAGGCTTGGACTGAGCTCCGCTAAAGAAGAACACTTGCAGGGTTCTAAGATCTCTTAATGGTAAATGGTCATTCCACACACAAGTCTTGTTGGGGCGCTAAAACAAACAACAACATTGTATTGTCAACACAGAGACACCATGATAATGGGTGATACCAATAAGCTGATCATTTTCATGAACTACATAACTATAAATGTAATACAATGTAAATATAATACAATTACATTTTTTACTAGAATTTTAACACGAAAAGAACAGTAATGGCAAGAACTTTATTCAATGCACAATCAACTTTAAGTGAACAGTAGATGATGGCAAAGATAATCTAACTGTAAGACTAGGCAAAATGAGCGTGTACAAATTAAATATCCTGTATTGGCAAATATAAATCCAAAATTGTTTGATACAATAAATTATAAATAATACAATAAATAACAATAATAATTATAATATTAATAATGTGTTATTTTAATGTCATTGTGAGACTATTATAGTTTTTCTATTTATAGTTCATTATGTAATCTTAGTTAAAATTTTAGTATTTGTGTATGTGTGTGTTGTCATTTTTATTAGTTTTTAATACGTGCATAGAGTTTCTATTTATTTGATTTTTTATTATTTTAGTACATCAAGTTAAATTAAATTAAAATGAGAAATGTTGCCTTGAAAACTAGCTGATAATATCTATCTATCTATCTATCTATCTATCTAATATATATATATATATATATATATATATATATATATATATATATATATATATATATATATATACACACACACACACACACACACAATTCATATTATTTTAAGAAATGAAAATAATTTTTATGTTCTTAGTTTTAATTAACTAATGGAAAAAAATCCCTAATCATCATGTTAAACGTGATGCCAAAAAGCTACTGATATTGAGCTTTCAGAATAACATAATTTGCTTGAATGCAGTTCATCTGCAATTAAAGCAATAGAGAATTAAATTCACTTCAAATGACTGCGTCAGATCGTAACCCTCTTGAAACAACGAGCAACATTACGTTCGAGCCCCACTTTCCTCTTATCCGCCCCTCTGTGCTACTTTCTGTGGCGTAATTAGGACTTATCTAAAATACTTAGGCAGTCATACAATTATTCTCCTCTCTCCACATAAATTTCCCTCCCTCCATGGTCCTGCATCCATATTTGATGACTTGTAGATTTGCAGCCCTTTATAGTAATGACAAACTTGAGCCTGGTGACAGTTTAAGGGCTGCTAAAGAGCTCTTAGAAACGCGTCAGGAGATAAATGTAATATTCCAGTGCTTTGTGTTTTCGCTCCAGTCAAAACCAAGTCATTCCTCCCAATTATGGCACCACTCAGCCAAATCGTGCTCTCTGAATCCACACTCCCTTTCTTATTCTCACCAACTCCTTCTGACATCTATAGACAGACAGTTAGAAAAATTCACAACACAGCACAGAGCAAATGATGATACATTTTGTTAAATGCTGATGTTTGATAACAGCTCAACTCACACTTTTGTTTCTTAAGTGTGGTAGATGGTAGACTAGGTGCATGCACTCAAAATGTGTCTAATTTGATTAAAGAGATAATTGCATTTTTTGTTTGTAAACAGAAAACACATTAACCTGCTAAAGTGAGTACAACAGGACTCGGATAAATGCGCTGTAGCTAAATGAAGCACACATAAACTAATTATGAGCATGATTAAAACCTCTCTCTCTTTCTCTCTCAGTTTAAGCATGCCAGTGCTGTTTATGGGAAGGGGATTAATTTGCACAATCATATCATTTGCAGAGATAATTTGTGACACTAACATTCAATTGTTCCCTATTAACGTAATAGGCCTTCTCGCCCACAAGTTGTAGAAGGCAAAAATAAAATACAGAGAGACACTGAACATTACTCAGATTGTTATAAGTCTATTGGGGAAAAAAAGAAAATCTGCATCCCTTCTGAGATAACATAACATGACAATTTAAAATTGCTGTCTGTTCAAATATATGCAGCACAAAGACAAAACAGATGCATTTTCTAAATAACTGAAGACATCAGCGACCACCGAAGTACATTTTCTATGACAGGTCTCTAACTGATCATCTGACTGACAGTGGAGAGCGGTTAACACTTGAAGTGACATACTGTCTGGCTTTAAAAGGTGACACAATCTGCTGAAACATCAGTTCCTAACATTTTAAATATTTAAAGTGTTTGGTGTTCAGTCGTTTGACAAAATCATCAATATCATTTCCCCATGGAAATATTTAGAGAAACGATAAATCCCTAAATTCACTTCAAGCAATTAACCACATAATTCTTCATGAAATGTTTCAAATGTGCTTATATTTTATGACTCAATTGCCTTTGATCGTTCATGGCAATAAAAACAGCAAAAAAAAAAATTCTAAAACTTAAGTTGCCTGATACTTAATTATACAAACAAAGAGTATTGTAAAGATCATACGGGTAGCCTGTGTGGAAGCGAGCTAGTTCTTACTGACAACAAATATGACAAGTTCACATCAAATTTACGTTGGTATCCATTTCTTCCACAATTTGGTATTTTCAGACATTTGTTCAGAAACGTAACCTCTTTAAAAACATTCCCATGCATGAAATCACCTGACGAGAATTTTTCCTGCCGACTGGAAGTTAGGTTGGGACATACTGAATTAAAAACCAGCCAACGCGTTTTAATTATTATAACCTGTGAAATTTATAGTAAAAACGGTTGATGTGGTTGCCAGTACTTTACTGTAAAAAATACAGTAGCTACATTTTATGCTCTAGGAGACTGAACTTAAATTTACGGAGAAATATTTGCTATTCAATATAATGTTAATATTCCATCTAAAGGCATAAAATCTCTTTTGTACCTGTATAATACTAATAATCACCATAATAAAACAGGTAAAAGAGACAAAATTATGAATTACAGTTCATTACAAATAGCCTTTCCAAGCTGAGGTAAATACTAATATATCAAATATGCATAGTGTATTACACCAATACAAAACATGGTGAAATTAAATGAAATTAATTCAACAAAAGATGTTAAATAAAAGTCAAATGTACAAAACTGATAGCAAAATACCAGTTTTCTATAAACTTTTTGTTTAAAAATTTGAACAAAATACATCAGTTGTAAAGTGTCATGCAGGGAAGAATGTGGGTTTTCACTATAAATGACATGATGACGGTGAGTTTTTTTCACCCAAAACTGTACATTTAACAGTATTTTACTGTAAAACTACATCATTTTCCCTTGCCATATATAGTAATAAACTTTAAAACTTTTAGTCACAGATATGAACCATGATTTCCTACTTGCTACCAGGGTGGGACAGTGTCATTCTAGAGAATATTTGATCTGACAAATATTGTTCAGGATGAGCCGCAAGAAAAATATTACAAATTTCAAATCTCTTTATCTGAAAAACCGATGAAAAAAAACAATGAGTTAACTAAAAACCAGAAAACCTATTTTGATTTCATGGGGTCAAGGCAGTCTATTGAAAAATGAATAGACTCAACTACAACCAAACACTGTCGATCTTTCACACAAGTGAAATAAAGCAGGGAGAAACTGAAAATCCTGGAATGCACAATTCACCAAATGTCAAACTGTAGAGTTGAGATTAAACTATAAGGTGATTTAGCGAACACTTCAAAAAGCAAAAATGTCTATTTTTAAATAGTGTTTTATAGCCCATTGAGCTATATTGGAGGATGATTTACCACCACATGAGGAAGGTATTTACAGTCCACAGACTGTTATTGGATGTATGCCTTTTTTTTTTTTTAACCAAGCACATTATTGGTCTGAAATACTCAAACACCACTTCTCTGGATAAATAACACCGTAACATCAGATTAGAAGCAAAATACCCTGCACAGCATCAAGCTCTCATAAACTGAGCCACCTGCAGCAGTTGTTGATGATGCTGCGTAATTATAAGCGTTGGTGTGACGTGAGCGCATAACACCGATAAAGCAAATAAAATGATGTCAACATCTCTGTCACTCGCTTCTAAAGCACAAATCAAATTCAGCAGGCGGTTCATTTAATTTCAGAGGCCGTTATAATTACTCCACTCCTGTTCGAGCATCACAGTTAAAGTAAACATCAGTTAAAGTAAACATTCCTAATATGGTTCCTCATATGGCAATTAAAATTCAATCTGCAGTGTCTCACCGCTTTCTCTTTTAATTGCTGCTCTCTCTCACCTCTATTTTTGCCTTAGCGTTTAAGGAAAACTACCACTGAGCCGTCCTCTAATCGCTTGTCACTGGCCATGTTTTTAGGAGCTATATTTTGAAATTGGCGAGGTTTAAAAACATTGGGAAAGAAAGACGTTGTCCTCTGCCAAGAGCAAGTAGAGTATTTTGTGTCTGACAGAGAAGAAAGATACAGATTACATTCGACTCATTTATTCAGTTATCAAGGCCTTCACTTATTTTGTGAGTTACGCAATTTTCTTTTCTACAAATGTACAAAATTTCACCAAAATATTATAGAGCCTACACTGTGTTAGATTAGAACCTGTCTGCTTACGTTTAGAAATGATTAAGGCAATACTGCAATTAATTGAAACATAATACCATGCCCATAATCAGAGTAAACGTAAGTACAATATAGTGTTTTAGTCGCACTATAGGAATGTATTAATGTTTTTTCAATAAAAGACTGGCCATGAAACCTCTGGGGCAAATACTGAATAAATTTGTAAATGGAAATTACTTTGGTTCGTAATCTCAAAAAATGATAACCAAATCAAATAAGAGCAGATCGCACACCAAATTGTAGAAAATATTACAAAATGATTTTATTCAGAGGCCAAACAAGTGCCAAAAAACACTTGCTCAGTGCAAAGACAAAACATTTTCAATTCAGTATCTAGTAAAGAGCATCTAATGAAATGGATTTAATATTAATGTGCATTAATGAGTACGATAACATTTGGCAAAGCTTCCAAAGCATAGCATAGCATTTGATATTATATGAATAAAAGCATTTTGTAAGAAATTTTTCTATGATTATGTGCGTGAGCTTTTCTTCTTGCAGGACCTACACTATAAAAATAAAAATAACTTTTTTCCCCACTTTGCTTCAAGTTGAACGCTCAAAACATGGTGAAACAGAAGGAAAATAAACATTAAACTTTGAAATAAGAACTAAAGGCGGAATTGAGAGAAATAAAATCACACTTCTATCCTGAGGTGGAAATGAGCTTCAAATAAAAATTGTGTGGTTGGTTTAAGTACAAGTAATATAAATAAAATGGCGGTCAAAACAATCATATTTCTGATCGAAAATTTTACGCAATGCAACAACGTTCACCGGTTTAAAAATAGTTTTAAGTATTCGTTGTAAACATTAATCCAACCCAATTCCTTGCTTAATCTGGCTAATTGTGTAACATTAACCGTTATGCCGCACAATGACTCAGTCTGATGTCTTTTTTCCAGTCACCCTTGCACTTTAACAAAAATCCACCTTCTTTTTTTTTATCTCTTCGTGTAAGTGTAACCACCTCACCCTATCAATCTTAAACAGGAACTCACTTCCAGGAGAGACACCATATGGCTGTTTTTCGTCGTTATGGGTCGCTCTAGCGTCGTGGTAATGAGCGAAGGCCGAGGTCTCTGGGAATCTAGTCAGAGCAGGAGAGATGGATGACGCGCCTTCCTCCAGTCAACGGACGAGGCTCGCGCCCAGAGAGGCATCTGGCACGTGCCACAGGAGGGAGCATTTGGCGCGTGTGTCGCGCGACCTTTAGGCTACCCCACACTATAACACTGCGCTCACACGCCGACATCAATCTAGATGTCTGACTTCATATTTTTATTTAAATATTAAACTTTTATTTTCTGGCTGATTTAAGAGTCTAATAAAATGTTGGTCAGTCATATGAGTTCAGCATGTTGAGCAGTGCACCTTACTCAGATAAAGAACAAGTTTATGCACTGACAGTGCGTCTTAACCCTATATAACCTAGTATATCATATTTCATACAACTTTAGTAAAAAAAAAAAAAAGTACAGTAGTTATCAAATATGATACAGCAAGCTTTTGAGGAAGATTTATCTGTGTATCTCTCAGTTAGCATTGCATTGTATGTTTTGCCCCAACAACGAAAACTACAGAGCTTTCATCATAAAAAGTGACAAATGATAGTTATATGCAATTTATATATGTAGTCTGTTATAGTGTTATAAAAATCCTAAAATTATGATTTAGTTTTTTTACTTGAGTGTGAGCTCCATATGCTCACTATATTATAGCTATAGGAGCTATAAAAGCCTGATGTTTCAAATCACACCTTTTCTCATAGATTTCCATGTACTGTTCCATTTTCTGACTATAATTTATGTCAAGCTTTGCGGGGTTAGGAAACTGCGTAGCCTCGGTTTAATATATAATGCAATATTCAAACAAATGGTAAAGAGTTCTCTTGAATCATAACTACACAAATTAAAAATATGCATTGCACTTAAACATCAACATGGTATAATTACCACTCAGCCTAAGTTCAATTTTTATTTTTCTCACACTCTTTTCCTCTTCACATCCCACATGCCCCTCAGCTCTTATTCCATAGTTCTGCTCAGACAAATGATAAGCGTGCAGACACTAATGAGTGGTTTTAAACGGGCCTGTACTGTCTGGGCGCAGGCCAGCAGGGACACTACGGCTCTTATGGTGCTGTGTTAACATTTCACAGCTCAACACTTGTCTATTCACCCTCTTCATATCCTCAGAACGGTGAGCACCGAAGCAGCAAGTTTTCTTGAGAGGGCCCTCAAATGCAGCATTATTTCGCATTGTGAAGAGATAGCAGTATAATGTGCTGAGGTGAGCGTTGCCTGTCAGAACACTGAGCTCCTGCTGCTATGTTGGAAGGGTAGGGTGAGGGTTCATCTCTGGTTCCATTTTTGTGTTTGTTATTATGCAAATATAAAAATCTCTCAATTTCAACCTTTCTGTCCAATTATTTTTAGTTTGATTACAGCTCTTGTGCTAGGTACATCTAAAATAAATATGGGATGATGGAGACTGTCATCAAATGAAGCCAAGAATCACATGGATTAAAAATCCCTTTCATGGTATGAAATGCCTCAAGGACAAAGCAAAAGTAAAAACGAAAGAAAAAGAGTAGGAAAGATGTACACGCAACATGATTTTTATGTAAACAGTGGGGTTTGCTTATTATGCAAGCGCTAATTTCCCCCCAGGAGCTCATTAGAGCCTTGAGTGCAGCAGAGAGAGGCCCCAATCACCCGGTAGAAAGAGAAAGAGAAAGAGACAGAGACAGAGACAGGGAGAGAGAGACCAGCCAAGCATATCTATATCATGAGAGAGCACAATGAGACACACTGAGAGTGTGTCATTGTGTCTCTGTGGCACTCACACACACACACACACACACACACACAGAGCTTTGTCAGGAGTCATTTTAGTGAAATGATTTGTGTTTGTAGCTCTCTAAAACATGTAGGCGACAATCTTAAAATTTCAAAAGCACAGAATCAGATTAAGCAAAATAAAAAGTACCATTTAATTTTTATTGAATCAAAGAAAAAAAAAACAATGGTTAATTGATTAAAAGGGAGTATTTTGTCTGCTAAATATTCACATATATATTACAATCAATGATAATAAAACTTTGTACTTTATAGTATTTCTGATACAGTTTCATCTTAGCCACATTTTTGACCGAAACAAAAACAAGAAGCATTGGTAGTTGGACAGCAGCCTGAAAATCCACACACAATCACTAAGTATTAACACTGAAATACAGAAATACAGAGAATCAACCAGATTCAGTTAGGCGTTGAGTATATCATAATCATATAGAAACTTTTTTATGTATTTATATATGTATATATCCAGTATGCAGTCTTTTCGTGGGGATTCAGAGATCCTTCAGTCATGACAGAGCAAAGACGCCCTCTCAGAGACAAGAAAGCGTGAGCTGGAGGAAGCCAGAAAAGAAGGGGCGACTGGACTGAGAGGAATGACAATGGCATTTGAGACTCACAGTATGTACGTATGGATAGAATATACAAAGATGTGACCTGTGTGAAATGGGGGTCTAGGCTGTTGAAGGACAATCCTCAAAGCAGATAAAGACTTTTGAGGGTGGATTGTGATGGAATGAGTAAGAGAGGGGTGGGAAGGGCTACGGTCCTCTGTATGCTTTCTTTCCATATTATTTCAATTATCATAAGGATAATAAGAAAAAGTTTTGGCTGTCCAGAGCTGAAGTCAAGCAGCAGAGCAAAGTGAGTGCGACTGAGAGCCTGCCACACAAAATTTTCTCTTCCTATATGTTTTCTTTACATTCTCGCTATCATTCTATCTCTCATCCACCCTCATATCCCTTCTATCTCCCACAAGCCGTTGAGCTAAAGAGCAATAGTCCCTCCGTGGCATGCCCCTCCTCTACAGAGGGAAGACCAGGAAGCCGGAGAAGGTGGAGTACTTCCAGCCGCCCATCAGGTTGCCTCGCTCCAGCTTGAGGTAGGCGCGGTCACCTTTCTCCATTAGAATCAGTACGCCGTTACTGGCCGCTTCACGTGTGACGTCCTGATCCCCGGCAAAGGCGGAGATCACCGGCCAGCCATTGTGCATCAGGCTCACCTGGAACATGGAAGCAAATAGATTAGCTGGACAAATCCCAGTGGTGCAAAAGGACATACGCTCGTACTTTCTTTTGTCTAAGTTTGCTTTAAGAAACTGAAAAGTGAATTTTCTTGAACAATTGAGAATATAAATAACTAAGCAGGTATTGCTCAGCTGAATAAAACATGCATACAAAACCCCAATGGAGCAACTGGAAACTGTAATGTTATTAGTATAAATCAAAGCCTGTTTTAATCTCCTAACCGACAATAATATGCATAATCTATACATGTTTGTTCCCTTTCTTTTGCATGCTGACAAGCCCCTTGATAATACAGTAGGCAGCTCCCCATGAAATCATAAAAGTTGATCAAAGCATTTATGGGCTTTTGCCAGGGGAAATGAAAATGCACATTGCTTTATTTGTGTCTGTTTTCCAACGCCAGCCATCTTCAGACCGAGCCAGAAGAAGAGTGAAAATGACATTTGATACCGCAAAAGATCTCTCAGTGAGGAATGAGCTTGCGATTATTGGAAAGGCACCTTTGAATGTTGTGTGTGACCATCAGATAGATGAAATCAGATGCTATCATTATCAATATGCAAAAACACTGCTACATAACGAGAAACTACTCTTACACAGAGATAAAAAGCCACAAAAGGCTCACAACAAACCCTCATCATGACTCAATCCATTTGTTCGCAGAATCACAAGTGAGAAAATCATCATGCACTCTATATCATTTTTCGGCTGCCTTTCACCTTTCAAAACACAAACCTCCAGCTTTAAGGCCCTGCAATTCTAATTCTATCCTCATTCTTCAAGAACATGTAAAACATACAAATGGACCATTGTATGGAAGAACCCAAAAACAAGATGTGCGATAATGCGAATGGATCTCAATACACAATTTAATGCTGCATTTAACAGAACCGACAGACAGCTTCCTGTCCAAATGACGCAGTAGATTGATGGAGGACAACCCCCCTCTTTCTCTCTCTCGCTCTCTCTCTCTCTCTCAGTCCCTTTGCCTGTCTCAGTCATACATAATGGTTGGACACGAGCGACGACAAAATGTTTTTCCTCCTCCTTTGTCATATCTATTCACAGGGTCATTATTTTAGGTCAGAGAGTAATTTTCTTAATTACCGTCTGTCACATCTGCGGGTTCAAAGAGAATTGTGCTCCACAAAATGTGGCCAGTATATCTGCAATCAATATTCAAATGCATGGCTGTCTGCTGCTTTGTCTATTGAAAAGCGTTGCTTCAAGCTTTGCATGAGAAGAACTTTCTGTGACAATTTGCATTGCATTGTGCTAGACTCCTCAGTCTGTGTCAGTATCCCCAATGCTAACAAAATATGCGTTAACTAAATCATGTTTGTGAGTTTTATGATACAATTAACTTATAATGAAAACAACTGACTAGAATTTTAAAAAGACAATGTCATTCCTTGATTTCAACACCTAAACCAGACCAGAATTTAAAAAGCTTTTGCTCATCAGACTCCAATGTTGACTATTGACTATAGGGATTGACTATAGGGATATGACCAGAGGTTTTGCAATAATTAGCTAAAATATATGAGCATGCAGTTTTACTTCCAAACAATTCAGAGATCCATTCAGATACTGTGTGTGTTGTTGGAGCCTTTCAGATCACTGTGTGCATGTGTGTGTGTGTGTGTGTGTGTGTGTTTATCATATGTTCTGCATGCTAATATAGAGGCCTGCTCCTCCCTCTCAGATCAATAGAGTGGAATTCATGTTTTCTTTGAAGTACTAAGTGTGAAGTGTATATAGAAGAACAAAGAAAATATTTATTCTATCAGCTAAAGAAAGCATTTCACACATAGTCAGCTGTGTTACTCCAGCCAAAAATATGGAATGAGTTTAGAACAACTTTGTTCAATAAAAAAAAATAATAATAAAAAAAAAATTGTCCAAGATAATATGCTTTAAAAAAACACAAACCCTTTTTCTGTTTGGTCTGGACGCATTACACTGTAAAAGTGATAAGTTGACTTAACTTGAAACCCCTTGCCTTAAAATTATTAAGTAAACAATAATTAAAAAAAATAAGTTATTTGACAATTCACTTAACTTATTTTTTTAATTATAATTTTAAGGCAACGGGTTTCCTAGTTATAATTAGTCATAATTAGTTAGTAAAGAATTAGTAACTAAGCATTATCAGAACAATCCTTTTATTTTAAAAGAATCCATTGAAAACACTGTTCTGTCCTTTCACACTTAATGCACAGCACAACCTAAACCTATAGGCTCCTACTTTACCTGATAAAAAAGGTATAAATAAATGTATAAGATACAAATATAATTCTTGTAATTCCTGTGAACATGGTAGAAAAACAGAAAAATGTAAAAAGGCCCTCCAATACAAGACTATTCAAGTGCTTGCTCTTGTGATATTTGTCCTAATTAAATGATTTTGTTGGATTAGAGCTTTCGTTTCATATATATATCGTCTCATCTTATATTTGTTTGTGTGTGTCGTATACACAGCTCCAGCTCATTGTCTTCAATCAGTCAATGTTTCAGTGCATTTCAGTGATGAATACAGAAATATGTGATTTGACTGGCTTCTAAATCAGTTTCCGATCAGAGCGGAATAACGGGATGTAATTGTGAATCCTCGGAGAGACAAGACAGCGACTGCGTTTTAATTATCCAAAGACAGCCTACATATTTATACGCATATATAAATATATTATAATATATAGACTTATTTTATTATTTGTGCTGTGTCGACTTCAACAAAAACAGGAGGCGAATCTATCACGCGCGTTCTCTGTCCATGGTCCTGAACACGCGCCAGTCTTGTCTACGAGCCAATTTTTTTTGGCTGGTTGTTAATCTCGTGCTAATTAAGGGAATAAAAGAAAGCGTTCTTCTCTAGGCAACTGAAAATTTCAAATTTCGTCACACACTTTACCGTCCCATGCGCAACACAGAACACTTCAGACACTGGTGAGCATAAAGGTATGATCACTTACCTGGATCGTTTGACGATTATACACTTTCACTACGTGGAAATTAAAGCTGTATATCCCTTTGCGCGGGGCGAAGAAATTGCTCCTTTCCTCATCGAAACTTTTACCAACGTTCACAAGTACCTAAAGGAGGATGCAGACATCAGAATGGAAGTCAAATAATACGTAATATCGCGTCTTTTTACTTGAAGTTTTGGCTCTTACTTGAAGATTTACAAAAGAGCAGCAAACGGTTTAAAGCATTTCGTGATTCATTATATATACAAGAGTAAATGGAGAATAGTTTTATGACACGAAAAAGAAGTACACGGCTATTAGATTTAATTGAAAGCCATTAGCCTGTAATTGACCTTTAACGAAGTGGAAGGGAATGTGACACCTCCCCAGACTACACATATCAGTGAAATGTTTAATTGCTGTAATATTTCTTTGATTTTGTGATCCAGTTTGTATTTGTAACCGTGACACAAAAATCCTCGTGCAATTCCCAACCGGCGAACGCGTAAAAAGTAACATCAAACAAAAGAAGAGCCCATTTCCAGAGTGAAAATTTACCTGATCGAAGTAGATCACCATTGTTCGATTGCTCATCTCCGACGGCTCGTGGTTCGTGTTCCTCACCACGGAAAAAGCCACTTTGGCGCTTCCCGAGCGCACCGATATCCCAAGAGCCGTCCCAGTGGGATCCGAGGTGGGATTTGAGTCGCACACGACCAAGCATTTCCCCTCCAGTACGATGGGTTCTGTCTCGTTCTGTGCGTATGCATGGCACACTAACCACACTGCACCTAGCACCAACGTCAACATCATGCCAACTTCACTCCGCACCTAACAGCAGTCTTCTTGCAAAGACGCAGCGCGCTCAAATCCCAAAACCAAAACCACTCCAAGCCAGTCCTCACTGTAAAACCAAGTCCTCCCAAACAGTTCAAGTCAAAACTACAACAGTTTTTCCCCTCGTTCCCGTCTCAGTCCGTAGTGGAAGAGCCGACTGAAAACGGATCGAGGCCCTTACCGAGCTCGCGCGCAGTAGAATACATAGCGCGTGGGGTCCGTCTGCTCGCGCGCTTAATTATTGATATGTGAGATATTAGAAATGAAACACAAAGGCTCGTGAGCGCAATGCTCCCGCCCTCCTCGCTCTCCCCTCCGGGCCCCCAATCAGCGCAGGAGACGGTCTTTACTTTTCCAATCCTTTTCCAAGCCAGCGCACGGACCGCCTCTTCTCGTGACAGCGCCGGTGGGGTCCCACCCCTCAAAAGAAGTATCTTACAGGTGGACCCTACTCAGCAGACAGAAGGGGATGACACCCCGATCCTCGGAAAATGGGGGCGCGTTATTTTGTCATCGTTCTACCGGACACAAGGACGCGATTTGTTCTTCCGTGCCATGTTCAAATGTTACTCAAGATTAATGGATTGTGAGCGCGAGGAAACTCAGCGGAGGTTGTCTTTACGAACGCCGGGTGGAAGAAGTTCACAAAGTTGATTTGCTCACTATCGGACACCTACTGCTGAGAAAAGGACACTTCACGAGAGCAGTCATGATTAGACATTCTTCTACAGATGGACAAGCCAGCTTTAATCAGGGAGGACTATTGTACTAAAGAAGCAATTTTAACAGAAAAAAATATGCTACAGGAGATAGAGAGGTGTTAATTGGTTACCTTATGAAATGTAAATAAAACTACATTAGATATAATGGATAATAGAAATGTAATTTCAGTGTAAAAAAGAGGGTTTTAGACTTAAAAGAATGAATTACCATACTTAATTTGCATCAACATTTTATCAACATTCAACAAGAATTAACATGTCGTTTACAATCTGAAAACTGTTTTGTTTCTCGAAACCCTTTAAAATAGTAAAAATACATTCCTGGTAGAAAATAGTAAAGACTTTCCTGCCAGAGATTTCGCGTCGCATTTTATTAGGCTATATTTTTGCAGTAATTTACGTTCATTAAGGTGTTAGCCTACAAGTTTTGACTAAGTTGTTTGTTGAATTATTTCATTTGAAAGCCTGGTGGTGTTTTAGAACACTGTGGTGTCTGGGCCTATTTTTTGTTATGGTTAATATAAAAAAATCAGTTTTTGATTAACGCAGGCCATAATGTGGCCTTCTGTTTAAAAACCTGTTCAATTATGGCGATTATCATTAGCCTATATTTAAGATCTGCTATTTTCCACGAAGCAGATTTTAATTGTTCAAGTAGTGCGTTGGTAAGTTAACATCAGTTAATGGCATATTATATAGTCCATAGTTGTGAAATGTAAAATACAGAGGCACAATACCTCCCATAACGCTTGAAACGTTGATTTTTACTGTGAGGTTCTGGCAACCACGGCTAAGAGCTTTCTATTTTACATTTAAAAGAATTTTATACAAATGTAAAACATTAATGGACCTCGTCCAGATAATTCAATCGATATCAAAATCAATATCATATTACACTTCCAGCTGACTGTAATATACTGACGTAATACTACTCCATCAATCTTTATCACATTTTTCTCATGAATGATGCATTGTGAATACACTGGGAAGCCTGCTTAGGATATATATGCCACAAAATCTAGGGAGCATATGCTGTTGCTCAAAATATTTCGCCCAGAGTTTGAACATGCTGATGGGATGTGGCGTCTGAGGCCCGCGCGACTCTCATTTTTCTGACAGCACTCATCTGCGCCAGCGCAGTTCCTACATGACATTTAATAAATGAGATCACTGAGCAGGTTTTAGCAGGAAAGGAGACATGGCGAGCTAAACAAGAACAGAGGACGAGCTTGACATTTGAAAGAAACAGCGACAACAAAGCATGTAGGAGAATACTTGAGATGAGCTGAAGAGTTCATTAAATTGGATGCCATCCTATCAAGGAGAACAGTTTTTTGTTTGGTATCAGACCTGAAGCTGGTAAAAAGATGAGTGATATATATATATATATATTTGTTGAGTCACAGATATTTTTGTGCACACACCAATGTATGGACACCTGCTGTTATGGTGAAAGCAAAGAGAATAAACAGTATCTCACCACCTATATCTCACCTCTATATCTCAACAGGAGAGGAAAACATGCTGGTCTGGAGTCAGCAAGACACCTATTCATTTTATCAAAAGAAATGTTCTAAAGAAGAGATGAGCTGTAGACACAGCTTTAGTGAGGTCAGCCACCCACAAGACTGCAGTGGTCTAATGTTTAAAAAATAAAAAAACACTAAAATTGAAAAAAATAAATAAAAAAAATAATCAAAGTGGTGTTGAACGTTAAAAAATGCTTTTTTATTCCTTTTTTATTCTTTTTTGTTTTTGTGTTAATTTACCCCTCTCATTTTTGAGTTTGGTGGTTATAAATACAAATAAAAAACATTCTCTTAAAAATCAAATTTCAATCTTTATGTGACATTTTAAATATTCAAACAAACAGAAACACGTTTTGGAAACCTAATTTAATGATTGGAGGCCCAGAGTAGCACATTCATAACCTGACCCCATGTCATTTAGAAATCATATAGTATGGACATAGACAGACGAACTGAAAGACAGACAGACGAATGGATAGCTAGCTAGACAGATAGACAAACAGACAGACAGACAGACAGATAGACAGATAGACAGATAGATAGATAGATAGATAGATAGATAGATAGATAGATAGATAGATAGATAGATAGATAGATAGATAGATAGATAGATAGATAGATAGATAGATAGATAGATAAATAGATAGATATGACAGTCGCCTGATGCTGTAGATGAACAATGAAAGCCAGGTTAGTAGAGCGTCAGGACAGATGTTGTCTTGTGACAGCTTCCCTGTGAGGAATGTCCTGTCACACTCCACATCCCGCAGGTCTTGTTGCATCATTCTGTTGCCTAAGGTGCTTCCATCTCCCCGCATCATGAAGCAAGAATGGTGTAAATAAAGAAATAAAGAGAGAGAAAGAGAGGTGTGTCAGTGACATGTTGGGCGTGACGGTGTGTGCGCTGGTGCCAGCTGGCTCGCAATGCCTGGCTGCTAGTGCGGGAAAACACCTCTAGTACATAATAACAAAACGCATGTCTGTCTAAATGATAAGAAAAAGAAAATCAAGGTAAGTGTATATCCCTCCCAGCAGAGTAAGACTACCCGGTACACAGTCATTAAAGAACAATTAGCATGCAAACACTTCAGTTCTCAAAAGGAGAAGTTAACAACTAAAGTAATTAGTACACTAAAATATTTATCACCTTGCAAATGACATGTTTTCCCTGAGAGCCTCCATAACTCCAAGCATTCTTTAGTTATTGTTTGTTTATGGAGAACTAAAAAGCAAGCTTCTCATAGAGGTGCTTTGGCTTTGTAGTTGTGTAACTAAATACAGATTCAATTGACTGCAAATAATCCTCTGAGCTAAACTGTTTTCGATTCCAAACAGGATTGGGAGGCATAACTGATATTGCCTCAAGCTTGTTTCCCTTTCTGAAATGAAAGATTGATACTAATCATATTAAAACTTGAGTTTGGTGCACTGTATATTTAATGAACTTGTTCTCTTTTCATTTTACACATTTTGAGGTGAAAGTGATGATTAACTTGATTAGGAGAGGAATGCAACCAATTTTTTGCTGAGGGTAATCCAATCAAGAATGTAAAGCATTGTAAATGCAATTTGACAAATCACATTAGTCTGTTATTGGAGGCCTGTTGGTGGCTCGTCAGAAATATCGTTTCAGTCCTGTAGGCGATTCAGTAATATGATTTTAAAAGAGTTTGGCTCGAGTCCACTCCAGCGGGGACACACAAGGACAAAAGGGAAGGTGTACATCGGTGTCACCGCTTTAAACTATTTATTATGTGTCAGCAAGGGAAAGGTGTGTATGGTTGTTTACCCTTCACAATGTATTTTAAATTCCAATTTGATTTTGGTAGCAAACAGAGTGTAGAATTGCAATTTGATTTTGAATGTAAAGAAGCACAATTACATTGAATTGAAATTCATGTAACTATCTAGAAAAGCAAAGTTCAGTAAGTAAACCACAGGGAGAATGAGAGTTAGATTCAATTGTGAATTTTGCACAACACTGGTATACAGATAGCACAATCCTAATCAAGTTAATAAAAAGACATGGGTATACACTGAACACTTAAAATAATGAACAGCTCTCTAAGCCAGCGACAATAAGGTTAAATTATTCAAATTGTGTGTTTTCAGTAAAAATCTGAAAAATCATTGCTTTAATCAGAGTTTGCAAACATAAAATTGCATAATTACAGCATCATGAGCGTATGAGAGGCTTTTATCTGAGTGCATTCTCCGATTAGACGTTCTTACCTAAACATAAAATATCCCTCTGATTTCCATGTTCCCTGCTGCTTTGCGCTGGAGCTATGGTGCACTCAGCTGGCTGGGAAAATAACCATTAAGGCCTTGCAGTGGAATAGAATAAATATTGCATGCAGTGATATAGGACTCACTTGACTCTTAAAGAGACAGTCACAAGACTCCTTGCGGGCAAAACTGCAGAAACCACTGAATCACTTTGAAAATCTCCACCAACTGTTGTAATTGCATGAATGTAAAGGGTTGTGCCATCTTTTGATACATCAGGTAAAGGAGTCCACATGGTATAATTGCTAGTATACAGCACCATAAACTTGTTATGACTCATATGTCGTTATATATAAAAATAAAAGGCTATGCTTGTGCCCTGCTGCATGTAATTTTAGTCAAAGCGGATGAGAGGAAGAGAGGAGAAATTTAGATGAGGAGGGAGGCCATTAGAATAATCATTTAAAGCAGCGGAGTGCAAGTCCTCGGTGTAAGATTCACTTTTATAGTTCAAGATGTCTCCCACCTGGTGCACAAACAATAAACCTCCATAACAATAAAGACAATGTTTTACATGCAAGCAAGTCCGCACATGTGCACCCACACGCACTCTGAATCACCCTACTGAGCTCAGTGAATCTGCTGCTCTGGCCTTTTTTTTGACGCAGAGGCCTCCAGACCCCCCTTCGCCTGTAACGTGTGTAATCATGGCTTTCATTTGGTTACAGGAGCGGAAGGGCCGCCCAGAGATGGCTAGATTAAATCTTCCATGTGTCAGAGGAGAAGAGAAAACAGCATTGCTCTGTCTAGGGAGGGCTGGTGAAAAATAACCTGTCATCACTTTCGCTGGTTTTGGCCGCTCTCTCGGTCCTCTATCGGTTCGGTTGTTCAGTCACTCCGCCTCTCTCTGGGTCTAATTCGTGAGGCGGGGTTTTCATGGGACAAGGTGAGAGACGCAGGCGGGCTGTAATAAAGAGAGACAGCCTGATAGGAGGCAGATGGAGGATAGGGGAGAAGGAAACTAAAGTGGGAGAGAGGGAAGATGCTCCTGAGAGAGAGAGAGAGAGAGAGAAAGACTGGGAGAGAAAAACAGGAAGAGACACTATGTGCAAAGAGCAAGTCATGTAATATGAGGAGTATTTACCTCTGTTATGGTGCTGATAAAGACTCCAGACAGCTGCATAGGTGCTCATAGCCATATCTGAGA
This sequence comes from Barbus barbus, assembly GCF_936440315.1. Lineage (NCBI taxonomy): Eukaryota > Metazoa > Chordata > Actinopteri > Cypriniformes > Cyprinidae > Barbus > Barbus barbus. The sequence continues at coordinate 20,940,844 of NC_136750.1, forward strand.
CCTCAAGATGCTATTAAAAGTCAAAAAAAAAAAAACTAAGAAGCCAAGATGGCTTTTTATAGCCTATACTAATCCCGGGTTATTGTTGTTCTAAACCAATTTGACCCCTGGAACATTTCACAGTTGTAATATTTCACACTTATACAACATGAAATGATGCAGTGTTAAAATGTTTCGACTAGATGTATAACAGACACCCAATCCTGTGCCTCTTCACAAGTTTTTGACAGTCACAGAAACAAAATTGTTTCCGCATTGAGGGGAAACGTGTCAAATGGTGACTGAAAGAGAGTCAACTGGAGTAAAGAAAAGACCGTTTAAGTCTTTGATTTATAGTCGGAAAAGCCAATTCAGGAAACCTCCGATTCATTAGCTGATGTAAGGATATAATGAGAAGACTAACAAAGTACAGTAAACGGAAGAACAGTTTGTGCTACAAACCAGTGTTTATAATTAAGACAATACATTAAAATAATATGGTAAGAAAATACCAGTTTGCAATATTAAACAGCAAAACGAGCTGTTTTGTACAGCTAAAATTAGCTGGAAGTGGATGACACCGGAAGCCAGACACATTAAATTTACAAATGGCCGCACCCACTCTTATGGGAAAAATAAGGCAGCAATGAGTATGCACAAGCCATTATGGAAACAGGTCGTGTGCCGCGTTCGTCCAATTAGTAACACTGCACCGCAAACATGAAAACAAGATTGTTAACTCAGGGTTTAGGAATGCACAGTATAAAACGTCAGCTTATGAATACCCAGGATTAATTGTTATCTCTGAGTAAATTATGAGCAGTGTGTAAAGTGAAATATGATAACCCAAGATTCCGTTTAACCAGGGTTTAGAAAGAATCACCCAGTGTTAACTGTTTCAAAGCCTGAAAAGTGACCCTTTTATGCACAACACACAGACTTAAAAGGGATGGTTCATCCTAAAATTTAAATTTTATCATCGTTTACTCTCCAAAACTGCATGAATTCCTTTCTTCTGTTAAACACAAAAGATGACATTTTGAAACATTTCGGTATGGCAGAGTCAACTCTTAAGCTCATTGGTTAAGATTTGTAGACCTCAAATACATGTGTAGATAAGAGAGACATCAAAACTGTGCAGTGTTGGGGGTTATATATTATATAATTGAATATATTTTTTAAAAACCAGCAGTTCCCTGTTTTATACAGTTCTCTGCAGTCTATGTACATTTTGAGTCACTGTTATTATTATTATTTTTTTGATCTCTTTCAAGTTTTTGAGGTGTTGGGCATTATATTAGCTACTCATTCAACAGCACAGAAGTGGTGAATACAGATATCTGATGCAGTATCTGAACCCATAAGCAAACACGCCTAGAATAGGATACTACATATAAAAACATAAGAAGAAAATATGTAAGATAGCGGAATTCACTAGAGTGGCACATTTTACTCTCACATTTCTTGTTTATATAATTCACAGAAATAGCTCACACCACTAAACAAACCTGTCACCTTGTTGTCATACTAGAAAATGAATCAGAAGCATGTGCAAAAAGATGTGTGAAGAGAGCGATATGATGAGAAAGAACTTATAGTTGGATGAGACGTGATGAGATACCTAGGAACGCAGAAGATAACTTGAGTATACAGGTCATGCTTTGAAGTGGTTTAATTATAAATACCATGAAGTAAAAGGTTTGTTCTAAAGTCATAATCAACGAGTAGCAAATTTCAGCACAAAACTCATCCCTCACCCAGAGCTGTCGCTATCATTCATGAGGCCAGATATAACAACCTAAAATATTCCAGGATCACAGCAATAAGTGCATTCATTACTTACTGAAATAGTCTGTATATTGATGAGTGAGTGGTGGAAAATAACTGGATTGAATATTGAAGAGATTATGATAATGATAATTAGGTGTGAGCATATCTATTTTAAGTAGGAGAGGGTAGTGACTCTGTGAATCTGTGACTGCGATATGTGTGAGCACTAAGAGGTTGAGGTTTTGCTGGTTAGTGTCACCCAGTTTGCTTACACCATCTGGCAGCAAAAAACATCTTTCTCCATTGACAGCTATGTAAAACTGAGTATTCTAACAAAAATGTTTTGGAATAGCAAAGCCAAAAATGAAAATTTGCAGAAAATTTGCTCACCCTCAGGCTATCCAATATATAGATGAGTTTGTTTCTTCATCAGAACAGACTTGGAGAAATTTTGAATTATATCCCCAGAGTTCAAACAACTGATAAAAACATCCCTATAATACACAAGCAATCTTAAAGTTTCCTTTAAGAATGCTAACGTTAACAGGTAGCTTTCTTCGGACTGAAGTTTGACAGTAGTTCGAGCCTTGTGTTAGCGTGAGCAATGCACAGTTGGTGTGTAATCACACGAAGCAGCAATATGTTTGTGTGAGTACTTTCTCTTCATGTGTACAGTATGTGAAATATGACCAGACTGTTTGTATAAATACCGTAAACACTCGACACCCCCTGTATAGCATGCAAATACAGTCTGCACTCAGCACGAGGTGTGTGTATCCTCAGTAAACAGAGTATAGGAGTGGTGTGTTGACAGAAAAGATCGATACTTGGGCCACTGCTGATGGGAAATGGAACAATCTTCACTTCTGATCCCTGGGTAATAACACCGCCAGTGTCACAGACACATACACGCTTGTCACTCAGCCTGATGAGCATCTTACAATCTCTCTCCCAATATATCTGTGTGTATATTTCACACATTAACACTTCAAAACAGACGCATGCACACTAATAAACTTTTGTGAGATGTTGTTCAAACAAAGTATTGTTGAACATGCACAGGTATTAAATTACATATTAGAAAATTTCAAGAATTCTAAAATAAAAAGAGGCGAAAACTCAAATGCAGCCAGTCACGCATGTAAACACACGCTCATCAGATCTGATGAATCGCTGGAATGGGGGTAATGGCTGCTTTGGGCTTGAGTCAGCATGAGGTTCTTACATCTCAAGCTCTATATATATATATATATATTCCTAGTGGCCACAAATGTGGACAAGTACTGTGCTATGTACACTTGAATGAATTCATGAGAGATGGGATTCTAGTGGGAGAACTAGATTGGATGGGTACTTTGGCTGACAAGCATAATAAATTCTTAAAAGTATCAATCAAATATCTGTCAAAGATTGTCACCAAGCTCATTTTTCTCCATTCTAGTATGTAACGGCCACTTTTTGAGATTCAAACATTCCCTTTATAAAAATCAAACCCTGCCTTACATTTTCTTTGTATAGAATATTCTGTTTCACTCCTAAAAATAATAATGTACAGAAGTGAAATGTTGTAAACGTTGTAATGTTGTGAGCCATCACTCCATTCAGTGTCAAATGAACAGTCAGAAATAATTCTAATATGCTGATTTGGTGTTCAAGAAACATTTCCTGTTATAATCAGTATTGAAAACAGTTGTGCTGCTTACTATTTTTGTGGAAACCATGATACAAGTTTTGTAACGATGCAAAAATGTTTACGGTCACTTTTGATCAATTTAATGAATTCTTGCTGAATAAAAGTGGACGATAACTCATAGTATTATGAAACATTAATGTTAAATTTAGTTAATATCTTAAGTTCTTAAATCTAAATTTAACAGCCCTAATACTAAAGATACTATAAATACTATAGGCTAATTTAAAATGAAATTACAAAAAATAATGGAGTTTGAAAACCGCTAAAAAAGCTGAAAACCATAAATGCCTGTGTACAGCATCTTTCTTGCATCCCATTTCACAAAAGGAACATTATGTACATATGCGTTCTAAAATGAGACTGGAGAGAGAGTGTTGCTCAGGTAGCAATTTGCATTCTGAGAGTGTTAAAAATGTACCTTATATGATTTTGGAGGTAAAAAGCTGTCTGGTTCATACATCCTAATGAATCTAAATGTATGCAAAGATACGAGCCAACTTGACCATGTTAACATTGCACTGAGAGAGGTCTTCCTAAAGTGCACACTTTACACACATTTAAAGAGAGAAAGAGAGTGTGCGACAGCCAAACAGAGAGACCGTTTAAAAATGCGGTTATGCAGAGAGATGCACACTTCAGCTTTTCCAGACCTCAATAGCCAGCTATGCAGGGGCCAACAGGACAAGGATGAGGAGAAAATTAAGAGAGAGAAAATAGAGAACAGGGTGGAAAAGATAGAGATGAAGAGATGTGATGTCATGGTAACAGAAAAGTTTTCTTTAAAAGGCAGAAAGGAAAAACAGGCTGGCTGTGGACATGCAGAGAAGACTGATGTGAGAGTAAATATGTCTTTTTCTTTGTCGCTTTTAAAATAGTTCTCAAAAAAATTCAATTTGTTATATAATTTCCTTATCTTCAAATCATTCCAAAACCATACAAAGGAGAAGCTTTGCAGAATATCCATACAACTATACAGCTATGAAGGTTCAACAAAAGTAGATTAAATGAGAAGTTCACTTCCAGAATAAAAATTTCCTGATAATTTACTCACCCCCATGCCATCCAAGATGTTCATATCTTTCTTTCATCAGTTGAAAAGAAATTAAGGTTTTTGAGGAAAACTTTCCAGAATTTTTCTCCATATAGTGGACTGCAATGGTGGCCAACGGGTTGAAGGTCCAAATTGCAATTTCAATGCAGCTTCAAAGGGTTCTACGCAATTCCAGCCGAGTAATAAGGGACTTATCCAGAGAAACAATCAGTCATTTTCTAAGAAAAATACAATTTTATATACTTTTTAATCTCAAATGCTCATCTGAAGCCACTACTGAAGTCCATTATATAGAGAAAATTCCTGCAATGTTTTCCTCAAAAAACGTAATTTCTTTGCAACTGAAGAAAGAAAGGCATGATTACATGGGGGTGAGTAAATGATCAGGAACTTTTCATTCTGGAAATGAACTACACTTTTAAGACCAAATTGGACTACTTCATGTGATATGTGCGCACTCTTTAATGTTTAATGAAGTGTATAATAGCTGCATCTTATATCTGGCTGCTAAACAAGCACACAAACTTGTACATTTGATTACCAAAGTATGGTTACACAGGAAGTGTATCCAGCATAATATGGGTGTAAAATCGATCTCCTGGAAGGGAGCAAGAGAGACATCAACACGAAAACAATTCCCTAAATTCCTTCCATGTCTTGGTTTCGGTTTTCTGTCTGCTGGTTTCACTTGCACCTAAATCATAATTCAGACTCTTCTTGCTTGAAAATCTCTCGTAATACTCCACCACATCTCTCTCTCTCTTTCTGTTCTTTCTGGTGGAAGAACAGAAACAGAACGGCCTCCTACTAGTCAAACGAGAAAGGTCACTAATGACAGGCCTTCAGCATGGCTGTCAGAGTAGCCCAGATATCTGACACACACACACACACACACACTTGCGCCTCCACCTGCATTGAGCCACTCAGAGAAAAAAAGGCAAAATAAACTCAAATGATAGAAAGTGAAATGGATAAGCAGATGAACAGACATAAAGGACAACTGAACAAAAGAAAAAGGGTGGAATGGGTGGATGGATAAATGATAGACAAATGAATGCATATTGAGTCAGAGCCACTCAATGCCAGTGAGGAAACCAAGACCATATTAGTGATTTTGTTTAATTGTTGCCATCTAGTGGACAAAACAGAAATTAACTGCATAAGAGGTTTAAAAATCCCACCTATGCTTAAAGGGATAGTTCACCCAAAAATAAAACTCTGTCATCATTTACTCACCCTCAAGTAGTTCCAAACCTGTATGAATGCCTTTGTTCTGCTGAACACAAAGATATTCTGAAGAATGTGGGAAATAGAGCAGTTCTGGGGCACCATTGACTTGCATAGTATTTTTTTTCCCCCTACTATGGAAGTCAATGGTGCCCCAAAAAAGCCTGGTTACAAACTTTCTTCAGAATATCTTCCTTTGTGTTCAGCAGAACAAAGGCATTCATACAGGTTTGGAACTACTTGAGAGTGAGTAAATGATGACAGAATTTTATTTTTATGTGAACTATCCCTTTAAAGCATACTTTTCTTTCCTCCATTGATGTATTTCTATTGAAACAATAAGTTTGGGTTAGTCATATTAACATATCATAGGGCTTGTCCCTTTTTTAAGTAGCAAATGGGCTCTGTAATGTAGTGTAAAAATCTCTGCATCAGTATTAAAGCAAATAGACAACTACTAGCCACAATTTCGATGTCACAAGGTCTCAAATGGGCCACTACTACTGTGGTACGCATCTATCAGCACATGATGAATATATAGCCTACACACTCTCTCATTCAATCACATTCACTTACTGTCACTAGGTCCATGCAGCCTCAAGGCTTGTGTGCCTATAGTGAAGCAGCAGTTCAGCATCATACTGTCCTCTGTCAGTGATATCACATCACATCTACCCTCCAGCCTCTCGCTCAACATCACCCGACCAGCAGGCCTACATCTAGCCTGCTACAACTGTTCCAGGTCTCGGAAAAACCCTGGTAGGATCAGACACTTAAAGGCCTGTGGTCATAGTGCAAGACAGGGCCACAATGGTCGACTAGTTGTTGGACAATGATTTTTAGCAGTGTTGTTTTAATTAGCATGCTGTTTTTTAGATGTTAGACAGTTCACTCAGTAAAATTCTCAGAAAAGATGCATCTTTGTATTAAGTGCTGCCAGTTGCATCACTTTACCAAGAAAGTGTCTCTATCTGTTTATATCTGTGGCTCTATCCCCATAATATGAAACAAAAACAGTCTAATTATACAGTATTGTAATAATTAACGTAAATTATGACAGAAGTTTCGGTCCCATTTTATATTAGGTGGCCTTAACTACTATGTACTTACATCAAAAGCCATTTTCTTGAAATAAGTGGCATGTAGTGCTGCTTGAAAGTTTGTGAACCCCTTGCAGAATCTATGAAAATGTGAGTAATTTTAACAAAATAAGAGAGATCATACAAAATTCATGTTATTTTTTATTTAGTACTGTCCTGAGTAAGCTCTTTTGAATGGGATAAAGATGTCCAAATTTTTCTTATTTTGTAGAAATAAGTACTTTATTCCCATTAAGTACTGTCCTTCGGAAGCAACAGAAGATACTTGCATGTTTCCTGAAAGACAAATTAAATACAATTTACCTTGATCTTCAAGTTCAAAAAGTTTTCACCCCCGGCTCTTAATGCATCGTGTTTCCTTCTGGAGCATCACTGAATGTTTGAACCTTTTTTAATAGTTGTGTTTGAGTCCCTCAGTTGTTATCAGTGTGAAAAGATGGATCTCAAAATCATACAGTCACTGCTGGAAAGGGTTCAAATATACAAAAGATGCTGGAAAACTGAAGAATCTGCTGCACATGGAGGATTTTTCTGATGAACAGTGCTCAGTTTAACTGTTCAGAACAAACAAGGGACTCATGAACAACCATCACAAAACAAAAAAACAGTTGTGGATCATCCAGATAACAACACACAGTATTAAGAACCAAGGGTTCCAAAACTTTTGAATGGGGTTATTTGAATAATTTCAGCTATTTTTTATTTTATTTTATTTTTTGTCTTGTGGACTAAATGTAAACATCTTTTATGTAAAAGAGCTTACTCAGGACAGTACTGCATTTTGTATGATCTCTCTTATTTTGTTAAAATTACTCACATTTTCACAGATTGCAAGGGGTTCACAAACTTTCAAGCAGCCCTGTATATTTTTCTTCAATATAAAACCTCATCCTGAATATGTTTGTGGTCTAGACACATTATAATTCCTCGTTTTGCGTTCTTTAAAATGCGCAGTGAGTTTTCCTAAAATCGTTCGTATGAAAATACCATGTGATCATCATGAAGGATCACTTTGGAAAGAATTGGGGAAGTAGAGAGAACGCCAGTTGCAAGGAGATATGGCCCAGGAGAAAAGAGAGAGATGCGAACGTGTGGCTAATTGGGATGTATGAGTGTGGAGAAATGAGGAAATATGAGGGAAGTAGAGAATTGAGGATGGTGGGTATAAACAAAGTGGAGAAGAGCAGGTAGAAGTGTGTGAGAGAGCAGAAGGGATGTGCATACGGGACCTTGGCGACCCAGGTGGAGGGCATCTGTGCGTTCTGCTGAGGAGAAGAGCATTGAGGGGAGAAGGTGATGAAATGAGAGAAGGATGACAGGAGACATGTGTTGTCACTTCACTCAGGGCCCAACATCTGTCTTTCTACCCTCACTGAGCAACAGATTTTAACATGACACACACACACTCTCTCACACCTTTACATTGTGCCTATGACACGCTGTATTAGAAAAGACATGTATTTGTGCCCTTCTGCTCTCTCTTTCTCAAACAAACAATGTAAATTCCCATCCAGCCTTGGGATGAGGCAAAAAAAAAAAAGAGATCTCAGACCAAGACTCATCAGAGCGTTCTAGTGATGACATCGTATGAATGTATGGTAAAACTCAGGCAAGTGAATTTGGATTAGAGCTAGTCCATCTCAATCTGAGACCACACAGATAAGAGAAAGACCTCCAGGGCAAAAGCACTGCTTCGGAGTCTCCATCATCAAACACCCAATCTCTCTGACATATCATCAATATTTTGCCTCATATGAATCATTAAATATAAAATTTTCAATGCATCTGAATGCCCTTTAATGTTAAGCACATGGCCTGCAGACCTGCTAGAATCAGACAGTCATGGAGAAAATAAGCAGTCTGCTCTGACAAAAAGCTGTATTATATTATATTATATTATGTGATATTAGAGTAAGGAGAATAGGAGAAAAGAAATGTGAATGTGCAAGAATATATATCAATATTATTTTAATTTTTGTTAATGCATTTTATAATTTAAAAATATATATTATTTTACCTCCCACAGTGTAAAATATATTGCACAATGTACTGTATTAATATGAAGTATTTATTTATTTTTTCTAAAGAAGACATTTGAATGTGTGCAATAATTCATACTGTACAATAAACAAAAGAAAATATATAAATAATAGGAAATATTATAATAAAAATGCTATTATATTTAGAAATTATATATGATATGATGATATGATATATGATACGATGATATGATATGATATATGTAAATTAAATGGTTCTGGTGTTCACAATATTAAATGTACTTATTGGTTCTGGTGTTCACAATATGAAAGGTACTTATTTTTTTAGATTATTAATAATGGAATGAATTCTGCCACCGATTCTTATTGGCACTTTGAACACGTGTACATACAGCTCCTCCCTAATGCCATTAGTGAAGCGACGGCCGGCAATTAAACAGGAACTTTGATGGAAATGTTTAATGTCTGCAGGTAACTCTTGGTGCTGCGATGACATTATTGGTTGTTGATTAATCCATTCCCTTGTCTCTCCTTACAATGACCTTGTTGTGGAAATCACAGATCAATAGCACGAAGCGACGCTGTACATAACTCAACCCATCGCTGAGCTAATAAAGCACCAGTGCCAACCCCTGACCGGCAAATTAAAACCCAATCAGAGAGGCCCCTTGGGGCCCAGGAGAGAGTACAGCAAGGCCAGTGACTCACACAAACCTGGAGCTTTGAACAGAGGACTTAATCAGTCACTGATTAGAGTGGCAATCAGAGCATAGGCTAACGTACAGCAGGGATGCTATAAGTGTAATTACACTTCCTCCAACGCTTCTGAGATGTATACTACCACTCACTGATATTTCTTGTAAACTCATATTGATTCTCCTGACTCACAGTTCATGTTTCCAGCACATGCCCACACAAACATACAGACCCAAAGGGAAATTTAATTGCTCAGAGGTTATGCTTTTGCAGTTCAGTATACTTGGAGACAATGCGAATTGAAGATTATTTCCATAATTTGAAGTATTTCTGAGAAAAACAGGATATACAGTGAGAAAAAACTTGAGTGGGTGATACATACTGTACCAGAATGGAGTCTTAGAAGTTTGTCAAACAAAATATTTGTTGGGATATAGTATGAAAAATTAATGTAACAGACTGAGCATGATACTACAGCTATCAATCTATAGCTATACCTTAGAATAATAATATTGTATTAAAAAATTTGGTCTTGGAAGAATAAGAATAAGAGACGTTTGAGTTCATACTGAAGTCTTTTTTTCCAGGAAAAATATCTGAGAAGCAGGAAACTTAAACTAAAGCCTCCATTTACTGTCTAGGAAATATAATACTGTACATGAAAAACTTCACATCTATACTTCTAAGAGCCTCCATCTGACTTCCGTTGATCTTAAATTAAGCTTTAGGGACTTTTCCAGAAATCTGGGCCACACCCACACACAAACAATCACTTCTTTACAAGCTACTGACAAGAAAGTCGAGACACAAGTACATATTCAATGTATATACATCAAGTACAGATCTTACATCTTCCACCTAATTGACATCTTTACTTTCATCTCTGTCAGCAACATAAAGAACATCTGCCACTCCTGCATGTGGAAGAGGTGTCACAGAGGAGGTACAAGGGGGCCATCTAAAGGTCTGGAGGAGAAGAACAAGCATAAGTATGCTGACTTCAGCTAGAACACTTAGTTTAGACTCCAGCAGCTATACCAGTAAGTGACAGTTGTGTGTGATTTGACAGGTTGACAGGACTGTGGTCTCTAGTGGCCTGAATCAGCAGTTCATTTCTCTCTATATCTATCTCTGTACCACTGCTGTTCACCCTGTATGTCACTTTGCCTACACCCTTAACCATATACCGGGCAAACACAGTAATATGTAAAAATACTGAGCTCCATTTAACATAATTTAGCCTATTTTTTTGGGGTTACATTGAGACAATCAACATCTGTTGATACTGTAATGTAATGTTAAATAGCTTTTCAGTAATGTTTTGGTACAGATACCAAAAAATTGCTGAAAAGCTATGTTACATTACATTACAGAGTGGAAATCACTTCCTTTGTGATCAAACTGCTAACTACAAGCTTGCTTTTAACAAATCAGCACTAGTAGATCGTGATTAAATATCACCCATAGCCTTTAAATATGTGGTCAGTCTTCTTATTATATTTAACATTATGTGATGGCCTCAGAATAAGTTGAGGGAACTGTGTCATCAGTCTTTAGTTTTAATTTAGCTTAAACACAAGCTGTGGCCTAGTGATCAACACACATGCTCCAACATATTGAGCTGTGGTGCTAATAGAGTGATGTGAATTCAGATCCATCAGCATTTCCCTATACTTTTCCCACTTTCCCAATCATTTCCAGTGTACTCTTCAGTGAATAAAAAGAGGGAAGGAACTTGCCTCCAGCACTCTAATAGATGGCGTCAAGACTGTTATGCAAATCAGATGGTCTGTCCATAATTTGTCAGCATACCCTCACTGAAACGGAGCGCCAGAGATCCGGCTCTGTCACTCTGGACATGATTGGTAGCAAAACTGTCAAACTATTTCACAAAGCCAACCACAGAAAGGCTCTGATTACGTCTCCGTCAGTAGACTGGTAGCTACAGCAGATGGCTTCAGTATATTTTATATGGGATTACGTAGATAATTTTATAAAGCTATCCCGTTTAAAATACCACCAGACAGAAGTATCATGTCAGTTATGTTTATTTTTTAAGATATTTCATTGTTTAGTTTAAGAATATGAGCCATTCCCTGAGCATAAATGCATGAAGTTAAACTTATAGTGACTGCTAAACACTAACCACAGAAAGATATTGCTCCAGGTGTTGAACTCTTAAAAAGGAGAAACAAGTCAATCCCAGTGAATTTAGTCAAATGTTCAATTTCAGCACATCTGCAAATACCATCATCTTTATAAGTTTAGGGTCCTTAAATTTCTCACCATCATTGTATACTCACCAAAGTTTTTCATTTTATCAAAAATACAGTAAAGCATTATAATGTGAATAGTATTACCATTTAAAATAACTACTTTAAAATGTAATTTATGCCTGTGGTGGCAAAGCATAATTTTTAGCAGGCATTACTTACAGTCTTCAGTGTCACATGTTCCTTCAGAAATTATTCTTATGTGCTGATTTGGCGCTCAATTCTTATTCTTGATTGTTGTGCTGCTTAATAGCTTTTGGAGAAACCACCATAATTTTTCAAACAGTCTTTACTGTCACTTTTGCTCAATTTAATGCATCATTGATGAATGAAAGTATTCATTTTATCTTACAGACCCCAAACTTTTGAATGGTAATGTAAAAATGCACTTTAAAATAAACCTAAACTGACTCCAAAATTCATGAGAGACTTCTAGGAATAGTACTGCATTTAAGTGCAATCTGTAATTTCCAAAGCTTAGTGAATTTCTGCAGCTGAATCATGGCTAATTTGATAGTATGTTATTGCAATCAGTGTTTGTTTTGTGGTTACATAACCTCTACTAGATTCAGGGACTTGAGGGGGAAAAATATATTTTCTGTTCTGCCCTGTCCTATATACTGTAGATTCTGCATTTTGCTAATGTCAAGATCATTATAAAAGAAGAATGTGAGATGCATTTGCCACCAAGTAGAAAAACCCAATTCTACTGCTGTCCTCACCACCAGGTCACGGAGGTCAGACATTCTGTTCATTAAAAACAAGAAATCCTTTCACACCAATACAAAGTGCCTCTGAACTGCTTGACATCAATTTGCAAATTAAAAATACAATGGCAATATGTGTGAATTTGAATACAAGATTTGTTTAAAGCTCATTAGATAACACACATCAGTTATAATTAAAGAAAACATTTTATTTTCTCAGGTAGATCTAGAGCAGCATTACTCTATCCCCACAAGAGACCCTCTGCTGCAGGAAACAGGAAGCTGACAGGACAAACAATGCAGCACTGTGATAAAGACTGACAATGGCATTGTGCACTACATGTTTACCATCAATTGTTTTATTTGAGAATCTTAAAGTTGTTATAAATGATTTTGTGCCACCAGCACCAAACAGAAAAACCAAAAAGGTTTTGAAAACACTTACCTCTTCTGCCATTATTCAGTCAAAAAAAGCAGTCGTTTCCCAACCTCATGTCAATGACAAAAAGCCTGATTTCTCAAACACCTTTTTCAGTGATAGCTGGCAGGTTTAGAATTAATTTGTTAATTATGCAGTGATAACAACATTTTAATGACTACAAATACATTACATAATGATCAGATTAATTGTGAGCCCACTGTAATAAAAAAAAAGTATTGTGGTGATACTATGGTACAGTGATGGATTCAGATAATATGTCATAGTACTGAATATCTGGCTTATTCATTTACTACCCATGGTACTACTATAATTCTTTTAGTTAGGGCATAGTCAGCTGGACTCTGGGAATACAGTACAGTATCATTCATCCAGCTGTGTGGACATTGTTCAGCCACCAGAGGGAGCTCTTAACTCATCATTTACGGTCCTCGCAGTCCATTTTACATAAATTGCTAATTCCAATCAATTCTTTGTTGCAAATTATTAAATTAAGGTGGCAGTTTCGTGCTATGCTGAATGAACCCCCCTGAATCTCGCATAAACATTTTCTGCTTGAGTAGAACAAAGCGTTAAGACGCTTGTGACTCATTGTTAAATCACCTCAAAGTATCCTGCAGATTTCAGGCGCAATTATCTTTGCAAAGCTTCGTAATTGTTTTATAGTTTCATTTTAACAAAGAGAACTAAATTATTGCTTCTAACTTTTACATGTAATAATGAGCAACATTTAAAAATCACTCGAGTTACAAATAAAAAACAATACATAATCAAATATGATTTATTAGATATTTATTAAATCATACAGCTAATAAAACATCGGTTTAAGGCAGACTAGCAGCAAGTATTAGCTGCGAGATGGAAAATAAGAACAAATAACAAATACAAGGCTGAAAGTTATTTTGTACTGTGATTTTTTTTTAATCCAGACAATGAAACCCATATTATGGAGCTGCAGCTGTTGTAAGAGAACGTGAAACAATCCATACTGAAACACTTTATAAAACTCTTATTTTCCCCATTTATCATTACAGCGCAAATGAAGCGTCAAAAATCCACAGGAAATTCAGTGTTTTTTAGGGTTCATGATGAAAATCCGAAAGTGTGCATGTGTAAATATGTGAGAGAAAAAAATAGGGAGTGTATTTGGCTGTTTTTCACTTCAGTTTTGCATGAGAAGTACCATTGGTCAAATAGAGTGCAAATATCATTCAATAAGAAAAAAAACCCATTAATGATTCTCTTTAATAAAGCTTGGTAACTCAGATTCAAATTGACCTTTTTCTAAAGTGACCTTTTGCTAGTACAACCTTTGCTTAACCATTGTACCACAGAATACAGCAGGAGGACATCACTGGCTAGACTACTAATACTACTCCAAATATCAATAACATGTCACGCTAACACACCAGAGACGCAATCAATGTTCATCATCGCTAAGCCCCGGTAAGCTGATTAGAAATAAGTGTAATGGGTTTGTACTTAAGGCCAACACGAGCTCAGTAAGAAACGTTAAGGGAAAACATTCAGTTGGGTCAACTGAGCACTGACCATGCTGGTTGGCCAACAAAACCCTTTCCCTGCGTTTTGAGAAATGGATCTTCCATGCGTCCTTCGGTCCAAACTAAGGGAGGGTTTTAACACTGCCGAGATGCTTTCGTGAAACTGGAGAGAGTGTCTGAGATAGATAAATCTGTTCTTGCAGTTTCTGGAATCAAATCCACATTTAATTGCTTCTCTCATTCCATGCACTGCTATGACAACCATGCTGGGAATATCACAACATGGTTTCAGTCCTCTGGAGAGCCCAACCTCCAGAAAACATACATTTTACACACCGAAACGAGAAAGCACATGGAGATTGAGGAAATGATTGTGAGAGGAACAGAGTGTCTCTCATCATTATCTCAACCGTTTGAAACCACCGTTTTGAACTTCATCTTGTCTTTCTAATATTTCGTTGCATGTGGACATCTACAAAGCAGAGGAGGAAGTCAATAGAGGAGAAAACAGGTGATGGCTTGTGTGTAGCAGACCTGTGACAAGAAAAGGCCCCAGCAGTAAGAGTGCTCTGTGGTTCTGTGCTGTGGAGAAGATGGTTTAGGGGAGATGGAGGGACACAGGAACATTACAGGAGAGAGGTTTGGGATACAGAGGTAAGGTCCATATTCGGTTTCTGTTCACCCTTAACAGGGGGAAAGATGGATGAGGGAGGGGTTAAGTCCTGTTTTCCTGGTCACTCAGTTTTCTTGGCCCAGGCCATGTCATCACTGCGTGGCCTCTGACCCGTCAATCTCTCGATCAACCACTCCAATGTCCGCCAAAATCCCACTCTGTCTAGCGGGTAGTTCAACCACCCTGAGGGAGAGAATGATAGAGAAAGAGAAGCAGGGTGTCAGGCACCAATGTTTATGAAGGGACATCAATGTCAGCGGCTCACTTAGTGCCGTAGGCGAGATAAGACATGAATAAAACAGAAAAAACAAAACACTTTGACTTTCAAGTAGTTATTAATATGAATGCAAAACTAGATAATTAAGTGGTACAGATTAGCAGCAAAGACAGGATTTAAAATTGGGCGCATGCGTGTGTGCTATTTTTATTGAAATAAAAATATAAAAACAAAATAATATTATTCAGCAAGAATGTATTCAATCGATCAAAAGCAACAGTAAGATTATTTCAAATAATTTTTTTTTACTTTCTATACATCAAATCCTGAAAAAAAGTATCATGGTTTCCAAAAAAATAAATTAATTTAATTAAATTAAGCAGCACTATTGTTTTCAGCTGTGATTATGATGAAAAATGTTTCTTGAGCAACAAATCAGCATATCAGAATAATTTTGCAAGGATCATGTGACACTGAATACTGAAATAAAAAAGGGAATTAAATAACCCAAACTTCTAAATAGTAGTGTATATAATTAGAAAGCATAACCAAAAGGGACTACGGATGAAAATTAGCCAGTGTTGGCTAAATCTGGTGCATTTTACATATTGTATGTGCCATTAATGTGCATTGTCCCTGATTAAATAAATAAATGAAATGAAACATAACAAATTCAATTTCAAGATTAAAGTGGATAAACTTCATATCACATTTTAATAAATGTATTATCAATAAATTGTAATACAAGTAAAACAGTATTTTTTCCGGTTGATATTTCATTAATTTTGTATGTAATACAGTCATAAAACAATCATGCCAGAGTACTTTAAAACAGGAGTAAAAATGAAAAAGGAATAAAGAAAAGGTGAAGCACACAGGCTTGATGTGTAAAACCAACCATACAAATTCATTCCCCTCGCAGAATTACACACTTTTCTGAAAACTCACCAGCGAGAGAAAAGAGAGAAATGCAGGAGAGCGAGAGAGAGAACAGGGAGAGGGCAAGGCAAGCAAAAAGGAGAGAGCAAGGACAAAAGAGCAAGACAGGAAGAAAGAGGGGAAGGCACAGAGAACAACATCAAGAAGCGCTGAGACACAGAAGCTCCTGGATGGTGACTCCCAGGGGATGGACAGAAGATCAGGCGCTAGCAGTAGAGTAATGTACACACTTACTGCTATAAATATGTAGCAGCACCCCACCCCCAGCTAGCCCGCCTCAACTCCACTATATACACACACACACACACACACACTTCTGTTGTGCTCACAGACATGCATTCCACTGGGTTTTGACAAGAAAACCATTTCAACCATACACGTTTAGACGTTTAACACAGAAAAACATGCAGGACAAAGTTCAAAGCAGTGATGCACGATATATCATCCAGGCCGAATAATGAGGCATCTGGCCATTTTGAGATTATTGGCTGATAATCATGTATACTTGAGAAATTAACAGAAATTCCAAATTCTGTTTTCAGTTTTTTTCCAATGGATATAAATGCATTTTTATTTTTATATATAAGTTGTGTATATGTTATTTGCCATTATAGAATTTTATTACTAGTATTAGTATTGGCCCCTGTACTCTAGAAATAGTTTTCGGGCAATAAAAAAAAAAAACATTAGTCAACCATTATTTTAAATTTCACACAATTGCTGAAGACTTAAAAAAGATTATAAAGACAGAAACCATTTGAATGTATTAATGCAATAAAGACACTCATATACTTTTTGTCTCAAACAGGAAAACAAAAGTCTTAAAAATGACCATGATACTACTGTACTATGCTCTTTGGATACTCACTATAGTAGTATGACTGGATGGTATAGCGAAGAAAAATCTCAAATGTTACCATTTCTAATATATATCTCAATATTTTTTGCTACGGTATTAAAGGGTGATTGTTTTCTATCAATCAGATGAACAACCAACTAGAATCAAAAAACAACAGTTAAAAATCCAGCCATTTTCACGCAGCAATATAGAAACCCTTAGTAATAAACATCAATATTTTTTTTTGTACAAATCTATATATGCACCAATAAGGTTTGTTCTCACAGGTCAAGCAATAGCAGCCGAGTTTCCGTTTACCATATTTGAAGTGCTCTGTGTATGCTATGTCTCTTCAGAAGAAGATGGATTTTATTTATAATCTTACAAACGTTCTGAAGCATCAACGTTTTGGTGGAATGGACTTTAAATGAAGGGACAGAAATCTCTCAGATTTCATTAAAAATATTTTAATTCCTGTTCTGAAAATGAACAAAAGTCTTATGGGTTTGGAACAACATGAGTGTGAGCAATTAATGCGGATTTTCATTTTCAGGCGAACTATACTTCAATAGTCAAATAACAAAAATACAATAATGATTCTCTTTAATAAAGCTTGGTAACTCAGATTCAAACTGATATTCACAATATCCTGACACCTGTATTTCCACCTGACACCATGACAGTACCATAGTACTGCCACAGTACTGTTTTCAGCGCCCCTGATTATGACATCACATGGTCATCCATTGCCCTTGTATGTCTGTATATAAGCACCACACTGTTCCTTGGTCACGTCTGTGTCAGCTGTGTGTGTGTGTGTGTGTGTGTGTGTGTGTGTGTGTGTGTGTGTGTGTATGTGCGTGTTTGTACCCTCTCTCAACAGTGACCCTTTTGGTGCAGGAGGAGAGCAGAAAAGCTCATCATGTTTGTTTGATTTTTCATCTTTGTCAAACCCACACCACCCTCACCCCCCCTTCAGGCAAGCCTATTTGTTAGCACTGACAGCAGGTTAGCATTAAATATACATGGAGGTTGTCAGCCACTGGCACACACAAAGGCGGGCCCCGGCCCCCGGGGACTCGGGCAGGGAGGGTGGAGGAGCAGGGCTCACGCAGAGAGAGACTCCCAAGTGTGCGCGTTTGTGTATGTGTGCGAGAGAGAGAGAGACCCTTTCCTCTCCCTTCATCAGTGTCTCCCAGTGGGATCAGGGAGCAGCAGTGGAAAGGAAAGAGGGAGGGTCAAAAGGACCGGTCTGTGCTCTTGAGCATGCGTGCACACACACATCTGTCGTCCGCTGGGGCGCAGGGTGACGCACAAGCATCCTCGCTCCCCTCTCTCCCAGAGACGCACGTCGCATACTGAGTGCTCGAGCTATCATGGGAGTTTAATGCCTTCACACACACACACACACACACACACACGAACACACACTTATGTGCAAACACACACAGCTGACTTTAAAAAAGTTATTTTAACCCAATCTTCACAGCTACTGGTGATGCAGGCCACGCTCCGTGGAAGAATCCTTGCCAGATACTGTAGGTTACCATGATCAACTACATAAAGGACTCTCAGAGGAAGTTCACGTACCTCATCTGAATCCGATCCGGTATATATTATTGTTGTAAAGATGCCTACGGGACTCTGGGTATATTTAAAGGTATAGTTCACCTAAAAACATCCTTTACTCACCCTAGTGTTGTTCCAAACCTGTGTGACTTTGAAGAATGCTTCCACTGTTTTTGTCAATGAAAGTCAATGACGTCTATTGTTGTTTTAGACAAAATGTTCTAAATATCTCCTTTTATGTTTTGATATGACATGAGGGTGAGTTAATAATTATAGAATTTTCATATTTTTGGGTGAACTATGCTTTTAAGACAACACTACCACAAGGCTTCCACCTCATCAAGTGAAGCACGAGTGTGTACCTGTGGTGATGCAGTAGTACGTCTCATGTGGCGACACATGATGGATCCGGTGGTGTTTCCGTGGCAGCACTATGTGGCAGTCCTGCAGTAGTGTGACCCAGCGTGGCAGGCCGAAGTAGGAGTGGGACCACTTGTGGATCTGATTAGTCATGGTTACAAAAACCGCCAACGCAAAAACAAAACATTCCCAGGGGTAGGACTCTGCAAGGGCATCTGGGAAAGAGAGGTGTATGGAGAGATAAAGGAGCAATGACAAAAGGTGGAGAGAGAGAGAGAGAGAGAGAGAGAGAGAGAGAAAAAAAATGATATGCAAATTAATACAACATGCCCTAACCCTGTAGTAAAGTACTAGCCTTACCCTTTAGCACGAGAAACATCGAATCAAATCGACCTTTCAACTTTCTTAGGATTGAGCAGATCATCAGCAACAAAAATGTTTGAATGGAATTGAATTTAATTCATTTGAATACATGGAATTTTATCCAATGAACATTCTGACACCATTTACTTTCATGTTTCTTAAACAAGAATGATTGGAAACCATAACTGGGATGGAATGGATACTGTTGCTCTCCAAAAAAATTGAAAAAAAGGACCATTAAGCTGGCCTACACAACTTGTGTTTGAAGTATTCAAAGTCTTGTCAATTCATATGATAGTTTTGTGTAAGAAACAAGACAGAATTTAAAATTACTTCACTTTAATTAAGGAAAATGAAAGCAATCGAGTCATTCCTCTAAATTTCTCCTCATGTTATGAGGAGGAAACAACGTCATACAGTTTTGGAATAACATAAGTACAAGTAAAGGATGACTATTTTCATTTTCTCCATCATAACCGACTCCTTTCAACCAACATATTCTCACAGCAATATAAAATCACTACACAAAACCACTCAATATGGATTTTGCATACAATATTTTTGTGAACATTTCGAAATTTAAATAAAGAAAGAAAATTATCCAAATATATGTAACGTTTAAGCACTCTAGGACATTCTGCTAAACTTCTACTCTTGTGTTTTAAGGAGGAGAGAAAGTCATACAGTTTTGGAATAATGTGAGCATGAGTAAAGGATGACAATTTTCCTTTTTTGTCTGAGCTGCTCCTGTAACCCATGCAGGGCAAAAATGAAACTGAAAACATTTTACCCTTTTCAAACCATATCCTCGTATGTTGATTTACCAATTTTTAGGTATTTTAAGATGAATGTGGGACACACGGACGGCTCCAGGACAAGGAGTCGCACTCGGGTCACACTCATTGGTTCTAAAATAGTCACGCTGACTCACTCTAACGACACACTGGAAAAGTGAGTGGATGTGTGTGTGTGTACCTGGTGGGTAGGAGAGGAATTTATAGGCCATGTGGGCCAGAGGCAGGATGGTGATCATGCAGTTGTCTCCATTAGTCTCTATGAAGTCATGCCGTGTGATAGCCGTCGGATCAATGTGGTGCTCCCGGAACGGGCGAATAAATGCCTGAATGGAAAGAGAGAGGCAAAGAGATGGAGGGAGCAGGGAAAGGGAGGTTAAGGTTCAATTGAAAAACGGGCAGGGGTGTCTAGGGCTGTGATTTAGATCCATTACCCTGTGGTAATGAATGGGTACGTCTATAATAAAGACAGTGCAGGGTCAAACTAGAAGCTACTGTTGTGTTATAGTTAGACTCTGAGCAAGCTGGATGTGCATTTTAAGGTGAGAAATAAAAAAAGAAGAGGAAGTTAATCTAAAATATTCAGTACAGAAACCAGAAACATCCTCTGCTTGAAGTTCCCTACTGATAATGAGCTGTAAGCCCACAGAAAATCTGTGCGCAGAACTCTTCAGAAACATTAGTCACAAAGTTCTACACATTTGACACCCTTGCATGCTTTTTAAATAAATATTTGACCTCATTTGATCATTGTTTCAGCTACTATACCAATAAGAATGGGTCACAATGGTCAATTGACTAGTTGATTACTAAGGTCGAATGAATTCATTTTTATATCTTTAGCAATAGTCCTTTAATTAGCATGTTGTACTTAAGTGGTTAAAAAGTTTGCAGAGTAAAAACCTTCTGGAAAAGTTATACCTTTAAAATTGATCTCCATTAAAGCACCACTGTTACAGCCAAATGTGAGAATTTCATCACAAGAGTTGGATTTTTAAGATGACAAATCCAGTAAAAATTAAATAAAAAATAGTCCAACATTTAAAACCGCTGTGCCATTTCACTGAACTTGTCTAGATGAAAGCAAGAATGTGCCATGTGTAAGAAAAACAGACATTTGAAGCCAAACCAGCCTACTAATTTATTAGTACTTCTAGCTAAGAAAGATCAGTCAACCAGGTGTTCAACCCACTGTGCGACTAGTCAATAAAGTAATAATAATAAAAAAGTATGCTAGAGTGTAGCCACCGCAGATTTACCACAAAAAAACAGAACTGAAAATGCGAAAAGGTAGACTTCGCCCGGATCTGGTCGCAAGACATGGTTGGGTGGGGTTAGAAATTGACTGATAGACGCAAATTGTATAGTAATGTTACTAGGTCCTAAATGAAAGATGACGCATGCGGCACGAGATACACGTTACGGAGCGGAGAGATAACCTGGCATTAAACAGCACTTCCCCACGGCTCAGATCCAGCATCATGAAAAAGCATAACCCAGCAGCACTGTCACTCACGCCCTGGAGTGCTGCTTTGAGACGGGAACCCGTCTGCGACCGCGCGGGTGTCGCAAAATGAAAGGGAGGAAGAGAAAGGATCGTACAAGCACAAAGGAAAATACAAGAATGAAGGTAATTTATTTTCCACATAAAAAGGAGGAATCGTTTGGAGCCACATTACCATAGCGTTTCAGAGACAGAGCGGGGGGAGCGGGGGGGGGGGGGGTCATTATCGCGTGTTTGTGGGCTGAACTCAATCACACCTATATCTGAGAGCGCGTGGCGACACTCTGCTGGAGCGGAGAAAACTATCTGTTGATATTTCGACAATTATGTTCCCTCCTGTTCTCCTCGTTTCCTTTCTGTCTCTCTGTGCGCGAGATTAAAAGAGCGCTAAGCCCCAGACAGCACACGGCGTGCATGTCGACTCACCGGCACGCAGCGGAAAACCTGTGCCTCGCCGCCGCTAATCCCACACCGTTTAACGGCCTGCCTCGCCTCGCCTCACCCGCCTTCTGCCTAATCACGACTCACATCTTCGGATTGCCCTAGCAACCCAGCCGAAGACCGGAGCCCGTCCTCCCCCACCTTTAACCCAGAGCGCACATGAGAGATCCATTTCATTTCTCTTGCCTTTTTTCCTCCTCCCTACGCTCTTTGCTCTTAAGTGCCTGTTTAATCACGGTCATTAATGATTCTCCCTCAAGTTGGTGCTTCTTGTTTGAACATGTGGACAAAAAGCCATATATATGGGTCCGCTAAGTGCCGCCTTTAATCTGCTGGTTAAGGGTCTTAAAGCGCGGCGTTCTGGATGTCTGTAAATTCCCTCGCTTTTTTTGAAGTTCGATCACTCCCAGGTGGTGGATCCTAATTATCCTCGACAGCAGAAGGATCAGTGGTGGCTGCGGAGCCGGGTGGAAACCCCTACACGGTGGGGCGGTGTGGCTGAGCCGTTTTACAGCACAGACGGACGATGATGAAAGCAAGAGAACGCAGGCCCCTAGGCCTGACCCACAGCGGGAGCTGGACGGGCCGTTCAGATCACCTGCTCTCTACAATCCTGATCTTGGCCTCAAAGTATTGGCCATATAGGACAATTCATGGCCTCAATGACCAGCATGTAAACACAGCCCCATTTATAGAAGCAGGGCATAAGGAGTGGGCAGTATGACCAAAACCACGGTACATCGGTCATGGACAATATTAGAGAATCTTAAATTATCAATTACATGGCTCTCAGAATTGCTTGATTATGAATGGTCAGTCGGGACATTCTTAAGTCAGTTATTCCCTGACAATGAATGCCGTATAATGGCCACTCATCCAGGAATTTGAGGCCAGTGCTATGGTTGTTTTATTCAGATTTGTTTTTTTTTTTTTTTTGGAAACTACTGGAGAACAAGCAATCGGAAACGATTCCAATTAGCCCATAGATAAGCAGCAAAACACAAAAACGCTCATTGAAGGACGTGCATTTATCGCATGGTTGGAGCAAGAGCATAACATGTATAAACTGCTTGTGCACGCTTCAGTTTAATGATGAAGTTTACTTTAACTATATGAAGTTGCACAGAATGTACAAAGCAAACCGTACCCTGAAATAACCACAACATTAAGGACATTGAAGTAAAAAATAAGAGCGCATGGAGTTGTGTTCAATATTATAGCAGCAGTAGTGTTTGTACGGCATGCTTTGAGTGCAACACTTTATCGCAGGAAACTTGTCCAATATGTAGGCAACTCAATATTTATCAGTAGCCCACTGTACATTCCGGCCAGGTTTGACATGCAAGACCACAAATTGAAAGTGCGACAACGAACACCACTGAAATGTAAGAATTAGCTATATGCGTACATGTGCAGTTATTTGAAGGTTTTAGAGTGACATACCACCACAACACTGAGTTGATAGAAATGTGTTCTAGGTGATTTCATTACACAATGGAGCAAAAGACCTACTGAATCGATTTTCTGAAACGATTTCATTGAATCAAACGGACCTATTCACAGAAATGAATCAGGCTTTCAATCACTATTAGCGAAGCAAATTAATAATTAGCTCTGAATTTAAAAAAAAGAGGAGTGAATTCACCTAATGGAACCAATTCCAACTTTTGGAATCGACTCTCGATTCCCCAAGTATCGAAATTGATTCTTTTGGAATTGATTCTCAGCCCTAACCAGTGCCTCTTTCACGTGTCTTATTATATCACACGAGGAACGCACTCTCTCATTTCATTCAAACACAGCTGCTACCATCTTACGCCTCAGTTATTAACTGCATTTACTGTAAAATGAAACAGTAATATTAATAATATACTACAGTAATATTGTTGAAGTGTTCGTCTTGTTGTTAGAACGATTGTTTTTCACACTGCAATATATTATAAAATAACAAACAGGCAAGATTTTAAAATGGTTACTTCTCAAATCAATATTTCATATCCCAATTATTTATATGGTGAAAAGCTGTGTAATAAGTGATGCATCTGTCCATTTTCACACTATACATTATAATGCTATAACAGACTGTTTTTAATTTTTTTGACTAAATGCAAATATATAAAATTAGATGAACTCCTTTTCATTTTTCTGTATTTAACATTAGATTCTTGAGAAATATATACATATTGATATTTCATGTATCATGATAAATCATGTCAAGGTATAAATGCTGAAGCAGACTAATTGGAGTTGCACAGTATAAAGCTTCATACTGCCCAGTCCTACAGGTTGCCATTTCTATAGAGCACACATCAGCCAGAAAAGAACAGGAAAGATTGGTGTTACTCAAAGGACAGGCCTCAAACTGTGAAAATTTCATGGCTGCACTCATTGTCAAGTGTATTCTGATCATTGCTAAACCTGTATACTTGTCATTTCCTTTTGCTGTAATCAAATTTAACAGTCCATATTTCCAGAAGTAGCCTAATAATTGGCACACGGGACCAGATTTAGCTTAGGTTAGCCATTTTTCTACTGCCCCCTTCCACATAATAGCACAATGACCCCTGTCAGCACAAAAACACATAACTGCTCCCAGATTCATGGCCCCTACTTGTCCGACACAGAAAGCAAGTGTCGGCTGCTTTTTAATTGGACAGCGAGGGGGTGACCTTTTCTCTGATTGGGCAAGGAGAGTGCAACCGTACTATGCATTAATGCAACCCTCCTGAGTATCCCCAGCACCCTTTGGGGTTGTGAGTGGGTGGGGTTAAGATGTGGCGCTCCAGGAAAGCAGGAAGGGCTGAACTCCCCAGGGTGGAGATGGCATTTCACACTCGCCGTTTTTTGAGCCTGGTAAACCACAACAGGCCAATAGAGCAAAAGCTGATATGAAAATTAAACAGGGTAATTTGTTAAAATCAAACAAGATACTACGCTTAGAGACCACACTGTGCATATGAGTGTGTGGGAAATGCATGTGTGCCAGAAAGATGATGCCATTGTACCGAAATGTGCCCAAACACCTACAGCCAATCACATTCATATAGTATAGAGACAATTATGCCATACATACTGAACTATGCATAGGCCTTGGTCCTTACCTTCCCAATTACTGGGATGTCCACTGAACCCCATGTATCGGCTCCCCAATGTACGATCCCAGAGGCGAAGTCTGCTGTCACAATACCAGTCACTTTGAGAGAAAGACAGAAGCTGTTAAATTCAGTCAGTACTGAAATAAAAGTGACCATGACATGGAAAAAAGTACACTACAACCAGTGGGATTCTGTGGACATCAGAACTTTATTAGAAAACAAAGGAAAGACATGAACAGAAATGTCACAAAGAATAAGACTTACAAATGCCAAAGATGATTTTGCAGATGTGCACTGTGGAGAAGTTGAGGAAGAGGAAGGAGAGGTTTATAACAAAGAGCGAGAGGCACAGAATCACACAGATCCACTCCTGTAGCCGCTTTCCTACAGGGACAACAAACACATAAAGGCACATTAGTACATATTTTATTAACACAAAAAAAAGAAAGAAACAACTGGAGGAAACAAAATGTATACATCACATACATAAAAAAAAAAGTTATTTTAACAATTGATAGACCAACTATGAATTTGGACTCTGATGTTAAATTGTCCTGGCTTAAATACTGTGTGTTGGCCTAATTAATTATTGGACCAATACCAACAACACTAATAAATAAAAGAAGAGAATAAATAAAAATGAAATGAAATTAAATAAATATTCAAAAGAAGAACAGGGGGAAAAACAACCAAAACAACAAACATTTTGAGATACAACAGAATGGGAAAAAGACACACTGTTGAAATTGTACAGACAAAGGAAGAAAAAAAAAAAAAACTTCCTTGTTGACTAGTCAGTAATTGGATGAATAGTCGACCATAATGACTCTCATCAGGTGTTAAATGTAAAAACAACAGAAAGAACTCAAAGTGCCATCTTTTGAATGTTATTAATTCTCCTTAGTAACAGTATATTTAACTACAGTATCCACTGCGAGGTCACAGACAGCAGCGAACCGACATCTCTCAAAAGCAGAAAAGGTCATCGGGGTCGGTGGACAGGAGACGAGCTGAACGTGTGTAACAGTGTGTGTGTGTCCCATTATCTTGTGTGCTCAGGAGTAATCGATTAGACTAGGACAAGTTGTAGGTAGAGGCGAGGGTCAGGATCTCTTGCGATGGCGCGTTTGCCTGACACAGCTAAACGTCCCAGGTCAGGGCAGAGGGCACCGATGGAGGGGCCACAACGGGCACTGTTCAGACCACCATGACAGCGGCGTGGCACGGCGGGTGGCCGTAGAGGATGATTAAAGTGCTAATGCATTATTCACAACAGAGTAGAGAATTAGTCTATATGGACACCGACCACATCTACATGTCCCCATCACTCCACAGCCTACATTCAATCTCCATTTTTAAAAACTTGCATATTCAATTTTAAACCGCATTCGACCACGTCTGAGTCTTTCGTTCTTTCACTGTGACTCTTTCTTCTCGTTCCATCGCTATCTCCTTTGCTCTCCTGTTGGGTGGATGTGGGCACGGAGAGGCGCAGTGGACTCAGCTCTTTTGAAAATTTAATGCCATTAGAGGAGCCGTCCTGAGTGGATTGGGAACGTGAGGAGGTTGAGAAGAAGATATTGATGACAGCTATTTATAGCGCCTCAGTGGGCCAGCCAACACCGTGTGCCTGAACGATGGACCACGGTTCTTATAATGCACTCAAAAGTCTGCGCTATATTTCGTGCAGTTATGAGAGCACCAACCTATGGAATCCTTAACTTAACAGCTTGTATCCCACAATGCACAGGTTTTTGTGCAGACTTGAGTTCAATGGACTGTAAAATTGTTTGCTGGATTTGTGTGAAAGCTGTCTTTTGAATTCGGTTGCACACCAACAACCAAATCCTGGGTCTCAGCTAAAATAAATCATCGCACAATCTGAGGCTGCAATGAACTTCCATTTATTGTCCTCAAATACTTTTTAAGTGGATATATATTTTATTGCAGCCATTGCAGACAATCCAATAGAAAAATGTTTTGTTTTGCCATTATTTAACAGTAAACAGCTTTGGGTAGACAAACATAAAAAAATAATAATAATAAAAAAAAAAGACTAAACTATTTGTATACAGTATAAAAGGTTCTTTAATTGAACTTGCAATAAAAGTAAGTTTTTCTGGGGTCCATCTTACAAAAGTACTATAAAGTTTGTCCTGAAAAAATTGTCTCATGACATTAAAAATTTTTCTATTCCGCCATTTTTATTGGTGCTCAAAAACATACAGTGACTAGTGTACTGACAAATTGAACAGAATTGTAAAGCGTTACAAAATATATCACATTTGATGTTATTTGCAAGCTCACAACTTGGATAAATTACTTCATTTTTATTTTAAAATATGATTGCTTTGATAATGAAGATTCTATATACCAATACACTGTAAACGCCATCAGGAAGAGGGAGAATATAAAATTCTGGTTCTGTCTCATGTCGTACAGTACCACGTATGAACATAAAACACCTGTTTCTATATACCAGTAAATATATGAGGGAACAGATGATCCAGGGTCAGCTGATGTTGTTATAGAGCACATACTCACTTTCTGATGGCACAATGAACTGTGAAGTTGGACTAAATGTGGTAGCTCAACAGGAATTGGAGGGATGAGAAATTCCAGGTGTAAGTTAGCACATCCAGGTGTATGACCACGAGGGCTCAAAACTAGACATAGTGCTCTTTTCTTTACACCAATATCACAGCAGCCTCAAACATGGTCTCGAAATCTGAACGAGGTTTGCATGAAAGCACTTTTACAGTAATTCTTTTTTGTAGAGGAACAATATTACAGCTCTGTTGACAGAATGTCATGGAAAGGAAAAGTGGGAAAATATCTACCGCTGATCAACACTTCACATGACACTATCTCTGAGAAGTTCCAAAATTATTCAGAGACAGAAACCCCAAATAAAAAAAATAAATAATAAAACACCCACTTTACCCACTTCCAGCACTTGCGTCCTCTCTTTCCTGCCTTTTTTGTTTCTCACACACACACACGTGCGTACACACTCTCTCGCAGCAGTGGGGCCGCTGTCAGGTGATCAGCTTCACTCCTTGGATCCTCTTGCTCCCCGGTGAGGGCAGAAACTAGGCCAGGCCTCGACAGAGCCGCCGTCGCCGTGCGCAGCCAGGAACACCGTCCCCCTGTCCACGGGACCTGAGCGGCGCGCTCATTAATACAGTCCTGACAACAACGTGCTCCCCTGCAACCCCCTGCACCATCGCTCACACCCGCAGCCCCCTTTCCCGCTCGCTGGCGTGGGGAATTAACCTGGGAAGGGCGGGGGGAGGGTAGGGGGTGCTAATAGGCTGAAATTAATCAACTACGCCTGATTCGATGCAGAGGGGCGGCTGGAGTGCCAAACAACGTCCGTGAATGCTAATGGCGTTCTTGCTCTCTCGCTCTGTCATAATGTGCGCAAGTTTCTGCAGAAAGCTGTAATACGCTGTCGTCCATCCTCGAGTTTCGCCATGCTTCACCTGCTGATGCATGTAAGCATGGTTACACAACTTGAGGCGAAAAACCTGGTGAATCTTTCCTGGGTAAGCCATTTTGTTCAACATCACACTTCTGTAAATTTTAAAAAATGCTGGTTCAGAGGGATCATTCACCCAAATATGATCATGTACTCATCTTCATGTCATGACTTCCTTTCTTGTTGAAAACAAAACGTGAATATAATTACAGTAAGTTAATAGGACTGTCTGCAAGGCTCCAAAAATGGAAAAAAAATAAAAAATAATCTAATGGATAGTTTCAGTTCCCACTGACTGATTTCTATAGACCTTATGTAGCTCTGCCCCTTTTCAGTGTTGCTCAAGTTGTCTTCTGTCTTCCATTTGTATTTCCACAGTGTGAAGGTAAGCTCATGCATTTTAAAATCTTCCCAGTCTGCTGTAATTTGTTAAGACATCCGATTCAAACATTACAATGCACATGATAAGTTTTGTTAACTCTACAATAAGTAAATCCACTTCAATAGCTAATTACACTTCAACAGTGATTCTATAGAGCAGTGGTTCCCAAACCTGTCCTGGAGGACCCCTGCCCTGCACCTTTTGTATGTCTCCCTTATCTAAAACACCTGATTTCACTCATCAGCTTGTTAGTAGAGACTGCAATAACTAAATAGGGTGTGTCTGATTAGGGAGACATACAAAATGTGCAGGGCAGGGGGTCCTCCAGGATAGGTTTGGGAACCACTGCTATAGAGCATACCACAAAACGGGAAGTTCAAAAGACAAAAATCTAAAGATTGCACTTGTTTCTCTGATTCATGGTATGAGCGAAAATTGTCAATAGGACCCGAAACGGTTTGGCAAGCAACATTCTTCCAAATGTTTTCTTTTATGTTCCACATAAAAAAATATGCATACAGCATGAAATAACATGACTATCCCTTTAAAAGTACCATAAGTCATAAAATATTAAGAGCATGTTTTCTGAAGAAATACAATAGAATTGTGACGAACAAACAAAAATGTAAGTTTTTATCCACTACAAATATGGATATCTGAAGCTAGCTCAAAAAAGGAGTAGTGAATGAATCAACTGACTCTTTTAAATAAGATCTTTTCAAAGAACCAGCTGATCCAGTTCACAAAACTGGTCTTGTTCTCAAATTAGGCTCAGACTCAATAATCTGGTTGCAGCAGAATTAAGTAAAACAGCTACTTAAATTCAACTTTTTATGCCATTTAAGACCACTTATGAGACTTTAGATTCTTTTCAGCGCTTAAACTCTCCACCTCGTTCAATGTAATTACATAGGTTCCTCTTTTTCTATCACATTACTGCAAACGTCCTGCGTTGTGTCCTCCTGAAAGTCAAACAAGTTTTGGAAAGACTTAAACGATGGCAGTTTTCATTTTTGGATGGACTAATCCTGTAATAAATGAGTATAGAAAAACTTTTACAGCTCTAACAAGCTGATGGGATGTCTGATAGGACGCTTAGATCCCATGCCGAGTCGGGGTGAGTTCAGATGAAAAGGGGCGGGGCGGGGGTTTATCACCTGTCACGCTAGCAGAAGTCAGCAAGTGTGAACAGTATGTGTTGTTTGTGCTGCGGAGAGATGGGTGTTTTTTCTGTCTCTATCCTCAACGAACAAAGGGCTCTTTTCTTCGGCGGGCTCTCCTGATGAGGTTGCGGTGGTGCACGGGCCCCTCTGTTCTCAGCGCAGCCGAGGCACTGAAAGAACGGCTCTCACCTCCTCCGGAGAGGCAGACAAAAAGCAACTCACAGATTCAGAATAGCAGCCTTTCAGAGGGCCGGCCATGCCACAAAGTCCTGTCAACATGCCATGACTGAGCCATTCTCTACCCCACTTCACCTCCCCCCAACAATGCCAAGGGCATCTACATGTGGGCAAAAAGGAAACGGTATTGATTTAGGAACATCAAATGCTGGCCAGGAAAATGAACCTCATATTAGCACACACAATTATATTTAGCGGGATACATAATGGCACAGACGCACACACAGATTGTCCCCTTGCCAGCTCTCTGTAGGCCTGTCTTCAGAGGGGACTTTGGGAAAGAAAGGAGAGACAGGAAAAGTGGGTCATACATGGCGAGAGGAAGAGAAAGAGAGTGAGAGAGAGGGAGGTAAAATTCCCCTGATCAGGACAAATGGATCAGTCACAGGCCTTGTTGCTTTCATCTGTTCTCAGAGGACAACTCAACCTGGGACACACACGCTAACACATGTACCCAGACACACTCGCACACACACTTTGTGCCATAGAATGCTCTGTTATTTAAAAAAAACAGCCAAGTGTGTGAGGACTGATAGACAGGTTTTTCTGTTAGAAAAGAGAGACAAAAACATTTTGGACTGGGTGAACAAAAAAGTTCACCACTAGGGACAAAAGTTGATTACTAGGGATGTGAATCATAAAAAAAAGAACAATTGTGATTCTGATTCCTTAAAGATGAACAAATATTTTAGTACTTTAAGGAAGCAAATAATTCTGTTCTGTAGGTCAGTGAGCCACTCTAATAATGATTATTAGATTGATTCAAACGAATGACTTTGAGGCTGTTTTGTGAGGCTTCTTGACCAATTCATGAAATGACTGACTACTGTTTACAAATAAGACATTTATTGACTTTGTATGATGTCACGGTGACCAGTTTTCTTTTGTTGCACTCAATTTAGATAATAAACTAACAACACAGCATCAAAAATCTGGGATCACTATAATTTTTATACTTCAATACTTTTTAAAAAATACTTTTTATACACATTAAATTGATCAGAAGTGACAGTAAAAATGTATAATGTTAAAAAAAAAATCAATTTCATATAAATGATGGTATTTTGAACTTTTATTCAAAGAATCTTGAAAAAATGAAAGAAACTTAAGCAGCACAACTGTTTTTATCTCTATTTAATAATAGGAAATGTTTCTTGAGCATCAAATCAGCATCTTAATGATTTCTGAAGGATCATGTGACACTGAGGACTGGAATAATAGCTGCTAAATATCAGCTTTGCCCTCACAAAATTACATTACAAAGGATATTAAAATAGAAAACATTGTAAATTTGAATGTTGTTACACAATATTTCAGGTCTTATTGTATTTTCTATCAAATAAATGCTGCCTTGGTGTGCATAAGCCACTTCTCAAAAACAAAAAACTCAACTTTTGAAAGGTTGTATATATATATATATATATATATATATATATATATGATTTCATACAAAATCATTAAAAAAATATTTTTTCTAAACAAGGAACTGGTTCTCGGTTCCCATTCCTTCTAGTTACCCCCATTTTTAAAGAGAGAGATAGGTACACACATTTATACGTTTCTGTGCGTGTACCCAGTCAGACCGACCCTGATAAGGGCCACAGATGACAGGCTTAGGAAAGAGCGACCCCTGAGACCACTCCCCCACACACACACACTCACACACGCTACCTTTTAATATCTCCAAATCTCCAGAGTGATGAGTGCTGAAGGTCACAGCGAGAGGTTGTACGCAATCAGTCAGGACAGACAGATTGAACGAAACATGTCGTCCCGTAAACTCGAAATGATGTTTCTCACATCTTTACATTACGAACTAGAATCTGAACCGCTGACCTCGGGAATGCAAAGAGTTAAGCAGGTTTATGGCCTTTAGATTGAAATTCATTAATAAGGGAGAGAGGGATTAAAATGCAGAGAGTGGATTTTAAATATTGAAAATTCACAGCGGAGCCACTTCACCGAGAACTCCATACTAAATACAGCACTGATTGAGGATGGTGCGGGAAGGGCCGCGTTCAGAAATGGAATTTAGATAATAGTAATTATACGGCTCACCCACTGTCCCTGTCCCCAACTGCCACAAACCACCTGAATCCACACAGAAAGCTGATGGAGAACTCCATCAAATATTAATAACAGGCTGTGTGGTTCCAGTCTAAATGTATTTGGGCGCCCTGGTACGCTTCTATGTGCGTGTAGGCATGCAAAAGAGACAATTTTCTATGTGTGTGTGTGCATTTGAGTGAGCGAATCTGGTTTTGTATCATGTATACAGCTGAGGTCCTAATGCATTTAGCTGCCCTGGTGTGTGTATAATTGAGAAGCCCAGCAGGAGAGGTTGCAGGTAGCCAGGTTCCCCTCCTCCTCGTCTATCTGTCTCCCTCTCTTTTCTTCTCTCCCTCTTTCCCCTCGAGAGCCCACTTGGCTTTTGTTTACGCTGCCGGTGTGCAGTTTATGCTGGACAGAGTGGTGTAGTGAAAACCAGAGCAACACTATATGTTTTGCATCACATAGCGAGTGCCAGATTCTGCTGCGGCCCGGGTCACAAGACCATCTCAGGTGTATGGCCAAGAGCTAGCCATTCAGAACCTTGAACCTATGACCTTTTGACCCCAGGGTCAGTGTACGAGAGCCAAGAGCACTCGGCAGGCATGATGAGGTCAACTTGGTGTGAGTTTGAAGGGAAGGCAGGATAAATTATACAGCAGGTCAGACTCCACTGAGAAAGGGGACTCTAATGCACATGCAGAAAGAAAAGAAAACCCATTAAAGATTGGGCTCTGGTGCTGCCAGGGGGCAGTGTTGGCCTGGCCCGATAACATTACATGGCTAAGCAACTTTAAGTGTTTGATTGGGCCGGTGTGAATGAACTTCAAGAGGAACAGAGTTAGAAATGCAATAGTTCTGCAGTCAGGAAGTGACTATGAGATTAGAATAGCTGTGCACCCAGAGCTGTTCGGCTCTCTAAATCAGTGAAAGCTGCATCCAGCAGCTTTAGCAAGAAAAACTGCGGTCATCAGACTGCACAGACCATTAGCTGGAGTCTGCAGTTTGCCACAAGAGAGGACAGAATCTGCAAGAACCAGAGTGTAATTTAACAACCGACACTCAGGTAAGTCTGAAAAGTTTGGCTACTTGGAAAAAAAATATTTTGTATTAGTAGATAAATGTCATGTATCACCAGAAAGATTCAACACATCTGTCCCTCATAAAGCTATTAACTTCATTCCTGTTCTTTCATACCTGTATGACTTTCCTTCTTCTGTGGAACACAAAAGACATTTAGCAGACTGTGAATTTTTGCTTTACCATACAGTGAAAGTGAATTGCGAGCAGGGGTTTGCATCATTAAAGCAGTCTGTCAAGATCACAACAAACCATGTTTAAATATTCAAACGCACAAATGGAATTTCAGAGCTGTGTCAGAGAGAGAAACACTGGTCTATGATACTGTCATAGTGCTTTTATTAAGTCCCTAGTCACCATATACTTTTATTGTATGGCAAATAGAAGTGTAAACATTCTGCTAAACATCTCCTTACAGTATGTGTTTCACAGAAGAAAGTCATACAAGTACAGATGTTTCATATTTTGGCTTCTGTAACAAAATCTGCACAGGAATGTACAGGTACATAGGAGAGTCCAATGCAACTCAACTTTTTCTCTAGTCATACACTACTGTTCAAAAGTTTGAGGCAGTAAGATTTTTTTGGTTACATTTTATTTTAAGGCAGGGGTGAGGAACGTTGATCCTGGAGGGCCACTCTACTGCAGAGTTTAGCTCCAACCCTGAAAAAAAAAACCCCTAACTGCATCCTGAAGACCTTGATTAGCTGGTTCAGGTGTGTTTGATTAGGGTTGGAGCTAAACTCTGCAGGGACCCTCCAGGATCAACGTTCCCCACCCCTGCTTTAAGGTGTCCTTGTTACAGTTTAATTATACATTTAAGTACTGAGTAGTATTAATTAACTACATGTAACTACATACGGTTAGGATTAGGGTTTGGCTTACTTGCATGTTATTTTGCATAATTTATTGCCATTACAATAGTAAGTACATGTAACAAGGACACCTTAAAATAAAGTATTATCTGTTTTATCAAATGGATTAACGCTTTTTGGTTCATTTATTTGGTAAAAAAAACCCCAGTAGATACAGTAATATTGTGAAATATCATTACAATTTAAAACAACTGTTTTATGGTTTAATATATTTTAAAGAATAATTTATTCCTTTGATGGCAAAGCTGAATTTTCAGCATCATTACTCCAGTCTCCAGTGTCACATGATCCTTAACTTTGCTGCTTAATTTTTTTTTAGGATTCTTTGATGAATATAAAGCTGCAAAAAAAAAAAAACATGTATTTGAAAGAAATCTTGTCAGTTTTGATAAATTAAAACATACTTGCTCAAAAGTATTATTTAAAAATAAAACAAATTACTGATCACAAACTTCTGAATTATGTATGGAGTGTATATTCATTCATTCATTCATTCATCAAGGCAGTCTTCTCATTCAGTTTTCATTGCACAGTAAATCAGTATATTTTTATAATGCATTCTAAAAAAAGTGATTAATCTAAACAATAGATTTACAATCTATTAGAAGCACATACTCATACTGTACACGGTGTTCATCTGAGTGATTGAAGACTGTGGGTGTGTTTGGATGTGTTGTACAGCGTGTGGTGCAGTGCAGCAGGACTGAAGGCAGGGTTATGCTCAGTGTCAAACAGACGTGTCTGGTGTCTCATTCTACTCCGTGGCCCGATCTCTTCTCTGTGCTGTAACACACACCCCTGGCCCTGCGCCACAGACCGGAGAATTTGCCTACAAGGCAGCAAGCCGAAAGATCGACTGCTTTTTTTTGGCTCAGGCTCTTCTGTAACTTTTATTTCTTACATGGAAATGTTGCAGCGTCTCTGTTGCTAGCTTACTATTAACAGATAACGGGTGCAGAACAGTGAAAATATACTTTACTGTGGCTGACGCATTAAAAGACTTCTAACTCTCTGCATGTTGGAAACAGTCGTGCTGCTTAATATTTTTGTGGAATTTTTTTCAGGATTCTTTGATGAATAGAAAGTACAAAAGGAATATTTGGTAGCATTATAAATGTCTTTACTGACACTTTTGATGAAACTGAAGCATCGTTGCTGTATTAAAGTAAAATATTTAAAAAAATTATACATAGAAACTCCAAGCTTTTTATGGTGGTGTATGTTCCTATTTGATGTGAAGAAATACAACAGTAATTACTCTGCTAGCACATCTGTGTGAACATCTGTATGAACTCACATCATATGTTCACCAAAAATCACCCAAGCTGGTAAAAAGTTAAAAAATGGAAGAAAGTTTCCAAATGCTCAGACACTTTCACTTCACCTACATCCAGGAGAATTCTTTATTTCTTTCTTTCTTTTTTTATTATGCAAGTAAAGAACGTGACAGTGTTTACATGTGCCAAATACAGAAGCCCATTGACCAAACATATAACAAATAAGTAAAAAACAAAGGCTAAGTAAAGAAGGTGACAATATTTACATGTGCCAAATATAAAAATCACTTGGACAAACAAGCATATATAACAACATTACAAGTCCATTAGGGTTAGGAGAATTTAAAGGACAGATGAAACAGTGACGGCATTCAGAGTCAGTCACAGATTAGATCATTAAGAGAGAGTATAGGGGAGTGAACCTAAGATTACAGGGTTAAAGGTGGACATAGCAGCTGCAACTTAAAGACACTCAGTGTGAATTTCTTCTGTGAATTTCCATCTCCAAGGCCACCAGATTCCCTCAGACTGATCTAGGGCAAGAGGTCACAACTTAAAGTGACAGGAAAGCAAACAGCTGGATTTCAAGTGGTCAGACTTTGCGTAGCCTTTGCAAAACCCCTCAACCCCTCCAGTTAAGAAAAGCCTAAGTTATAATTGTAAACAAACTATCACTCAGTTTTTTTTGTGTAACTTAAGGAGTTTGTTGCAACTGGCAGATGGTCTACATACTGCAGTTTATTCTGGCCCAGAACTAGCCACTTAGACAGGAAGAAACCATCTGACCAACATAAAACAGTCAACCATAGTTTTTGTTTTTACGCACTGTTTTTCATTGGATTAATCGAAAATGGACCATATCACAATAGAGTGGAGTGAAAAAATACAGAAAACACAAAAATGTTAAAATTATATCCATACAAAATTAGCGAAGATAAAAATAAGTAAAAAAAAAAAAAAACTTTTTTTTTTTTTCAATTTGATGTCACCAATCTTGTAAATATCGGCAAAACCTGTGGTTATTTCTTCAAAATAAAACAAAAGTGTTCAACTATATCAACCCTGTGCTTTGGAAATACAGCTTTGTTTCCAGGCAGAAAGATTAAAGAAAAGATATACGTGCTCTTGAATTGCATAAAGTTTCATATTAACTTCAAAGCCTGCAGGAGGAAGAATCAATTTATTCTCAAACATAAAGGTGCGTGTACAACAGGAATGTATCTCCGAGTGGACTGTTATGGCGGAACGGATTCAGACACAAAGAAGAGTAACACTCCTAGTGTGCAGTGTTGACACATTGTTGGCTTATCTGCAGGATTGCTACTGTAAATAAATATAGCGGTGTTTGACAGCTGATAAGCTTAAAATCACATTCGCACTTGTAGGTCAGTGTGTCTATAGTGCCGTCCACCCATTTACAGCTTGAATAATTCACCTTTCCTCACGTTTCAAGCTTTTCTGTAGTCAAGACATCTGCCTGCCACAAATAAGAAGTGACTAAACCAATTGAAGTCAAGATCGCTGACTGCATAGGAAACTAGATCTTGCGATGTAATACTATATTGATCTCTTTTTCTCTTGAACACACACTCTCGAACACACGGCAAGCGCCCCGGTAACCAGAGCATGGCGGCTGGCAGAGGCGATGGGGGAAACAGAAAGTAGCCTGTAAATCCTGTTTACTTTGCAGCGAATCTGTAAAGTGGGATAAAAAGCACAAAGAGCAGTCAGTGGTGCATGACACGCAGACATATGGCAGGGAGAGGCGTCCAGCTGTTTCGCTGTCCTGGGGTTACAGTAATGAGCCGGAGGCTTCATTGAGCAGACTGAAGCCTCATCAATCCCTTTTCACCAGTAAACCTCAACACTTCCAAACGCCATTCCTGCTCACCTCATCTCAGGCACAAACCAGCTTCAGACAAGCCTCCGGAGCGTCTGCTTTTAGCATCCTTGACATTATATTCTGTGGCTCAACCCTCTGCTCTCCATGGCCTCTCCAGACGGACCACAGTTCAGCATCAGCTCATGCCAGCTGAATTCCATCAGAAGTAGTCAAGGGTCTCTTAGGTAACCAAACCTTTGGATTCCAAGTCTATGGCAATTTTTGTGGACAAAGGATCGAATTATACAAGGGCTTGAGGTGGACAAGACCATTTGGGGGTGGTGTGGTGTACTTAAAGATTCAGGAATGGTAACTACAAGGTTGATGGTTCGATACCTGCAAGAAGCGAGCCATGAGTCATTATAATTTTGGAACTACATGGTGCCATTCTATGGCGTAAAAGTTGCAGAAACAAATTCTTATGGTTCTGGTTGTACGGAAATAAACACCTAAAGAATCAAAAATTCCAAGTCTTCATCAAAATGCATTGAATTGGAATTAAACTGGCCATAGCTCACACTTATTTACAATCAATCTATTTACTTCTCCTTAAGGCCTACAAGCCTTCAAACTTCAAGACCTTTTTCAAAGCAATGAAAAGTTGTTTCAACAAACTTGTTTTAGCAGTTTATTACAAATTAATTCAATTGTATTATTTCCTTACATCATGTTCAAATTGTGGTTCTATATCCTGTTTGCTAACACCATTTAAATTAAATTTAAATCAGAATCAGAAATAATTCAAGGTGCTTTTCGTCTTCTTAAATACTAGCTCTTAATGGAGGTAATTTTTAAAATAAATTAATACTTTTATTCAGCAAGGACTAAAAATTGATCAGTGACAGTAAAGACATTTAAGTTACAAAAATATATTTCAAATAAACACTGTTCTTTTGAACCTTCTATTCATCATGGAATCCTGAAAGAGAAAATGTTATCAGTTTTTTTCAAAAATATTATGCAGAAAATTGTGTTGATAATAAAAAGATATACGAAAAACAGTGAAAGTGTAATAAGACATGTTTCCAAATGAGCACCAAATCAGCATATTAGAGTGATTTCTGAAGGATCATGTGACACTGAAGACTGGAGTAATGACTGCTGAAATCTCAGCTCTACCACCACAGGAATAAATTAAATTTTTAAATTAAAATAGGAATCAGTTAAATTGAAATAATATTTTACAATATTACTGTTTCTACTGGATTTTTAATCAAATAAATGCAACCTTGGTGACCCTAAACAACCCCAAACTTTTGAAAGGTAGTGTTTATCTAAAAAAATTAATATTTCTGAGAATATTAGTTCACATTTTGAGGTAAAATATTGCAATACTATGAAATATTATTTTCCCCCAACCACAATCCTGTATGTCATGGTCGATAAACTTTAAAAGTGTGGTAATTACAACTGCAAACAGCATGCAAACCACAGCACAAGCAAAACAACAATTCCAGCGTACGTTCCTTGAGAATCCCACAGATAAGCCTCTCCGACATGCACTTCACAGCTGGTGGATACTAAACTCGACTGAGCTCATCCAAAAATCCCATCCACAATCCCACCCAACCCCCCCATTCATAGAGAGAAGCATCACAACATTATCTTATTAACCTCGCAAAACTTCTCTCAAACGATCTCAACATGGCCAAGTAATTTACATGCTGGACGTGCCGGTGGTAGCATATGCTTAACGCGCTGGGTGCGTTGCCAAAGAAAATGGAGTGGTCATTATCATTCTTAATAGCATTTTGAGTTAAATCGATGTAGTTTTAATTGCAGCTGCAAACTACAAGCATCCCATGACACAATGAGACTGCTTCTGCAGCTAGAGGACAGTGGAGGGGGACTTTCAATGCTAAATCTTGTTTTAGTTGGGGGGTAGAAGGATGGCATGGTGGGGTTGGGGGTTAAAGGCTTTTCCTAACGCTGCTGATCTCCGGCTCATGATGTGCAGAGATGGAGCTGTTTTCCATTAAGCCAAAAGTGGAATGAAGTCAAATCTGAAACATGCATTAATTTGTTTATTTGATGTTTTGTATCAGACTCCCCACAGTGGACACAGGTCAAATAAAAAAGCACAGCTTGTCTAGTAACTGGGAACATCACAATAGACTTCCGCTGTCATTCTAGATTATTGCATGCTTGATTTTTAAGATCACGTTAACACTTTTAATAAGGTTCTATTTGTTAACTGCATTAATTGACATGAACTAATGAAGAAAAATGCTAAAGCATCGCAGACTTCGCAGTTAATGTTAATTTTAACATTTACCAATACTGTAGATTATTCAAATCATAAATTGTATCCTTAATACTATTTAGACCTAACCTATCATGAACTAACAACAAACGGCTTTATTTTTATTAACTAATATTAACAAAGATGAATAAATACTGTAACAAATGTATTGCTTATTGTTAGTTAATGTTATTAATGCAGAGCAGATGGTACCTTATTGAAAAATTACCATAATAATTTTATAGATTTTCTGAAGAATATTTCCTCTGCATAGCAGGAACCAATCATTCAAATTAAAAGATATAAATAATTACACTTATCTGTGAAAAATGAAATATTAAATGAGTTAACAACTGACTATGACTTTTCCATATATCCCTGATATTAAAAAATATAAAAAGTAATATAAAACATCCCTAATATTTCCAATGTGAATATGCATACACATTTATAATAAAAAAACACAACTTAAAAAGCTATTATTCATATGCACCTATGCAATCTATAAATAAGTAACTGTTGTACAGCAAATCATAAACAAATTCACCCAAAACAAATGTCATCATTTACTCAAAGCAGAATGTCACAATTCACTTTCATTTTATTGAAAAAAGATGCACTGAATGGTGACAGACTGCCCAAAATCTTTTTTGTGTTGCAATAAAAAAAAAAGTCAAAAAGGTCTTGATAAACATGAGGGTGAGAAAATAATGACAGAATGTTCAATTTTGCGTGAACAGTCCCTTTAAGATTTGCAAACGATCTGTAATAACTGACGTTAGAGGTACAATTTCTAATGTCAGTTATTTCTAAAGGTTTGAACGCACAGAAGTGTTACAAGTTTTATAAAGTAGCAAATACACAATACACGCAACCCATAACTAGGAAGTCTTATGTGCAGGAGGATGTTATACAAGCACCAACATTCATTATATTATGTTGATGTCATTCATGCGTTGCTGTCACATATTATTGATCTCAAACTGAACTCCATACACAAAGCTGCACGTAACTTGTGTGTGTGTGTGTGTGTATTCCTGGCCTTAATGTGGCCCGATGATGCTGCAGCGTGAAACAGTAGAAGAACGATTCATATAAACACAGATGTGCTTGTCTTACCCGGAGAGTAAAGCTTGGCGAGCTGCCGGGCCCCGGCGTGCTGCGGTCCCCAGCGAGGCGCGGTGCTGCGCGCAGCCGCCCCATGTTCATTCCCGTTCGGATCCTCCTCTGCCATAGACCGATGCATGATCTCCGTCTCTGACAGTAGCGCCGCAGCCATGCTCCCTTATGATGGCCAGTTTTCAGAGAAAATGCATTAATAATGACGCTGTATCGTGCATTCAGTAACTAATACACAGGGATTAGCGCTAAATGACACCTTTCCTGGTAAGCCCACTGAGGTTCCTACTTTAGTGAAACACACCCGGAACTAAAATACGCACGAACTGCCTGTCTAATACTTCGCTACAATAAACAGACAGGTTATAATAATTATTACTATTTACCTTGTTTCATCTCGTTAGCTAAATGATTGATAAATATTGCTCGAGCCAGGTCTTTAAACTGTCCGATAGCCTGAAGAAAGTGAATATTTGCTAAACTTTTCTTGTGCTCTCTGGTGTGGAGTGTTCTTAGGGACAGTGGTAAAATGTATGTTTGCGTTGTGACCCGAAACAATCGTTGTAGTCACTGTCTGTTATTCTTGGAGGATTAATATAATTCACAAAAATACATTATATTTTAAATGTGTACTAACGATTTTTGTGTGTGTGTGTGGTTATACAGGTGTTGTCCATTAAATTTTATAATCGTACAAATATGCGCGGTATTTTACTGATGGCCCCTAACAGCTCATGCGAGTCTATCATAAGACTTTGAGACGCTGATAAGAAAAACAAGCATCTTGAGGCGAAATTGTTTGAGTACATACGACTTCTGTACTACCTGTTGATAAGCAACAGATAAGATAATCATATTATCTTATGTTTATGTTAATCTTTTGGATTATGTGGTACTGAAACGCTCACAGTCACAATATAATAGAAAATAATATAAATTATATCACTCTATGAATATATATTTTCAGTTTGTTTTGTCGGATGTATAATAATGAATATTATAATATATTAGGCTAATCAACAAAACAAACAGAAAAATAAAAAATATATCATTTATAACGGTATGTCAAAAAATAGGCTAATAATTGTATACAGCACACACATGCAATTGTAATTACATGTATGTAATTGAAGATTATTTTTAACTTGCTAGCTAATGATCTGTCAAGCATTATATAAAGTGGTAATGTTGTTGAATTTTCTTAATGAAAGTAATTATAAAGTGTTTTAGAGAAAATCTCGTCATATTGAGAGCCCTTGGGATGCTGAGTGTCTGTGTGGGGGGTCTGTAAAACCCTCTGAGGCTGTGAACATTGGCAACACCTAGACAGTCAGATAGATTGGTTAATTGATTGGCTAATTTAATATCCTCAAATATTTAAAATAATTCTACCATAAAATACAAATGTACAGTTTCGAACTTTGCCTCATTTGGAAATCTCCATTTACCCTTAAAAAGCACATGCTCATAATACAGCACAGATTTGATAAACTAGTGCAGTAAAGTGAAATACTGAAACAACTGAAACACCAGTAGCCTATTAAGGGCATCTTTCAGTACTATTGGGTATTTGTAGATGATTCATAAAATCACATGCTAGTTTTCAAGTATTTAGGAATTACTCAGATGGTGTGCTGAACCCTGTTTCCCAAGCGGACAGGTTCAGAGGCCCCCCGGGGCCCATAGTGTATCGATGCGTTCCGATGGCTGATTTCTGGGAACAGCACCGACCTTCTGTCCAGCTCAAGTTATGAGACTCAGCGGCCGAACCAGCTGCTTAAACACATGGATGCAATCAAAGCAGAAACTGCACTGGTAAAAGAAACACTATATACTTTAAATAGATGTTTCTGCCCTTATTCAGTGAGTCACAGGCATTAAATCATCTGATGATCAGTGTTGGGTTTTTCCCTATTTACAGCAATCATAATGCTAAATATTCAGGGAAATTTGCATCATACATAGTTCTGCATTATGATTTTTTTTACCATTATACAAGATAAATCTTTCCCTTTAAAACCTGATTAATAAATTTGAAGTATACCAATGAAAGTTGCCATTTTCCCATGATTTTCAGATCGTCATATTTTGCAATTGAATTCATGTTACAGCGAGCAGTGCTATAATCACCATATAAAATTGGCAAAGATTCAAGTCTTTTATTCAGATCCTTTTGTATTGAATTAAACTATGAAAGCAGCATGAATCATGGTTTGTGATGCAACATCGACTCACTGTTCTTCACTCCTGCATGAATCATAGTAGACTTGAATTTATATAAAATTCATTAAGTTGTTACCACGTTAACATGTATAACAATATCCACTGCACATATTTCCATTATTATTATTTAATATCTCTTAATGTAAAAATAAACTAAGCCTGTGTTAAGCACGTTCAAGAGTTTTCATCATTGTCATTATAGTTTTTTTTTTAATGCAAATTATCTGTATGTTTTATGAGCAGCATACTGTGGCTCCCAGATATTTATTGTTAAATAGAAAGCATGGCAAGACGAATAGAGCTCACACAGCATCCGGGGAACAGAGCCACTCTAAGGAGTTCAGCCACTTCAATACGCTTTATCTGCGCTTTGAAAGAACACTCACTTCAGATGCACGGATTCCCTTTATTCATGATTTATTTATTTGTTTATTTTCAACTGTACTAGTTTATTGCAATCTGGTTAATTCACATTTAAAAAGCAGACATCATCCAGTTGCACTGAAATCAATG
The DNA here is from genome assembly GCF_936440315.1 of Barbus barbus. Classification (NCBI taxonomy): domain Eukaryota; kingdom Metazoa; phylum Chordata; class Actinopteri; order Cypriniformes; family Cyprinidae; genus Barbus; species Barbus barbus. The sequence goes on from NC_136750.1 coordinate 20,984,597, forward strand.
ATATTCATTTTTACAACATCCATAAGGCCCATGTACTGGAAAATCCAATCAAAACCATTATGTTTTTTATTTTTTTCTTTATATGTTTTTTGTCTTTTTACTGTAATTAGAAAAAAGAAAATATATAACAATAATAATAGAAAGGAAAAATATTACGACTGGCAAGCAATCACAGCACAGCACAAGTACCTATTTACTGCAAGAAATAAATGGTACAAATAAATCAACAAATAAAAAGGGCTGAGAATATATGCATGGAAAAGAACAAAATTGGCACGTATGAAGTTTGATACATGAAGCAACAGAGGACAAGATATGCATTTCTAGAGATTAAAATCAGGCAGAGGGTGTCTTCTCCTTCCGTTTTTTTTTTCATGTTTTGTCCCCAAAAAATCAAGAAAAAGCAAAAAGAAAACGGGGAGAAAATAAGGAACACACAACCAGGAAGAAGGGACGATAAAAAATACTGCACGTAGAATACCTTTTTCTCTCCATCTCCTTTTTTTTCTCTCCTTTTCTTTTTTAATAGCATATCCCATTAATATTCATTCCCCACCGTTCGTAATAGCTGCGCCTGGTGGCGGAATCGTTAGAGTTTTACATGTGAGTAGCAAATGACACTTTGATTGGCTGTGATGTTGAAATGTTCCTCCCCCACCAGGCCTGGGTCGGGGTTCTAGGCTGAACCGGGAGTCCTGCGGGGCCCAGTCTCACTGTGCGTGCTGGCTCAGTGTGTGGTTCTGCAGGGGAACAGAAGAGAACACATGAGGAGAGAAATAATAAGCTACGTGCCCACACCTCCACCCGTCTCCTTCGCTCTCTCCCTCTATCCATCTCTCTTTCCATTTACCCACCAGGCCTGTCCGTCCATCTCAAGGCTAGCAGCCCCACTTTGACAGAGGAGTTCGAGCTCTGCAGCCACGAGCAAACACCTTCCTTTCTTCCCATTTTCTTTCTTCTCCACACCCTCCCATTAAATATTGGGCACATGTGCACTTGCGATCCCATTCATCCACCCACGCGCCGCACTTCCGCACCGGGCAGAGAAACACAACATTCGTCCTCCGTTTGATTTAGAGTTCTCTGTTTCTAATGCAAAAAAACTGATTTGTTTATTCTAGAGTATTGGATACATGTTTATGAATCTTTTAAATCAGCACAATGCCTTATGAGGCTCTCGTTCTTTGGACTCCTGAGAACAGAACATACATTTATGATAACATGAGTGTAGAAGAAAAGTAGTAGAGAAAAGAGTTGTCAAATCACACTCTTAAAAAAATAAAGGTTCCAAAAGGGTGTTTAAAGAACCTTTCAGTGGACAGTTCTTAAAATACCTTTATTTTTTAGTATAAGGAACATTTTATTAATCCAAAGAACCTTTTTTTCCAATATAAAGAACCCTTTTGTCCAATGTAAATGTTCCATGGATGTTAAAGTTTCCTTATGGAACCATAGCTGCCAATAAAACTTTATTTTTAAGAATGCACACTTTAAAAAAACTGGAAATTGTAGAAACAATTTTCACTCAGAAATTGCTAGTAAAATTCACAAATAATGACTAAGAAATAGCAAGTAACATTGAATTAAAGATTAAATATGAAATTTTTAGTGAAGTGACATACTGCCAAGTATGGTGACCCATACTCAGAATTCGTGCTCTGCATTTAACCCATCCAACGTGCACACACACAGCAGTGAACACACACACACCGTGAACACACACCCGGAGCAGTGTTTTGCTTTTGTTTTGACTGAAAAGACTGAAATCGTATTTTCTTGTAAAACATACTCCAAAACACTCTTTAAAAAAAAGGTTCCAAAGTGGGGTTTTCTTAACAATGCCGTCGAAGAGCCATATTTGGTTCCCCAAAGAATCTTTCAGTGAACAATTCATAAATGAACCATTTCTTAATCTGAGGAATATTTTGATCTAAAGAACCTTTTGTGCAATTGAAAGGTTCCATAGATGTTTAAGGTTCTTCATGGAACCATCAATGCCAGTAAAGAACTTTTATTTTTAAAAGTGAAATCTTTGTTTCATTTACAACTTCAAAAAAAAAAAAAAAAAAAAATCACCATACATTGTGCACAAAGGAAGCCATAACGGCCTAACAAATGTCCTAAAACCAGGATCACACAAACAGATCAATCAGCCGTTGCAAGAGGGGTTAAACCGGAGCAGATATGCACAAGCTAAACGGTTATTGTGTTGCCGAGGTCTTTCGGCAGCTCTGCTTTTCCGCATGCTTTTCCCTGGACCATAAACCCAATTCCCAGAGAAGAGCCGGCAATCATCCCACTTTCCCTCTCAAAGCTCCTTTCCCAGATTAATCTTTCCAAGAGAGATAGGCTGTGTTTTTATGCCCGATATAAAGAAAACAGAAAGGGGGAGACAAATCTGAAGGATTAAACATGTTTTTTCGTTGATAAATACTTATTCTTATTCTTCGTCCTCTTATCTTAGTGCACATATTTTGCAAATGATTGCTGGCAAAAGGGGATGGGCAGTTCCATCCGAGGAAAGACAAACCACTGGGTCTTAAAACCCCAGACCGAATCAATGGCAGCCTGACAGGGGATGCGCGTCTCGCGTCCTCCTTCTCTTTGCATCCTGGCCTCTCTCTCTCTCTTTTCCCACCCCTCCTGCATGGAACAGAGAGGAGACGTGCACGAGGAGGGCTCTTGAGTGAGGAGACGCATCTCTCTGGGAGCCACTGACCCCATTATGAGAGCAAAGCACTTCTCCTTTTGCATTCTCTTGCCTGCGCTGCTGCCCCCCTTCCAGCAGAGGCCGGCCTTGTCTATGTCTCGCTCTGAGCGCTGCCGGAGAGGAGAACGAGACGGAGGTGCACATCGGACAAAACCCAAACATATTGCAAATCATTTGTCCTCATCATCAAGCACCTGTTTCACATATCGGAATTACAACAAAACGGAACGGGAAAAAGTGATGGCATGGTGAAACATAACTGAAAATAATCCTGGGACTCACATGACAATGAGCAATGAGTCAATACGGCATACCTGCCCGCACTGTCACATGTGCACATGTCAAGAGCAACTAACGACCCAATTTACCCAAACCTGCCTTAGCTGAGTCCCCAAGAATATGCTGCTGCTCAATCAATTATCAGTTATTCCCCACAAAGCCAATCTTCACCTGCTGCAGAGCCAAATGCAACTCAGCCATTGTCATTATATACCTGATACTATGACTCGATGTGAAACCAAATTAACATCTGGGTCGCCTATCTTTTCATTTACGCTGATGATCATGACAACAAAAACAATAAAAACACTAATAATAGTAATAATAATCTCATGTAATTTAATCTCAATTCATTCAGTAGTGGCATTGATCAAGCCTTTGTGACTTGTTTTTGGCATCTTAAATTAAGAATAAATTACTACATGTTGTTAAACAGACTGATTTTTTTCTGGTTTCTGATTGGTCAATACTGCATTCCAGTTAAAACACACAATACAGTGTCAGAGCCCAGGTCTGACTCTAACATGGTCCTGAAACCATTAACACTCGCTCACCCGTACTTTCCTGTCTATGCTTTCCTATAACAAAAAGTGAATATAGAATAGAATAGAATAAATAAATTGTAAATATCTCTTCAATAATTGTATTAATGATATGATAATTGTATGATAATTTATTTCTATAATTTATATATATTTCCATAAATAATATACATTTATATAATTTTTTAACTTAAAATATATAATAAAATAAAAAAACATTGTGTATATATATATAATTTGAAATTTTATTTAATTAAAATCTTAATTAATGAATTAATAAAACATCTTTAGAGCCCTAAATTCGAAATTAATATAAATTCTTTTTATACAATCAAAGATTATAAAATTACATATTGAAATCTTATGACCTGCAATATACTTACTCTGTGTGTGTGTGTGTGTGTGTGTGTGTATGTATGGTGTGTATATGTCCCCCAGGTTGTCAGGGCTGTGTGGAGCTGTATTGATTTGGAGGTGGAGGGACAGAGAGGCAGTGTTGATCCCTGGGGTCTAGGGTTACACCAGCACTGCAGTGGCCTGATGGAAACTGCACAGTAGGACTGGAGGGGTGCAGGGAGTCCGACCTAACATACAGTACACAACCTCCTTCATACACACACATACATCCTTCACTAAAACAAAAGACATGCGCTCAGACTCCCCAGCACACATGCCTATGTACTACCTCTCACACACCACACACACACACACACACGGCCACTAGCCACAATCAACACACACCGTCGGCTTATTTCATGAACTCTGGCATATACGAGCCACTGTGGTATCATACATCTGCTCGGTCTAATCACACACACCCTTATAAACGCAACACACTGTCGCACTTCAGCTGCCCACTGCACACACACACCCCAACACATCTATTTCCATCACTCCGATATCTCTCTTGAAAGATGGCAGCTGATGTGTGGGCGATCAAACCAGCAACACTTGTTTAAATTAGTTAATCAGTGTGTTGGAACAAACACATTTTCAGGCCGGTTGCAGTTTGTTCTCTTCATCCGAGCGCGTTGACGGGGGCAGCGCTATTGATTAAGCCGCAGGCGATCGATCGCCAGAATGGTGTGTGTCTCTGAATCTGATAATGACTCGCAATATGACATCAGTGCAATGCAGCTGTAATTGATATATTCTTGAAGGGGGCAAGCTCGAACAAGAGAGGTGGAGAGAGGAAAGCTGTTTAAACGGTCATGGATGAGCTGCGACTGAACGCACCACAACATGCGCATGGACACATTTGTCGAATCAGTTGCAAGATCTTCAAGAGTTTGCAAAAACGCTCACGGTTCATGCGCCATTGTTGCAACAGAAATGTGACAACTTCCTCTCGATTTCAAGTGCAGTTTTACGCGCTCATTGTAGTTTTATTCGTACAGCTGATCCTACGTAACGCGAGGAGGGCATGGAGTAATGCACGGAACAGCATCCTTACCCTTCCCTCCCTTGGCTTGGCGACGGAGCGGGGGGAGGCGGTGCAGTGGGCAGAACAGCCCCTGCGAGCTCAGTCAATATCTACGCTGTCATTGTTTTCCTAAACTGGTTATAAAAGAGAGGCTAAATCCTGTGGAGCTGAGTACTCCTGGGAAATATGGCCCAGTCACATTACTGATGCAGTGACTGCGAGACTGCTGCACTCACCGAGGGGGAGGGGGAGGAGGAGGAGGGAGGATAGAGAAGGGGGAAGCGGTGGGGAGATAAAGATAAAGGAAAATCAAATTTACGTTTCCCTACGCAGCCTCTTTTCACACACAGAGCATGCACATACAGCCGGACCGAGCGGCTGTCATGTCACTTTCAATCAGGGCTGTTCGTGTGTGCGAGCGTGTGTGTGCCGCAGGGCCCCTGGCTCCCGGCTCCATGGTGCCCCCTGGGGACGGTGCAGTGTCAGTGAAACTCTAATGTGTTGGCTCGTTCTGCAAGAGCGAACAGAGCGAGAGAGAGAAAAGAGTGTTGCTGGAGAGGGTGGCCATTCTGTCAGTAAACTGTTTTTCGTAACAGGATTCTTTGGAATTACTGACGTCTATGAGTTGACCTCAGAACAGTGCAAAACAGCAGCTCCCCAGCGAAACGCACGCAAAGGCATGTACATCTACTGCTATATGATTTGGAACAAAAATTCTGTAATGAATTCATATAACCAAAATGTTTTTATTTAATCATACTACTAGAAAATATTTTAAAATTAAATAAATGACATAAATTGTATAAAACATACCAAATTTTTTTTTAAACTTATATATATTATTTATACATTTGCATGAATACATTAGGACATTTTATGTTATTATTTAAATGTATTTTATTATTTATTATATACTTTCTCACTGTATATATAAATACTTTTTCTTTACTTTAAAGATTAATAAAATGGCAACATTTATAAAATTAATAATGTTTAATTTAAATTACTAAAATAAAATAAAATATACAAATAATATATATATATATATATATATTGCACTGATACAAGACTTATCTCAGTATATATATATATATATATAAAATAGTATACATATAGTCTATATATAGTCTATATATATAGTCTATATATATATATATATATATATATATACAGTATCTCACAGAAGTGAGTACACCCCTCACATTTTTGTAAATATTTTATTATATCTTTTCATGTGACAACACTGAAGAAATTACACTTTGCTACAATGTAAAGTAGTGAGTGTACAGCTTGTATTACAGTGTAAATTTTTGTTATTGTGTGTTGTTATTTTCCCCTCAAAATAACAACACACAGCCATTAATGTCTAAACCGCTGGCCACAAAAGTGAGTACACCCCTAAGTGAAAATATCCAAATTGGGCCCAATTAGCCATTTTCTCTCCCCGGTGTCATGTGACTCGTTAGTGTTACAAAGTCTCAGGTGTGAATGGGGAGCAGGTGTGTTAAATTTGGTGTTATCGCTCTCACTCTCTCATACTGGTCACTGGAAGTTCAACATGGCACTTCATGGTAAAGAACTCTCTGAGGATCTGAAAAAAAGAATTGTTGCTCTACATAAAGTAGGCTATAAGAAGATTGCCAAGACCCTGAAACTGAGCTGCAGCACGGTGGCCAAGACCATACAGTGGTTTAACAGGACAGGTTCCACTCAGAACAGGCCTCGCCATGGTCGACCAAAGAAGTTGAGTGCACGTGCTCGGCGTCATATCCAGAGGTTGTGTTTGGGAAACATATGAGTCAAATAATGCACAAGACGTATAAGTATGAGTCATATGAGACGTATGCGTGCTGCCAGCATTGCTGCAGAGGTTGAAGGGGCGGGGGGTCAGCCTGTCAGTGCTCAGACCATACGCCGCACACTGCCTCAAATTGGTCTGCATGGCTGTCGCCCCAGAAGGAAGCCTCTTCTAAAGATGATGCACAAGAAAGCCCGCAAACAGTTTGCTGAAGACAAGCAGACTAAGGACATGGATTATTGGAACCATGTCCTGTGGTCTGATGAGACCAAGATAAACTTATTTGGTTCAGATGGTGTCAAGCGTGTGTGGCGGCAACCAGGTGAGGAGTACAAAGACAAGTGTCTTGCCTACAGTCAAGCATGGTGGTGGGAGTGTCATGATCTGGGGCTGCATGAGTACTGGCGGCACTGGGGAGCTACAGTTCATTGAGGGAACCATGAATGCTAACATTTACTGTGACATACTGAAGCAGAGACTGGGCCGCAGGGCAGTATTCCAACATGATAACGACCCCAAACACACCTCCCAGATGACCACTGCCTTGCTAAAGAAGCTGAGGGTAAAGGTGATGGACTGGCCAAGCATGTCTCCAGACCTAACCCCTATTGAGCATCTGTGGGGCATCCTCAAACGGAAGGTGGAGGAGCGCAAGGTTTCTAACATCCACCAGCTCCGTGATGTGGTCATGGAGGAGTAGAAGAGGACTCCAGTGGCAACCTGTGAAGCTCTGGTGAACTCCATGCCCAAGAGGTTTAAGGCAGTGCTGGAAAATAATGGTGGCCACACAAAATATTGACACTTTGGGCCCAATTTGGACATTTTCACTTAGGGGTGTACTCACTTTAGTGGCCAGCGGTTAAGATATTAATGGCTGTGTGTTGAGTTATTTTGAGGGGACGGCTCACTACTTTACATTATAGCAAAGTGTAATTTCTTCAGTGTTGTCACATGAAAAGATATAATAAAATATTTACAAAAATGTGAGGGGTGTTATCTGTGAGATACTGTATATATAAGTATATGTATATATGTATCAGTGCAAAATAAAAATGCAAAGAACACTAAATTAGTCAATATACATGTGACCACATATTACTTTATATATATTTATTTTCTCTATCTCTAATAAATAATATATCAATACATAATAATAGAGAGACTGAAGAAGAGGAGAAAGAGCCACTCTTCACTACACACTGTATTACTGTATCTAGATGCTCACTCACACACACAAATCAACAGACAGTGTGTCTCTGTGCTATCGGGTTTATAAAGTGCTCTCTATCGAGTCTGTCTACTGTCTGTATGGCTAAACATAGATAGGAGAGGAAATACTGAGGCTGATAGAAAAAGAGAAGAGAAGGGGGTTTAGAAAGAAAGAGAGAGGGATCATGAATGAGAAAGACAGAGAAAGAGAGAGTAAAGTTGTCAAAAAGAGAGAGCGTGAATGAGTACCAGAGAAAGAGAGAGAGGTGGGGGCTTTGCTCTTAGGACGCTAGTCTGTCCCTCTCTGCTCCGTTTTTAACACAAAATGAAAAATCACCTTTGCCGCCTGGTGCACTTTAGAGTAGCTTATTTTTAGACCCGCTTGACAGTCTTCCAATGGCCGGAGACTAGCATATGGGCTGTCTTAAAGCTTCATATGCTCCCAGCTCTCACCTCCCAGAGACAGGAAACTCACTTGGGAGTGTGCTACAAATAAATGCCCCCCTGCCCTGCCCTTGTATTCCCTCATCCCTCCCCTCTTCCCACCTACTCACACCATTCTCCACCCAGATAGTGCCTGTCCCTGAATTTAGCACCTTCCCTGCAACTACGTCCTGCTGTACTGAAGTGAACTACACCCACATCACTGTCCAAATGCTCTCCCCCTTTCTGGCCTGACCAGGATTGGAGGCGTGTGTGTGAATCTGAATGAAATGTAAACATAAATATACTTATGATAGATGACCTAGAAAATAGCTCCCACTAAGCCAAGGTGTACTATTACAAATAAATACTAAATTTAGAAAAAATACTAAAAATAATACATTTTATTATTCTAAAAGTAAATAAATAAAAACTATACATAAAAAAGATATTTACAGTATGTAAAGCTAATATTATATAAAGAAAAACCACACACAGCGATTGATTTTAATATACAAACTATGTTTGTATTATATGCCACCATATGTAAATAACCGATACAAGATATATGTGCACCTAAAAGTGTAATAATAAATAATAGTGGCATAAACACACCTGTTCACACTTTCAGATGTGGTTCATTTGTATTCATAAACTTTCTTTATGCCTTTAGCAACTTGGAGGGAAAAATCCAGGTGATATCAGTCAAAATCTGTATGGTCGTTTTGTTCTCTCTGAAAAGAGCGTAGGGAGTGAGATTCCACTATGACTGACCTCCTCTAACCCTCTGTGCTCCAGGGTGGCCTCCTCACATTCATCACACATACACACGTGCGTGCGCTACCATATACCCCACCATCACACATGCTCTGTTTACACTCATACATACTGTATATCTGACATTGGTACATCTCTGTCAAGCACCAGGTTGCCAAATAAATACTAAATGTACAGGGGATTAATTATACAGCAATGATGTACATAAGCAACTCGATGATGTAATCTTCAGCAACAGAGTACAGTTGGCTCTAAAAGTCAACATATGCTGTCGGCTGTCTCTAATATAACATTTGACACATTCTGCAGGCATCAAATAGCGGCACATGACTAACATATAGACGGACCCTTATACCGGTAAAGAAAAAAATATAATTACAAGCAGAATTTGTAGTAATATAAGAGTTTATTTGCAAAAACATAACTCTGTTTTTTTTATTTTCAAAAATTATGTTTTTTATTGTTATGTTTTTACTGTGCTTTATTGTGTTAGCTAGCTGTTTTTTTAGTTATTTTTTAACCTCGTCAAAATAACCCATTTGCAGTTTGATTGAGAAATGAACTCTTCATATATACACTACCGTTTAAAAGTTTACGGTCAGTGAGTTTCCTTTTTCGTTGTTGAAGATATTAATACTTATATTCAGCAATGATGCTTTAAATTGATAACAAATTACAGTAATCCTGAAAACAACGGTTGCAGCATTGATAATAATAATAGAGCAACAAATTAGCAGCATATTAAAATGATTTCTGAAGGATCATGTGACACTGAAGACTGAAGTAATGACTGCTGAAAATTCAGCTTTGCCATCACAGGAATAAATGACATTTCAAAATATATTCAACTAGAAAACAGTTATTTTAACATTATTATTATTTTCACAATATTACTGTTTCTACAGTCTTCAATCAATTAAATGCAGCATAAGAGACCCTTTTTTTTTTACAAATTCATTCATGATGGATAAACTGATGTAAGTAAAAAATAGTCGAAAATGCCATTTCATGTTAACAAAGACTAAGCTTCCTCAGTTTCATTACGTCTACTATCAGGCATCAAACAACAATACGCAGACATAAAGACAGACTACATACAAAAACAATACACGCATACATGCACAAGCCCTTATGGACATGCACACACAGTTGTGCGTTCGTGAGATCTGTGGAGTGTGGAGGTTCGAATGTTAGATGAGCTCGGTGGCCTCAGTGGAGCCGTGTCATGGGCGATAGCACTACGCTAGGCTAACACTAGGCTACGCTACGCTAGCTGTGTTCTGCCACTCAGAGATGCACTCAAAGTACACACACTCTCTTTCCATGTCATAGTCTCACTAAAACCCTCCCTGCTTCCCCTCAGGAAGGAGGTTTTGACTCCAAAGCAGCCCTAAACTAAGACAGAGAGAAAATGCATTACGCGGTGAATGATGCGGCGTGCAGCGAGAGAGAGAGAGAGAGAGAGGGCTAGTGTGTGTTATCTACAGCCAGTCAACGTCAACACTTTGTTGTCACAACGATATGTGAACCTAACAGGCAGAGAGTGAAAGTGAGAGTGAGGAGGAAAAGAGAATGAGAGTGTGTGAGGTGTGCTGTCAGAGCTGTGTGATTTATAGAGTGTGCTGTCAGACTCCAGCTGCTGAACCAAAGTGTCAGGTTGAGAGAGACCCCTACCAGTATCTGTGTGTTGAGAGAGAAAAAAACAGACAACTTTTTAAAGGCCATATTCTACACTTCTGTAGCATTTATTTGTCCACTTGTAATGTTAGTGAAGCTTTCTTGAAATCAAAACACAAGCAATTCTGTTCTATAAAACACTGTCCTACTCAGGTGTGACAAACAATTTGTATGTTGACATCAAACATAAAAATAGGGTCTGATGTGAAACACAAAACAGCCAATCAGAACAGTTCTCTCTGTTTGCTCACTCACACACACACACACACACACGTTTTTCCTTGTGAAACGTAAGGCATTTGACATTTAATATTTGATCATATTTAAAACTCTAAACTTCCACAGTCAGTCTCTCCTCATCCATAAATAACGATCAATATAAATTAAAAAGCAGTATATAGCATTTTACAGTGACTTGTCTAGTTAGAATTAAACAAACTGCTACGGTACCTTTGAGACTTTTGACAATGAAGACAAAAAGTCTAAGACCACATTGAAAATCTGGGATTTAATTAATCTCATTTAAACTAATTTAAACCATTACAGAACTTTGAAAAATTGAAATAAATGAATTGAAATAAATTAATATAGGAATAAAATTGTTTTTTTTTTGGCCTTAAAGACATTAGTTGAATTTTTTTTTGTCATGATTTATTCACCCATGTTGCTCCAAACATAAAGACAAAATTTTGAAAAATGTAAAATAAATAAATTGAAATATATGAATAAAGAAATAAAAACAACTAATTCTATCATTATTTAACCTATTGTCATGCCAAACCAAAATAACTTTCTTCTGTGGAACACAAAATAAGATATTTAAAGAATGTTTTAACTAATTTTATCCATATAATGAAAGTCAACACAACACTAATTGACTTTCATTGAGACATTTTTCAAAATATCTTCTTCAGTGTTCCACAAAAAAATAAAGCCATGCAGGTTTGGAACGGCATGAGGGAGAAAATAAATGACAGCATCTTCCTTTCTGGGTGAACTATTCCTTTAAGATAAAGTCTTCTCATCTGTTATGCTATGTTAATGAGTGAGGCAAACAGAGTGAAGTATCCACAGTTCCCAAACCCTCCAGATCACAGCTGCGCTCAGTGTGCACGCGTGCGTGTGTGCGTCGAGCGTTGAGAGTGTCGAGCAGCGAGAGTCATCTCACCGACAGCGCTTAGACTCATACGTCACTGTCACAGCCACGACTGTTCCAGTCCCGAGCTGGCAACCCGCACGCGAGACAACAACACACACCACGCAGCGCGGAGCTGTAGCGCCACAGCACAACCCTGCTCAACTGTCATATCTGACTGGGGCATGAGCCGTACACACCCCGTCCTTCTTCTGTTGTCTTCACATTTTCATTTCAGCTCGCTTTCTCTCATGTTGCGTCTCAACATATCCTTCGCTCTGTCTGTGCGTTAAAGGAACAGGCTACCATGAGAGACGGATATGAGAAAACACTTTATAGTGATCCCAGTGGACACATCTCTCTTTTTTTCCCGCTCACTCTTACTTACCCCCTCCCTCTCTCCCTCTCATGCCAGTCCCCAAATTATTTAATTTAGCGCAGACACCATATCTCCCTATGTGCCATGCCGCTGAAGTTCTCTCTCCCTCCACGTCGTCCTCTCTTCTTTCCTCCACTTTATAGATTGTTCCAAGCAGGGGTATTTCATGACAGAATCAGGAGTGTGGGTGTGTTTGCTGGAAAATTAGTAAAAAGGCATTTACTTCATTTTTATCTCAACATAAACACGTACGTGCATGCTTGCGGCCCGAAACCGGTGTCCCACGTTGTAATAAATGAATGCGAATGTGTTGATTTACTCTGAAGATTAGTGCTGCCCCATGGTGAGTGTTTTTGATTTGAATTCGCCAGGCCGGAGCTTTGTTTGAATCTCCATCTCAGCAAGAGCAGAGCATCAAAACAAATGCAAACAGGTAAACAACTTAAACATGTCCCCTCCAATTCTAGTTTACTCCAATGCCCACCGCCTGGAGAATTTCCATCGAAAACCGTGTGGCAATGTAAATTCGTAACACCACGACACTTCTCACCCGCTCCCGTTTGGTACGCCAGCATATTTAGATAACCGAATACATTAGTGAACTGTTTCATTAGTTCATTATCAACTCTTGGCTAAGTTCCCGCTATACGCCCTATTCTCATATCACCGCTCTAAAGCCATCTGAGACATCCGAGGCCTAGCATGTCAGAAGGCTCAGACGTGGCTGCAGACTCAGGGATGTCGTGGTCTTCGAGAGGGATCTGTTCTAAACACAGGGCTCATAGCTTTAGCTGGAGACACTATACTGCAGTCCCCTGACAACCCCTCAACCAGCCAGCCAATCGGCAGCAGGTAAGGTGGATTTGAGGAGCTGTAGGCATGTGTGTGTGTGTTGGGGTTAGGGCTCTGAAGAGAGCCCCCCAGATCCCCATTCTAATAACGTACACTGCCACTCCAGACGCAAGGGCAGCTGGGACACGCACACACACACTGGCACTAATAAAATTGAGCATCACAATAGAAACCTATATCAATATCTACAGCACACAAAAGCAGATTCAAAGCACACCAGACAAACTCTCCATGTACATTATAAATCTAATATCACTCATAATGAAACAGATTCTATGGATGTTTTTGGAGCTTCTACACTTGTTAACGCCTTGATTTGCTTAATGTGGGTTTATATGCGTTTGAGTTTAAGGCAAATTTTATGTTTTCGGAAGAAAATGTCTGTGGTGATTTTAAACTCACCCGAGTGTTTTGAGCGCATTGCTGTGTTGTTGCTAAGGCATTCTTAGTGGCTTTTTTAACGTACTGTTGTGTGGTTCTGTGTTCTAGGTGATAACTACCACAAACCAAAAATTATATTCTATAATATTTTGGTTCTCTGCTTTCTAATTAAGTCTATGGGATTTTTATTTTTGTTTTTTATATTTTTGTCGTTTACCATGCAAAAATTGTCCAATCGGTTTACAAATTATAATAATTGCATTTTTATTTTTGCCTACATTTTAAATACACTACTCAAAAGTTTGGTGTCTGTAAGATTTGTTTAAATTGTCTTGGAAAGAAATCTCTTATGCTCAACAAGGTTGCATTTATTTGATCAAAAATACACTATTGCAGTAATATTATGAAATATTACTATTCAAAATAAATTTGTTCTATTTTAATATATTTTGTAATTTATAATTGTGACGGCAAAGCTTAATTTTTAGTAGACATTACTATAGCCTTCAGTGTCACATGAGCCTTCAGAAATAATTCTAATATGCTGATTTGGTGCTCAAGAAACATTTCTTATTATTATCAATGTTGGAAACAGTTGCTTTTTTGTGGAAATTGTGATACATTGTTTTCAGGATTCTTTGATAAATAGAAAGTTCAATAGGACAGCATTTATTTTCAAGTAGAATTTTTTGGTAACACAGTAAAAATCTTTACTTCTGATCAATTTATAATGCATCTTTGTTGAATAAAAGTATTAATTTCTCTCAACAAACAAACAAACAAATCAATTAATAAAAAAAAATCCATCTGACCCCAAATTTTTGAATGGTGGTATATACAGAACCTTAAATACTTCTAGTTAAGGATTTGGTGGAGACAAGGAGGAATCAACAAACAAGTGCCTTTATTCACACACACACACACACACTCACACACACAAACACACTCACTCACCCATCCATCCAAACTGCTGAGTATGGTTAAATATTAACCAGCGCTAAAGGAAACACCGTACACCCACGTGCGCACACACATGCCAGCGGGGAAGGGATACAGGGCGTGGGGGGAATGTGACGCCCCCTGGAGGGCTCAATCAGAACCGGCAGTGTGTAAAAATGAGGCGCGCTGTCAGAGAGTGACAGCAGTGCCTATGGAAGGGCCGAAGGGTGGGCGGTTGGGATTTCACCTGGGGAAACAATATAACAACTGAAAGAAAATCTACACACACACTCACTCACACAAAAAGTCTCTGAAGTTTCTAACAAAGGAGTGGAGGATCCAGCAGAGTAGGTCTAGCTGCGCTGATCGGGGCGAAGCATCACTTATTTACCAGCTTACATCTGCACTATTTATGGGGCACCAGGGAGAGGCAGAAAGGAAAGTGGGAGACGGTGAGAGAGGGGTGGGTGGGGGCAACACAGAGGGGCTAAAATATGCATGGGGGCTGGCTCTTCTGGGAGCCAGAAAAAAAGAAAATGGGAAAAGGAGATAGAATGAGAGACATAAAAAGGCGAGAGAGAGAGAGAGTTGGTGGGAGTGTGAACGAGAGAAAGAATTAGAGACAAGATAAAGGATGGAAGCAAAGTTTGCCATAAGGGAGAGGGGGATGATACAGTAACGTGTCTTGTGAAGGCTCATGGGAAGACGAGGATTAACTCAGAGTGGGGCCGCACTGGGAGGGCATACTGGGTAGGGCACATAGGCCATGCCAGTCCATCCATTCAGTCTTGTTAACAACATACACACACGTTCAAGTCTCATTTCACCTGGGCAGGAGCAGGGTAAAACCCGGCACGGAGCTGTCCGTGCGGCTGACTGCTCAATTCCTCACCTCCGTCACCACTCAGGTGGGTGGTGCGGATGGGAGAGATGCAGTGGGCCCGCTGAGCCATGGGCTGGTGCGAGTATCTCGGTTGGCCGGCCTCAGGGTGAGGCAAACAGTGACCGACAGGGTCCAGCGATCCCCCTGCTGCTAAATGGACTGACCGGCCATATGCCCAGCGCCGCCGGCCTTATATCACTGTCACGCCGCGGCCGGGGGCTCACGTGGAGGGGTGGGTTGTTGAAACCATGCAGGAGATTTAGGTCACACCCCCAAGCCCCTAAAATATTAAATCATGGACCTGAGTAAGCTATTAACCTCACACTCTGCTACTTATAAAGACCCACCCACCAACACACACAGGCGGGCGCTGGAGGGGGCTGCAGGGATGGTGGCCCATAGCTCACAAAGATGAATGTAACTTGGGCTAGGGTAGGATGCAGCTGACCCCAGCGGCCCGTGGCAGCCACTGTGGGCTGAGTTATTCACAGTCCTGCCCCTACTCAATCTGTCTGCCCCATAATCAGCACACAGAGAGAGAGAGAAACAATCGCCTTCATATACTGGCACTCACCTAGCAACAGTACATTAAGATTATTGTTAAATTCCTAGAGAAACACATTTTGCATTTTGTATCTGGACTATATGTCACTTAAGGGGAGAAACAGGATTAGGAAATGTTGAATGCGAGTCAGATTCAAACACACATCAAGAGGTCTGCTACTCTGATGGGACATGGAAAACTGTCAAGCATTGGGTTAGGTTTGGGTCAGATTTCATGAAACATGCACAAACTGCTAGACTCCTACAACAATCTCTATCCACAGATTCCAACAGAAGTGACAGGATTTTGGCCAAGAAATATCTCACAGCAACTGTAAATATGACTGCGCCTTATAATTCTTTAACCATTGCATTTGGTCCACTCCAATACTCAATACTCCAATCCAAGAACAATCAAGAAAAACTCCAAAAATAGCCATAAAATCCTTTGACAATCCTGAATCCAGTGCTGATACTATCGGAGTGTAAGGTTGCACCACTAGAGACAAGTTCCTAAAGGAGAATCAACCAGTTAGCAGTAACTTTTTTTAACCAGTACATTTAGTTCTAGTCCTTAGAAGGGACTGCGTGGGAAGAATGTGTGTGTGTGAGAGAGATTTAAATTCTGCCTGGCCCTTAGGCTTGGCTGAGATGTCTGCATTTGAATTGGTGCTTAAATTGATACTATTTTTCACCTCACAGCTCTGTGATATCTCCAGCTAAACTTGAGTCAGCAGATGTGTCTCACTGCTCTGCCATGTCTGCATCCGCTGGGAATCATTACCACGGGTCAGGAGCATCCAGAGGTGCTTAAAACCAAACCACGGCCACTAGAATGTCTATATTTCTATACAAAAACATCTTTTGGTTGGGCAATGAGGACACAAAACTCCTGCTCAATAAAGAACAAAAATACATGGTGGTTCCAAAGAACGTCAATAAGGAGTATTTAAATGCATCAAAAAATGACAGATTTCTTAAAGTGTGTTTACACTGACAGTGATTAGCATTGACAAACTGACCAGAAGTAAATTCTTTTTAAAAAGAGGTGATTTGAGGCTACGTAATAGCAATAGCAAACATTGCCAGTGCGATAAAGTTGAACAGAAATAAATCGCTGTCAGTGAAAATGCACATCAAGGTATACATTCATGTCAAAAGGAAAGGGACTTCGGGTGCCACAGCGTCATAAAGGAAAGTTATAGCAAAAAGTGCACAGAGTGTGGCAGCACTTTGTAAACGTGTGTGGCAGTGCTTACTCGCTAAAGTCTATATGTGTGTGAGTGTGTCAGTCTCTGAGTGGAGGGGTTCAGGGCCTCCCTCAGGGAACTCAGATAAAGGCTTCAGTAAAAGAGAAAGAGACTATATCTATCACAGTAGAACAGACAGAAAGAGAAACAGATACAAAGACAAAAAGAAAGAGAATGGAAGAGGGAAAGAGAGAAAGAAAGAAACAGAGACTCATCCGGAAAGAAATAATGTCAAGTGGACAAAGTGTGTTATTGTTACAGTAGGCAAACGGCTTTTGATGAGCTGTCAGACATCAGATTGTGTTGTGAACTTGAGCGTGAACCTGTAGGGCATACAGTTGTCTGTACAGTATCTCTAACTGCTCAAGGCAATATGAACTGTGATTAGTGTACATTCCTTCATACAATATACTATATATATATTGTTCAGTGGTGCAGTGGTTCTCAACTGGTTTCGTTTGATTTTACACTGGCTGTGACCCAACACAGTACCAGAAGAGTTCATTTTTTACTACTAAAATGTAGTAAAAGTAAACTAAATGCCTTTAAAATAAAAAAAATATATGAAGGGTATTAGCCCCCAAAATATGCAAAATTATTTATTATATTAATAAATATTAATTATTCATAATTAAAATTATACGGGGTAGAAAATACTATAAAAAAGTTTGAATTCATTATTTTTCTCCCAAACCCAGAGTTTCAAGCTGAGAAGCACAGAACTAGTGTGTGTGTACACAATGTCTATGAATGGCAATCTGCTTTTGTATATGCATTGCAAATGTGCGTGAGAGTGGGCCCAGGACAGCATTCCCAGTTGTCTGCCCTGACAAAGCATGCGCGTGTGTGTGTGGATGAATGTGAGTTCCAGCAGTCACAGCAGGTGGTGTGATTGATTTGCAGAGTAATGGGTCTAATCGTTACTGGCTTGAGGATGCACCTTGTTTTCTCCTTTAATTCCCTTATTAGCTGTGATCTGTGTCACATCTGTGTCTATCAGGGCTGAGATCTGAGATCGACTACAGAATCCCACTATATTCCAAACATCACAAAGCAGACACACATTTTGCTACTACAAGGAGATTCATTGCACATATGACACATAAAATATGATCATAAAACATTCAAATATGAACATCAGATGTTCTTACACGGCTTTCTGGAAAACTTCATTCTGATTGGTCAAATAAGGTCCAACAGATTTACTACATACAGTGGTTGTTTGGTTGTTCTAGATTTGTTTTTCTTATCACTTCTTGTGTAACAATGTGGGTTTTAAACTTAATTGTAAGAGCAAAATAAAAAAAATTAAAAAAATTCACGGCTGTTAACACCATTCTCAACCACCATTGGCAGGTCTTGTAAAAGTGAATTTTGGATTTATTCCAGAAAGTCATGAATGTTCACCTGCTTTTGTTGCACTGCCATGTGCTTCTGCATTACTCACCTGGAGTTCAGTTTGGAAGAAGAACTTCTGCGGACACTGGGAGCAGTCGTATATCTTGTCCTCCTGTCCGTGGACGGCAAATATGTGCTGCTGCAGCTTATTGGCCTGAACAAACACTGGGGGGAAAAGGACAGAAGGGAATCAGCAGTCAAACGATTGGCCGAAACGCTTTACCCAAGAGTGTACAGCGAATTGGCAGTGAAAATAGCTGATTCGATTAAGAACTAATCCTGTTCGAGGAATTAAAAAAAGAAAAAGAAAAAAGAAAGAAAAATCCATGACTACCAACTTTCACGCTTTGGGTAGGAGAGGGAGAATAAAAATAATGAATTTTTGGGATTTGAGACAATGTGTCGGCGCTAAGGAAAGAGGAAGGGGGAGGGGGCGTTCTCAAATGAAAAGCTCTCAAACTCTCTTTATCGGAGAGCAGGGGATGACAGCGGGAGATGGAGGTAGAGACAGAGACAGACTAAAGTATCCCCACCAGACCTTGTGATATTTATCAATAAATCATTCCTCTTTCCTCGGGTTTTTAAATTCCGTTCGTGTATTTTTTTGTATTTTTTTTTTGTTTCAGTAAACTTAAGTTTGCTGTGTGTGGAGACTATGAATTATTGAGTGTCCCTGGAGTAGAAGGCATCCGCTTACTTATTCATGAGCCACACAGGAATAGTGTTAAAGTTTAAAAGAGGACTGTACCTGTAAGGGAGGAAAGGGGGAAGAGAACGTGGTGTAGCCAAACAACTCCGTAAAGGTGAAAGAAAGACGGAGAACTAATCCGCAAGGAGGAAGAGAGAGAGGGAGACAAAGGGACGGACAAGGCAAAAGAACAAATGATTTGATCAAAGGGATGGAGGGAAGGACGAATAGAGAAGCAAGAGGGAGTGTACAATGAATATGGAAGGAGCTGGAACTGGAAGAGGAGTAATAAAGAATGGGTAAGGGAAGAAAAAGATGAATCGAATAAAAAACCAGTGTGAAATTATCTGGAGAATGGCGTGTTGCAGTGCTGGGGACAATATGGCCTCCAACACCAGTCTTTAATGTTGACAAGCTCAAGTAATGATTTCTGATTCCCAAAGGTTAGCTGACAAACTGTCTAAAGTGACTTTCAAACTTAGTGTGAGGAGACACACACACACTGGGCCTGTTTAACTAAATGCACACGTACACGGAGGGTCCTACCCTGGAGAGCGAGAGCGGATTACACTGCCTTTCTATAAACCTGCCCTTTATTCTCTGACCTCTCCTCTCCTGAACACACACACGGATCTTCTCACCTCAAAGACATTCAGCATGACAACTGGCCTACAGAAAAAAACTAGCAGTTTCTATGAGATACTTTATAGCTTACAAAAATGGCCATTATGATTTGACAAATCCAGTTAACTGTGGGCTCTTGTTTGTCTATTCTACTGAGGTGCCTTCTGGTCCACTGAAAGTGGAACGTCTGACAGGGGCTCGATCTGCCCAGGGGTCATGAGTCCCACCAGGTATCACAGCGGGAAGATCAGCTCTCATTAGCTTTAGCATCAGCTCAGCAGGTCGCCTGCACAAACCGCAGCCACCTGTCTTGGCCACGTTGAACTTTATTAACCATTGTGTGCGTCTGCATAAGAGTGTGTCATAATATCTCTCTTCTATGTCAGGTCTAGTGAAACTGATCTTTGTTTATATAATGTAGTGTGTATATGTACAGTAAATATACACGTTTAGAACAAGATAAACAAAGAGGTGAGAAAACAAGTGTGAAGAAGAGAATGAAGATTAAAAGTAAAAAAGACAAGAGAAGAGAAGAGAAGAGAAGAGAAGAGAAGAGAAGAGAAGAGAAGAGAAGAGAAGAGAAGAGAAGAGAAGAGAAGAGAAGGAACAAGATAAAAACCAAACTAAAAGAAAGGAAATAAGACAAAAAGAGACAAGAAGACAAGAAAACAGATTACATCAGATGAATATACATAAAACAAATAAGTAAAAAGCTAGGAAAAAATAAAATGAGATGAAAAAGAGAAGAAAAAATAAAATAAAAACAAAAAAATAAAATGAGACAAGAAGAGAAGACAACAGTTGCTGTGCGTTCACACCGCCGCCGGCGAGAGCGTCAAAAATCGCCCTGGCCGCCCTGACTGCGACGCTGTAGAAAAGATTTGTGGACGCGCTGACGCTCTGACGTAGATTGTATGCTCGTCTTGTATTTAAAGGAGCCGCAAAGGAAACAAGCAGGTTGATCTTGTGCAGACTGACCACAAGTAAGTTAACCTCATGAAAAGTGTAGCCTTAATGCAATTGGTGTTGTTTTGAGCAAATAAATTGCATTCCCGCTGAAAAACAAACGTTGTAGCGGGAAAATGTCCTCTATAATTTTTATTTATTTATGTCCCTGTACACAAACAGGGACACGTCAAATATTATCGGGAAACCCGCCACAGCAATAACTAATCTCTCTTCCATTTTGCTTGGGAACTAATGTGGTCGGAACCAAAGTTTACAGGACTGCATTCTCTGGAACCCTCTCAAGCGGAGGACTTCTACATTCCGATTGGTTGCCTCCCAACCGCGTCATAGCTCATTACCATAAAGTTGACTTGATTTCAACTCTCCTCGACGCTCTCACCGTCCAAGACTCGCCGCGCCGCTCTCGCCGGAGCTCGCCGCCGGCTCACATTGAAAATGAATGACTTCCGGCCACTTTGACGCTCTCGCCGCCGGCGGTGTGAACGCACAGTTGCGATGAGATGAAAAACTAGTTAACATGGGGACTGAGACAAGATTAGGCATGAAAAGAGAAGCAGAAAAGAAAAAGAGATAGAACAAGTAGAGACAGACAAGAAGCAAAGAGATGACAAAAAAGTAAAGACACTTTTGCATATAATCCTACATGAGGGAATGTGCTAAATGGTGCTTAATTGACTGCAGTTGGCCACATGCATGACCACGTGACCGTGCACTGTGTGCAGTTACCCTCTCATCACTGGCAGTGTGTATCCCCCCTGCCTCCCCCACACTCTTTGACTGCCCCTGACCCTTCAACCTCAACCCCACCAACCCCCTGGGCTGGACCTCTCACCTGTAAAGCAGACGGGACACTTGAAGGTGCCTCCCATGCCCTCGAAGCTGTGCTCGATCAGGTGACACAGGAGCTTGGCCGGAGAGTCAAACATCTGGTTACACAGCTTGCACTCATGATTGATGCCTTCCTCTGCAACACAAGAGCACGATACAACAGGTTACACACACCAGCAGGGTCAGACAGAGAGAATGAGAGACAGAGAGACACAGACACACGCTGCCAAAGACAAGGCACGACATTTTTACACATTAACCGTCTGCGAGGGCGTCTCGTAAGCAAGCGGTCGAAGTCTTTTCGAGATCTCTCGAGCGAACGGGGTCATTTTTCTGTTTCTTCCCATCCTATCACATCATTTGTGGTCCCAGGCTTATAATCTTTAGCTCTGGACAGTATGACCACCCGTCCCATCCCTCCTCCCCCTCCTCTGCCCAGTGCCGTCTCTTTCCCGGCCGGTAATTGCCTGCTGCCCCCCCAGTGCTGCAGGCTCTGTGCCCTCCCTCTGCCTGCTGCTCTATTTTAAGCCTGCCTGAGTGACCCCTTGCTGGTGTGGGACAGATGAAAGGTGGGCGTCGTGTCCTGGCTGGACGCCTCTGCTCTCGTCTTATCACCCACCCTCCACACAGGACTGAGCCCGGCCCACCTGCCTCCGCTCCATCAGACACCCGCCGCCAGACTACCACCCCGATCCCCCGAACCCCTAACTGAGCCCTGGTGTACGGTAGACGCCGACACAGACCCCCATCTTCCCAAAGCGTCCAGCACCCCGCTAGCCCATGCAGACAGGTCCGAAGAGTCCCGCTGCTGAGCTACGGGGTGCATGGAGGGTTAATAAAGTCTTCAATCATATATCCCCACCATCACCCTGACCTACACCGCCCACCCCTCCCCTTCCAAAAGCCACCTCCGCCGATTCTAATCTCCGCTCCGTCTCAAAGGCCCACACAAGGGTGCTCTAATCCCCGTTTGAAAGGAGCATGAGGAGAGGTGGAGGGGGCAGCGAGAGTGAAGGGGGGGATTGGCAAGGGCACCGCTTTGGTCTGGCCTCCCCCACTGCCTCCTAAAAGACATTGCGTTCGGGAGGGGTGGAGGATTCCTTTCTGGGAGAATGAAAGCAGCGGCGGACAGAGGTTATGACTGAGTTTAATATGTCAAATGCCTTTTTGGAGAAAAATCTGCTCTAGTTCGGGGGGGCAGAGGTTTGAACGAGACCAGATAGTCTCGAGATACAAGACAGGATCCGTTTTGCGGATGCAGACTGAACGAATGCTACGCACAAGGATAGGGATGAGAGGGATACAATACCAAGTGAAAAATGTATTATTTTCTGGGAGAATGAAAGCGGCAGCGGACAGAGGTTATGACTAGGTTTAGTGTGTCAAATGCTTTTGGAGGAAAATATGAAATACAGTAGTTAAGGGAATGTTTTGTATGAGAAAAGATCTAGTGCACAGCTGTGAATGAGCCAAATCCTATGCACACAGATAGAGAAAAGAGGGAAGCAAGACCAAAGTGAATGCACTGCAAAAAATTATATTCTTTATAAGCATTTTTTACTTGTTTTTCAGTTAAAATATCTAAAAATATTTTAGATAAGATTTACTTGAATCTCAAAAATAGTGGAGATTTTTCTGGAAAAGACATTTGACATACTAAAGCTAGTCACACTGCAAAAACTTACTGCTTAATGAGATTTTAATGAGTGGTTTTTGACTTATTTTCCACTTAAAATATGTAAAAACTCTTGAAAAAATACATTTACTTGAAGAGCACCACTGTATAAGATATTGAGAGAATATATCTTTCTTGAATGTAATTGCATTTTGTTTATCCACATTTTAAGTATTCAAACAAGTGATATATTTTTTTACCAGTGTAGAAAATAGTTATATTCAAAGTACTGAAGTAAATGCATCTTTGTGGATGCAGATGAACTGAATAAACCGCACACAGAGAAAAGCAAGCCCGAAACCAAAAATTGTGAAGAATGGCAGGTAAAGGAAGACAATTCCTTTCTGGGAGCGAGGAAGCGGTGATAGACAGAGGTTATAACCAGGATTAGTATATCAAATGCCCTTCTGAGGGAGGATCTACACTGAAAAAAAAACAAGACTACATCCGTTACGCGGATACGGACGGACCAAACAATATACAAAAAAATGAGAGGGAAGCGAGACCAAAGTGAAAAATTGGGAAAAATGAGAGAAAGAGTTAGAGGAAGAGAATTCTGCAAAAGAAAGCAGAAAGCAAAAGGATAATTGGGCTGTCCAACACAAAGTAATGGTAGCCAAGGGGCCTGTGAGCATGTGTTTCCGCATGCGTGTGTGTGTGTGTGTGCACTAAAAGTAAGGCTCTCTCTGAGAGAACTGCTGTTGATCAGTAAGTACGGAACATGCTCCATCATCTATTTTCCAGTCTGCGCAGAAACACTAAGCTCTCCACTTCATTGTGTGTGTGTGTGTGTGTGTGTGTGTTTCTATATGAGAGAGTGATGGGGCTACGTTGGGATTACAGTTGCTTGTTACTGCAAACCAGACTAGTGCTGTCAGGGAGAGCATTTGATCAGTGAGGCTGACACAAAGGTCTCAGAGAGGGGGACTGCAGTGTGCTAGGGGAGCCATCACACCACTAAAGAGGAGAAGACAGACGTGTAGAGTGCAGCAGAGGGCCTAGGAAGTGCATGACAACAACACGCTCTTTCATAACTGAAACTAACTGGGGGTTAAAAAAAGAACAAAAGGACTTTACAAGCACTGCGACACATCGTGAAAGGCAAACCGAAGAGATTTCAGAATACCTTCCCTTCATCTCAGAAAGCATTGATGCTTGGCATGTTGTGTGTACTGTATATGTGTACACAATGCAGTTTGCATGTTGCCACGTAAAAAGCTTGATTGAAAGCAACCGATTTCTTTCCTTTATCTGAAATATCATTATGAGAGGGGTTGAATGATTTAAATGCCATCCACCCTTTCTCCTAAAAGATTTTCACCCTATATACATCACTTATTAGAGCCTGTGCTAAGTAAAGCAGGAAGGGAGGGAGGAACAGGAGGGAAAATAGAGATATAAAAGCAGCTAGAGGCAGGGATGTGTGTCTGAGAGAATATTTAACTGGAATTGAGAGGGAAAGAACAAGAAGAAGAAAAAAAGAAAACTGGCCGCCTCTAAAGGTATGCAGCATCTTAATTGAGAAACGGCATGAAGCCGCCACACATTCGCAGAATCACTGATGAGGGCTTTCCAGGACATCGATAGAGGGAGGGAGGCTGAGAGGGAGCGCGAGAGAGAAATGGCAAGAGGATCGAATCAAGAAAACAGCGATCGCGCAAACAGATAGGTGGAAAGCAAATGAGTAAAGTACGTATTCATGTGGTATTCCAGGTTGTTATTCCACCGACTGAACAGGCCGACTCTCCTTGCCGCTGCGCCTCTGCAGTGGCTGCTGCTGCAAAGCTTGGCCAATGTGCTTCCAGCTAATTGACCAGGGGGAGCCAGGTGGCGCCCTGGCCTGTGCCGTTCCTCTGGGACGGGCCCGTCTATATGAGAATGCCTCCCTCCTTCCATCATTCTCTCTCTCTCTCTCCACACATCACCCCTTGTAGCGTGCACTGGCACACAAATGAGCTGTGTAGATGGGAGCTGCACATCCCATGTGGCTCGGCACCTCTCGCCTGGCCCTGAGGCCCGCGGCCCCGGCCCCCGGATTGATGGCCCGAGCGGTAGAGAGGCAGAGCGGGAGAGCTGTGAGAGGAGGGGAAGGAGGGGAGCGAGCTGGGGCGAAAGGGGGTGGAGGTAGCGGGCTTCTCTAGGGGGTGAGCTCAAGGTGTGTTGCCATGGTAACTCAGAGAGGGAGAGCAGGGAGAAGCGGCGGCGTGCTGAGCTTGACCCGTGCTGGTGGGGGTGGCAATGTGGGCCAAAACCGAGTGCACACACACACACACACACTCCTACTGCAGGGCTAGGGGGGTCTCGAGAGCTCTTGCTTCCTACTCTTTCTTTTCTTTCTTTCTTTCTTACACACAAACAGCGAGTGCTGCATTGCTGAAACAATCCCAGGAGCCATCTCTCTACTTTCACACCATACACGCACACCGTGACTCACTCCGCAATGTCTCCTTTATACAACTTTCATTCATGCCCGAAAAGTTCAACCCAGCCCTCATTGACTCGACAAAACATACACACGGCCCGACGGCGATGCTGACAGCAAAGTGGGGGACACGACTAACTCATTCGTGTTTTTTCCTGGCTGTCAGTCTGATTCACACGTTTCCTATTATCTGCAGCAAATATTTCCGGAACGCTCTCTCTCCCGCTCTCTCTTTATCTGGCTGCCAAACGGGATGGAGTCTCCGGCTCCAGATATTTTTGGCAAACGTGGACGGCATATGGAGTTGACCAGCTTGGAATCTCCTATCAGATTACATAACAGTAGGACGCTGGATCCCTCTACCCTGCAGAAACCGACCTTCATGCAAACAAGCAAACAAACAAACTCTCCATCCAAAGCGCAAGCCACCTCTTCGCTGGTCTATTTCCTCCATTGTCGTTGTGTGCATCTTAACTCATGGTGCGTCCTTGCTTATTCGCCGCCGTCTACGCTGCTGGTGTGGTTGTCTTGTTGACTCAGGCTGGTGCACGGATGAGTGTGGTAAATTTCTACCAACTGTGGCTATTGACTCAGAGCTTAAGCGAGCCATTGAGACCCATAGTCCTCTATAAAGTGACAAAGCTGAATTTCACATTTAAACCTGGTACCGTGTATATGACTATAAAAAAACATACTGACATACAAGTATGCAAATGTGTAGGTAAATGTTTGGCAAACACATTGCAAGTTGTATCAACTTAACATGCATTCTTACATTTCTATAGCGGTAACGGACTTCACTACTCAAGAAGGAGAGAAAGTTACTATCAAATGTCTGTCTTTAAAATGTATGTCTTTATTTTGGTAATATCTATAGATGCGTCAATTTTTTAGTGAACTTAAACTTGCTAATCAAGATTCTCTTTAAATTGTTGCTTTGTGTGCCATTCAGAACTGAATTGGGAATGCCTTTTAAATTCAAATTCAATTCCTGATTTTTATATAAGGAAGCCAACAGAATGTAGAATTCAAATGTCATAATTCAAATGAATTTAAATTAAATAATTGTAATTTTAACTAGAAATGCAAAATTTATTATAGAAATGTTAAATGATTGCTTCAAAGTTTTTTATAGATAGATAGATAGATTTAAGGGTTAATCTTACTGGGAGGTCTTGTCAATATCACACTCTTCATTATGACTGCTGCTTCAGGTCTCTGAGCGGCACAGAATCAAATTAGCTTTCCAAAGACTGATTATGCCTTGTTACTACCAGGGTGCTCTCATCCAGAGAACTTCATTACCCATAATGCACTACAGGAGCAGCTGCACAAGTCTCACATTCATCTCAACCAATGAACTGAACCCTATAATAAACCAACCACATTCTCTACCAATCAAAGCGCTCTGTTCTTAACAAGAGCCAATCTCCTAATTTCTTCTCCACCAATCAGTACGTGTCAGCAGGTCTAACGCCCTATGAGGCAGGCTGGTCTGGCTGCAGTGTTGATGGCCACCCAGTGCTTGCACTGAGGCAGCGCTCTCTCATTTCCAGCACACACAGATAAAAAGACTGCACACTGTGCGGCAGATAGAGTCTGCAATCAAAACAGAGCTCAAATCATGGATAAAACATGCATGTTTACCGCATACAGACCTCGCAATGCCTGAAAAATGGAACAAGACGGTTTTGACCGAGGCTTTTTCACGGCTTGAACACTGCAAGTGAATTAACCGAATTACGAAAAATTCATGTGTGTGACTCTGTTGCCAGGGCAAATGATATGCGTGCCCATGCATACATACACACACACAAACAGTAACCCACCCACATCCTCTTGTACATACAAACCACCCTTGACCTCACAGTCATACACACTCGAGGACCTGATTGTTAGCGTGTAATATATGCACAGCTATTTGTGTTTTGAATGTTAATTGAATGCTGGAAAGTGCCCGTGGGGGAATAGTTCTAATCAGCATACCAATAAACCCTTCACATGATAAAGTCTTTATAAGAAGCACTTACTCCCATGGCCTCCATATACCTCAACAGTCACTGTACTCCTCCTCCTCTCTCCCTCACCCATCTCTTTCCTATCATCTGTGTGTCCTCGAACCTTCCTAGATGGTGCGAATGCAAAACAGCCGCGTTACAACTGAATCCAACACGTGTGACCATATGCTTCAGTGATTAAATAATAGTAAATCTAGACTATAAAAACAAGGAGAGGCATGTGACGCGAATGCATGAGTCGCCATGGTAACGCAAAGGCATGAATAATATGCTCAATGAAGAATTATTACCCGTATAATAAACTCCTCAGAACAGCCAGGTGACTTGGCCGGGGCCTTGTTAAAAGCAAGAGAGATGAAGCAACACGTAGAAGACACAAATCTATATTTCAAGGTCAAAGTGAGCGTAACTCCTTTGCCAACTGCAAACTTTTATTGGAAGTGGACACACGCGTGAGCGCGCCTGCGCTCGCACAGCCCCAGATTGCTAATTGCAGTATAGAGGGTAATTATGGCTCTGGTGAGTGGTCAGCGGAGTATGTGCTGGCCAGTGCTGTTGGCCGGACCTGGTCTTTGTGGGGTCTTATTGAATTTGAGGCCTGGTGCAGTGAATTTGGAGTTGGCTGAGCTGTTAGTCAGCTGCACACACACTGTCTGTCTCTCTCTAATGCTGCAATCTGCCACACGACTTTCCGAAGACATGACGGGTTGCTTTCGAATACAATGGCTGCCAGAGGACGCAGCAGCCTTTACTACTACAAACACACAATGGTCACATTCAGCAAAGTATACACAACTGTCCTCTAAAAGGGACAATCTGGCTCTGTAAACAGTAAGCGTTTATGCTCTTTGTGCGCATATGCATGTGTATATTTATATAATTATATATGCACGTGTGCATTTAATCTACGCCCCTGGGTGCACCGGGGGCTTTTTATCCACGCAACATCTCCCAAATGCAGCTCAAAAGCAATAACCATGAACCATTCCACCACAATTGCTCATTGTCGGTTTGGCCCTCTGGGACACAGCAGATTCCTGGGACTTCATTTCTGTCCTCCCCCCTCTCGTTCAACCCATTGAACCCAAAACCATATCAGCTGTATAGAAAAACAATCAGAAAAGAATACCTCTATGACATGGACATTCGAACCACATCGTATACTTCCGAAACAGGTCGCCTAAGCCTACCTTCCACTTCCACGTCCCCTTAGCTTTCATCTGTCTCCTGTTTCTTTTTTTTCTGTATTAGGACACGTCTACATCTTTGGTTGGCTGGTTGTGAATTATCTGCTCACTAAGGAAGGGGGAAAAATTCTGAGCAAATATGAGGAAGCAGCAGGATGCTAATAATGCACCTCCAGCTGTTCAAGTTAACCTGCAAATGTGTCCATCTGTACCTCCAGAGAAAGAGGGAGACAGAGAGAGAGAAAGATGAAATGCAAGAGAGGATAGAGAGGGAGGGAGTTATAAAAATGAAAAGAGATTGAAAGGATAAATGCGCTCACATGAAAAAAACAATGATGGAGGTGGAAATAAAATGGTAGATATTTTGAAATAACTAAGAAAAGGGGACAGTTAGAATGAAGGGAAGAGAGAGAGAGAGAGAGAGGGAGAGAGAAAGAGAGAGGGGTCCTGGCAGTAAGCCGGCTCTATGTGGATGATTGTGAGCAGTCGGAGTGACCTTGCTGCGTCTGGACTGTCCCCGCCCCCTGCCCTGCGTCCGACTATGCCCTGCCTTTGGACCCTCACCCAGGGCCAAAACACACACACTGCCATCCTGCTGGGGCCTCTAGGGAACGTAGGCACCGTGAACATATCATATTAAACTAACACACGCACTTAATATCTCACTAAATAATGCTTGCGCATATGCACAAATCACACATTTAATGAAGACACTACATCATTTGTAGGTCATATGTATGAACCTCTGCCAAAAACTCCCATGGACGCCCCCTCCTCTCCCTTCCATCACAATCTTTCCTCTTGCTGTTCTCAGTTGGTGCGTCTATAGACTCTTCCTCTGTAAATACTGTCATATCAAAGATCTTCAGTGGCTGTTTTATGTGGATGTTTACAAACTGATCTGAGACACATCATCAGCACCGATGATCAGAGAGCCAAGACTGTTAGGGGAGTTCATTGAAAAGAGAAGAGCTGCGGTTCCCTACATATCTGCACGTATCTGTGGGGGAGAGAGGGGAACGCTCGAGCGCAGCGACAAAGGGAAAGAATGGAGGATGGTGATGGAGAAGTGCAGAAATCCAGGTTATCAGAGCTAGTAAGAGTGTGATAAATGTAATTAAGGGATTAGATTAGTCACATCCGCTTGTTCCGCTCACCTACAAGGGTGCAAAAACAAGTCTTTTTTGCAAGACTTTTTAATTAAAAGTGAACGCCGTTGTTTCTATGCCACTAGCGGCACCAGTGGAATTGCCAAAACAAGAGTTTCTAAACAGATTTTTCAAAACACTCCTGTCTCCCCCTCTCCGCTACCTGACGCTCATAAAATGCACAGAATTTAATTTATAATTAAAGAATTGTCAGTGAATTTGACAAGAATTTGCCTCACATCGCATGAAATTGAACTAGAAAATTGAAGTGGAATAGCAGAAAGAATAATTTACTGAATTGTAGGTAATCAATCAATCAGTCTACCTGCCCAAACATCCATTAATCTGGAATTTAAATGTTCTAACATAATTTTTAAGCTTTTAAACTATTCTTAAGATTTCAAGTGAAAAATACATATTAAACACACACATATACACACACGCATGCTGTATATACACATTTATATATATACAGCACATATGCTGTTAAATATTTATATTTCATTTTCCATTTTTAGTTGTAGTTCCTTATATTCTATTTTCATTAGCAATTGTGCATCATGTTTTGTACCTCAAATTCAATTAAAAATAAGACACTAAATTCTCAAATGTAGCAATTTTCTTAACATTTGGTCACATGATGCAGCTTTCCTGTCACAAACCCTTATGTTCTTCCTCTATGACACAATTACTTTTAAAATCAATGGAGTCGCAGCATTCTCTAACGTTGAGTAAACTCTGGTCCTGCACTTTTTGTTTAAACACAGTGTTCTGAAAGCCTTTGTTTACACTCTATGAAATGTCAGCCTACAAATGGTTTACTAAATATCTCCACTTGTTAAACTGGGATAGAAGAAAGTATTTTAAAGGGGTCATCGGATGGCCATTTTAAACAAGTATAACATACTTTGGTTAAAATTTCTCATTGGTAGTGTAAAAAACACCTTCTTTACTCTGTCAAAATCAGCTCTGTTTTAGCTGTTCTAGTTCATGTTGCTTTAAATCCTAGTGAGCTCTGCTGACTCCACCCCTCTCTTCCGTGGCGTTTCGAGCAGACCATAGATGTGTGTAGATTCCCTATTCAACCGCTCCAGATACGTTGACGCGTCAGCCATCTTGCATTCACCATAATAATTAATGAATATTCAAAGATATACAAGAGTATAACTTGCTGTTGTAGACACACACAGTCAATGCGCTCAAAGATTCAAAAATGGCGGATGGCTTATGTATCGCAGCCCATAGAAACAGTCCATAATGAGGCATCTAGGTATATATATCTATGGAGCATACTAAACTTCAGCCACAAAACTGGCTAACTAGCACATTATTAGGAAAGGCGATTTGCAAAGTTTCATAAAAGCCCTTATACTCACTTCTATGGATAAAGCTGGATCACGAATGATTTGCGCGAACACGCATTTAGGCAGATTGGGATCGGCGCATTCCTTTCAAAGTGAAAATAACGTTAATCCTCTGCCTCTTCAGCGGCTCAGATGTCGGGAGTAAATGTTGGCTGCTATATTCATTATTACATCCAAGAACTAAATGGGGGGGGGGGGGCTGTACAGAACTGCGTCATTCTGACAGCAACCTCAGAACACCCTGATTTGAGAAAGGGGATTTTAAAATAGGGATTTAAAAAAAAAAACACTGGGTGGATTTTTATCATTAAAGGATGGATGTGTACACACACTTCCAACACACATTTATGTTCAAACAACTTGAAAAGTGAATTTTGCATCCGATGACCCCTTTAACATCAAAAAAATAATACATACACAACCTTGTTCATTACTGCGCTTCCTCAAATCATGAGCAGGAGCCGTGTTTGTGTCTCAAATCACTGCTCTATCCCCTGTGCAGGGCGCTGCCTTTGATGTGACTTAATGGAAAGGTTTCTTTCTGCAGATTAGGGAATAGGGAACGACTGAGCAGTTTGAAAGAAGGCCCATCTTCCCTCAGGACTGCAGCATGCTCTATGCTTGCATGATATCTTCTCTGCATGCCACTTCCTCTGAACCTTCATCTCCCAGCATGCCTTGCCCAGCTCCTCTGAGTCTAAATCTCCCAGCATGCTTCTCCCCCCTACCCCACCCACAGAGACTGGCCAGGCCATAGTGCACCTGTGAGTTACCATGGTTACCCAAACCCATGTTTTTGTGATGCTAGTATCACATACTCAAATACAAACAAATCAATAAATAATGCTGTATTAATTATTCGAAGGCCAGGATTAAATATACATGTGTTTGGAGATTTGTTTGTGCATTCAGACAGCAGCAGGGCTTTTAAAACCGCCATCTTGGATACAGCATTCCCAATTCGGACAATGACTCCCAGATGATGCTGACGTACTTACAGACATAGAAAACAAAAGAACTAATTTCCTTCTGCTGGAGAGAATCCTAGTCACTCAGGCTTTAAAAAGTGTAAGAATGTGAGGGAATTGACTGAAAAACAACTAAAGATTCTCATGACAATTATTTACAAAAAGGATATCTGTGATTTTTATGTACTGATTTAGACAGATCTAGTAGTTCTTACTAAGATGGCAGTGTGTATTTTCTGGCTATGGTTGTTATGGGAAGCCATATGCTCTGGACGTGTGCATCAAAAAAATAGCAAGAAATTAATTAAGATGAAAATCATACCTGACGCTGCTACTAAAGTGGCTGTTCTGAACAGTCCAGACCCTCTGCATTGACTTAATTCACTTTTTAAATAAGATGGGATGTCAGCAGTACTTGAACCACCAACTGTTCCCAGAAAGGTTTTGGCAAAAAGATCTACATTCACAATGAAGGTGCACCGGGCAGAGAAACAAGAAATTTAGCTTTAGTTACAGCATCCGGCAAAGGTCAAAATAAACCAGGAGAAGTGTTATGAAAAAGAATATACCCCAGACATTTCTTTCCAAATGGGAATAGATAGCAGTCCCCTGAGTTTGTCGAAAATAAGCAATAATTTCTCTATAATTCTTACAGAGGTTGTCTAATTTTCCACAGACATGTTCAAATCAGGATTTTAAAAAACCCGACAAATTTACCTGATCTCCTCAGGGAAAACTAGTCCCGTCCAAATAGTTATTTTGTCACTTTTACTTGAATTTTTTCCCTTTCTTTCTGACTCCTTACATCCCAATCCATGAAACTCCCTCACGCTTTCTTTCTGTCCCAGACAGACTGTTTGAAGGTGAGCAGAAACAACCACAAAAAAAACACAAGCAACTACAAAGAAACACCAAATACTAATATTAATATCAGGGTGTCAAAGATTTGAGTTATTACAGATGACAAAGCATTAATCGGGTGAGCATAGGGCGTGTTCCCCTGAGGGGTGACACCAAACTGGATGTTCAAAGACCCCAGTTGAATAAAAATCAATATTAATGCGCACACATCCAGAACAAAGGAAGTATGTCAGTGCTTCTGTTTAGAGGATGCTTTTTCATCCTAACTTTAATTTTTTTTTCTTCTTAAACCATCGTTCATTCCCCCACTGAGTGGAGGGAGGGGGGTGTTTGTCCCCCTGGGAGAACTCATATGTCCCACCTAAAGAGTCCTCAGTCAAATCAAAGCTCCCAGCAGCCCAAGAGCCCTAATTCAACATGTCACATCCACACTCACGGGAGTGAAATGAGAAGGACAGCACAGGAGGGGGTGCATACCCCACTTTTACCCCCATTTCTTTCACTTTTCCTTCCCAGTTTTCACACTGTGTTTACCATCTTCATTCTTTTCTGGACGTTGGCAGACAGATCTGGATCAATCTTTGGTGCGAGTCTGAAAACATGTTTCAACAAAAATAACGCATTTATGAATTTATCTTAATGAAAGAGAAACAGATCTAGTTTTTTGTTGTTGTTGTTAAAATCTAGGTGTCTTTGTAACATTTTGTACAATTACTTTATTCATATTTGTTCATAATACATAAACTAATGTTAACATTATACAACTTGAAATGTTAAAAATGTAATGAATGTTAAATATAAAAAAAGGAAAAGAAAAAAAGAGGTTGAAAAGTGGCAACTTTTCCCTCCAGATACAGTAATGAAACTTGCAACCTCAGAACGACACCAAGAGTTAAGCTGAGGATCAGCGGTCGGTCTAATTTCATTGGAGGTGCGCGACAAATTTGTCGAACACATGCAAGATACACACACATGCAAACAGCGCACACACACATGCACAGATGCTCGCGCACACACAGGCCAGATGGAGCAGGCGAGGCAGGGCCAAGTGTGTGTGCACCTCATCCGTATGCCACATTTCCTCACTCTAGCGATGGCTCCTCAATTGTTACGTCTCAGGTTTGAACTCCTGATACGAGCGGTATTGTTGTTTTGCCGTCTGCTCTCCCTCTCTCTCACACTCATCAAAATAACATCTGTTTACATCTATGCAAACACCTGACAGGCAGCTGATGCCTTCTTCTCTACCCTCTGCTCTAACAAAAGCATAAAAAACAAAGGCGAGGGAGGGCGAGCCTAGAACCGGAGCACATCTGGGTGTACAGCCACTGGCCTGATCCAGATGTGGGCCGCCGAACACTGTAGGCGAAAACACACCTGGACACATACAGCAGCAAAACAAAGGGAAAGGGGGAACACAGCCCCCCTGCACCAGACTATCTATTCTCACTCTTTCTCTCCATCTAAATTCAAAAGGGAGCAGGGAATTGTCCTGTCCATGTATGGTGGCCAGTTTCACCTACAAATCGAATGCACAAAATCAGATTATTCGTGGGCTAATTCTATAACTAAAGAGGGAAAAGGAGTGTGAAAGTCTCACAAACGGCTGTCTCCCTCAAACCCCCCACGGCTGCCCATGCTTAATCCCCCATGATGCACCGGGGCACTTTCAGAGCCACTGAGACCCACACTGGCGCCGAGGGCTCACACACATACGGCCATCCAGATGCTATGGGTAATTAACCTACCTCTGTGAGCGAGCGCGTGTGTAAAAGTATGAGAGACAGACTTTGTGCGTGCGATAGAATCGTTGCCATTATAAGACGACAAAAGAAAAAGGCACGACGGTCACGAATGTGCACTAGCCTAAAGAAACACAATCAGTTGAGACAAAAACACGAGCGCACACACACCGCAGCAGTTGAAGAGTGGGATCAGGGATGAATGCATGCTGTGGCACAGGGGAGGCAGTTCTGGGCTTGGCTATGCCCAGGGTCTTAATGACTTAATTGAGGTAATTATTTGGATAAGAAGTCCAATCACCTGCCTCTTTTCCTCAAGGTCCTCATCAGAAGCTAATTAAAGAGCCGCTCCCAGCGCGAGTCCGACCAGTGCTACGTCAGAGGGCTTAGAACTCGGTAAAGAAAGAGTAAACTCTCCACGCACCCACATCTCGCTCGTCTCGCCAACCTCCTGCTGACCTCTGCGCTGCTATTCGAATTTGTAACTTTCTGGCTGTTTTCGAAATCTTAAAAAATGCTGTAGTTTTTGAGATAGGAAGGCATCAAGGCATTTTTATAATGCAATGTTTGCATAACATTGATTCTACTAAGATACTTGCCATTTTTTCAATTTGTGTCTCTACTGAAAAATAAGTGTTGGAGTCATTAAATATTTGTCTATATAACTAAAACAAAGGTCTGCTGCCCCCTAGGTGAGCCATGGTGGTATTGCAGGGGGTCTGCAATTATTGTTTGATCTCCAGCTAATTTTTGTAGAAAAAAAAAAATACGCATGAAGCAAAAATGTTAAGGGAAGTCCAACCAAAGATGAAGTTAAGATGATTTTTCATTGGCCCTCCTTTATTAAAATGTATTATGGAAAGTTAAATGTATAAATATATAGATCTGATTATTTTAATGGCTTTGCGTCATAGGAAATTATGTGAATGTATTAATATACTACTATTAAGGTGCACCAGGTTTAAAAAAAATTGTTTAATTGTTTATGATCTAAAGTATACTTGATTTTAAATCATTATATGTTATGGTGCCTTTGAAGTTAGTCTGTTAAATGAATAGTTCACTCAATTTATCTGCACTCATGTTGTTTCAGAAAAAAAGGAGGTAAAAACACCATAAGAATATCTTAAGTAACTTTTAGTAACACTCAATGCCAAGTTTTACGAAGCCATGTGATATTGAACTTGAAATTCAAATCAGTCGGATTCATAAAAAAACTATTCAGAATGAATTTGACTCAAAAGAATGAACTGTTTATGAATCAGATATGACAGGCCTCTGGAGAAGAAGACAGTGTACGAGTCTTACGGACCACTTTATGATAGTTTAAAGTTATTTTTCATCAAGTCTAACAGTCATTACGTGAAAAAGAGTGCACAGAATATTCTTCAAAAATGCACCTTTTGTTTTCAACACAAGTCAGTCAGTCATAAAGGTTTGAGACAACACGACAGATTTTTCATTTTTGGGTGAACTATCTCTTTAAGACCTTGCCAGCTGCCTTTGGTTTCTATCCTATCATTCTCATCCACATCTATTCACTCCTGTAAGCGCCCGTCAGCCGATTCTCAAGTCACTTTCTCTGCTCATGTTTTCAATTTCTCATTCCTTTGTGCTTTCTTATCGTTTACCTCTCATGCCTCACGATTTCCTGTCTCATCCTCGTCCGCTCCTCACCTCTCTCTCTCTGGCGAGGTGGCGTGTAGTGAAGAGAGGCCTCTCTCTCCGACGGCAGCTCTGCTGTGCTGGTTTAATTGTGACAGCACCCTCATGAGCGGCTGAAGTTAGGGCCGCCTCGACACCTCCGCAGAGTGTTCAAGGGTAACCAGCAGGGGTCTACCACCCCCCTACTCTATCTCTCTCCCTCTCTTTCCTCTCTCTCACACACACGTATACACACACAGACACACACATGAACGCAGTGGGCCCCTCAAACAGGCGCCCAGAGAGTAGCCGTCAAACACTCACTCCTCACATCTCATTAATCAGCTCCCAACATCAAACAGCAACGCTGCTGCTTCCCGGGGGCCTGCCCGTCCGCCCGCCTCACACTGTTGTGTCTGTCGTGGCAAATGCATTTCTGTTTCTATTGTGTATGTGCATGCTTGGAGCATACTGAGTGCGCCACGTCTGTTTTGGCCAGTATGTGTTGGATAATGAGCTGAGTTGAGACTGTTGAGCTGAGTTTAGCAACTGTTGCCGGTGTCTGGGTCAGGTAGTTTTTTACGATAGTCCGCTCGCCTGTTGCAGAGTTTTTTATAAGCATTCGGCGCATGTACTGCGTGCTCTTCCCCACGGCTCTGTGAATAAAATCCCACACTGTCTCTCCTCTGATTGGACAGGAGCAGATTCGCCTTCGCATTGGCGGTTATCGTGTGAACACACACGTGTCAGACCAACGTTTTGCCTTAGACAAACACTCCACTGTCACAAGGTTGTTGTGAATTCCGACATATCTTTAAATAAGACAATAAATGTGTGTTGTAAATTGAGAAATGGAATCATGATCATGATTTAGAATTTTTTTTTTCTATCTCTGTATGCCGTCGTTCTCTTTTTTTTAATTAATTTGTAATGTTTGCACAACGACCCGTTTACTAATGTACTGTCCTTTTTTTTTTACATAAGAAAAAAATTTACTCTTGTCGATACATTTTCATTTAGTCATTTAAAGCAGAGAATTTAAATCCATCACCAAATGTGTTATAAGTGAGAGACTAATTTGTGATATCTTTGGAAGTGATTTAGATAAAATGGAATGCCATCGTTTATGAATTTTTATGCTGTACATTATAGATGTATAATGTTTATTATTGTTAATAAAAACTATTAATTAAATTATTGCACAATGACAAAACTTCAATATACACACTGTATATATATATATACTGTATGTATATATATATATATATATATATCTACACACACACACTTATTTATTTATATATACTTTATATAAAATATAAAAATATCAATATAATACAGTGTATAATACCAATGATAATACTAATTATATAAAAATAAAAATTTTTTGCTGTACATTATATATAATGTTTATTATTGTTAATAAAATCTATTGATTAAATTATTGCACAATGACAAAAATTGTATATATTTTCAGAATTTTTATCCTGTACATTATATATACATATATACATATATATATACATACATATATATATATAATTTATGTAGATTTAAAAATATCAATATAAATAAAGTATAATACCAATGAAAAAAGTGAAAAAGTGAAAGTGACGTGATATACCTTTGGATTACGAGTCTGACTCTCTAACCATTAGGCCACGACTTCCCCATGATAATACTATAATTATTGTGTTTATTATTGTTAATAAAATCTATTAAATTACTGTACAATGACAAAAATGTTACATATATAATATTTGTGTGTGTATATATTTATGTGTGTATATAATATGTATGTGTGTGTGTGTGTGTGTGTGTGTGTGTTTGTGTGTGTATATACACACACACACACACACACACACACTCACTGGCCACTTTATTAGGTAGATCTTGCTAGTACCGGGTTGGACCCCCTTTTGCCTTCAGAACTGCCTTAATTCTTTGTGGCATAGAGGTGTTGGAAACATTCCTCAGAGATTTTGGTCCATATTGACATGATAGCATCATGCAGTTGCTGCAGATTTGTCGGCTGCACATCCATGATGCAAATCTCCCGTTCCACCACATCCCAAAGGTGCTCTATTGGATTGAGATCTGGTGACTGTGGAGGCCATTTGAGTAAAGTGAACTCATTGTCATGTTCAAGAAACCAATTTGAGATGATTTGAGCTTTGTGACATGGTGCATTATCCTGCTGGAAGTAGCCATTTGAAGATGGGTACACTGTAGTCATAAAGAGATGGACATGGTCTGCAACCAGGGCTGGACTGGGACAAAAAAAATCGGCCCTGGCATTTTGGCCCAGACCGGCCCACCTACATATGATCAAAATACTACCCATCTTTGCACGCTCTTGAATATGTATACCAGCTCCTATTCCATAAAAGCACTAAAGCCATATAATAATAGGTAGGAAAGAGTGAGAGTTGACACATTAAAATCTAAAAAGTGTAATTTATTCATATAATATAACTATAATCCACACTGATGAATCCTAAAACTATAGGCCTATATAGTTATGACATCCTGCGTATGTGCCTGCGTGTTTGAGGGAGAAAGGGAAGAGACATGATAAATTGTTGATCAGATGATCACTGTTTCCCATAGTATAGCATTAAATAAACTGTAAACTTACTTAGTCAAATTTGTTAACTCCTTGGATTAACCTTTAAAAGCATAAGAAGGCATCCTGCGTGTGTGTTTATTTGTGTGTGTGTGTGTGTGTGTGTGCGCGCAGTGGTGTATAAAGTACCCGAAAGCCACACTCAAGTAAAAGTACAGGTATCTTACCAAAAAATGAATTCTTCGTTTAGAATATTACTTGAGTAAAAGTCTTAAAGTATATGATATTTATTGTACTTAAGTATGGAAAACGTACTTAAGTATTGAAAGTAAAAGTACAAGTAAATGCAAAATGGAAAAGAAGCAAATAAATATATATAAATATAAATATATAATATATTCATACAGTTTTAGTAGCAAGATTGTGTTCAGTTTGAACTCTTTCTTCCATTTTGTATTTTTGGGTAAGAATAAGAAGCAGTACTTAGTACTTAGTAGTAATCCAGTACTTAGTGTCTTTCATTCCAGCATAAGAAAACATTTCTGGTAGCATTAAGATGTATTTATTTACACAGTTTCATGTATCTCAGGGGACATGGATGCATTTAACTTTTTCAACAATTTAAACAGAAAAACTATAGGCTGCTAAGAGTTTTATGGGCCGATCAGACAAATATGGTATGAGAAGATGTATAGGCCCGGCCCAAAGAGGACGTCGGCCCAGCGGGAAAATGCCCGGTCTGCCAGATGGCCAGTCCGCCCCTGTCTGCAACAATACTCAGGTAGGCTGTGGCGTTTAAACGATGCTCAATTGGTACTAAGGGGCCCAAAGTGTGCCAAGAAATATCCCCCACACCATTACACCACCACCACCAGCCTGAACCGTTGAGACAAGGCAGGATGGATCCATGCTTTCATGTTCTTTACGCCAAATTCTGACCCTGCCATCTGAATGTTGCAGCAGAAATCGAGACTCATCAGACCAGGCAACATTTTTCCAATCTTCTATTGTCCAATTTTGGTGAGCCTGTGTGAATTGTAGCCTCCGTTTCCTGTTCTTAGCTGACAGGACAGCTAAGAACAGGAAACATGACAGGATATACCGCAGCAGCCGTCGTGTAAAGCCCTCCTCTTGTGAAGACCGAAGAGTGTAAAGACCATCGACTCTACCGTCCGACTCCACCGGGCTGGGACACCGGCAAAGGATCGCTTTTTATTTTTCCTCTTTCCTACAACTTGTTTCACTTCTGTTTCAGTTTTTTTATAACCATTTCTTACTATGTGTAAGTTGTTGTTGTCGTTTTAATATTTTTAATTGTTTTTAGCTTATTTAATTTTTTTCATTTAAATGTTTAGTATTGAAATGTTGTATGCATTTGTCAATTTTATTTAATTTCTTTATTGTCTTAAATGTGTGTATATAGTAATTACAGAGTTTTGACTTTAGTTTTAGTTACTTTTTTTTTATTTGTAAGTCACTTTGGATAAAAGGTCTGCTAAATGACTAAAAGTAAAAGTAAGTAAAAGTATTTGAGTTACTGTTGCCTTTCTATCATCTCTAACCAGTCTGCCCATTCTCCTCTGTCCTCTGACATCAACAAGGCATTTTCGTCCACACAACTGCCGCTCACTGGATATTTTCTCTTTTTCGGACCATTCTCTGTAAACCTTAGAGATGGTTGTGCGTGAAAATCCCAGTAGATCAGCAGTTTTTGAAATACTCAGACCAGCCCGTCTGGCACCAACAAACATTCCACATTCAAAGCTCGGTTTGAACTTCAAGTTGTCTTCACCACATCTAGATGCCTAAATGCATTGAGTTGCTGCCATGTGATTGGCTGATTAGCAATTTGTGTTACCAAGCAATTAAACAGGTGTACCTAATAAAGTGGCCGGGGGGGGGGGGGGGGGTGTATATATATATATATATATATATATATACATACACACACACACATATACACATACACACACACATACAGTTTATATAAAATATAAATAGAAAATTGGCCTTGGTGGAAGAAGAGCGTGGTCACGCGTGCGCTAAGCTTAAAGAGAACACTGCGTGGGAGCCCTGTATTTAAGGTAGCCTGTCGGGCA
This sequence comes from Barbus barbus, assembly GCF_936440315.1. Lineage (NCBI taxonomy): Eukaryota > Metazoa > Chordata > Actinopteri > Cypriniformes > Cyprinidae > Barbus > Barbus barbus. Next base: position 21,025,998 of record NC_136750.1, read on the forward strand.
GGGCAGTGATACATTTTGGTAGCCCGACTGGAAAACACAATAGCCCCGTGACGTCAGGCTAGCGATTTTGCGAGCCCTGATTATTATATATATTATATTATATATTACATATATTATACTAATTTAAAATTTTATAGAAGTATATAAATTAAATGATCATTAATAATATAATATAATATTAAACACACACACACACGATTATGATATTTAATAAAATCAAATGAATATATGTTTATGTATTAATTTCATACGCAAAACTGTTGGAAAAGAAATATATACTTTTATGGTGGGTCAGTGAAAATGTTAACAGGGCAATAACAAATCACTAACTTCCTCAGCGTCTTACTAATACGATCCATTTCCAGTGGTAGTCACCTCTAAATGACACTAAAACATTCTTCCCCACATTGACTTCCCCCCTTTATGAGTGTGGCGCACAAACAGGGCGATTAGACAGCAGCTGAAGGTTCCATCAGCATTTGAGCAACGATTTGCCTCTCCCCAGCTGCAGCCCATTACAGGAGGGAATGAATTAATAAACCAGTGAGGGGAGGGGAGGAGCAAGAGAGAGAGAGAGAGAGAGAGACTCTAGAGTGCATCTAGCCTCAGAGCTGGCCTGGCTGGAGAGCTCATCTGAATATGGACCTCGTTAGCAGGTATGGCTCACAGGCAGAGAGACAACACACACACAAACAAACACACATATACAGAAATGAAGAACAGCATAAATACAAAAAGTCATAAAGTCTTGTAGAGAGAGGCTCAGCGTCTAGGGAAAGAAGCAAGGCAGAAGGACTTGGGGAATTTAGAAACAGCAGACAACTTTTATTATCTGCTATGTCAAGATGCAACACTGGTATCTCACAACAACTAGAAGTATATAATATATTCAGACCCTGATATATAGAGTTACTGTAGAGGAAAGCTATTAAGTGTGCCAGATGCACTGTAAGGCCCCCAACATACACTATGCTAGTATGTCAATGCAAATGCATCTAACTTGCTGTTCATAATGCAACTGAAGTACAGTTTGCATGGGAAAAATTGTTGCATATAGTTGCTGAGCAAGTTAGTAAAAATGTTGACGTGTTTATTCCTTGCTATCTAAAAAGCAACACTGCCATAGACATTCAAGTGTAAGCAAGAGCACAAAGACGAACTGTAGTACAGTATGTACTTTTCAATCACTAATGAAGTAGGTATGGGGACGTGTAATATCCCAGACATCCTATTTGCAGTACATCCGCCATGCTGGATGTTGTCCTATGACTTACTGTACTAACAACATCCGTTAAAATAACCGTAGAACTTTTATAAGTACATTTGCTTGTTACCTATAACACCTTCACTTGAAAAGAATCACTTAATTTTCAGAATCTGACGTCTACTTAGCTTTCATGGGATACAAAATGTCCACTTGCCGCACACATCAGCATCTTATAGGATGCAGAAGGTGATTCAGATATTGTCAGCATACTTATTCATGAATACTACGGGTTCTGAATCATTTGATGTGCATTTTGCATACTACATAGCAGGACACTATGTGTATTGAGTCAAGAGTAGCGTAGCTGAGCTTCCAGCAGTGTAACGGTGGTAATGGCATCCAGACGTTAGGCACACACTCACACACACACGCCTGCCAGCACAGAGGAAGTGCCAGCGCCACCCGTAACCTGATCTCCACTCACAGCTGTCCAAACACCACAGAGAGAGAGAGAGAGAGAGAGAGGGAGAAAGAGAGGGGAACCCTCTGGGGCTCTGGGGCAGGCTGGTGCTCCCCACAGTGAAGGGTGCATTCTTTCCTCTCCTCTCTCCATCCACCCCCACTCTTTCTCCTTCTCTTCCTCTTCTCTCTCCTCTCTCTTTTTCTCCCTTGGCACCTCTTCCACCTCCCTGCTAATACCACAGTCTGCTGTGCAGAGCTGGGCCAATCACTGGGGCATCTGGGACCTGGCTCAGGGTGGGAGGTGCAGAGACACATGATCATTGCCGCATGTGTGTGTGTGTGTGTGTGTGTGTGTGTGTGAACACGCGTGTGTGTGTGTGTGTGTTGGAGCGGGGTTTAGGTTTTTATGCCCGTTTATCCTTTTGTGTTTGCGGGGGACTAGCAGCAATCTGGGGGTCTATTCACATTGAGAAGGAATGTTCATCTATTTGTGCTTTTGAATGAATTTATGAGTATGTGTTTATGAAAGTACAAATATTATAGCTTAAGGGAGTATGTGTGTGTATGTACTTCGATATAGTTTGTGGATAAAATTATCTTTAAAAGTGAACTAAATATGACAAAACATCCTTTAGGGACATACTCATTTGGAAGAAAATGATCCATAAATTAAGTAAATAATTTGATAAACATAATATATATATAAAAATTATTATTATTATTTATTTTTTGAAAAAATGATCCATAAATTATAATTTCACATCTCATATTTATATATATAAAGTGAGCTAAATATAAGAAAATTAATGTTTAAAATATAAATATAAAAATACTTCTTTATTATTAATCATTAACGACAAATACATAGTCTATGGTATGTCCCTAAATACACGTGTTTGATTATCTATGAAACCGAAATCTGCCTGACTATAAAGATTACATGTTGTGGCATTCACATACTACGGGTGGTGTCTGTCTTGTGTAAGGGCCGAGGCTAAATTCTTTGTATTAATATGTGTGTGTGCGTGTGTGTGTGTGTGATGCAAAGCTCTAATCTGGCTCCTGGATGCTGGTGTCAGTGTGTGCTCTCAGCTCTCTCTCCTGGGGTTGGTGACAGTAAAGTCTCTCTAATCCCCCCCAGTCCCTGATACACAACACACCTCCCGCTGCATGCTGATGAGCCTTTCTCAACCCGCACATGCTTTCACACCACGTGCATACATATGCAATCACGTATGCGAGCTCAAACGTCAAAAGTTTCTCTCTAACTGAGGCAATGTAAAGCCACTTACAGACAATGTGTACACGCAATGAGTTGTGTTCTTTTTAACATTAAGGAAATCTACAAGCAGTTTCTGCATGAAAACTGTTTTAAAGTAAACCCTACACCAGTTTTTATGCAATGTACTATGCAATGCAATGTAGTAGGGATGTATGCAGATGGAAAGACTGTAACACTATGTCCAAACCAGGTGCGATGCGTTAAAGTGACAACGATCAAATCTTTTAAAGTAACAACATAACACTTGTGACATACTATTGGTTACTTCTTCCATTTTTGGTCCCATCACACTAGTAGGTGCACCAAACATAAAAAAATGTTCTTACAGGCTTCACTTTTGTCACTTTGCGGAGAGCAACAGAGAGATGAAGAAGGAAAATTCAGAAATGGAGTAAGAAGAAAAAGAGCGATGAGGAGTAAAAGGGAAAGCAAAAAGGGACCATGAGAGCGACCCAGGATCATGTCAGAGGCCTATCAGTAAAAGACAATGCTCATTTGCAGCACAAGTCAGGACCCTGCAGACGACCCGGGCTGAAAATGAATGGAGAAGCAGGGGAGTGAAGGAGCCAGGAGAAATGAATCCTCTAAGTCGGCCCCTCCTCTTCTCACGTCCATCTGAAAGAAAGGAGCAGGCCAAGACGAGGAGGAGGAGGAGGGAAAGCTGGAAAAATGGGAACCAGTGGCTGGATGTCAGATCTGAGCCACCACACTCTGCTCCTCGTGACTCCAAGGAGTGGGATTTACACTCCCATGGTTGTAAGAGAGACAGAGATAGATGATATTATAGCACGAAAGCAGTGGTCCAGAAGCAGAGAGAATCATTAATGGTTATCAGAGAGGAGCAGAAGTCCCCCATCCTTGACTGGGCTTGAGAGTGTTCCTGTCTGGGTCTGTTTCCATTAGTGAGAACAGATTCCTAGTCTGGTTCCATCTAATTACGCTGCACCTCACTACAAATGTTAAACTCTGTGGGGCCTTTTAGCAAGTGAGCACGCCACTCAAGGCTGGATGGGAAACAGAAGCACCTCAAGTCCGCAGAAACAAGACCTGAGATCCAACACAGGTGCAGAGAGCACCTGCAGCCCACGCCATCCATCAAAGCCAAACACCTGCCTTTAGCAAACACTTCTTCTCCCGACTAACCCTTTTTTTTCCTGCCCTATCATCCCCCTTCCACCTCAGGAGCTCCACAGCCCAGCTGGCTCGAGTCTTTCTCCACAAATCAAAAGAACGGCTTGTGTACAGTCCGTGTTGTCAGGCATTTGATTGGTCTTGCCTTCCCAGCAGGCAGTGCGCCGGGGGGAGGGGGGGGGGGGGTTGTACAGCGACCTGGTTCTGACACTCCTGACCCCATCTCACCCAGGACCTGCTGAAAGCCCCATTTTGCCCCTTCAAAATCAAGCAAAAATGCACAAATGCACACTACCAATGACTTTTATATTGAAGAAAGATGCGAAAGAGTTACATAAACACGACGACAACAGCACAGACCTATAAAAAAGACATGCAGACATAAAAAAACACCCACAAATCTAAAACAAAGGAACCCATATCCCTAGGGTGGGCTGAGCTGTCGGTGTTGAAATGCAGTGTGGACTGGACTAAGGGGAGCGAGGACATGTTTGTGCGAGGGACTGTGTGTGTGTTTTGTTGTGTTTTCTGAACAACTGTCATTGTTCAGTGCTTGTTGGTGAGGGCGTCTGCGTGACAAAGCCTCCCTAGTTGGCTTTACCACAGAGACCCACTGACTTCAGCCTTCTCAGCAAACCCGAGGCCTCCTGTGACTGTGCGTGTGTGTGTGTGTGTGTGTGTGTGTGTGTGTTTGTGAGAATCCGAAATTCCGGCAAACCAACTAAATATGTCAGAACATTGAGAGGAGTGTCAAATCGTTCTTTTTCCCTTCTGTAATCCTCACTATGTGTGTGTGTGTGTGAGAGACAGACATAGAGCGTGTGTTTTCACTTCAGACCTGGCTGCAGCTGTGCAGACTCCCTTCCACTCGACAGAGGGGAAAAAAGCCTGCTTATCAGCTTATGTTAACAGTGTAGCATTTGAATTCAAAATATTGAACTACTGCTATCATGAAACAAACACTGACGGCACTCCTGCTGCTGTAATGTGCTCTGTGACCTTAAAGACGGATCTGGGCCCATCTCGGAGACAATAAATCTGCTTTAAAGCATCTCACAAGTAAAAAAAAATAAAATAATAAAAAAATAAAACTTCTATTCTAAAATGTCTAGATGGTAACCCTTATGCTGTGTTTACTGTATTATATACAGTATTTGTTATAAATAATCGTATCCTTTGGTTTGTGATCTGAATTCAATCCATTTACAGTTAAAAAGGGAAATAATCGAATGAGATGATACTTATATTACTTACATGTATGAAAAAATAAGCATTATTGCATTTAATACAACAATATAAAAATTTTACAGGAAATGAGAATTAAATGTCATTTATTTGAAACAAATTTCAGTTTTAATATGTAAAAGTTTAGACTTTAAGACTGCCGTAATTTGATTATAAATACAGTAAAATCAGCAATTTCATAAAGTATATTTTTTAAAGTAAATTTAATTTATTCCTGAATTTTCAGTGACGCATTTTCCTTCAGAAATCATTTGAATATGCTGATTTGGTAGTGATGCTTAATCATAATACTTAAATTGTATTACTCTTTGATTCTGTGATAAAAAGAAAAGTTTAAAAGCACAGAATTCAGTTGAAATATAAATATTTTGTAACATTAAAATTCCTTTACTGTCACTTCTGATCAGTTTAATGCATCCTTACTGAGTAAAAGTATTAATTTCTTCCAAAAAATAAATATTTGGTAGCATAGCATTATCATGATATAAATATGCTTATATTATGATATAGGATTTGGTACTGTACGTGAACTAACCCTTAGGTGGTGGTTAGGATGAATCTTATGAGCGTTTCGCATATATACGCAGCATGAGGGTTACCATCTCAAATTCTTCTGATCTTTGACGACTTAAGACACACAACCTCAGTAAACATTTGCTGGTAGACCATCTCTCTAGCCTGCAGCTCGTCTCCATTAATGTCCATGCCGCTGTGATTGTGGGGTGTGTGGGTGAACGGTGGGGCTGCTGGGTCGTAGCTCCTGGAGTTGGGTGAGAAAGTATGTGGAGGGTGACAGCTGCGTGGGCCCCTCCCCGCCTGCACCCGCTGGGGGTTCTGCTGTACTTCACTCTGCGGACGGGAGCCTCTTTTAATCTACCAGCGGGGCTCCACAGCTGCTGTAAGCTAGCCCAAAAACGTCTGCCTGTCTAAAAAACCCACGCTCACCCATTCTCTGTAACCCTTACACAACTGAGCCTTCCTCTCTTATCTTCTCCTCTCTCTTACTCCCTCTCCTTCACTCTAGATTCACGCTGTCAGTCAATGCAGGGTGATCCAACCACACCAGAGGAGATGAAAAACAAGAACTTCCTTTCTTGCACAACTATCTAGTACAGAAAGATGCACTCAAAGTCATAATTATAAACTTTGCCAAAGAGAGACCTTGCTACATGTACGTTCATAAATATGTTTATTGCCATATTAAATTTTTCATATTCATTCATTTTAATTTGTCTAGTTTAATAAATGCTATATTCTTACATTATTGAACATATGAATTTAATTTAGTCTGCACTAAATTATTTGAAATTAATTTAACAAAAAATAAAAGTGTAGACTAAATTAAATTCAATTTGGCTTTACTTTATCCTATTCTAAAGTTTTATTTTAATTTATTATTTTTTAATTCAAATTAATCACCTGTTCCTTCCATTTGCACTACACATTGTACTTTAAATTACACTCCTTTCCTCTATTTTATTGAAAGCACAAATGTAATTTTTGTCATGCCATTTATGCACACTACACTGAAAGTGACAGAGGTACAGTAGAGTGAGGAGTAAGGTTGAGTTTAAGTTACACTCTTTCCTCTTGGATGTTCTCTTCCTGTCTTATCCAGCGAGTGAAGAGAGCCAGAGATCTGCAGAGGACTCCAGCCTCACTTCCCTATAAGCATTCCAGGTCAAATCTCCCACCAACAAGGGCAAGAGCACGAGAGAGACAGAGGGAAAGTCTGGGGAAGAAAAGAAGGAAAGAAAGAGAACGAGCGCGAGCCAACCCATTTCACCTGTTGTGCCCCCCTAAATAAAAATGGCAGTGTTGGGCACATCATGCAGGCAGTTTGGTTTCATACCAAACATGTTAAAGGGACAGTTCATCAAAAAAGGAAAATTATGTCCTCATTTACTCACCATTACGTCGTTTCAAAGCCTGTATGACTTTTATTCTTTTGTGGAACACAAAACAAGTTATTTTGAACAATAATTTGTCTGTATAATGGAAGACAATGGAGTCCAAAACAACATTGGACCCCACTGACTTTTATTGTATGGACAAATGTACAGACACAAAAAAAAATATATAAACATATTTTTTGTGCTCCACAGAAGTCATGCAGGTTTGAAATGACATGAGTGTGAGTAAATGATGACAGAATTTTCATTTTCAGGTGAACTGAACCTTTATCTGTCCTTACACACAAAACCCAAAGGTGAAGTAACAGCCCACAGCGTAGCTCTGCCCACAGTGAAATCTCATTGGACTCCAGGACATTATCCATTATCCATTGTAACCCGAAAACACAAAATACAATGCATAATTAAAAATGCAGGTAAAAGTCCTGTGGAAAAATCTATACAGAAAATTCCTTCATATTAACATAGTAGATTGTACCCTATTTTACTGACTTTTCTTAGAGTGCAGCACACTAACTACTATTACACTGCTTAAAAATACAAATGTTCAGAATGTGTAGTTTTATTGTTTACTAGCTAATAAAAAAAACTAATTGTAATCGTTCAAAAATGTGTACGATTTCAAAAATTATATGCATTTAAAAATAGCTATTTAAATTTTTAATATTATATTATGCATTTATATTATTTTGCAAACAAATCTAAATTAACATATATAGAATATATTTTTTGCTCAGATTTGATGCACTGACAATTTTGAGTCGTGATTACATGACGTCATCGCGCAGTGACGTCACAACACCATTTAGCAACTTTTAGCAACAAATCAACCTTCCTTTGGCAACTTCCCCTGAAAATTAGTTGACAACACTGATCCTGACTGCCTGTGAAATTACTCCATCATGCCAATATGTACACAATCTTGACATGTGAACATACTCGATCATTCCCTTTCTACCTTCCACACACAAACACGCACGTGGGGGTATGCCATGTTTTCATGTCTCCTTCGCAAACCCTCCTGCCACATCTTTCCCAGCCTCAAACTCAATTAGTAAATTAGTTCCACATGACTGGGCAATAAACAGCGATCAGGGAGCTGATAAACACACACTCCACACCCCATTAAGGATCACCTCCACTCTGGAAACACACCTCTCCTGATTCACCCAAACCACACACACACACCTAACTCTCTCAGGCATCGCCAACCACTGCGCACTGTCTGCCTTCGCCTCGCTCTGCACTCAGAGCTAGCGACGCTACCCGGGACAGAAACCAATTACACTCCAGAGACCAAGACAGAAAGAGAGTAAAATGAAAGGATGAGACATTAGTCCAACGACACCTCCTCTCTGTGTCACACATTAAATCCATATCGCAAATGAAGCGTTATGGCCGAATCGGATGCCGTCACCGCCGCTAATAGGCAGACCGCAGGCAGTCCGAGGGCGCGGGGGGCTGTCACTGAGGTACAACCCTCTGATGGAAGGAGCGAGAGAGGGAGGGGAGTCGACAGAAACGGCGGGAGATGCAAACAGGAGGAAACTTTTAAATTATGCGCTGTGAAAAATGCGTTCAACAGAACATCAAGTGCCATCACATCCTAGTTCTGCTCGCACACATGTGGAGATAAGTCCCTTGCTCGCAAGAACGCACAGGCACTCTGGTACCCGCGGCCTGTGTAAACGAACAGTCGTGCACACACAAACGTGATGCGTAAACGCACAAACAAACGCTCTGGCATGCACGTACGCGTGTGTGTATTTTGACAGGGTTCAGAGAATAGAACAGTTTGCGATAACAGTGGTTAAAGCACTTAAGCTGCTGTAATTAGAGTGTGACTGAAGATCCGCATTTATCAGCCGTTTCAAAGAACAGCATGAGCGGGATCAACGGCGGAGACGAAACAGCCCTGCTCCCAACCAGGCTTTTATACTTCTGCAGACACACTCACGCGGTACGACAATCTATCCAGAATGACACACTCTAAACTCACGTCCTCTATCGGACAGCCGTCAGGAGTCGTGGGCAGGGAAGGATAGACCTCTTGGCCCAGGGCGGAGAGCTCAGAGCCAGGGCACGGGGTGAGATATGGACCTGCGTATCTCTCCAATCCGACAGCCAGCGAGACGGCAGGCTCTGGGCTTAACGCGGCGAGCCAGCCTGTACCCAAAGGCCTGCTCTCATGTTGGATTCAAGCCTGCATTCTCTAATGGTAAAAGTACTCAGTCACTTCTAACTACACAGTCTTTGTCTTCCTCGGCAAGAAGGGAAAACAGGATCCCTGACATCCTATTACAAGAAGGAGGAGGAAAAAGACGGATATGGGACGGGAGAGAAGGTCAAAAGGATCTAAAGTGGCTGTGTCCCTCTAAAACACACAATCTTTCTGCATGTATATGTATAAAGTAGCTCTAGTACTTTTATATAATAATATGCATGGGGTTAGTGAGGATAAGTAGTGTAGATATAATGATGACTAAAAAACAAACCCTTAAAAAAATACAATAAAGTAAATAAACAATTCAAACAAACAAGAGAGAGAGAGAGAGAGATAGAGCTGTATACAAGCTGTTACAAGCGAAATTTTGACTGGAACAGAACCAAAAACAGAAACGAAATCAAATTTTATAGTTCCGAACAGCGGTTTTGCTGGCGGCGCGGAGGCGGAGCGCAAGTGGTGCTCGAGCACCCAAAATCCTGCCGCTTCCACGAGTACGGCGCTTCGCGGCAGGCACTGCCAAAGATAAAAATATAACCAACGTTGGTGTGGCCATATCGCGCTGGCACCTCACGCGCACAAAGACACATATTTTTGCGACATTGCAGCCAGTTCATTATCAAAATAACATACAGTTAAAGGAACGTGTAAAAAGTTACAGTGCTCCGTTGTCCAATCTGTTGCGATCAGTGTGACCACTGTGCTGTTATTGCCGATGTGAAGGATGATGTTTTACGTCGATGAAAGTAAAAGCCAATAAATAATATTTTAGTATATGTCGAGAAAATGGAAACATTTGGATTCGTGCCGAGTGAGAGAGGTAGGCATCAGTTTCACCTTTAATTTGTTTTTGGATTGACGTTTTTATAGCCTATATAGTTTAGAGGATTTGTTGTGGAGAGAAACTAATAACATTTTTGATTTACCGGCATTTTAGCCTGCATCATTTCTGAATAATAGCCTAATAAAATGCGACGCGGCATAGCCTTTGGTTTTTTTTCCTCAAAACGCAATTTTATACAAGTAGCGTTTTTTTCTAAACAATTCGCAGCAAACATTTTTAAATATCTTAAAAAATACTTTAACATCTTTAAAGCATTAATAGATTTTTTTTCTTTTGTTTAGTAGCCTACATTTAGAAATTTTAAAATCGAGAAAACATTATGCTGTATTGGCTGTGAAGATACCATCTCTTTCTGTATTTTTTTTCTTTCTTTCTTTTTGTGTAAAGAAAACACTGTACTTTATTATTATTATAGGCAAAAAAATATATATTATTTTTCTACTGAAACTGGTTTCGGAACGGTAATAATACAGAGGAACACAGGAACGCTCGGAGTGAACAGATTGACTTTTTTTTTCGTTTTCAAGCCCTGATATTAACATATACATACACACACACACACACACATATATATATAACTATTTGAGCATCACTGATAAATTAGTTTGAGCATAAAAAATAAATAAAAATCCAAATACAATTATGAACAATATTTTTGACAAAAATAAATGAATAAATAAAACAAAAATAAGAAATAATATAATAATGAATCAATAATAAAATAATATATAGCAATATACTGTATATTATAGATAAGCAGACTGGGGACGGACAGACAGACATAAACACACAGAATGATAAAAACAGGTAGAATCAGAGGAGGACAGGATATAACATTACGTAAAAGCAAGAAGGTCTGTTTATCCTGATATGCCAATACACTACAGCGCATAAAGAAAGTGACCTAGGGTCACAAAGACAGTAGACACTTCACAGTTTACCTGTGTAAACTGTCGCCATGGCTACAGGACCCAGCATGCAGTGTGTGTGTGTGTGTGTGTGGATAGCTGACAGGTGGAGTGGGTGAATGTGGCTCTTGGATGTGAAGGGCTCTCACTCCTCATCCCCTCAACTCCTGTCTACCCCTCTCTTCCTCTCTCCGCTCGCCTCACCGGAGTCATTACCGTCTAATTAAGTGCATGGCTTGTAACACAAGCAAGGCATTAAACTGAAACATTTCGCCCTTGTAAACGATGAGAATGATTATCATGCTAATTCAGCTGCTCTGCCGAGGAAATGGGACGGCAGGCAGCGTATCTGCTTCTGCTCGTCTGACAAAGCTCTCACCACTTTGATTCATTACGTCGCATTTTTTTTCACCATATTGTTTGTGCTCTTTGTAGCTTCACCCTCCACTAATGAAGAACTAAAGAGTGCCTTTCAGACGAATGTTCTCGTTTGCAAATATTTGTACAATTTGACGAAGGGAGACGTCAGAGCATGAGAACAGAGGAGCTTCTAACAAGACAGGCATTCCGACATGACCTACAACATATTTACTTCAATGCAAAGAAACATCCAAACACTTAAAATCTCAGGTTTAATTAACAGGTTTGATCTCTAATGGTAGTTTAATGCAACAAGTTTCCAATGACGCATAATTCAAAACTGAAAACAAACAACTCTATCACACACACATACACATAAACAGAACATTAAATTAAGGGTTTGAGCTACATATGCCACATAAAAAAAAAAACTTAATCAGCAAAATGTCTTCAAGATTGCAGCAGGTAAGACACATGGAAGCGATAACTTTAATCACTAGTCACTACTGCAACGCACCTAGTTAAGACATGTAAGAGTTCGTTAGCGTTCAGCACCTTAACGCGGCTGAATTCAAGGGTGTTAGTCTTCAGCAGAGTGTGTGCATAAGCGGACAGACAGGTGCTAAAATGGCCACGTACACACAATAATCATCATCATCATCATCATCATCATCTTCACAACTCAATGAACATTTTGTTTTGTTTATTTTACTTTCTTTAAATAGCAGTAAATCTGTTTTGAATCTACTTTCTTTAAATAGCAGTAAATCTGTTTTGTAAAATAATAAAAATTATTTTATAAAAATATTTTTTAGTACCGTTTAAAAGATTTTATTACTTTTATTCAGCAATGATGTATTAAATTTATCAAGTCACAGTAAAGACTTTACAATGTTACAAAAATTTTCTATTTCAAATAAATGTTCTTATGAAGTGTAATAATGGTATAATATTAATAACATTGCATTTTGTAATTAAATAAATGCAGCCTTTGTGAGCATAGAAGACGTGTTTGAATTTTTGATTTTTCTTAAATTAATACATCTTTTCTTTTGAATTATAATGTATGTGTGTAAAGAGCTTCCAGTTATTTTATAAGCTTATGTATGGGTTGGGGAGAATGTGTAGAGTGGTCACATGGGTGTATTCTCTCAGGAAAGATAACATTCAAAAATATGATAAAATTGCAATTCAAAATTAAAATATAAAATAATTTATATATATATATATATAATTTAAAAAAATTAAAATTGTTATAAAACTATATAAAGAGAGTCTAACAAATTCTACTCCAAGTTCTACCCAGAATTCCTTCTGCCCTGTCAACTTCTCCATCTCCAGGCACACCCTCACGCAGAACCCCTGCTGTTGTAATTAAAGGTGTCCTTGACAGTGATATAGGTCCACTTTCACACCCCTGGACCCAAGACTTTTTTTTTCTTTTTATAATTTTCTCCCTTTTTTAACAAACCAAGCTTCCACATCAGCAGTGAGACCACACACACACACACACACACACACACACACTCACACCCACTGGGGTGTGTGATGTAAGGTGTAGCTGAGACGTCCTCTTTCTCTCCGCTCTGACTTGATGGAGGTGCTAAAGTCTTGATGAGTCTGTGGGGACCTCACACAGAGACAGAGAATCAAACATGCTGCGATATTTGCATACTTTTATTCATAACTGTGGGTATGTACGTGTGGGTGTGAGAGAGGAAAAGGAAAGAAAGGAAGACAAAGGGTAACTTGCATGGCCTATGTAGTAACCGCAGCACTTTGCTTTGATTTTTGCCATTATATTTCGACCCCTCACTCTGCAGATGTCTATTTCCTCTTTGTAAATGGTTCCTCACTACAGTATAATGACACAAAAGGATCAACTGCTTAAAGTGTGTTAAAGCCCTCACACAAGACTCACGTCAGCGTTTGCTAATGTTATATTGAGTGATGTCAAATTAGAATGTTAGCTCTGGTATTGAAACATAATGCTAGGCAATTAGCCCTTTTCCCTTCCTTAGCTAAATTTTTTGTTGGTTTATTTTCGGTGTCTGATTATAAATTGTACAAAATCCCTTTATTTATTTTTAATCATGAAAATAAATCAGAATACACTTTTTTTGTTTTCATTTAACCTTTGGTTGACATGCTAATTGCTTAGTTTACTAGCTTAGCATAATGCTAACTGTCTGCGAAAAGCTTTTTTGATGAGTTAAAACAAGATATTACAATATTATGCTGCAGTTTGATCAGGTGTGCAGGAAGATGAGATCTTGCATGACACCAGAAATCGTAATTTAATTTTCTAGAGGAAGGTATTGAGTATAATGTGATACGTTTTCAAACAGATTCAAAAACTTTGCATGTCTGCTGGAAAAACAAAACAAAATGTAAGAGATATAGCATATGTAGATATAAGCACAAAGCCAAGCTGAGCAAAAATTTTGCTGCATTTATTTTATATTCTTTGTATGATGTATCAAAGGAAACATCAGGACTAAGCTACTTTTTAGTGTGTATTTTCACAGTTTTACAGTGTAGTTTTTCTCTTGCTACAGTACCTAGCAAACTTATAAAACAGTCTGTGGCACTGAAGCCCTGACACAAAGAGACTTTAGCGAGAGTGTATCTGTGTTTGCCCATACATGAACCCATAGCACAGTTGGACTGCTCTTTCAGTGTTTGGAAGACTACATCAAAATTGGTACGACAATTTCTGCCAGCAATGACTGTGCACCCCTAACCTACTTGGACCAACAATCGCAAGTAACAGAAACAAATTCCACCGGCCGATGTCATGTGGTATTAAATGATGATTCCAAAAAGACTCTCTCTATGTGTTATATAGTTGACCAGCCAGAGACCTGGTAGTTTTTACAAGGGTTAATAAGCTTTGTACACACACGTACGCGTGCAGATCAATGCTGTCTGGGTCGAGGCTGGATAAGGGATTGTGGCAGACTGGAGCAGGCCTCGGGGCACAAACCCCACACCTTTAATCTGCCCCTCCAGCTCTTATCCATATACACCCAGAAAAGAGCAGAACCGCGTCTTTAATATGCACACACATACGTGTCAAGACAGCATCTGCTAAAAGTTAGCACTTCTAACTCTCTTTCAGTTTTCAAAACACACACACATTTAAACAGATACAAAATGTAATATGATTACTTCGCTACAGGGAAGGACACATTATGTGGAATTGAAAATGAATAGAATATGAGATGAAGGCAGAAAATCTCCCATAATTATTCCAACTCTCTCCCTGTCATCCGATGTCTACCGAAAGCTCAAGTCACAATGACATCCTCAGGGTGGTTTACTGCCTTTCCACTCTGCAACAAATTTGTGTCCATCCCTGCCGGCTTCGTCTTTCCAACCTTCACATTCTGTTGAGATTGACTTGACTGTTTTTATGTTTGGGTATGAGAACTCACAATGATATTTGTGTAAAAATAATAAATGGTAAGTTAACCACTTTTTCAAAATTTTCCAAAATTATATTGATAAATTCCTTTGACCTAACAAAATTAAAGTAGGTACATACTATGAAAGACAATTTACCAGTAATTATTCATACAGTTTTCAGAAATGGAAGTAGCTATTATCAACTAAAACTAAATCTAAAACTATTAATACAATTTAAAAAAATAATAAAAAACTAAAAAAAAACTTAGAACTAGAAATGCTGCCTTGGCAACTAATTGAAATAAGTTGAAGATAAATTACCAATAAAATGACAAAACTAATAAAAATTACAAAAGCATACAAAATATTACTAAAATTAAAATTAAAATGAAACGAAAATGAAGATATAAAAATAAAAGCAAATTCAAAACATATTTAAAAAATTATATAAACAAAAATAACACTGGCAAATACAAATCATATAAAAACAATAAACTAACAAAAAAAAATAAACAACTGGCGAAAGTGTATACCAGTCAAAGAACTTTAATGTGATCATTTTTTTGTATTAGTATTTTACAACAGGGGTCTCTGAGACCCCAAATAGGTAAAAAAGAAAAAAAAATTGCTTCATGCAGTACAGTTGAAATTTTGTTTATGAAAGCAAACTGATATTTTAATGTGTGATTTTCAAGCTATAAAATGGCCCTGGGACACAAAACAGAACATGTGGGTTAAACAACCCAGCACAGCTGAAACTTCTGAGCTGTGAACCACTGCAGATGCTGCTTGGATTTACTTAAATGTCTAAAAATAAAAACGAGCCGTTTTGTCAGTGTTTTAACATTTCCTTGCACAAGTTAGGTCATTTTTACCATAATCTATTTATAACTCTGTGTAGTTTGGAGCCCCTTTTTTAAATCAACAGTTATAGCACAGGTATCAGATTAATTACTGCAAGAGCGCTTTTAACATCTGCTTCAGTGTCATGTCTAGTGGGGCGAACGTGTTCTCCGGTCTCGGCGGAGGTGTGAAGGGTGCGAGTTAAAATAAGAACAGTGGCGTCTGGGAAGGCCACAAAGACAAGTCGAACGCTCTGTTTCCTTAGAAACACCGCCACACCATGGAAGTGCAGAGTGCGTGTGTGTTTGCCGATGATTGAGAGTGTGATGGTATGGGCGGGATGTTAGCACGCTGTAAACACCGCAGGAGGCGGTTTTGTGTTTGAGAATGTGTGTGATATGTGACTAATTGCATTGTAGTAAGCATTGTCGAAGAACGTACTAGATTACCAATGCCGAGTTCTCAGGGTAGATTACAGGGGCTTGTGTATGTTTGTGCTTCGGTGGGAGTGTGTGTGCATACTAAGAAGAGATAGTGAACATAATGACCAGCTAAGACCGCAAAACAACACCAAGAACGAACACACCACGAAGTATTGCGGTCGCCCGTCTATTTGTAAATCAGGTTCACAAAATGCAGGAATCTGATGCAGGTTTTTGTGCTGCGACTGTTAAGCGAGTTTGCCCCCCAAGAACGTACTTGTAAGAGCATACTTTACTAATGATGGAAGCGCAAATGCATCCAAACTCTTCTGGATGTCCCTAAAGGTATCTGCGGCTCCTTCACAGAGTGGGCGGGCGCAAGCCATGGCCCCGCTCATTCTGCCGGTCAGTGCCGCTGGTTGCGAGTGTGGTGTTGAGAGCTGCAGGTAGCTAAAGGAGAGGAGAGGAGGGAAGGCGTAGGCTTCATGCTTTATGTTTTCAGTAATTAAAACAGCATTAGGCTATTTATTTTCTCTCCCCGTGCGTAGCTGATTGGGCATGAGGGAAATGTGGGACTCGCAAAGCCGAGAAAAGAGCACAATTACACGCCATCAGCAGACAACATTAACTCACTAATAGGAACACGGCAATAAAAGTTTATTATTATGGTGTAGCGATGATTGCCTGGTTTAAGCTAACATTTATAATACTTAGCGATGATTAGGAGGCGAGGGCGGGTGAGGGGGGAAGGGTCACGAAAGATAACGGAAGATGGAACGGGAACCTTTTCCTCCTGCTTTCTCCTCGGCGCATTTGATCAGGGAGAGAGAGGGATAAGGCTGAGGGTCTGTTCCTGAGAGGATAGCACTCATTAGCCAGCCTTCCAGACCTCCATTATCTTCTTCTTCGCTAATGTTCTCTACCACTTATTCAAGATGGCTCACCTCCACAAGGATCCCACGCTATTGGCTGCCGCCATAATGAGCGAGAGATGCGGTCGGAGTGGAGTAAGTGTGTTTAAAATGAGTTTGCTCTTCGAGCGCCCTTTCCCCTGAGAGGCGACGGGAAGATGCATAACGCCTATGGATATGTTGATCCTCTTCGTATGGAGGACCCTCTTAGACCCTGCTCACCCCATAAACGCATACGTACTGCTGAGTCTAGGCAAATACTACCCAGCAGCACCTGGTATTGAGAGCGATTAATGTATGCAAAGCTACTTAAAAAGAGAAGTGGGGCTGCTGGAGGAAAACTAAAAATATGATGATGAGAAAAGCATGAGAAAGAGAGGGAAAGATTTGTGTCAATGAGGAAGAAAAAGGGATAGGCCTAGAACACAGGGAAAGAGGTGAGCGCATGGTATGAGCTATGGGGAGCTAAGTGTGGTGGGCTCTGTTGCAAAACCTAATGAACTGCCTTGTTGTCTTGGAAAGCAGCTGCCTATTTAGACAACTGAAATGTAACCTCCTAAGTGACTGGAAATGCTATACATAGGCACCAACAATTGCTATACAAAATTGCTATAGGACTTTTTAAAATGTCAACTCTTTCAAATTAATCTTTTAACCTACATTCAAAAATTTTAAATATTAATATTTATTTATATACAATATTTCTCTCATTTCTCTTTGGTCTGTCCTCCATCTTGTTTTTTTAACTAAAGTTGTTGCAGCACATTCTGGGATTACTTTCTCTGCGAATCCAATGTTGCCTTAGAATTTAGCCAAAATTATGTATCTTAGGAGGCAGGATAATTACGCTGCCTACATTTTGGAAAAGACTTCATGGCTATAATGCTTTAAAATGCTGCCTACGGAGGCAGCTCACTAGGTTTTGGAACGGAGCAGTAGAGTATGAGAGAGATAGGGCGGCTTTTCCTTCTTTGCTATTCTCTCCACGTCAGGGGGATAAATTATTCAGAGCCCAGGGAGACTCTGGCCTCATCGTGTAATGAGAAGGACACGCATTGATACCAAATATTGCTGTTGGGAAACTATCGATTGGAGAGCTATTTGTCCAGAGTTTGGTCTGGAAGCGAAAGCTGTCAGCGGCTTTTAATATGACTGACACTTACGTAGAAGCCCAACTCACAGCTCGCCCTCCTCCCTCCCCATCTATCCATCCATTCCTCCCTCTTCATCCATCTCTACCATTCCCTCACGTCCCTCCAGTATAAAGGGGATTTACTGACAGAGGAAGGAGGGGGCTGAGGTGTGAGCGAGACAAAATGTGCACAGTATGGAGAGCAAGAAACACTGTCAATAAGGTGCCAGCAGCACAATTAACGCCTGCAGGAAATGCAGCTAGTCAGCACAGTGTTTACCCTCTGACCTCTGACCCCACATTCAAAAGGTCATCAAAGAGTGAAAACATGCCTGTCTTGTTCCCAACACTGTGATCTAGTTCAAAATGGTTAGTCTGGTGTATAAAAGTGAGGAGAGACTATATCAAGTAGCTTTCATGCTTAACTTCCTCTCTGTCCTTGGGTGAACACTGGAGTGTAACTGTGCTAGAAGATCTGGCCCAGGAGGGGAGAGGATGCTTGCTTTGGCCTAGAACTGAGAAGTTCTGGCTTTCCTTTGGGGTGGAGGGTACGCAGAGGAGGCTTGTGGTTCCTCCAAGGTGGTCTGATGTCCCTGCCGAGTTTCAAATGGAAAATCTGAAGCTTTCTTCCTCATGCGGATGTGTCAGTGTTCGCATGAAACTATTCTGGCTGACATGAGGGCAAAACACGAGTAAATGCATAAAAAGAACACAATGCAATGCCAAATTCTGCACAAATATGTTTAAAGTGACTTAAAAAGGGATTGCTCTTCTCTTTAAGAAGTACAGAAAAGGAATATATGTGTCTTTCCAAGTTTTGGAGTTCAACGGGAGAGCAGCATGTAGTAGCGACAAGGTGATGCAACAGCCAGCTCCACAACACATGCACTGGCATGCGAGGTGCGCTAACGGCCGTCTACGACAGCGCAGTCGGTGGCCTGAGAGAACAGCGGACAGTAATAACCCTCCTCTTTCCCTCTTTCACATACACTCACACACAGACCTACAATTACAACATCAATGTGTGGCAGAGATGAAAAGAACCCAAAACATCATTACAATTAGAGCCTCCAGACTCTTCAGAGAGCAGAGAGAAAAGGAGAGGTGGTGAAAGAGACGTAAGAAGAGAAATGAGAGAGAAAAGAGAGACTTAATGAGAGGGAAAAAGCCC
Organism: Barbus barbus; assembly: GCF_936440315.1. Taxonomy (NCBI): domain Eukaryota; kingdom Metazoa; phylum Chordata; class Actinopteri; order Cypriniformes; family Cyprinidae; genus Barbus; species Barbus barbus. Next base: position 21,045,461 of record NC_136750.1, read on the forward strand.
TACAACAACAAATCCTCTGATTCTAAGCTAGCATTTTCAGATAACTTCAGCTCAATACTCAAATCAGGTCTTACAGTCTTAGTCTGGTGCGCTTCGCAGCCTATTCTGGCCAATAACCGTACACTCAGTGTCTGCCTGACATAGATGACTACAGTTTCTCTTTATCTCAAATAGATTAAACAACAATAACAGATCAAGTATAATATATATTTATATACAGTTATAGAACTACTGTTGTAAAGTTTAGGGTCGGTTTTTGAAAGAAGTATCTTATGCTCACCAAGGCTGCATTTATTTGCTAAAAAAAAGAAAAGAAAAAATAAATATTGTGAAATATTAAAAAGTTTAAAAAAACAACTTTTTTTCTATATTAATATATTTTAAAATGTAATTTATCTCTGTGATGGCAAAGCTGAATTTTTAGCTGCCATTACTCCAGGCTTCAGTGTCACATGAACCTTCAGAAATCCTTCTAATATGCTGATTTGGTGCTCATTAATTTCTTATCAATGTTGAAAAATCATGATACATTTTTAAGGATTATTTGAAGGCTAAAAAAACAACAGAATTTATTTGATGTCGTAACAATGAAAAAGTATTTCAATCAATGCACCCCTGCTGACGAAAAGTATTAATTTCTATCCAAAAAAAGAAATAACAAATAAAAGAATACACTGTCCATGTGAATGGTTGTACAAAACACAAAATAACATTTCCTTTTTTGTAAAATAATAATAATAGTAATTTACAAAGTAATTTTGTACTTAGTTTCCAAACACACTGGACTTGGAAGTTACATTACAAGTCAGGCAATTTGATTCAAGCTACACAGAAGTGCACTGTGGATGGTCCATAGACAAGGCAGAGATTCTACTAAAATGAGAAAGACAGGTGAGAGTTTGTCTTAAAATGGTGTTAAAGCAAAAACTAAAAGCAGAAATCAAACTAAATGTTGTGATACTTCCTGAAAACCCCTCAAAACTACCTGAACATAAATTGAAACCTATGTTTCATGGCTTTACTGACTTTTTATTCACACACTGACATATGTGCTTGCTATTCACATTTTAGCCTACAAGCAAACTCTCACACAAGACAAATAAGTCTCAGAGAGATGCACACACTGATAGGCGCCTTTAGAAGAGGCCAATGTCTCATTATGAACGTGCAATTGAAGTGCGCGTGTCTTTGACAGTATATAAGTGTGTGTCATTGCAGCATGTGTGTGTTCCTAAAAAGTGGGGGAATCTAGGCCCTGTTAAACCCGGCCTTCCTCTGGGACTGCTCAGCTGGTGAAGGGGGCTGGGGGGGGTTGGCACAGGGGTCTGTAGCTCTAAGAAGTCAAATTACCTCTGAGCCCGACTCATCAGCTCCTCGCACACCCACACACTCATTAATGGCGTACTCACCAGAATATTAGCACAGACAGGACTCGCAAACACGCATGCGAACGGCACCAAAGTAACACTTGCGCTGCAAGCCATGGACATAAAACTCTCGGAGCAACTATCCATGCTTCGCTACACACTCGTGCGCATACACAACACGCAAACACACAAAGGGACGCGTGCAAATATCTTCAAATAAACGTAACACATTCTCTCGCACACACACATACACACACAGGGGCATTCTTGCGGTCTCTAATGAAGCCCCAGTTGTGACGGCATGGAGGCGTCTGAGGCTCCAGCGGGATAATTATGCCGCTCCCTCGCAGCTGAGTTTGGCAGATGTAGGGGAGGGGTGCGAGCGGCGCCGAGCACGGAATAACGAGCGCGGGGGAGCGGAGGTGGGATTCGGCACGGACCCCGCCATCCGCCATTAGCAGCTTGGCACCGTCACAAATGAGTGTTTTTCACCAGAGCACCGGGAAGGGCTGCGAAATTCCAACAAATTCTAAGCTCGCGCGCTGTCGCAACACCCAGAGACGGCGAGAGAGAGAGAGAGATCGAGAGAGAGAGAAAAACACAAACAAAAGCAGGGTGGAAACAGAGGAAGATGGGAAGGGAGGGGGGGAAGGTTCACGCCGCCATGACCGGATTTGTCACCTCTCTCAGCGCAGGGAGCGCAGAGCGTGGCACCCTGGGAAATTACCAAATCAGAATGCATTGATTTTCTTCAGGGAGGAGGCAAAAACATTCCTGAAAAACTGACATGGTTGAGAATTAAGAAGGAGATTGTATCAGACCTTTGTATTATTGAGAGCAGAGAGTGGTAGACTTTTGTTTTGTGAGGATGCTGAATAAAAGCACTCTATTGTACACCTCTGGTACGGAGGGACCGCGTGCACGTCGGGCCGACTATTACATCCTCCTCCTCTCTCGTACCTCCTCGACTTCCATTTGTCTCTCTTTGTCCTCTTGTACTGTAATTACCATAGTGTCGCCAAGGTAGGACCGCGAGCTTCACTCCAAAGAATAACTTAAAGTAATTGTATAACAGTGCGTATATGTGCGCGACGGAGCTATCATAAGTGTGAAGAAGTCCCACAGCAGTGGACGGAAAAAAATATCCAAATGTTGTACTTTCTGCCAGCTTTCTCTCCCACACATTTCAAGTCCTGAACGGTCCTTTTCCCAGGTTTGGTCAGCTGAGTCATCCGCCGCAGGGAGGATGACCTTGCAGGCCGGTGTCACAGGAAACCAAGCCGCAGTGATCGCTGCCTTGACTGCGACTTCACCTCATATCTGACGATCCGCGGCGTCTGCTACAGCTGTAGCGTTTAACACTCGCCGTTTCTGTCACTAGCTAAAGAACAGCTGTTTTTGTTTCACAGCTCTTTTAGTAGACACAAACTCTGTTTCAAAACCTAGTGAGCAGCCTCGATGCCTTACTTTCCAAAATAGAAACCTAACCATCTTGGAATGTAAAGATCCTTTCCTAAAAAAAACATCAACATATTCCAAAGTGTTACTCTAAGCTACCAGACAATAAACATGATACATAGCACACCATTTCTATAATATTTAAAATATTTAAAAGTCAATGTTTCTCTTGGCTAATCTTTGGTTCATTTTTTCCACTGAGCTTATCGGAATACATTATGGTATTGCATCCTCCACAAAGGCCACACACCACTTCCCTTTCCCTTTCAATGTTGGGAACGTGCCTTACTAGGTTTTGAAACAGACCAAATAGTTTGTGTCACTCGTTCATTCATTCTACTCAGTTCGTCTTCCTCTCTCTGATGGTAAATGATCAATTTCAAGGTGACCCTGGCTGAATTACGGTGAGTGTTTTGTGCGTGCGGGCGGGCGTGCGGCTGCAGCCTGGACCCAGTAATTAACACCAGCGCCTAATGAAGTCCAGCTGCTCACCGCGCAGACTGAGAGGCTGCCAAAAAACAGGAGAGCCCCTGTCAGCCAGCCTCATCCTCCTCGCTCGCTCTTACTCACTTCCGAAGGTCAACCTCCCTCATCAGCACCCGGTCAGTTCATCTCTCTCTCTCTCTCTCTTTCTCCCTCCCTCTGTATCTATTCCTCCCGCTACATCTCTGTACCGAGTAGAGAGGGAAAAGCACTGATCATGCATTCCTCTCATCTCATCACTTGTTCCTTGCCAAATCTCCCCCATTTCCCCTCTGTCCCATGGATCCTTCCCCATTTCACCCGCCCGTTGCATCGCCCCATCTTTATGATACCAAATAATCTTCTACCCTCACTCATTCTCTTAATCTCTTCATACATTTTCCATCTGAAATTGTTTAAAAATATTCAAGGTGAAATATCTGAATATGTTGGTGATGCTGAATAACCAGGGAGGACACAGCATGATAAAACTGAGCCAATCACAGAGTTCCTTCTATATCCCAAAACTTCTAGATTACTTATAAAAATAAAATTAAAAAAAAGTTTTCTTTTCTTTTTTTCTTTTTTTTTAAGCCCACCGAGAGAAAAGTTTAAACTAGGGATGGACAATATTATAATTTAGGCATCACAGCCTTACTATTTATAGCAAGAAAAAAAGCTATTAATTTGAGGTTTGCTAAATATTATAATCAACTATGCTATTAAATGATTACTGTTTTTACTGATTAGCTAGATTACCTTCAAGTGAGCATTAAATGATGGCAAATGTAATCTAAATGTAAAATAGTAGAAATAAACATACAATAAAATATAATAATAAATAACTAAAATATAATATTTTATATATCACATATATAATATTATTACAATAAATATATGTATCTAGTGTTTTATTTACAATGTGTTGTTGTACATGTTGTGTAATATATGCATTGCATAATGTAATATACTTTTTAATTTCTAATATCTGATATGGTAACAATAACTATGCATCCTAAGTTCAAACTTTTAAAATGTAATAGAACAACTTTCCTCAATAAATCACATGACCTGAGGTAACAGTCTGTATTCCAAACAAACTGGGAAAAGTTGCAAGTTCAAGTTTAAAATTTATGAACAATATACCACTAGTTAATGAAATGAATGCTCTAAACAATCCAGATGTAACTCAAAGCGAGAAATATAAACACAGAATGCCTCTGAACGCAGAGTTATACATACAACAAAACAAGTAGACAGACAAACAGCAGAGGCATGTTAGAGGCATACCCACAGGGTAAAAGTGAAGATTTAGAGAGAATCCTAAAAGAAACCTAACAGGGGATTGGCCTATCTCAGATCTACCGTGTCCCACAACTTCTGTTTTTTTATCTACAAGTCACACCTCAGAATTCCCTTCTGTATTCATCCTTCCTGCCTTCCATCTCCTCTCCCACTCTGACTCCTATTCCGGATCAAAGCCAGGATTCCTGTCATACAGGCACCTCTCACCGCTCCTCAGAGAGCGGCCTTTGAAGAGTCCGACCCCAGGTGGCCCCTTCTCCCACACACGGGCTTGAGCACACGCACATACACTGAGGGGCCTCCACCCGTCTCTCTGGGACCTCCGCCCCCGCCCTTCCATCGAGAGTGTGCCTTCCCCTGATTCCTGCGCATCTCACATAGAGCACTGATGAGCTGTGACATCCGCTTATTCCTTCCTCCCACACACACACACACACAGTATATACTCACACACTGAGCTGATGTGCAGAGGCAAGATCACACCAGACAGCAGATGTTAATTATCAGGCAGTATTTAGGGGGCTTTATTTGCAGAGGTTACCTGGCACCGCTGTATCACCTGCACCGCTCTGCTTTTCTGACAACAACTAAAGTGAACTTGGGTTCTTACAAAATCTATACCTTGTCCCCACTTTTTCTTCTGCTAATTTGAACACTCATTGACCCCTTCACACCTTGATTGACCTCCTTAAAGGGACAGGTCAACTAAAATTGAGACATATTCATCCTTAAATGAATTACTCACCCTCATGGTGTTCCAAACCTGTCCGACTTTCTCTTTCTAGCCGCTTTTCCTTGCGATTACTATGAATGGGGACTTTAAAGCTTCAAAAAGGATGATCAAAATGGTCCAAATGACATTTCAAGTCTTCTGAAGCCATATGATAAGCTTTTTAAGAAGGAAAGACCAACATTTAAGTTAAGTAGAACCAAAAAAGTCTGATTCATAAATGAATCATTCACTGTATCAAGTGATTCATTGAAAAGATCCAACTCAAAAGAGTGATTCATTCACAAATTGGACATTACTAGTTCTTCTAGGAATTCTCGTGAGGAAATCTAATAATAATGTTATTATTATTATTACTCACACAAAGTTATCACAAGGCTTCAGAAGACTTATATATAGAATATATAGTGACTGAATCATATGGAACACTTTTATTGTGTACTTTTTGAAAGTTTAAAGATTCAGTCTATTCATTGTAACTGCATAGAAAGAATATGCAGAACATTGCAGAAAAAATATTTATAAATAAATACCTATTTAATTTTTATCTTTGGGTGAACTAACCTTTTAATACTCCACCCTTATCACATTTCCTCCCCCTCATCACGCATCCATTGTGTAACGTCATGTGTACGTAAGTCCTCTTCGCCAGCTACGACAGATGCCACTGTCACTCGAGAAAATAAATTCAGAATACTTAACGAATTAAGTGAGGAGCAAATTGCGCTGGCCCCCTTTCATTATGCACAGATAGGCAGGCAGCTTGTTTGTCTTTTTAACAATTACCGCACGGCACGGAGAAGGGAGGGTTGGGAGGCTGACGAGCTCCTGATATCGCCGCTCCTTCCCCTCCACGGCAGCTGGCTGAGACACACCTGGACGGATCTGGGACGACGGGGAGGGAAAGGGGGGAAACGGGGCAGCTGCACCTCTACCAGATTTACCTGAGAAAGATGTACACACATGCTGCTAACATACCAGCATGTCAAAGATTCATTCGGATCTAGTCCTTCCGTTGTTAGAGATTGCAATGTGTCAGTAAACCCGATCAACTATAGACACGTTCCTCCGCAGTGTTTTCTCTAAGCACACCTGCAACCCCTACTCATGCGATTTCGCCACGTCGCCCGCAAGTGTACCTCATTTTCCATTCTGTTCCCACACCTTTTGGAGGAGGCTCCCCCTGAGCAGTTCTCTTATAGATCTCCAAACAGCTTGTAATTACCTTTAATAAACAGCATAAGAAGCAAATCAAGCGCAAACGTGGCAAAATGAGCTCTCAGGGGGATCAGACATCACTCAGCCTTGCAAACAAACATTTCGGCAAAACATTGCTGCCTCACTCCCTTTTCAACATGACATTCTCTGTGGGGGCTATTCAAAGGAGGGAAGAAGGAAGAAACAGAGAGACTGAAGGAATGAAATCAGTGGTGTTTGGTCATGGAGAAAGTTAGGGTTCATGTGCTACCACAGCATGTTTGAACTTGAATGTGAATTCATACACATATCTACATACAGTACAATAAAAACGCATGATTATATGAGTATCATATTGGTTAATTGTTTTGTCTTTAAATTAACGTAACACTATAAATAACACTATAAATTACATATTCAAAACTATAACTTACTCATAACATTGTTGAATGCAATCTTTTAAAAACACTCACAAATAAATATTTGACATTTAAAACAACTGATTAACATTTATTATCATTTTGTGGTGAATGTATTTAGAACAAAATTATAGAATACTGTAACATCAGCTATAAATGGGTTATTAGTCAATCAATGAAAATAATAATTGGCTTATCGAACAGAATTTTTATATTCCTTGTACATTCTGAATACACTTTCGCTTAAAGGTTTGTGGACAGTAAGATATATATATATATATATATATAAATATAAAACTTATATATATATAAAATATATATATATATAAAACTTTCTATTCATCAAAATCCTGAAAAAGATATTTTTGACAAAAATATTAATAAGCACTGTAACTGTTTACAATAAAAATAAAAATGGTTCTTGAGAACCAAAGCAGCATTTTAGAATTTAATTAAATTATTTATTTATTTATTGTTATTCTGAAGACTGGAGTAACGGCTGTTGAAATATAGCTTCGCCATCACAGGAAATAATTTTTTTTTTTTTATTGTCTTTATTACCGGTACTTAATTTGAATTGCAATAATATTCCACAATTTAGATGTTTATTACTGCATTTTAAATCACATAAAAGCAGCCTTGGTGAGCACAAAACACTTTATGCAAAAATCTTACCGACCTCAAACTTTTGAACTGTAGTGTATGGTTATGGAATAATAAGTAACAAGTAAAGCATGATACAGTCAGACGGTTGTGGCCAATGGGTCATCAGGAACCCGATTTGAGGCACACCAAATTAATAAATAAAACATAAAATATTGAATGAGTCAGCCCACAGATACCATACAAGTAGTACAGCTATTTAGTTTAGCAGTCATTAAACAAAAATATTTGAGTGCAGAACGACCAATCAGAATAAAGTATTCAGAACACCTGCATAGTAAAACTCAAACATATGCAGATGTGGATGTGTTTAACCGTGCACGTGTGTTGTAATGATTTGGTCAAACTCAACTCCCTCAATCTTTCTCTCTCCCTCTCTCTATTCACCTCTAGCAGCGCACCCTCCATCATCCCCCTCAAATGTTGCCCGGCTCCTATGAGGTTCCGCCTGGCTAGCTCCAGGTGGTCTATGATGTGCATGAGGGGCTGTCATCTGTTCCCATGCTCACGTACTTGCCACATGGGCTGCAGTAGAGAGCGCCACACTATTAACAAGCCATAAAAACCAATCCAACCCTTTTAAAACATCAGAACACTGAGGAATAACTGCTCTCACCAAAGCCACTCAACCTAACATCGGCTCGGCGTGCACAATAGAGACATCAGGGGCTGGATAACAGGGAGTGACATGCAATGTGAAGGAATGATGATTTCTTTTGCTCTCATGACTACAGAATGGAGGGGGCTGGAGTATGGCATACACACACACACAGTGTGGCCCTAGGCTAGACACTGGCTTACTCGCGTTCAGGCGCTCAGTGAAGTGAACCCTCATCCACATTATCTACATCCATTGACTCCTAAAGCTTCTTGTGTGCTGCCTCATTAAGTCTGCGCTGACACAGAGAGACCGCGCCAGGTCTCCTTTAGTAGCCAGCCTCCGTGCATGTGAGTGTATATTTGTGTTAGTGTATGTGTGTCTCTCCAGCATGAGCTGGGCATCACCTCCAGCAAAATTAAAAGCCTGCACTGCTCTGTGGCATCACTTTCTGTAAAAAAATAAGTACCGGTCATCTTTATCACTATGAAACAATCCCGCACTCCTTCACTCTTCACTAAAGAAATATCTGACCTTGCTTGCACACATGAAAACAGATTTTCGACAAATAATAGCTGTGATGTGACATGTGCATGTGATGTGCGATATGGAAAAGCGCACCCACAGTTGAGACAAGAAGACTATTATGACATCACAGAGAACACCCTGCGGTCAAACGGCAAGCATCCATGTGGTGTTACCTTGACAACACGTGTGACTCGTGCTCTAGGCATTAGAATCACTGGGATGAATAACTAAGAATCAACGGTGACATTAGCGATGCTCTCTGGAGAGCAGCCTCATTCAGGTGTATGTGCGTTCATGCCCCTGGCCCAGCCCCATGCACAAATAACCACTATGACAAAGTGTGTGTGGGTGTATGTGTGTGTTTGTGTGTAAACTGGCAGAGCGAATGGGGAAATCAAATGACATGATAATATAAGCAAAAGCGCCCTTATATTCTACATTAGATCATATTCTACAACTGAAATGAGAGGCTCATGAACTGTTTATTCTAAAATAAATGTATTTTAAATTTCCTGTAAGTTTCTGAATTTGAAATAATGCAACAAACAAGACAGTATTACATATTAATTTTGAATGTATAGAAGAATTGAAATGAACAGAATTGAAATTTTACTAAATGTATTCAAAGAATGAATTTTATGAAACTAGAAAAACACTTTGAAAGTTGTTAAAAAATGTACTAGATAGATAGATAGATAGATAGATAGATAGATAGATAGATAGATAGATAGATAGATAGATAGATAGATAGATAGATAGATAGATAGATAGATAGATAGATATTCATTTACTCTAACAAAACTCCAAAAACATTTTGTTCCAAGCTCACTGAATACACTACAACCACCCACATTTATATGGAAACAGCTCCTATTCTATGTTAACATGGAGGAAGTAGGAACTAAACCACCATAACAAGAAAATACTATTACTCCACAGTCCACTTGATCTAAAACGAACAAAAACACAAGATGTGAGGGAAGTCCACAACACATTATTATTTTAATCCTTTCACAACATAAATCCGGCTTTGCAAAGACTGTTGCCGAAGGGTGGAGTAAAAGCCATTTCTCTTTTCACATGCTGCAAAAGCGGTCTGTTTAATTTTGAGGGTATGGAAAATGAGCATGAAAACTAAATTATGGGGACCTGAGGGAAAATAAATGAATGACAAATGAAAAAAGTATGGCATGACCCCTTTATGTGACCAATCATGCACTGTTCTGTACTATAGCCCCGGTCCTTCTACTCAAGCAGTGAGAGATGTATGTGTGCTTGAGGGGGGTCATTCATTCAGGTAATCTAGCTAAGAATGGAGAGAGATAAGGGGGAACAAACCTTGCAGCTGGGCAGGCTCTCCTATGGGCCGTCCGACAGGCAGGGAGGGTGGAAAGAGAAGGCAGGGTGACAGTTAGTCAGCAGCTCTATGATCACATGAGGGTTAGATGGTGGAGGAGGGGTCAGACATGGGGGTCATGGCTCACTCATGGTGACGGTATGGAGGGAGACTGGGCTGCCATGGTTTTGCATGTCTTAAATTGTCAAAATACACTAGAACTAGAAAAAAAACATTGTTATGGTGTGAGTTCCTTCTAAAATTATACTTTTGTCATAATTTACTCAGCCTCTTGTCATTCCAAATAAATCATAAGAACCACTTTAATTATATTTTTGTCATTTTAGCTTAAAAGTACCCGTGCCCATTTTTTTTTACTAGGAAAAGACCATAAACTAATCCTAAACTTCTGGTTTTGTGTTCCACAGATGATGAAAAAAAAACAAAAAAACAAACATGTTTGGACGAATATTAGGATGATTAAATGATGCCAACATTTGATAAAATATTCTTTTAGAATTCATAATTCTACCATGCTTCCAGAATGTTTGTCACATACAAATGAACAAACTTAAAGGGATAGTTCACCCAAAATGAACTCACCCTCGTATCCAAACCTGTATGACGTTCTTTTTTTTTTTCTTTTTTTTTTATGCATTTAGCAGACGCTTTTATCCAAAGCGACTTACATTGCATTCAAGTTACAGTTTTACATTTTATCAGCTCTTGCTTTCCCTGGGGATCGAACCCATGATCTTGGCGTTGCTAGCGCCATGCTCTACCATTTGAGCTACAGGAAATCTACAGAATGCAAAAGAATATTTTGAAGGATTGTTCAACTGTTTTTGACCATTGAAAATTGAAAGGCAATCGGGTCTAAAACAACACTGGACCCAATTGACTTTCACTGTGTAGACCAAAAAAAAAACATTTCACAGTAAAAAGAAAGTCAAACAGGTTTGAAAAAAGCATCCAGTATGAGTAAATGAGGACATAATTGTTATTTTCGCATGGACTAGTCCCTCCCAAAAATTTAAATTGTGTCATCATTCATGTCGTTCCAACCCTATATTGATCTTGTGCAGAAGACAAAAGAAGATATTTTGAAGAATGCTGATAACCAAACAGTTTTGGTTCCGATTTTTTGTCCAAACAATGGAAGCCAATGGAAACCGCAACTGTTTAGTTACCAACATTCTTCAAAGTATCTTCTTTTGTGTTCCACAGAAGAAAGGAATTAATTCAGTACAGATTTGTAACGACATGACAAAACGGACCTTTTGTGTGGACTATCCCTTTAACAACTTGTCCTCTAACGTTCAATCCTGAACCTTTCACAGATCACAGTGGTGCGATACAAGAGACCCTGCAAAAGTGAAACAGGGAGAGAGAGAGAGAAACAATACAGCTGAGACGAGTGAGGGAGAATCAGCGTTGGACGGAGGGGGGTGAAGAGGCTGACTACAGCTCAATCCACTAATAAAGGCAGATGAAAGGGAGGTTAAACACAATATGCTAATTGAAATGTGTTGGCTGATTAAGGGCGATTGAGAGGAGAGTGGACGTGCTGTGAGTTCTGTACACCGGTGATTAGTGCAACATTAGTGTCTGCATGCTTTTCCTTGTGACATGCCCAAATGGTCGGATGGAGATAGAGGTGTGGGGGGAGGAAGTAAATGGAGATGTGAAATGAGTAAAACCTCCTTCTGCTCGCCTCTCCTACTGTTCCCATACTCTCACCCAACATGAAAAGCAAAGAAAAACACAGGAAACTTGTCAAACCCCAAGGACTGCATTGAAGCCTGAAAAACAATCCAGGCTATGTGCGTCTAGCAAAACACAAACATTATAAAACATCCCAACTTATCACAAGGAGTGTCAAGAACGTGTCAAGGTGGAAGTGAGGAATACTAGGCCGAGTTCCTCGCTGTATTGTTTGAGAGGCCTTGTGTTTTGTGTCTGCTTGTTTGCTACTCAAGCTCATTTTCCCCTCTCTTGCTTATCTGTCAGTCTGTCTGTATTTATATTACTATGATTTTTCGGTGCACAATCTTTTGTGTGTGAAGGTCTCTCAGGAGCACAAGGGATGTTTTTCCTGCAGGTTTTATTGTTTTCCGCTGCGCAGCTGTAGACCCACAGGGTGCCCCCTGCAGGTGTGAGAGTGTGTATGTACGTATATGTTTGCGTGTGATTTCTAGCATTCGCTCTCAAAAGTGCGCGCTTGCGTCGGCTCTCCCCCCGCCAGCAGGGTGCGCGGCAGCGCAGAGGTGATCATCAAGGGGTGCTGTGCTAAATGAAGACTAAAATTAAAAGCAGTGCACTGAGATGCCTGTGACACATCCCCGTCAGGGTGGCCCGACAGTGGGACACGACATCTTTTTGCCCTCAAACTAACAGCCTGGCTCAGAGGGGTTCTGTTATATTAATATGAATATAAACTCACTGAGTTGGATCGAGCTTCCCTTCTCATTTTCATCTGCACTCCTGTCATTACAGGAACAAATCAAAATGGCGTCTTTTATGTACTTTCATGTACTGCCAAAGTGTAATTTTAAATCTTTTTTGCTTTATTAGATAGATGCTGAGGAACTTTTATGATGCACACCTGCATAAGCATGCATGCTGTATTCTGACCCATAATGGAGTGAAATAAAGGGATAGTTCACACAACAATGAAGATTCTGTCATTTATTTACAAGGTGTTTATAAGGTTTACAATTAAAAATGTTTTGAAATTATTTTTAGAAAAGAGAACATAAAATTCTAGAAATAGTTTTATTGTGTGTGTGTGTGTGCATAATTTAAAAACACTAAATGTGAATCAAATTATATATTTTATTTTCAGCATTTTTATGTATTCTTTCTTTATATGTGGCAAAAAAATGACCTCAAAGTAAATAATGCCAGTTTTTATGTTAGGGTAAACTGGGTGAAATATAACATCAGAGCACATCGTGTACTCTATTTATCAGCCTGTTTAGATTCCCTCTATAACAGTCTCTTTACATTCCATCAGCAGTCACACAAATAAATGCCACAACGCACCACAATTCTCAGCTCTACTCCTTCAGTCCAGCCTTGTGTCATGGCTGAGACAGGTCTTGGTGTGGGGCAGTGAAATGTGTAGTGCAGTATCTGTCTCCTCACAGGGGAAATGAGAGGTTTTACACCGGCTCCACATTATGGAGTGTGTGCTTCCAGATGGGGTGAGAAAATATTACTGTTATTGCCAGGATTCTGTTTCTCTGGTAAGTCAGAGAGATTCATTCACTACGGTTTTCCCACAAATAGCCCTGTAGTGTGACAAATTAGACTACAAACACTTAATATAGTATGGCAATTAATATGAGGCCATAAAAAGCTGCATGTATAATAAATATAATTTTTTTTAGATGGCTTGGGTTGTGTAAAAACCCTATTCGGGTTTTACATATATCTGAATCACAGTGTGCAGTAGAAAGTCTCCATTTCAGAAAAGATCATTTATTTTCAGAATTTAAAAAAAATTAGTCAAGTTCAAACAGACCAATGGGATGCGACCGCTTTGCAGGTTGACAGAGCCTTGAGCCAATAAGAGAAGAACCTGAACAGAAGCTGAAGAGACGATCACTGCAACATGAAACTAATGATAATGCAGTATAAAAACCACACAGTAAATAAAAGTCTGCATGACCCGGTGCAGTCTGGAGCAGTCGGTTGTTTGATGAAATCAGGGCAGCGCTAATGAAATTCATTTTTCCCGTACACGCGGATTGCCGCCTCCGTGCTAAGGAAAATCGTTACGCGGTCTCTCCGCACAGAGACAAACGTCTACATTAAATAATCACACGGCTTCAATCAACAGGCAGGGAAAAATAAACCCACATTCCTCCAGGCTCACCGCCTCCTGGAGAACGGAGCTCTGATCGCATTCGCCTGCCTCACTAGTCGGATTAATTAAAACACTAGGCTTTTTCCACCCCTCCCATCTCAGTGTAATCAAGCTCTTTTGCAGCAAACCGCAACAGCTCGAAATCTTTATCGATTCCCTTACCTATGCTCAACGCCGCTTACATGAAAACGCAGGCGGCGAAGATTTGAAACGACACCAACATAATCTAAACCTAAATTAAAGATCAAGTCACAAAACCTCAAGGTGCCCTAACCACCTGAAGCATGCCTTAGGAAGCCTTCAGGTGTGTAAAACGAATGTTAAAGGTGTGTGTGTGTTGGTTTTTTTGGGGGGTTTTTTATTTGTGGGTGGAAAGTCTCTCGTGATTGGTGCATGTTCCTCTTGGGCTGCCGGCGGAGCAAAGTGACGGTACAGAAAATGACACAGGCAGCATGCTCACGCTGTGGTGGGGCGCTCACAGGAAGGACACAAGAGAAAAGAGGAGAGGAGAGGAAGAGGGGAGCAGATGTTGCAAGTTTGAGGAGGTAAACTGATTGAGATGAGGTGTCACCTCAGCCTACTGGTGACTGTGAGAGCGAGAGAGGGGAGGGGAACGGAGCGGGAAAGAGTGAGAGGAAGGGGAAGGGAAGGGAGGGGGGGGCTAGGTGAGGTATGATCACACCCTGGCAAAAAGGTAGGATGACTGAAACTGGGAACCGTGTGTCTGTCTATCCACAAGCAGGGAGGATGTTGCAAACAAAACGCTGGAGGTTGACAGATTGTGTCTGTCTGTGTATGCAAGCTTTTATCAGATGTGCCAATCATATATAAGAGCAAGCATGTGTGGGTAGGAATGCATAGGGACTTCCACACATCAACTACATTCAACGTATATGCAACGACCACACTCACACACACAGCTGCTTTTGGCAGAGATGCACACATGAATATGCATAGTGAAAGCACTGATGAAACACGGGAGGCGGAGAGATCAGATTCGTACGATTTCCACAGCTGCCAAACTGTGAGGAAAAAGCACAAAGCTAAACTGTTCTATTTAACACGGCAGGAGAAGAACATGTAGCCTACTAAATGCTCACTCAAAAGCAAAACACTAAAAGTTCAAGTCAAATAATCAGCAACAATTAAATATATGTCACAGTGAAACTACAATGAGTCCATTTGCTGTCAAAATTCAGCTATTTCAGTAATTGTTTGATATTGACGTGACAAATCAGAAAGCACACATAATATAAATGAGGCTGTCAACAAAATGACTGATTCCTAAATTGTAGCATACAATTATTATAAGAAAGGACCATTCTTGACTTAACATGAATTATAGTGAATAATTGCTTAAGACATTAACGACAGATATTTTTATAAATGCATTTGTGCATAAATAACATGTCTAAATTGATTTCAACTACATTGTTCTAGAAATTGGAAAAGGGCTTTTAAAATCTGACCAGCACTTATGACTGTGATTAAAGTATGAGGCTGGTTGTGGTTGTCAGTCTACATACAGCCACATAAAAATAAAGTCTCATTACTGTTATCTGGACCTTGGTCACTCCAAATATTTTACAAGTGATCACAGAGATGATTGATGCAAGTATACCTGCTGTATAAGGATATGTAAAAAGAGAAAAAAAAGAAGAAAAAGAGCACTGTGCATGCTTGTAAATTCCAGCATAAAAGACGGGCTAAAATATCAAAGTCTTATAATAGCCTCACTAGTCATATATCAAAGCTGACAGATAGTGTAGCTATTTAATGATTGCTTCGTAATCTCAAAAAGAAAGAGGAAGACAGAGTGCAAAAGCGCTAAATCTAGAACTCCTTTGTGATCTCGCTTCAATTTTCTGGCGCCTAACGCAGAGTCTGATAAAGGTTAATACACGACTCCCTTTTCATTATTCAAAGACGTCATCAATCTTTGAAGAGGGGTGGAAAAAATAATAAAATAACAACGGCACTTAAAATAATCTGCCTCAATTCCATAATTAATCTCCTCCAGCTTTTCTGACAATTATGATGTTAATTAACCCAAAATTCCCTTCATGGCGATGGGGAGAGACATACGATCCGCCTTGCTGTCTCACACGCAGCCTTTATCTCTAGCATCAGTATCTTCAGAGAGGAAAAGAGAGAGAGGAGAGAGAGGATGGAGGGATGAAAGGAGAGAGCACTCAGCGTGGTCCAAATTGGATTGTGTTGGTCTGAGATTGGGCAGGTTGGATGCAGTTAGGCTATGATTGAATGGTGAAGGGTCAGGTGAGATGGGAAAGAGGGATGGGAGAGAGATAGGTGGATGGGAGGTTAAAGTCAGGGTGGTTAATATGGGAATAATTGGGTGCTAAGCACTTCCATGCTCATTATATGAAGGAGAAAATGAACATGGAACCGAAGGGCCCTTGTATTAAACTCAAAATTCCTCCCACCTAAAATAAGGACAGACAAAAAGAAAAGTGTAGATTGCGAACACACACACACACCACACACAAGTCTATGTGGTTAGGCACAATGGCCTTTCTAAAGACAGATGCAGCATGCTCACTAGGACTCTAAGAATATATCAGGCGGCTCCGTTCTAGTATCGGCTGTCAGGTCTGGAGAAGGCCGGGAAGTTGCTCAGGCTCAGAGCATTGCGCCGTTTGTTCTGTGAAATTACTCACAGGCCCAGCTCGTTAATCTATACTACAGTGTGCTGCAGCAGCAATTATTACTCAAAGAATAACAACACCAAGGGAGGAGGCATATAAAACAACTTCAGAGGAACTGTTCAGTTAAGCTCATACAATGCAGCCAGGGCCACTAGCCAAAGAAACAAGAAACACAGGATGGAAAATATCATCCACTAGGAGCCAATCATTAACAAGTCCCACCCAGCACTCTATGGCATGACAGTATTTGAGGAAATGCATTCCTATAACATAAGCCATAGAGCCCTTTATTAGTCCACCTAACCTATCATAATTAGAATTCCAACATTGGTAAATAACACCCCCTCCACGTACACACGTAGTTACTCTAGTCGTAAAATATCTGCAACAAAAAGCAAAATGCATGTAATTGTCCACGACAGGCTACAGGAATGAAATGAAGGGGAATAAAAGAGATCCTAATTGTTTGTTGGCCTTTGCTGAAGGAACGAGACCTGCAGTCCTGGTCTCGGCTGCATGGTGAAGAGTTAACAGAGCAATCAGACCTGCAGCCGAGGCCTCAGCTGCGTAGTCAAGTGTTAAACAATGGAACAGCTGTTGAGAGCGATGTCTGCACTTCCAGAAATAGAGCTGTTCATTTCACCTGTCTGTCTCACACCTGTGTGCAGGGAGTGAGAGAGAGTGCTGGGGCAAGACTAAGGCAGCAAATAAGGGTAGGAAAGCAGGAGGAGCAACTGGCAAGCAGCCAAACACACACAAAAATGCACACGAACGCACGCGCACTAGCAAAGGAAACTATGAGGTTGACTTACCGATCATATGATTGGCAACATGGATCTGGATCTCTCGTTCTGTCTCAAAGGTCATTTGGCATTTGATGCACTGATACGTCTTCTTCTACAAAGAAAGATACAGGATTGGAAGTCACATAGAAAAGGCTTTTTTTAATTCTCTACACACCTATCCTATGCTGCAACGAGAGGGGAAAAGGCAGAGATTCTCCTATCTGTTACACTGAGCTGAGACAAAAGCACAGGTAAAGATTGAGCGTCCCTGGAAGTTCACTGTCAATATCTAGTGAAGCGAACAGGCTGTACAATAGCCCAGCAGGATGAGGCTGCTGAACCCTCTGGGGCCAGTAGTAATGTAGCCATGAATTCACACATCTCTCTTTGACTCAGAACACTTTGGGAACACAGGGAACTTATACACTAAAAATACTGCCAGAAAATGGTTGCTGGCAATGTCTCCTTTTTTCAAAAGAAATTGCATAAAATTCTTCTTTGAACTGCCAAAAGAAAAGGGATAATAGGAAAAGAAACACAAAAAGAGAAAAGGTAGAGAAAGAACACAAATTTGAGAACTAGAGGAAAACCTCAAATGACCTAAAAAATACCCTAAGAAAATACAAAACCATTTTGTGATAGAACATTTCTGTCAAACAGCCCAATGCTTGTTGACAATGGCTAAGAGTCATCTTTGATCTTCTATTTTCATATTGAACTATCAAGTACACTTTTCAGACAAAAGTACATATAATTGAGACAGTTTTATCAGATTATCATGAGGGTGAGGCTTTGACACTTACTTTAGGGACAGGTGAAGCATCGGTAACTTTCTTAGCTCCACTGGTTTCAGGGCTCATCTCGGGATGGTCCACCTGAACGTGGCTTTCCAGGTCTTCCAGGGTCTCAAATTTAACAGCACACTCTGGGCAGCGCAGTCCAGTGGTGCCCTTCTCCCCAGCCTCTTGTGGGGTGACAACAACAGTTGGGGATTGGCCATTTGTACCTCGACTCATGCAGCCAGCACAAAGACCATAAGGCAGGCCGTTCACATCTATCTTGACCAGTTCTTGCTTATTCTTGAAGTCTTTGAGACACAGGGCACATTTATAGAGTTTGTGGGCCTGCAGCTGGCCATTGGGAGATGATGAGGCTGATCCTCCTCCTCCGCCACTGACCCCAGAAGACGAGAGCTTCTGCATGTGAAAAGTTCCATGAATCTTCAGTTCGAGCGTTGAAGTGACAGTTTGCATGCAAACTACACAGCGGAAGCCTGTGAGGGAGTTCCTCAGGTCAGGGTGCATCTGGCAGTGCTCAATAAACTCTTCCTCACTCTGCAGGGGCATCTTACAGATACGGCAGGTGCCTGTGTCCAGGCTCTTGCTGTGGGTGACCTTGTGCTCAGTGAGAGTAAGAAGTGAAGGGAAGCGTTCGCCGCAGATGGGACACATGTAGTGTTTTGCTGGGCCACGGTGCGTCTGAGCATGTTCCCTCAAGCCGTTCTCAGAAAAGAAGGTCCGTGAGCAAACATTGCACTTGTGGTTACCCTTGATGAAGTCGGCCTTCTTTTTTCTTGTGCCTGCATCGTCCTCACCAGGCCTGATATTGTGGTCTCGTAGGCGGTGATTTTGAAGCAGAGACTCCATGGTGTAGGCTGCACCACAGATGTCGCAGGCATACATTGGCTCTGAGGCATCAAGCTCCTCTTCACCACCGCTAGCTTCATGGCTGTTCGCTGTTTCCTGATTTCCTCCTTTTAATAGCATGTTCTGCAAATCTGCTTGCTCAGCAGCTGCAGTCGATCCTGCTGTGGAACGCTTAGAGCTTTGAGTCACACCATTGGGCGTTCCATTTTGGCTTCCTCCATTTCCATTGCCATTTCCTCCATCAAAAATGCAGTGCTTCTCTCTGAGATGTCTTTCCAAAAGTACAATGGCGTGGAAGGCCTTCCCACAGAGCCGGCAGTTATACTTTTTACTGTGAGTAGTGATGTGACACTGGAGCTCCACTTCTGTGCCAAAGGTCTCCCCACAGAATATGCATTTGCGGGCTTTTCCAGTTGCCCCGGTACTGGTAGGGTGACCCAAATGACTGTGCTTCACGTGTAACTGCAGGTCACTTTCTTTGCGGAAGTCCCAAGCACAGGCCGTACAGCGATACATTTTCTTCTCATTGCTGTGCTTGACGGCCAGGTGGACTTGTATGGACACCTTTGAATCAAAGACCTCCTGACACAGTGTGCAGTGGTACAGCACAAAGGTATGCATGTCTAGCAAGTGCTTTTGCAGATCGTCTACAGAAGAGAACTGTTTGTCACAGCTCTCACAGACATACTGAGTGGAAGTGGTGGTGTAGTGAATAGTCAAGTGCTGAAGCAGTGCCTCTTGAGAATCAAAGTCCTCTTTGTTACATTGTGGGCAAGACTGCCTCCTCAGTAACAGTTCCAGGTGGGACTTGAGATGGGCTTGGAAGCCCTCAAAGCTGGTGAATCGAAGGTCACACTGATTGCAGGGATAGTCTCCATTAGCAACTGCTGGAGTGCTGTCACCAGTTACCCTATGGCGTTTGGGCGAGGATATCTCCACGTCAGATGAGGCTGGGCTCAAATCTGCCACTTTGACTTTGCGCTTGTTGTTGGCGAGTGGGATATTCTTGTGATTCTCCTTAATGTGTTTAGTGAGTTTGAGGAGGGAACCGAAGATGGGTGAGTTGGTGCAGTAAGGGCAAGAATACACTTCCATGAAGGACTGCGATGGCTGCAAGACTGGGGACTCCATCTTGGTCACACCTCCCCCACTGCTGCAATGGGTCTGTTGGATGTGCTCAGTGAGTGAGGACTCTGTAAGGAAACCCATGGAGCACTGGTTGCAGAAGAAAGCATGGTTTCCCTCCAAAGTGGTGGATCCAGCAACAACACCACCACCAGATAAGCAGTGAGAAACACGAATGTGCTCTTGCAGGCTGTTGATGTCTGCAAACATGTCAGGACAGTAGTTGCAATGAAAGGCCGAAACGTTACTGAACTGCAGAAGGGGAAAGTTTGATGCAGAGTTCCCACTGGATGTATGTGCTTTGCGCACATGCTCATTAAGGTTATAGAGAGTAGGCAGGGTTTCCAGACATAACTGGCAAGTGTGGCTCTGCTGAGGCTTGTCTGCATGGATAGTCTTCAGATGAATCTCCAGGACAGCCAGGCTGTTGAAATCTCTCTTGGAGCAATATGGACAACTGTAGGTCACTTTGCCTGACCAGCTTCCATCATCATGATCAGAAGAAGGTGCAAGCTTTCGTCTGCTCTGTCCAGGCTTAAGGGTGGAGTCTGGGGTTGATCCTCTCTCCAGGGAGGCACTGGAATCAGGGGTAGCGCTGCTCATTGATGCCACACTTCCCAAGACTGGATCAGGACTGACACTGTGGTTGCTGGAGTCTGGCTGCCGGTGGCTGTCAAGATGGCAATAGACATCCTCTACAGATGGGAACTGCTCAGCGCACATGGGACACTTGTGTTTCTTGTTGGCATGCGTTCTGTCAATATGGGTGAGTAGAGTGCCTTCATCGCTGAAGATTTCAGGGCAGTGGATGCATTGAAGCTCTGCGCGGTCTGAGAGCTGGGGATGCTGCGTCAGCACGTGTTTCTCAAGTTCATCTGTCTGACTGAATGTCTCCTCACAGTAATCGCACATGTATAGGTCCTGGTCCTGGTCAGCTACATCACTGTTAGATCCATCTCGCTTACCCTGGTCTTTCTTTGCCAGGTGTTCCTTGTTCTTCCGATGAGCTTGCATGTGGCTCTGGAGAGAGGAGGTGGAAGAGAAACCACGCTTGCAAATGCTGCACTTGAATGGTTTGCTGGAACTGTGTGTCTTGAGGTGGATCTTGAGATGATCGCTGCGAGAAAATGCTGCCTCGCATTCCTGGCAACTGTACTTCTTGTCACCGGTGTGCAGCTTGACGTGACGATCACGGCTGCGCTTGTGTTTGAACAAACGACTGCAGAAGGTGCATTTGAAGGGCAGCTTGTCACTGTGGATCTGCTCGTGGCGCTTCAGGTAGCTGAGGCGACTGAAGGACTTGTCGCAGAACTGGCAGGGATAAGGCAGGCCAGAGCCCCCTTCTTCCTCCCCTGTGCCCATGCCCATATCGCAGCAGCCATCCCCTAGCATCTGTGACGGCGATGCCACGTCTTTGCTAGAGGGAGAGGACGCCACCCAGGAGAGCCCCGGGTCATCATCACCATCTGCAATGCAAAACACAGACAGAATTAAAATGTTAAAGAGGCAGAGAAAATATCAAAATAGAAGCAAAGAACTAAAGACAGCAAACCCCAAAGGAGTAGAGAAATAAGGACAAAGATGTATTTTTTTATCCTCTTATCTTCCCTCAGCAAACAAGCTCATGCCCATATCCCCCAGATTTGGATCTGCATTCTCATATTTTCATTACATTTCATTTGGTCACCAGATTGAAAAGCTTCTCAAAAGTGATTAGAGCACATTCAGAAAGGAAGGCCCTCTTACTGGACAACGCATACAAAATCATAGCACTGGATTATTTGTGTTTTTTTACTGTTCGTGCAAACACACGGCCAGTCTAGATTAATGCAGGCATATATTATACAAAGATATACAAAGCGGGTTGCTCTTAATTCTGTCCTGCTTTGTGCAATCTGATGGGGCCTGACACAGTCCACACGTCATCTATTTAGCATCTCAACTAGCAGACTCCGAAGGAAAGCAAGGGAGAGAGCTCATGACTTATTGAGCAGGGATGCTGCGAGCACAAAGTCCCACTGCGGCTCAGACAAACACAGAATTTTCTATCAGTGCACTGTTTGTTTGCTTTATTTTTAAAATAAATTTATTTTTTTTGCTTAAGTTGTATGTTCACTTTTAATGCGTTGAAAAAGCCTCTGGTATAACAGATCCCAAAAAAATGTATGTTTACAGAGGATAACGCTCCACATCCCCTAAAAGCTCCATCCGCACTCACAAGCCAAATGTAACAATGGCCTCCTATGCTCAGTATTCTAATTAGAAATGAAAAACCCACTGAAACAGAGTCACAATCTACGACCCAACGCAATGGGAAAAGGGAAAAGGAAAAAAAGAACAAAGAAAGTGCATCACCTCAGCGTGTATTGCATAAACTAATAACTTCAACTCCATATGGCAGTTGTAGGATTTCACTTCCGCCCACTACTCTCCCATTACACAAAGGTGAGCACAGCAGAATTTGTAGAAAATAAATTCAAGTGATGAATCGATCCACTTTAAAATGTAGGTGCTGTGCAGAACAAATAAATCTCCACGGGGGTTTGTGGGTAGAAATGTGTAAAACCGTGAATTATGAATTTAGCTCTAAGCGAAAAATGAATTCAGAGCTGGAGTAAAGTAAAAGTTAAAAATAGAGATATCAGTAAAGGAGTAAAATAAGAGAAGAACGTGTGACATCAGGAAAATACTTAAAGAGGTCATTCTATCAAATGGGAGCCTTTTCCAGATTAAGGTAATTCAGATTCAGATTTACCATTTAAGTATTTAATAAATTATGTTTGGCATCTCAAGCTTTATGAGGGAATTTACTTCCCCTGCTGTTAAACAGAATATAAGAAAGAAAATGTTTTAAAAATTCACTTCTTGAAAGGATGATTTCACTAAGTTTTTTAGCTTATGCCATTTTTAATACAAAACAAAACTATAAATGTGTTGTCTTTTAACTAATATATCAACTAAAATAAAAAATAGAGAGAGAATACAAACAAAGGGACAAGAATAAACACAGAAATGTCTAATAAAAAAAAAGAAAGTACTCATGTTTGTGCCCATGTGTACCCTCTTCTGTACCCCTTTCATTTTCTGTTTCAGTCTCACTCACTTTCTCAGATTACATTTAGCACAAGACATCTCGGCCCACCTCTCACACACCTCCTCTGCCACTTTCCCCTCCCTCCTTCAAGTACAGAGCCCTCCCCATGTTCTGTTCTCATGCTTTTGTGTCCGCATCAGGATAAGAGCCATCCCAACACAACCTAAAACCCTTGCAACATGGGAGAGAAAGAGTTGCAGTGGTCCAATGAAAGAGCCCAGATGAAAAGCCCATAAGGGACTTAACCGTGGTGAATTCTTTGGCTGCACAATGAGACCGTGGTCCCTGACAGGCCATTCTCTGATCCAGCCACTGTGGAGGTGAGAGGGGGCGGGTATGGTGGTGATGGTGGGGGTGCCGACTGACAGGTAGGCCGTCCTGCTGAGACACAGACATGTACCACAGTGCAAGAGATACAAAGAAACACTTGCTTGAGTTCAGAGCCAGAAAAAAGGAGGGAAAAAAGAGGCAGAGTAGAGGAAAAGAATGGAGCCCAAAAGAAAAAAAAAACCTCCTGGCACATGTGGTCATTCTGGCGAATTATAAATCTATTAATGCTTTTGCAATCCCTCTGACTGCGACAGAATGTGAGAAATCACTTTTGAGAAAGAGGGAGATTATAGTCATTAAATAGCTTTAATCCTCAGAAGTGTGGCTGTCGGAAAATGGAAGATCACATGGCTTTTAGGGGGCTTTTGTCATCTGTCCGCCGGGGGACTTGGCAAGAGCACTAAACAGGGTAAGAAATTTCAATGAAAAGTTAAATTAGAAAAGAAACAGAAAGAAAAAAGTGAGGGGGGAGACAGAGAAAGAGACAAGAACTGGCAACTGGAGCGGGCACGAAAACATGGGGCTCCTTCCATGCTCCTGTTCTTTCCACATTTACAGGCTTGACCGACCTTCCTTTTCTTTTCAAATTTTCTCCCTCTCTGACAGTTTGTTTCTCACTTGTTCCACATTCCATCCCCAAACTTTCTTTCATGTTGTGACTCATTACCAAATTAACAGGCTGCTCTGGTGGTTGCCCCTGGCGCTGGCCTTCTCCTTGCCAGCCTGTCCCATGTGGAGGGGTGGAGCACAGGATGGAAGGGTGTAGCGAGGGAGGGAAGAATGGGAAGACAGGACTGGCAGAAGGACACATTCTGATGTCCAGGGATGGGCCTGCTACCCCGCCTCGAACGGGGACTGGTAATTGGGACCGTGATAACAGAAACACATGGTGATGGCGGCAGCCACCCCAGCACCTAATCTGCAGATAATTCTAGGAGGTTCAAGAGCAGTCCCCCCCACCCTGCACAGACACCCATGCCTCCACCGGACCTGACTGGGCTGAACCACATCGGGCCAGTTAATGGGCTAGCCAAAGCACTGGCATGCGGGGCCGGAAGCGTGGTGGAAGACGGTAATGAAGATGTGCTCGGCTTGATGTCTGTCCTCTCTCCTCTTTATCAGACACAAGGACAGATAGAGGAAGGGGGGTGGGAGCCAGATAGAGAAGAAAAAAAAAAAGAAAAAAAAAAAAGAGATCCCCTCCATCTCTCGCAACACCAGAGCTGTGGATTTTGTGAATGCTCCTACCGACACGAGCCAAACGTCAGAGCCAAAACAGGCTAGTGTGTTCATTAGCGCTTGGAGGCATATACAGCAGGCCCACACTTATGACATACAGCACTGCTGTTCCCCTTCTGGAACAACACACCATCCAAAAACAATACAGCCGTTCCACGATGATTAACACACTGAAATTTATGCTACATGGGAGACGAGGTTAAATATGCCCACTTCGACAACAACCGCACCAACACTAAACCAGTTTCACATTCATTCCAACATATTCTATTCAAACTTGACAAATGAAGGCAAACATTCTGGTTTTGGCCTGATTAATCTCATCATCCATCTAGTTTAGATGCCACTACTAACATCTCACTTTGTCCTAAAATGTTTGTTGAATCATTTGCTTCAGAAATACCCAGAAAGTGCTGTCATGGAAAACCAGAAATACTGTATTTTGCACCAAAATGTTGTGTATTTTTGCTGGAGAAACTTAATATTTTTTCCACAAATGTTTTATTTCAGAGCTACACCGAGAACCTATTCTAAAGTATAAGTATGTTATCAGTGACCGCAAACGTCAACATGCTAATGCTGTTAGCCTCAAGCTATGCTAATTATAATAGTAATGGACCTTAGTAAGGGTAAATGCCATATTAAATTTGAAAAAAAAATGGCTAGATGTAGAGCCTGTACAAGGTTGTTTCATATCGCTAATTGTTCAGCCGATGAAACACTAAAATTTACCTCATTCCAAAAGAGTCCGAAACAAAAAAACAACAAGGTAAGATTAGACATGACTTAGAACCTAAAGATATTACAACCTATTGAATGGACATTACATCTAAGAATTTTTATGTCAGATGTCAGATTAAAAATGGTGCCTATCCCTAATGCTGCAAATCGGCAAACTTTATCACTGTTATTTACATCAACAGTGCATAATACAAACTATGATAGTGTAAACAAATCATTTGTGACATTTATTGTGTTAAATTTTCTTGTCAACTTTATAAAAAATAAAATAAAAAAAAAACATTTTATTTATTTATTTATTCTACAAGTAAGGACAAAAGTGCCTGTAACTGTATGGAAACAAAACACACAACTTTTTATAATTAAACTCATTCAATTCTGCCCTAAATTTTTAACATGCTGCAGAACTCAAATTCAAAGCTTAAAAACAAAAAAGCAACAAATTTCCTACTGGTGACTTGTAGGTGGTGTTCATGTGCACTCAACTCATAAATATAATCATTCCGACATGTTGCAATATAACAACATAGGGAAAAGCGATTTGGTACAATCGTGGTCTAACTAGACCTGAGTCTTATCACTTCACCTTGTCACATTCCACATCCCTTACCTCTCACCCCTCCTCCACCCCCTCCACCTTTGAGCATGGCCCCCTGCCCAAAACCGCCACCTTTCCCAGCAGCCCCCCTGCCCCGCTCACAGCCCATTCCCCCTGGCCCTCTGCCCACAGCCCGGGGCAGGAGAGACACACTGTAGGGGGCAGAAAAACAACTTCCACCCCGGGCTCCCACTGGGCAACCCAGCACACCAGCCAGACAGGCCTGAAGCAAGAGCCAGGGGAAAACAGCTTCCAGAGTATAGGACGATAGGAGTTTTTACTGACAGTTCATCTTAATTCTCTCTGTTCATCTCTCCCGTTTCTTTTTCTGGACTTCTTGTGGAGACCTCCTTCCCTATCTTCCTTCCTTCCTCTCTCCCCTAGACAACAGGACAGTCATAACCAAACACAACAGAGGACAAAGCTATGTTGCTAAGAGGGTAAGAAAGAGTGGAAGAGCGAGGACAAGAGAGAGAGAACAAGAAGGGAGGGGGGACGGCACACAGGAACTGACCACATGGCCAGCAGTCCACTGGGAGCAGAGTCTCTGAGACCAAACACCTGTTTACCGAAACTGAAATACACATACACACCAAGAAACATACACACACACACACACACACACACACACATACACACACAAGCAAACCGACTCCTGTATTTCTCTCCCCAACTGTTTTGCTGTGTTCCTTTGGGTTTCTATGCTGACACTCTCTGCCTCTGCCGTACCCCACCGCCGCTCAAGGGAGACAGTCTGTCAGAGGCCTGGTCCTAGTGGACACACAAACATGCACATACACACAAACTCATGTTTGCCGTCCCTAACGGTCTCTGCTCCATCAAGCTGACACTCTCCAGTCTGTGCTCGCAGGACCCCTGGCATTGCTCTCGGTACCCTACAGGGGGCTCCAGGGACACAGTCTGTTAGGGGTCTTTTCCTAAAGGACACAAACACGCAAACACATGCCAAGGTGATGTCATTGTGTAGCCAGTCTGTCAGGAACCATAATCCTGGAGGAAACCCATGTATTTACACTCAAATGTACCCTAGCGCACACACACACATATGCGTACTGCAGTGATGTCACAGGACGGACTGTCTGTCAGGGGCCGGAATCCTGGAGGACACACACTCTTGCTGCCCACGGCCCATATGGAGTAGTTGGCGCCCATAAGCGTCCGAGCAGCCGGACTCATTCCCAGGGCAGAAGGTGAGGTGCAGGGGGTTGGGAAGGCAAGGACAGCTGACAGCCTGCTCCCCATCTCCCCTCTGGCGACCCCCAGGTGAGGGAAGAGAAATGGAACACGTTCTGGAGCCTGACCACTCACTCACCTCTAGAGTCCACAGAGTGCTGTACAGATGGGTGCAGTGCTAACATGATGACAAGAGAGGCTGGAGAGAGGACAGGAAATGATGGGCAGAAGAATGAGGGTCTATCCAGGGTCTGTGTAGCTCTGTGACCTCGGATTCGGCCCACCATTCCATATCATAATGTATCAATAATATAATTGGATTTACAGTAATGCTTTTGGCCCAATGCCTTCAATCAAGTTTTTGTTTTTGTAGCAAAAAGTTTGGAAATTTTTGCTCTATGCACTCTACTTTATGCAGAGAGATCATTTAATTCATATGTTTATTAAAAAATAAACACACACACAGACAACAGAAATTATACCAAAGTGAATCGGTGATCAAAGTGATTGGGCAGTTCCTTACAATAGAGTTACTGTAAAAGATCAACTGGATTAAATAAAATAAAATCGCAATTGAATCTAAATCTAAATAACCTCAATAACTGAATCAAAATTGAACACGAATCAGGTCATAAACTCCCCAAAAATGTGCATCAAGGATGCATAGAAGCCCCAATCGAGGCACTCAAGTGCACCCTTATGAAATCAAAAATTACAAATGGTACATATCAAGTACATCATTTGGAACAGGGAGTCTGACTTGAAAGTTTGCTAATGAATGAAAAAAAAAATTGTTTTGGTTCTGTGACATTGTTCAACATCTGCAACAGATGCTGTGAATTACTACAGAAAACAATTCCAACTCAGACAGACTGACTTTCACATCTACAATGGAAATTCGTGCCGCAGAATACTGCCCCATATAGAGTTCTACTTTAAGTCAAATTCAGTTAGCACTTTTTTGTCTTTATAAATTGGAGAAGCAAAATAATTTTCAATGGTAATTGAGAGCATGCCACAGATGTTGCCGATAAAGCTTACCTTGTATTTAACCCAGAACACTCCTTTAAACACTAACCACACACAGATGAAATCACATCTAAAGCCTTTCTACAGAAGATAAAGTTGCTGTAAACCCAATTAAAAGCCTTCAGCCATTAATAATGTTTAGATGCGGAAAAGCCAATGGCGTTTTAGCGAGGATGATTTACACGCTAAGCATTTTTAGGGGCGCAAAGGTGAAACATAAGTACTCTGTGTGTGTCTGACGGAGAGAGGGAAGGTGAGATGAAGGCGAGATAAAGACTGAGGGAGAGGTTGCGTGACGACAGGGGCACTGGCAGTGGTTAAGCTCCGTTTGACTCTTGTGTTGCTCAGTCTGCGCGAGCGGCGGGGGCCCACACTGTTAAACAGCTGCAGATTAATTACATGTGAAGTGTACCAAAACAAGCCTCTTCACAACTTCAGCATCAGAGATGAGACGTTTGGCTTCTGCCGCTCTCTTTTCTCTCTTTTGCTGTTTTCCTTCAAAGTTTGGCTCCCTTTGCTATACTTGCTACGTTCGGTTGAGAATAGAGTGACGATGTAACTGAGTGTGCGAGAAAGAAAGTTTGTTCTATCTGGCTTGTCATTTTAGAAATGATGAACACTGCCTGACTTTCATACAAAAACAAAAAATAGCTGTGGAAAGACGATGAAAAATGGGAAATTTTGAGTTATGAACTCATATTACACATTCATCCACAAATGGCTGACTCGCCCACTCATTCATTAGATCATGAATACCACATACATTAGTTAAAAAGTTAAAAGAAGTCTCTTATGCTCATCATAGATGCAATTATTTAATCAAAACTACAGTAAAACAGCAATACTCTGAAGTATCATTACAATTTAAAATAAATGTTTTCTATTTCAATATTTTATTAAATGTTATTAGTGTCACAGGATCCTTCAAAAATCATTCTGATATGCTGATTTGGTGCTTATTGAAACATTTCTAATTATCATCAATTGTGCTGCTTGATATTTATGTGGAAACATTAATTATTCTTTGATTAATATAAAGTTTAAAAGAACAGCATTTATTTGAAACCAAGTATATTTAATGCATCCTCACAGATTAAAAGTCTTAATTTCATTAAAAAAAATTATGAATATCAATGGTAGTGTAGTTAATTATGTGACAAAAAATTTTAAATTTGTTTTTAATCTTATCCACATATGGATATGGTTTGGTTATTACTTATTTATTTAACTGGTCAGACTACAAAAACAAAACAGATTTGAGTCAAATATACAGAACATCCTGGAAAACTTTCTGGCGACAGCACTCATTTGATGTCTCTCTTGATCGCTCTTTTTGTCTTCTGTCTGGTAGTTGTGTATGTCACAAGTTTTACTGGTTGGGAGTGTACAGTGAATGCAGTCAGGTTCCCACTGTGAACCAAGTCAATGGGAAGCAGCTGCCTGCCTAGCCATGCAGGAAAGCGGTGCTAAACAAGCACTTTGTTCCCTTTTAAAGTTCCACACACACACAAACATCTACCTCACATAACCTGGAACATGACCCTTCATCACTGAGATGTGCATTTGCGTGTGTTTGTATGTGTTTTGTGAGTGAGAGCGAGAGAGCCTGTGCATAACAGATGGGAGAGAGGAGAGAGAGAGAAGGTGAATGTATTTAAATGCGTCTCTGTTCGTTTCTCCCATCACTTACTGTACCCGTCTGTCTATGACTTTTTCTCTATGATCTGTTCTTGGAGGCGGCAGACAGGCCTCTAAGCAGATCACACATTGTATTCTGCCTCTTTTTGATAAAACTGATTCCGAAAAAAAAAGGTTTAGGTTAAAGCTCACCTGCTCCCTCTGTTAACAAAGTGACCCTTGCTATTTCATCAGAATATAAAACATACAGACTACTAGCAGGGGCACTAATGGAAGTCCTAGTCTACTTTGTGATAGTAAAAAAATGAAAATGTAATTATGCATTTTCAATTGCTGTTCTTTTTTCATAATTATTTAATTATACAACTGCTGGTTGTACTCTGTATAATTTTGTATGTGACAAATAAAAATCTTGAATCTTGCATACATACATATATATATATATATATACATACATACATACACATATATATATATATATATATATATATATACACATACACATATATATATATATATATATATATATATATATATACACATACACATATATATATATATATATATATATATATATATATATATATATATATATATATATATACACATATACATATATATATATATACACATATACATATATATATATACACATATACATATATATATACACAGTTCCCTCCAAAAGTATTGGAACAGTAGACAAAATTGCTCTGTTGGCAATACATTTACAAATATGATTAAAAGATGAATATGAGACAAAACTACAGAATGTCACATTTTATTATTGGGTGATTCAACACATACATGTTTTACCAGCTAAGAAGTTCAGCACTTTTAGAGTTTCATCCCTCTATCTGATGTGAGCATAAGTATTGGAAATTGCCTCACAGGTCTTTCTAAGTGATCAGCTGTCTCCTGTTGCATTAATTCTTCAGATATTAAAAGCAGGGAATGTGTCATATCAGTGATATCCATTACTTCTGCATTCTGAATCTTGCATTCGATGATGACACACACAAACCAGGATGAAGACGAGGGGCTGACTTTGAGAGAAAAGCAAGCAATTTGGATGCTAAAAGTAAAGAGGAAGTCAGTTAGAGCTCTAGCAAAAACAAAGAGCATGGAGAAATCCAGAGTTTGGAAACCAACAATGACCTGATCGGCTGAGAAAACAACAGTAGTTGATGACAGACAAATCATAAAAGGTGTGAAAATTAATACTAAAAGACGTGTCTGTAAAATCACCAACAACTTCCAGAAAGCTGGGGTGATGCTCTGACAATTTACTGTCCTCAGGAGACTTTGACACAGAATTACAGATGCTACACAGCAAGATGCAAACCTCTGACCAGCACCAAAAATAGAAAGGCAAGATTAGAGTTTGCAAAAAAGCACAAAGGTGAGCCAGAAGAGTTTTGGAACTGTGTTTATGGACCGATGAGACAACGATGAACCTTTATCTAAGTGATGGGAAAGCAAAAATGTAGAGAAAAAAAGGGAACTGCAATGATCCCAAGCATACAGCCTCATCTGTAAAGCATGGTGGAGGTGGTGTTTCAAAGGATGAGACCAAGAGTCTGGTGATGTCTATGGGTCACAGATTCACTGCTGTGATTGTGCGCAAGGGATCTGCAACTAAATAATAGCTTTTAATCTTTTATATCTGCCTTATGTTCAACTGTCCCAATACTTATTCTCACATCAATGAGTGGAATGAACTCTAAAAGTGCTGTTCTTTTTATTTGGTAAAACATATATATGTTGAAATGGCTAATAATAAAATGTGACATTCTGTAGTTTTGTCTCACATTCATCTTTTAATCATATTTGTAAATGTCTTGACTCCACAGCCAACAGAGCAATTTTGTTC